>NW_023425348.1:41974833-42601083 GCF_014108415.1 Molossus molossus
GTTGCAGTTTGTCCCCGACCAGTGCAGAAGGCAGCCACTCGATTTGTCCCTTTCATGTCGATGTCTCTCTCTCTTTCTCTCTCTCCCTCCCAGTCTATCTAAAAAAAAATCAACAGTGTCATCTTTTATTTATTTTATTTTTTTATTTTTTTAATCCTCACCTAAGGATATTTTTCCATTTATCTTCAGATAGAGTGGAAGGGGGAGAGAGAGAGAGAGAGAGAGAAACATCGATGTGAGAAAGACACATTGGTTGGTTGCCTCCTACACAACCCTTACCAGGGCCGGGGACCGAACTGCAACCGAGGTATGTGTCCTTGACCAGAATTGAACCCACAACTTTGGTCCATGGGCCGATTCTCAAACCGCTAAGGCAAACTAGCCAGGGCATCATCTTTTATTTTTAACAGGAGTCATTCTTTGCGCAGATCTAGATCTGCTAAGAAGGGACCTTTTTTTCTGACTAAAGGAGCTGTATGTGTGCAGAAGAGAAAAGACCTCCTGTGATCTCTGCATCCTGCTTTTTCATCTTCATGCTGAATTCTGCCACACTGTACCCTCATACTTAGTCCTGTGGTCTGGGATGCATTTGCCATTATTGCTCTCCATCAGAATAATTTATTTATTTATTGTCTGTTTTCTTTGGTCCAGGTACTATACCAGTGCTTGGGCCAGCCCCGACAAATTAAATCAGAGCTCAAGCCGCAACTTTTTATTAGGAAAATTTTCAGACATACAGCACACTTCAAAGGATTTTATAGTGAATAGCTGTATAACCACCACCTAGATTCTTCTACCCTAAACATTTTTATATACTTGCTTTATCACATCCATTATATATTAGATATTGACATGTATATTATATCACATCCCTATGTTCATCCATTAATCAATCTTAGTTTTAAAAAATGCATTTCAAAGTAAATTGCAGGTATTAGTATACTTCCTCCTAAGTACTTCAGCTAGTGTTTTAAGAAGCTCATAGGGGATTCTAATAGTCGCGAGTCAATGACCACTAGTCTGACCTATTCTTTTTTTTTAAATATGTTTTTATTGATTCTTCTAGAGAGAGAGGGAGAGAGAGACAGAAACATCGACGTGGAAGAGATACATCGATCAGCTGCCTTCTGCATGCCCCGCATTGGGGATCGAGCTCACAACCGGGCATATGCCCTGACTGGGAATCGAACCCGGATCTCTCAGTCTGTGGGACAAGCTCAATCCACTAAACCACACCAGCTGGGCCTAAGCCCCACCTTTAAATTTCTGTATGATTTTAGGCAATTTTCTTCTAGACCTCAGTATTCCTACCTGTTATATGAGGGGATGCTTCTGGCTTTGATGTTATGTGTATCTTAAAATCTTTGATTATCTTGGCTCTGTTTTATACTAGTGGCTGTGGAATCCAGATGTGATATGGTGGAAGGAAGTAGTTGATGAGAATATTCCTTCCCTTCATCCCTGTCTAGTTTCATCCAGTATGTAAGATACCTTACTCATAGTGGCTAAACTTAGAAAGTCTTTTCTTTCCCTTCTTTCTACTCTTAGCACTGTACCTTTATGCTTTTTACAGCAAAAGAGACACAGATTCTTCTCCTCGTTGGTTGCCTCTTGACCAGTATCTGTCTAGAGACTGCAGAGTGGGAAACAACACATTGCAGCTCTTAGGTGAAGGCATTTAAATAGCTAGTAAATAGCAGAGCCAGGAGTTAAACTCAGGTCTCCTGATTTTATCTCCAGTCATCTTTTTGCTATAGCACCCTACCAATGGCCCTTTGGAAACCTCACAGTGATCCTGCCACGATTATAGAGCCATTCAGTTGATTAATAATTAATACTTCAGTATAATTAGTTTCTCATAAGTTTTTAGGCTCCCTGAACCTCTGGGGCATTGGTAAAACCTGGTCAGTCTGTCTTTCTCACTGTCTGTTGTGCTAGTGTGTCTTCTAGGATGATTAGAGGGATACCATCTGAACTGTCGTCCTAAATGTTGGCCGCAGGCCTAGCTCTATACTGCAGTATGTCAGAAGGGATTGGTTTGTCTTTTCTCCCATATTGTTGGCCTACAGAGACTGTTAGATGATTTAAAATGTACTTGATCTCCTTATTTAAGAGTTGAGTGTGTTTTGTCTTTCCCTTCTCAAAATTGATGTTTTAGACTTTTTTCTTGCAAACGAAATTTAAAATAGTGTGTTTTAAAATGTGCTAAGTATTGTGATAAGTGTAGATGGACAGAAAGTGTGTGTGTGGGATCTATGAAGTGTAAAGGGAGTGAAACTTTCGGAGAAACCATAGGAAAGGACTGATTGGAGGGCTACAGGGAAACTGGAAAAGTAGTATAGAAACAGTAAGTCCAAGTAAGTTCAGAGGAAAGGATTAAGAAGGCACAAAACTATTCTGTGAGTATAGTTGAAGGTACTGGCAATGTTTAGCATTGAGAAAATAGATTGGGAGGGTGTCATTTTTTTCCACTTAAAAAAATGTTTGATTACAGTTGGCATACAATATCATATAAGTTTCAGGTGCACACCATTATGATTCCACATTTATATAACTTATGAAGTGATCAGCCTGATTTTAGTACCCACCCGACACCATATAGACTTATTACAGTGTTATTGACTATATTCTGGATGCTGTTTTACTTCCCTGTGGCTGTTTTTGTAACTGGAAATTTGTACATCTTAATTCCTTCAGGTTTTGGGGGATCTTAACGATGATTTCAAGTATCTAAAGTTCTGTCTGGGGAAGAGGCAATAGTACTTTCTGGATAGCCCTACGAGGTGGTAGGATTTAGGTCTAATCGATGGAAGTAGTTTTTGTTTGTTTTTTAATTTGTTTTATTTTGTTCACGTGTTCTTTTATTTGTTCATTTGTTCAACAAATCTTTATTGATTACCTGTTTTTTGTTTTTTTTGCCAGGCCTGGTGTTGGGGATTGAGAAGTAAATAAGACTGAACTTTGTTTTTGAGGAGTTGAGTCTTAGTCTGGCAGGGGAAGGGATGCCGTGTGAGATAGGTAGAACTTAGTATGACTGAGAACTCTCTCAGTGAGGTGACCAAAGACAGAATGGGCTGACTTTCAGACGAGATTTTTTGTCCCTGGCGGTTTTCGAGCATAGGCTGGATGACCAAGGCTGGAATGTGGTAAAGAGGATTCAGACCGTGTATTCCAAAAGCAGAATTTATGTTTTAAGTAACTTGGGGTCCTTTTGAAAGTGGAGCTCTACCACCAAGACTCTTCCAAGCATGGTGAAAGAACTGAGAAACAAAAGAAAGCTGTGTCAGAAAAGTTGATGAAGCATTTGGGCACAATCTTGGGCTGTGGTTGTGAAAGGGAGTTACAGTCAATGAAGTTGTTGGCCGAAGAGGCAAAGAAGGGCCTGTTTTGAATATCAGGTGGCTGCGGGGAGTATAATTTTGGAACTGGCAGTTCGGAGTGGGAAAGTATACTTGAGAAATGAGCCGCAGTTCTCTTTGGGCAGCTGAGAGACTGGAGTTGGGGCTGGTAGGAAAGCAAAAGCAAATCTGCAAAGTGAAACTGGAAGAGATGGATAAAAAAGCACACCACCCAGAGAGTTAATCTAGATTAACAAGATTGCCTTTGCTTGCTTGATTTATTTTGTTCAAAAAGAGAAGTAAGGAGCAATTAATTTGCCAGAGGAAGGTCAGGATGAATTATACACAGAGGTAGGAGAAATCATTGACCAGAAACACTGAGGAGTCAGGAGAAGCATAAGGGACTCGTTGGCAAATTTAGGAGGACAGAGATTTCTGAGGTGTAGTTTGAATGTAAGTTGTGTTCAGGTATGGTGGCTTAGTTTATAAGGTGGGTCAATGTCAGATTGGGAAGAAGCTTAAAATTTCATCTATACTGTCCTCTTTAATGGAAAGGTATAGATCCCTGTGCAAACTTTTGATTAAATATTTATTGAATATGGACTTCCGGTCAAGATGGTGGCGTAGGTAAACGTGGTATCGCGTCCTCCCAAAACCACATCAAAGTTACAGCTAAACTACAGAACAACCATCATTCAAAACCGCCTGAAATCAAGCTGAATGGAAGTCCTACAACTACGGAATTAAAGCAGCAGCTGCATGGAGACTGGTAGGAGGGGTGGAGGCGCGATGGGCTGGTCCCACACTCACGTGTGGCGGATAAAAATCAGGAGGACACCTGAGCTAGGAAGGTCCTTCCTGAGGACTGAGGGGTCCCCGTCCCACACCAGGTGCCCTGCTCAGGGTTCCAGTGCCAGGAAGAGAAGTCCCCATAACTTCTGGCTGGAAAAACCAGCAGGAACTGAGGCTCAGGGAAGCTGACGTGGCTGGAGCCCCAGGCAGCTCCTTAAAGGGCCCGTGCACGGACTTATTGGACTCTCTCCCTCTAAGCTTGGAGGGGAGGCAGCTTGAGGGGCACCAGAGACATACAGGGAAGAACTGAGCTGTTTGGCACTGGAGCGAGGGGGCTGGAGAGGGGGCTTTCTCCGGGACAAACGTGCTGTCAGAGGCCTTTGTTCATTTGGTGAGCCCTTCCCTGGTGCGGCAGACAGTCGCCATATCTGGGACTCCAGCAACCTGGCTCACACTGGTAGCTCCAACCTGGTGACTCCCTGAGGCCCCGCCCTACCCAACTTTCAGGCCCACCCAAGCTGTTGCCAGTTGCTTAACCATAGGATTGGCCTGTCTTGGATCCTGCTTCAGGTTTTCCTAAATTCTTTCAAACAAGCAGCATCTGGTCTCAGATAGCCCCATACCTCTCGTTAAGTAATACATAGAAATAAACACAGGGAGGCAGCCAAAATGAGGAGACAAAGGAACAGGTCCCAAATGAAAGAACAGAACAAAACCCCAGGAAAAGAACTAAGCAAAATGGAGATAAGCAACCTAACAGATGCTGAGTTCAAAATACTGCTTATAAGGATGCTCAATGAACTTAGTGAGGGCCTCAAGAGTATCAAAAAGGACCAGTCAGAAATGAAGGATGCACAGTCAGAAATGAAGGAGGGATTAACTGAAATAAAGAATAATTTACACAGATTCAATAGTAGAGTACGTAAATCCAAGAAGCAAACCATTGATTTGGAATATAAGGAAGCAAAAAACGCCCAATCAGAACAGCAAAAAGAAAAAAGAATACAAAAAAATGAGAATAGTGTAAGGAGCCTCTGGGACAACTTCAAGAGAGAGAACAAGAAATTGAAAACCTGTTTGAAACAATAATGGCAGAAAACTTTCCTAACTTGGTGAAGGAAACAGACATACAAGTCCAGGAAGCACAGAGAGTCCCAAAAAAGGTGAACCCCAAGAGGCCCACGCCAAGACACATCATCATCAAAATGCAAAAGGTTCAAGACAAAGAGAGAATGTTAAAAGCAGCAAGAGAAAAGCAGTTAGTTACCTACAAGGGAGTTCCCATAAGACTGTCAGCTGATTTCTCAAAAGAAACTTTGCAGGCCAGAAGGGAGTGGCAAGAAATATTCAGAGTGATGAAAAGCAAGAACCTATACCCAAGATTACTCTATCCTACAAAACTGTCATTTAGAATCGATGGCTATATAGTTTTCTAGACAAGACAAAGTTAAAGGAGTTCACCACCAAACCGTTATTATATGAAATGATGAAGGGTCTTTTTGAAGAAAAAGATAAAATATATGAACAAACCAAATGGCAGTGAATACATATCTATTGACAATGGAATCTACAAACAAAATGAACAGGCAGAGCAGAAACATTCTCATAGATACAGAGAACATTTTGTTGGTTGCCAGATGTGAGGGGGGTTGGGGGAATGGGTGAAAAAGGTGAAGGGATTAAGAAGTACAAATTCATTACTAGACTGACAAACCTTAAAGGGAAAGGGGTTGGTGGGGTGGGAAGAAATAAACCAAAGAACTTGTATGCATAACCAATGGACACAGACAATAATGTGGGAAAAGGCAGGAGGGGGGCGGGAGTGGGGAGGTGGGGGTTAATGGGGGAAAAATGAGGAACATCTGTAATACATTCAACAATAAAGATTAAAAAAAAGGAAAAACAAATATTTATTGAATATACTGAGAGTTAGATACTATAGGCACTTTTGGTTTGCAAAGGTGACAGAAATTGAGCCCAACCTTTGGGGAACATTCTGGCTCCTGTTGAAGACAGTTTTAACATAGTAAAAATAAGTGTAATAACCTGGAAATATACCCATTGCCTTGGTCTGGTGGGCACACCTAATTTCTTAGAGGTGAGAACATTTCCAAAGGATACATGGAGAAAGGATTATGGAGGAAAAATGAATCATTTAGTTCTGCATTTATTAGAAATGTTAAAAAGACTCCTATAGATTTTTTTATAGCATTTAAGTAATTGATATCTAAAGCAACGGTATTCAAATCTGGCTGGCATTGAGATCACTAATTTTTTAAATTACAGATTTTTGGCCTTAGCCCAGCCATATTAAATCAAAATTTATGGTGGTCAAAACAGAGCATATATATATTCTAAAAAGCTCTGGGTAATTATTATACTGGTTTTATTTTTTTTTAAATGAACCGCTTTAGTCTTTGAAACACTGTTGTGTTTGACTCCAAGGAGTTTACATTCTAAGCAGCTATGGTTAAAGATATATTTTCCACAGTTGCATGGAAGAGTAGTGAGAAACTATTAATTTTGGGAACATTCATATTTATCCATTGACACTTATTTGAGGTAATAACATTTGTCTTTATTAAAAAACTACTGCTACCATGTGATTGAGATTTTTTTATTTTTTTAGATTTTATTCCTTCTATTTTCCAGAAGCATTGGAGATTGCCAATAAATTTAGGATGGTTACTGCATTTACCATCATGTATTTAGAATAAGGTCAAGTTTTAGAGGAAGGAGATAGTGCAAAGGTAATATAGGCCAGGTGTCAGCAAACTTTTCCTGTAAAGATAGTAAACATTTTAGGTTTGTGAGCAGATAGTCGCTGTTGCAGCCACTCAGCCCTGTCATTGGAATGTGAAAGAAGCCATAGACAATTTGTAAATGAATGGGTGTTGCTACTTTCAATAAAACTGTTTACAAAACCTGCAGCTTTACAGACCTTTGATAGAGTGACACTGTCCATTCCAGAGTGTGAATGTGATTTTCCTTAGGTTATGAAAGTAGACAGAGGCAGAGAATTCACTATGTGGAATGCTGTTAGCAGTTTTATTTAAACTTCATGTGAATGAATAAATGGTACCCAATGATTGATGGTTAAGGAATTTTTCTAAAGCTAGTACATGGCACTGGGATTCATACTTAGTTTAGCTGGGCCAAGTTTCTGTCTTTTAAATGACATCATCCTGGTTTTCTGTGTTCTCCAGTGCCTTAGTTAGGGGAATGCAGAGAAAAGCAAGAACCTTGTGAATTTTCAGCAGTGCTTGGCACAGAGCAAGCATTATATCTTTGAGTATTGTTGACTGAATACGATAGCTGTAGTCATGGTATGCAGTGGAGGGGCTTGAGCTGGGCCCTGAAGGAACGATTGTATAATTTGGATTCTTTTAAACTTTTCAACACATATTTCATTTTGCTCAAAAATAATAAAAGTGTTATGTTCTTTTTCTTATGATTCCAGTAGCTGCTGGTGGTGGTGACAATGTCAAATAACGGCCTAGACATTCAAGATAAACCTCCAGCCCCTCCAATGAGAAACACCAGCACTATGATTGGAGCTGGTAGCAAAGATGCCGGAACCCTAAACCATGGTTCCAAACCTCTGCCTCCAAATCCAGAGGAGAAGAAAAAGAAGGACCGATTTTACCGATCCATCTTACCTGGAGATAAAAGTACAGTATTTCATTTTTTTTCTCATCATTTGTATACGTAGTTGTTGTTGTTGTTTTGGTAACCTGGATAAAAGATCTGTTCTTTCTTTGTCTTAATTTTCCTTTAATACCCGACCCCCTGCATTAAATATTTTCCTTGCCTTTTTTTCCTAAAGTGACTGAAGTCAAATAGAAAATAGACCTATTTTTAAACTCTATTAATTATTCTGAGCAAAATTCTAAGAAAATAATTATGATTTTGCCAGACTTTGGACAGTCTGTTTATGTTTATTGATTTAAGCTCTTTATGAACTCTCACAGTGTAAGAAATATTGACATGTCTTCATTTGAAAATGTTTTTTCCCAAACTAATTTTATTTGCAATGTCCTCTTTCCAGATACTTGATTGCCTCTTCTTTATTCCTATGTCCTGAGCTCACACCCAGATTTGGGGATTAAATATCAGGAAGAAGAGCAAGTAATAGCTGAGGAAAGGAAGCAGGACTCAGCATGAGTTCACTAAAAACAAGTCATCCTAGGCGGGCTCATTTCCTTTTTATTGATACAACTTCTAGAAGAATAATCAGGATTTTAACAGTGTATTTGTTAAAGTCACTGATATCCTATGGACAAGGTAGTGAAATAGAGGTTTGGGTGTCTATATGGATAGATGACTTTTTTTTTTGACACCACCTCCCCCAAATATTTATTTGTCTGTTGATATGAAGTAACATTCTCAGTTATGCTTGCAGGGCTTTGTTCTTGTGGCATGCTGAAGAAATTGGCTTTCTGTCTGTAAATAGTTATCATGAGCTTCTGATTTAGGTGAACCTGGTTCAAACCCTGGATTCATCACTTACCAGCTCTCTGACCTTACGTATGTCAGGTAACACCTTTGACTTTTAGTTTTCTATCTCTAGAAAGATCGCGATTTTTCAATCTCTAAAATTGGGATGGTATCTTATAGGGTTGTTGTGTAAAGATTACATGCAAAGTTCCTAATACAGTATCCTCTACACAGAAGGTACTCAAATTTTAGTTCCCGTTCTCTTTTCTTGTTTGAAGGTGGGATGCATGGCTAGTAGGTTACATGACAAAATCAGAATTGTGATTCTGAAACAGTAGGCCAAGTATAACAACCACAGTGATGAATTGCAGAAAATATCTTGTGTTATAGAAAAATATAACTGTATAACTACAGATCGGGGGAGATGGTAGATGGTGGCATCATTAACCAGGTAGGGAACACAGGAAGAGGAACAAGTCAAGAGGGTTGATGGTTGGAGAGCAGGGAAGATGATGACTTTAAACACTTTGCATTTGAGGTGAAAGGACAATTTCAGACACTTAGCATTTGAAATATCTTGACATAGAGATGTCTAAAAAGCAATGATCTTACAAATAGGAAATGATTGGTGAATAACTGAAATGAGAACTATTGAGGATTTTTATTGAGTACTTTGGGCTTGTATCTTTATATGTTTATCCTTTCTCCTACTCCAACTTCATTGTGAGCTCTTTTCAGGTCTAGATAGAAAGGAGATGGGTAACTTGCTTAACTTGCATTTTTTGGCTAATTTATTTATATAGTAGCTCCCAGTATGATGTAGGTGGTGTTATCCTGCCCTGGCACCTTCTCCCACATATACAGCCACTTTGTTTATCCCTCAATTTAGGTGTATGCTTATTTTTAATATTGTGTTTTTATCAACCATAATTGTTAGAAGATTTCTATAAATAAGTAGGCCTTCATCCCAGGTTTCTACATGTAGTGAAGAGGCCAAGTAGTGGCCGAGGAAAGGAAGAAGACTTTTAAAATTTAAAATTAGCCCTGGCCGGTTTGGCTCAGCGGTTAGAGCATCGGCCTGCGGTCCAGAGAGACCCGGGTTTGGTTCCCGCTAAGGGCATGTACTTCAGTTGCATTTTGTCCCCAGCCCTGGTTGGGTCGTGCAGGTGGTAGCCACTCGATGTGTCCCTTTCACATCGATGTTTCTCTCTCTCCCTCCCACTCTATCTGAATAAAAAAATGGGAAAATGTCCTTGGGTGAGGATAAAAAAAATTTTTTTTAATTAAAAGGTTGGAATTGTTTTTGCTGACAAACTGGAAGATAATAAAATTCTTGCCTGATAGGCATCATCAATTAAAAACTTGTGCTTCATAGGAGACCATCAAGAAAGTAAAAAGAACCCACAGAATGGGCAAGAAATTTCCCAGTTATGTATCTGATAAGAGACTTGTGTCAAAAATATATCAGGAGCTATTACAACTGAATAATAAAAAGACAACTTAGTTTAAAAAATGGGCAAAGGACCCAAGTAGCCATCTCTCCAAAGAAGGTATACCAATTGCCAGTAAGCTCATGAAAAGATGCTCATAATTATTAACCATTTAGGAAATGCAAATCAGAACCACAATGAGAGACTACTTCACCTACTAGGATGGCAATAACAACAAGTGTTGGCAAGGATATGGAGAAACTGAAACCCTCACCCTCTGCTGGTGGGAATGTAAATGGTGCAGCCAACTGTGGGAAAGTGTGGCGGTTCCTCAAAAGGTTAAGCATAGAGTTTTACCACATAGCACAGAAATGAAAACATGCCCACACAAAACTTGTACATGAATGTTTGTAGTAGCATCATTCATAATAGCCAAAAAGGAGAAATAACCCAAGTATCTATTAACTGATGAATGTATAAATAAAATGTAGTATATCCATACAAAAAACTATCATTTGGTAACAAAAAGAAATGAAGTCCTGATCCATAGTATAACATGGGTGACCCTTGAGAACAATGTTAGTGAAAGAAGGCAGAAACAAAAGACCACATATTGTATGATTCCTTTTATATGAAATGTTCAGAATGGGCAGATCCATAGACAAAATGTAGATGAGTGGTTGCCAAGGGCTGTGGGGAGACAGATGGAATTAGGGGGTGTTGGCTACGTGGTATGGGTTTTCTTTTTGGGGTGATGAAAATGTTTGCAAATTGATGATAGGGATGTTTGCCGGGCTCTGTGAATATACTAAAAGCCACTGAATTGTACACTATATAGGTGAATTATATAGGATATGAATTTTATCTCAATGAAACTCTTTAAAAAAAGAAAAGCAGATGGAAGCATAAACTTCAGATGTCATTGGAAACTGAAGGGATAATCTTATGTACTAAAAAGGGAGGTGGGGGTCTGAATATCTGGGTTGTAGTCTTGGTTCTCCTATAAATTGGTTGCCTGCTTTGGGTCAATTAGTTCTCTGTAGACTTCAGTGCCTTCATCTAAAAAGTTAGAATCAGTCCAGTGGACAAATACAGTCTCTTAAACCTTTGAAATCCTGTAATTAGATAAATGAGATATTAATTATAAAGATGAAGTTGGATAAGGTTGTATATGTAGGTGAAAAGAATCTAGGCCATTGTAAAGTGCTTGAGTCTGTGACAAAGCTGTAGCCCTGGAGGTTCTCCTGGAAATCCTTGCTGAGTAGCCTCAGGCCACATCTGGTCTAAAGACAAATCTCTTACCTCAAGATTAAAGCTGCATCTCTATAGATTCAAAGCACAGAGTTACAGAGGCTCTTGTGCAATGGTCTAGTAACCTCGCTTACATTCCCTAGTTAAGATTTTCTGTACATGCCCTGAGTACATAGTTTGAAGATCCCAGGTGGCTATGATTCATGTGTACATCAAAATGAATTTTTTGAAAAGTGAGGTTTTTTCCTTTTGTTTGGAGCCTTTATTCAGCTTGATTTTGTGCTTGTTGTGATTGCCATTCAACCAATCAGTATTTATTGACCTGCTGCTTTGCATTTAACTCGGCCCTAGCAGGATACACAGCAGCATTGGCAGTCTTTAAAGTGGTGTGCCCTTATCAAGTATTTGAGAATTTATACCAACTGCATAGAGAAATGGTCTAGAACTAGACTTAGATACCCTAGATTGAGTCCTACTGTGGTAGGCAGTTAGATAGACTTAAGCAGACGAAGGACAATGGGCCAGATACAGAAGGTCACCAGGGAGGAAAGCCCTTAGTGCCTAGCAACAAACAAAACTGGGAAAACAAGGCTGTTGCCCCAGATTAACCTTTCCTCCTCTAGCATATCACTGGTCATGTGATTTAGACCCCCTAACATTTTATATGGTTGGTCATGTGGTTAGGGACCTCCCTTGACATTTCCTCCCCTGGCATGTTGCTAGTCATGCCAGTTAGACTCCCTTAGAGGGGGACCCAGCAAGGGTGTCAGAAAATAACTCTTAAGCATTAAGTTCCCAGGACAAGGAGTTTCTGACCCACATCAAATACATCTAGGCCTCAGCTGTATTTCAGCTCCAGGCCTAGAAAAGCAGCAAAACCAGACAAGCGACACCATGGCTGACATCAGGACCAGCTTCAGTGACTAATGACTCCCTGCCCTGGCACTGACCAATCAGTGGAGACCATGACCCTGAAAGGACACACCTGGAAAGCTGATGAATATTCTATTGAGATACTGAGATCCTCCCCTGAAATCTTCATCCTTGATAGCCCTGAGGAGAAGGACCCATTACACTCTCCTGGGAGCAATACCCCTGCCTTTCCCCTCCCCCATGCATTCCCCCAGGGTGAGCTAGCTTTACTTTTCTCTCTCCTAAACTCTAGGGGCCCTTCATTTACTGCTGTAACTTACTTTCTAAGCCCGTCTCTCCTATGGCTCACTTCTTTTACCTCTGTGACTTTCTCTTGTAGTTTGAGTCTTGGCTCCAAATTCTTTCTTAGCCAGAACTCAAGTACCAAGGTTGCTGAATTGAGGTCCGGTCTGACTCCACCGGCTTAACACCTGGTGCTGTTCTTGCCCACAACACTACCTCTGACATTTACTAACTCTGTGATTTCCCCCCCTTACCTATTTATTTTAATTCTAGTATCTTTATCTGTAACATGGTAATAGTCATAATTTCCATCCACTCCATATCATTAGGAGGCTTTTGTCATTTGACATAGTGGGTGTAAAAGCATTTTATAAACTGTAAAACACTGTACAAATATGAAGTGTATGTGGCTTTTGTTGTTGTTGTTTTTAAACTAGAAACCACATTTTGTGTTTTATTCGATACCCACAACAACTCATTTTCAGTTGGGGAGGCTGAGGATTAGAGAAATGTGAATTGTTCAAGGTGTCACAGCTGGGAAGTGGTAGGGATGAGTGTGGAACTAAATCTTCCTAACGTATGTGTTACCTGCTAGCATACTCTCTCTGGGTTGTTCTCAACCCAGATTACACATCTGACCCATTCGTGGTACTTTTAAAAAATACAGGTGCCTGGGTTTCACCCCGAGTTTTGGAACCAGAATTCCCAGATTCTAAGGAGATCTGGGTTTAGAGTTCTCTGCGGGCTGTGGTAGTGACTGAGATGTGAGTTGGCAATGGAGAGAAGGTCTGTGGGCATTACCTAATGCTGACCTCCAGCATGGCTTCAGTGTGTGCCTGGGGGAATGTGTAAATGATGGGAAGAAGCTGTCATCGAGGGCCTGTAATAGGTGGTGCTGAGCACAGAATTCCATGTGGGAAAGCCTGGTTCCTGTGGTTAGGATCTGGAGCCTTTGGTTTATTCCAGGAAGTCCTGCAGCATTTCGTTTGGAATCTTTTTCTGGCTGCATTTTCACAACCAAAGTAGAATTCTCTGAGCTTGGGAAGCATTTAGCAAAGTTAATTTTAAAACTGGACTGCATCAGTGTTTATCTCTCCAAGTTTGGAGCGTTTTACTGCCTTGAGTTCAGATTCGCTCAGCTGAACCAATGAGAGGTGCTTCTTAAAAATAAATCTTTTAAAAATATAAATAAGGCCAACGACTTGTGCTGAAACTTGGAGGGCTGTACAGCAACATGGGACTTTGCAGTGTCAGACTCATCTCCCATGCTATCAGAAAGCGGCATGGACCAGGCCAAAAATAGGGTTAAAGTTGGGATGTGTGAGGGTTGTAGCCTGTTTATACACTTCAATCTCTAGTTACAGGAAATTAGGATGATTCTTTCTGCTTTCTCCTCAGCTAATTTTGTCTTAATGAGTGGGCTTGGAAATATTACTCTGACCCCTCCCTCCCCTATTTTTATTTTTTAGCATTTTAAAACAACAAACATTTATTATATCACAGTTTTTGAGGGTCAGCAATCCATCCAGGGGGAGATTAGTTGAGCAGGTCTGACCCAGCTATCTCATGAGGTTGCAGTGGAAATGTCTCTGATACTCTCTTATGTTAAAAATAACAGCTTACAAAGATAACTTTAGCTTATAAAGCACACACATCTTCTTTACCTTAGTTGATTTTCAAAACAATAATAACAATAATAAAAAGTAGTTCATAACAGAGTAATAACACAATAGTAATAACCTTAAAATACTAATAACAGTAACCTAGCTACTGTTATTATTTGGGTCATGATTTTGTCTTAAAGACTCCTATCTTCAGTTAGGAGTTAAGTCTTAAAAAACCCCAAGGAATCATACAAAATAGGAAATGACTAAATGCTCACTCAGTGTCTTAAGAATCCACAGAGGGAGGAAAGTGCAGGAAATCCATTTTGGAAGAAGTGGGACTTGAACCAGTCTTTAAAAGATGGCTGAATGTTTAATAGGAAGAATGAGAGGAAGAGCAGAAAAAGTGAGCAAAAACTTGGAGGTGGGAATATGGGAGGTATATGCAAAGGGCGAAGAGTGAAGAGTGGCCTATGGAAGCAGAGCCACCTCCAGCATTACCCTGTGTGTTTATGTGTTAAATGATTTCCTTTCTCTGGGGCTCTTTCCTAGAGAGTACTCATCCTCTCTCTGTGACTTCGTTACCAAAATTTCTCTTGTATTTGCCATTTTATGCCTATGATGGTATATTATATAGTATATTAATACCGTAATAGAAACTATATAAAAATATAATGATATATAAATATGAAACAAAAACATAAGTAAAACATAAAAACAACATAATTGTTCTTAACGGACTTTTAAATGACTAGATCAAAAGAAATTTAGGAACAGAAGCATTCCAAAGCCCTGCAATATGTCCCACACATTCTAGCTATGAGTAAGACAGATGGATTTATGTTACAAATGACAGCTTAATTTTGGCCCTGGTGAGCCCTTAGCCTTCCTTCTCTCAAAGCAGCTGCTTCTTGAAGAGACATTGTCAAGTGCGTAAATAGCTAAAACCTGTAGCCTTTCCAGATTGATTTCTTTCACTTGGTGATGTGTTCCTCTTTTCATGGCTTGATAGATCATGTTTCCTTAGTGCTGAATAATATTCTACTTTCTGGATGTGCCACAGTTTATTTATCCATTCACCCGCTGAAGGACATCTTGGTTGTTTCCAAGTTTTGGCAATTATGAGTAAAGCTTCTATAAACATCTGTGTGCAAGTTTTTATGTGAACATAAGTTTTCAGCTCATTTGGAGAAATACCAAGGAATGCGATTGCTTGATTGTATGGAAAGGGTATATTTAATTTTGTAAGAAACTCTCACCCTGTCTTCCAAAGTGACTGTACCATTTTTCATTCCCACCAGCAATGAATGAAAGTTTTTGTTGCTCCACATCCTTGTCAGCAGATGGTGGTGTCAGTTTTGGATTTGGGCCATTCTAACAGGTGTGGAGTAGTATTTCACTGTTGTTTTAATTTGCAGTTCCCTAATGACATATTACATTGAGCATCTCTTCCATCTTTAATCATCTTTGGCAATGTATGGATCCATGTCTTTTGATCATTTTCTTAATTGAATTGTTTTCTTACTGTTGAGTTTTAAGAATTCTTTGTATATTTTGGATAATAATTATTTATTAAATATATCTTTTGCAAATATTTTTCTTTCTGTCTGTGGTTTGTCTTCTCATTCTCTTAATTCTCAAACTTTTATTTTAGTTTTTAAATTTTTATTGAATTTATTGGGGTGACATTGATTAATAAAATTATATAGGTTTCAAGTGTACAATTCTATAATATATCACTTCTATGTTGTATTGTGTGTTCACCACCCAAAATCAAGTTTCCTTCCATCACCATTTAGCTTCCCTTTACCATCTTCTATCTTCCCTCACCCCGCTTCCCCTCTGGTAATCACCATACTGTATTTGTATCTGTGACTTTTGCTTAATCCTTTCACCTTTTTCATCTAGCCCCCCAACCCCTCTCCCCTCTGACAGCTGTCCATCTGTTCTCTGTATCAATGAGTCTGTTTCTGTTTTGTTTATTTTGTTCATTAAATTCCACATAAGTGAAATCATATGGTATTTGTCTTTCTCAGCTGGCTTATTTCACTTAGCATAATACTTACCAGGTCTATCCATGCTGTCACAAAAGGTAAGATTTCCTTTTTTTTGGATGGTATTCCATTGCTAAAATGTACCCCAGTTTTTTTTTTTATCCACTCAACTACTGATGGGCACTTAGGCTGCTTCCAAATCTTGGCTATTGTAAATAACACTGTAATGAAGATAGAGGTGCATATATTCTATTGAATTAGTGTTTCAGGTTTCTTTATATATATTCCTAGAAGTAGGATCGCTGGTTATAAGGCAGTTCCATTTTTAATATTTTGGGGAATTTCCATACTGTTTTCCATGGTGACTGTACCAATCTGCATTTCTACCAACAGTGCACAAGAGTACTTTTTTCTCCACATCCTCGCTAACACTTGTCATTTGTTGATTTATTGATGATAGCCATTCTGACAGGTATGAGGTGATATGATATCTCATTGGGGTTTTAATTTGCATTTCTCTGATGATTAGTGATGTTGGACATCTTTTCATATGTCTATTGGCTACAGTCGGCCCTCATTTATTGCGGTTAATCAGTTCCAGACTCTACCGCAATAAATGAATTTCCATGAAGTAGGATTCTTTATACACAGTCATCCCTTGCCAGTTCGCACTTCAACTTTAGTGGCTTCATCGCGATAGAGTGAAGCCGCAAAAGTCGAAGCGTGAAGTGGCGAGGGTTGACTGTATTTGTATGTCCTCTTTGGATAAGTGTCCATTCAGGTCCTTTGCCCAAACTTTAATTGGACTATTTGTTTTTTTGGTGTTGAGCGGTGTAAGTTCTTTATAAATTTTGTGTATTAACCCTTTATCAAATGTCTCTTTGGTGAATATGTTTTCCCATTCAGTGGGTTGTCTTTTCATTTTGTTGATGGTTTCCTTTGCTGTGCAAAAATTTTATAGTTTGATATAATCTCATTTGTTTATTTTGTTTGTTTGTTTCCCTTGCCCAAGGTGATATATCAGACAAAAATATTGATATGAGAAATGTCTGAGCTTTTACTGCCTATGCTTTCTTATAGGATTTTCATGGCTTTGCTACTTACTTTTAAGCCTTTAATCCATTTGAGTTATTTTTGTGTATGGTGTAAGAAGGTGGTCTAGTTTCACTTTTTTTGCACATATTTGTCCAATTTTCCCAGCACCATTTATTGAACAGGCCCTCTTTACCCCATTGTATGTTCTTGCCTCCTTTGTCAAATATTAATTGACTATTAAGGCATGGGTTTATTTCTGGGCTCTTTATTCTGTTCCATTGATCTATATGTCTGTTTTCATGTAGTACCATGCTGTTTTGATTACTATGGCCTTATAGTATAATTTGATATCAGGTAGTGTGACTCCTCCAACTTTGTTCTTCTTTCTCAAGATTTCTGTGGCTGTTCAGGGTCTTTGTGGTTCCATATAAATTTTTGGAATATTTGTTCTAGTTCTGTGAAATATGCCATTGATATCTTGATAGGAATTGCATTGGATTTGTAGATTTCTTTGAGCAGTATGGACTTTTTAATGATTATAATTCTTATCCATGAACATGGTATATACTTCCACTTATTTGTATCTTCTTTAATTTTTTTTTTTTCTTTATTCATTTTAGAGACAGAGGAAGGGCGAGGGAGAGAGAGATGGAAACATCAATGTGAGAAAACATGGATTAGCTGACTCCAGCATGCCCCACACTGGGGATTTAGCCCACAACCTGGGCATGTGCCCTGACCAGGAATCAAACTGGCAACCTCCTGGTGCATGGGTCAACGCTCAACCACTGAGCCACACCAGCCTGGCTTCTTTTATTTCTTTCTTCAGTGTTTTATAATTTGCCACAGGTCATTTACATCCTTGGTTAAATTTATTCCAAGGTATTTTATGTATTTAGTTTTTTAGATGCAATTGTAAATGGAATCATTTTCTTAGTTTCCCTTTCTGATAGGTCATTATTGGTATATAAAAATACAACTGGTTTTGGAATATTTATTTTGCATCTGGTTACTTTATTGAATTCATTTATCAGTTCTAGTATATATATATATTTTTATCCTCACCTGAGGACATTTTTTCCATTTTTTGTTCAGATAGAGTGGGAGGGAGAGAGAGGAAGAGAGAGAGAGAGAGAGAAATAGCGATGTGAAAGGGACACATTGAGTGGTTGCCACCCACACAACCTAGGGACAAACCGCAACCAAGGTACGTGCCCTTAGTGGGAACCGAACCCAGGTCTCTCTGGACTGCAGACCGATGCTCTAACTGCTGAGCCAAACTGGCCAGGGCTCTAGTATTTTATTTTATTTTATTTTATTTTATTTTATTTTATTTTATTTTATTTTATTTTATTTTATTTTATTTTATTTTATTTTATTTTATTTTATTTATTTATTTTATTTTTTTATTATTTTATTTTATTATTTTATTTTATATTTTATTTTATATTTTATTTTATTTTATTTTATTTTAATTTGATGGAATCTTTAGAGTTTTCTATATATAGTGTCATGTTATCTGTAAATAATAAAGTTTTACTTCTTCGTTTCCAATTTGGATGTCTTTTATTTCTTTGTCTTATCTGATTGCTGTGGCTAGGATTTCTAGTGCTATATTGAATAAGAGTGGCGATAGTACACATGCCTTTCTAGTTTCTGATGTTAAGGGAAACACTTAGTTTTTGCTTGTTGAGAGTGATGTTGCTGTGGGTTGATTCTCAAACTTTTATATGCACACGAATCATTTGGGGTCTTATTAAAATTCATATTCGGATTCATTAGGTCTATGGTGGAGCATGAGATTATACATTTCCAATAGTCTCCCAAGTGACACTGATGCTGCTTTGAATAGCAAGTTTATAGATCACCCTGACTGTTGTTTGCATTGGAGAGGACCAGAATGCAGGTGATAGGTTACTGTTAGGGTGATTCAGGACACAGATAACAATGCCTGAAAAACGGTGGTGGCAATGAAGAGGGAGAAGAGTGGGTAAATTTGATCACTGTGTATAAGATAAATGTGTTGGGAGAGAGGAGAGATAATATAATTATAAGCAGCAGCAATCCATGAGAGGAAGATTGATAGAATAGAAGGCTTTAGAGATGGGAGTCTGAAATCCTTAGTTCTGGTTCCACATTTCCTTCTAAATTGCTCAGTGATCTTGGGCAGTTTATTTAACTTCTTGGAACCTGTTTCTTCTCCTGTCAAATGGGCAACATAATCACTACCCTGCTTGTCACAGTTGTTTTGAGGCTCCAGTGAACTAACATATGTGAAAGTGCCTTGTAAATACTAGAGCATGATACAAATAAAAAATGAATTATATCTGCAATGACTCTATTTCCAAATAAGGTCACATTCTGAGTTACTAGGTGTTAGGACATATGCTTTTTGGATGGACACGATTCGATCCTTAACAAGGGTACTTCAGCACTATAACTTTCTGCCAGGTCAACAGGACCTTAGTGAACATCCACTTTATGCAAGACCTTGATGGGAGAGGGATGACTATAGGTATTTGGACTTAAAGATACTTTAAGGTCCTAACATAGGGAAGCAGCATAGCATAGTGGTTTAGAGCTCAGGCTCTGAGGCAGACTGCCTGGGTTTGGGTCTGGACGCTGCCAGTTACTAACTCTGTGACCTTGGGCAAGTAACTTAATCTCTGCCCTTCAGTTTATTTGTCTGTAAAATAAGGATGATAGTGCCTAACTGATAGGGTTGCTGTGAGGCTAAAGGTAATTAATACATGTAAAGAACTTGAGCCATTGCCTGGTAAGTACCCTGATAAAATGTTAGCAATTCATATTATTACATCAACTTCCAAGTATAAAATTCTGTAATTTAGAGAACCTTAAAGCAGCTCATAATCAAAGACCAAACAAGTAAGATGCAGGTTATAGAAGCTCATAGAAAATAGGATGCCAGGGCTGGAAGTGTCTTTAGAGATGACCTACTTGAGCCTCCTCTTTTTACAGATGGGAGGGAAACCAGGGTGCAGAAGAGGGAAGTGACTTTCCCTGGATCAAATGGCTCATTAGTGGTAGAACCAGGACTATTAACTCTGATGAAGGTTCTTTCTGTGCCTCCCTTACTTGAGTTTAATAGAAAATTAAGTCTTTAATTGTGCATTGAGCATCTATTCCAATTTAAGTCCAGCCTTGTGCTCCATAAATACCTATGTGGAGTAGACAGTTCTGAGCCTCTGAAGGGGCCTACGGCTCAACAAAGAGCTAAGTAAGCCTAAAAAATGTAATGATTCTGTTTTCTTTTTTTTTCTTTTCTTCCTTTTCCCTGTTTCTTTTGCAGCAAATAAAAAGAAGGAGAAGGAACGGCCAGAGATTTCCCTGCCTTCAGATTTTGAGCACACGATTCACGTTGGTTTTGATGCGGTCACAGGGGAGTTTACAGTAAGTCCTGGGTCACAAAAAGGCCTTTGGTCTTTCAGAGTTCTGGCTATACACTGTTAAAGTCAATCCTTTCTAGTTTTCCTGATGCCTCCGTCTTTCCTTGAGACCCTCATTACTATCTTCTTATATTCACAAGAGGGGCACTTTTCCCATCTCCAAAATCGCACCAAAGAAACCTTTGCATCTTCACTCCTTAAATAGAGCTCTGTGAAGTGGCCCCTTAGCAGCAGGCTCTGTGCTGGACACTGATGACACAGAGACAAATCAGATATGGTTCCTACTCTAAAGGAGGAATAGCCTGGTGAAGAAGCAAAATCTCAAGAAATGACTAATGCAATGAGATAAGTATTATAAAAGAGGCTTGTGTGGTGCTCTGAGGGTATAGAGAGAAAGAAGTGACTAAATTGTCCTTGACTGCTAGCAGGTATCAGAGTGAGCACCGATTTTCCTCCAGGGCTCCCTGTGACTGTGTCCTCCTGACAGCCTTGCACGTCTCTCTTACAGGGTATGCCAGAACAGTGGGCCCGCTTGCTTCAGACATCAAATATCACTAAGTCGGAGCAGAAGAAAAACCCGCAGGCTGTTCTAGATGTATTGGAATTCTATAACTCAAAGAAGACCTCCAACAGCCAGAAGTACATGAGCTTTACAGGTATGAGGATTGTGTCCAGGGCAGTCTGGGAAAAAAGGATTTTCTTCTGGGTGGAAAAGAGCCACCTGTCTGTTGGCATGGGGTGAGAGAAGCAAGTATTGGGAAGAGTGGAGATGGTACTTTCACTAAGACAGAATTTTGGAATTTGGGAGCCGAGACAATGGTTTTTTGCATCAGACTTAAGTCTTTACTCTGAAACTACACATTTTAAAAAAGTAACCTGTAAAGAACATACACTTTGTTCTAGAAGATCTAAATCCTCACATTCAGAGCTTCGAAGAATCACTTCATTTCTTTGAACCTAAAAATGGGAATAATAATTTCTATCTCTAGAGATTGTAGTGAGGAATAAAGGAGCTTGTTAATATGAAAGTTCTTTATAGGTTATAAACAACACCATGCAAATGTAGCTGTCATTATTTTTATCTTTAATATCATTAAGTTATTTAATAACACATTTAATGTGTATCTTTTAAGTAGGCAAGCCCAATTTCTTCCTCCAGGCACTGATTTTTATTAGTCAAATGGAAAACAGGTCAGTAATAATAAATATTCTATAGATGTACTCTATATAAGGGACAGTGTTTTTCAGAGTTGTTTTTAACAGCAGAATTGAGATTAGAATCCAGGTCTCTTAACCCTATACCAGCACCCTCTGAGGTTACTAACTTGCCCCTAGTAACTTCATTTGGAGAACCTCCTTTCATAGCAGAGACATTTTTCTTCTCCTAGATAAGTAATGAGAAGGACATTACATTTCTGGAAACTTACCTTTTGTATAGCATCTTAGAATGTTAGAGCAAGAAATATCCTTAGTATATATCACTTCCAGTTCCCCCTTGTTTTGCAGACAAAGCCAAAAAAGGCTTTTCTGATGTGGCTAAATTAGTGACAGAGCTGGTCTTTTATCTCTGAGTTCAGTGCTCTTTCCAGAGTGCATGCTGTCTTTTTTGAAGTGCAGTATTGCTGGGGAAGGTGAGAACCAGGATGTACTAGCTAATTTTGAAGGATGCTTTCCCCAGCAAGTATCTGGCTTGTATCAAAGGGCACAGATGGTGAGGATGACAGACTGCAGCTTTGCTCATGCTGCCAGGGTGGTGCCCAGGAGAGGGTCGTGCGTGTTCCCAGCAGTATTTCCTTTTTCACGTCTGGCCCCGCTGAGTCTGTCTTACTTCTCCTATCAAAGGATTGGGGCATTCCAAGGAGGAATTGGGGTTGAGGAGTGCTAGGGGGCAAGTTTTCTAGTCAGGAGATTAGACTTGTGTTTTAGGGAGTTTGTCATGGAGACATAAGATTAGAGCTGGCTTTGAAAGCCTCAGCAGGAAAGTCTTTGGAAGAACTTCTGTATTTATGTGTACATGCGTATAGATGTGTACAGGTGCCATACATGTATATGGAAGCATAGCTCTGTTTGGAATTAAAGTCCATTTAAGTATTCATGAATGAATAGATATACACATTAAGGTAATTGTGTGTATATACTCATCTATGAACGCATATGTGAATAATGTTTACTATATGTGTGCGTGTGCATGTACACGTGCATGCAGGATTTTTAATATTCTGTAAGTGGAAGACCAGGGCCAACTCTAGGCAAAATTTTGTGTTTGGCATAGTTTATTTTTAATGTTGTATCTCTCCTTTTTCTGTTTCTTCTCTTCTCATACTATTAATTATGATAACACTGCCTCAATCTGTATATGTTTGTATGTGAATGATCTCATTTGATTCTCACCATGGCCTTGTAGGGTTGGTAGGGCAAGGATTATTATCCCCCTTTTACAGACTCAGAAATTAATTAGGTTCAGAGAAACTTAAGCAACTTATTTAGGGTGACTCAACTGAGATGTGATGAAAGTGTTTTCAACTTGGGCCTTTAAACCCTTTGCTGTTTATAACCCAAGCATAATCCTCCATGCTAATTTTTGACAACTTTTCTATTTTGTTTAGCATTTTATTTTCTGTACTAATTAGTAGCTAATGTGATTGGCAAAATGTAGTTTAGATCGACAACTCGAAGTTCTGGACTTTAGCCCTATGTATCCCCTGATTTGTGTGATCTTGAACCAGTGGAATTTGATTTTGATATATAGACATTGTACATCACAGTTAAAAGGAGCAATGCTTACTTGTTTCTTATATGGATGAGATATATTTATTATCAGAATACCCAGTCCTCAAAAACACTAGCATGAGGTCGGGGTAGTGCAGTGAGGGCATTGTATTGTGCTTTGCTTTGCCTAAGCTGTTCTTTCAGGCAGAATGAACAAATGAATTATGTTTAAAGTATATCCTGAATTGATTTCTCAAGAGTATAGCTAGCTAGTCAGGGTTTAAGAACATGTCATCATAGCTCGTGGGTTCATTATTTGTCATAGACTGAAGATGCTGTACCTGGCACTTTCTTATATAATGGAATTGGGATCTTGGACATTCTCTGGGCTTGGTTCTTGGTGAGGAATATGTTGGATTTGGTAGAATACATCTCCTCCTTAATTCCAGCAAAGCCATTTGAACCAGCAAAGTCACTTTCTTCTTGGGTCTTTAGGAATTAAAGAATAAAATCAAACACAATACTCAGTCTTTAAACTTATTTTCTTGCTAAAATCTCCATTGAGTGTATGTTTCATATTTTATTAATTCTAAGATATCACTGATTGTAAGATGCATCATCATTTTATATACCACTAAAGAAAAAAGATTGCTCTTTGAAATGCTCTCTGACTGGGTGGTTCAGTTGATTGAACAGTGTCCTGTATGCCAGAAGTTTGCTGGTTCAATTCCTGGTCAGGGCACATACCCAGTCTGGGTGTGCATGGGAGTCAGCTGATTGATGTTTCTCTCTCACATCGATGTTTCTGTCTGTCTCTCTTCCTCTCTCTCTAAAAATCAGTAAAAATATATGCTCAGGTGAGGATTAAAAAACAAAAACATGAAATGCTTTTGATTGTAGGACACATCTCTGTTTTAGAGATGTTAATGTGAAAAAAATGTACATCTCAGAATCACTGAAATATGGTAATTACCTTATTGAGAGAGCTTGAATCTATTGTTAGAAACAAGATCCTGCCTTTAATTAGACTTGACATGATTAATGCCTCTCATTTCCTGAGCCTTAGTCTTTCTCTCCCTGTGGGGAATAGACACGGATGTGGAGGATCCTTTCTAGAAGCTGAAGCTGCAGGCTGGTCATAATTTGTCATGGATGGCTCAGGACAATGCCAGCCATGAATTCTTTCTCTTTCTCCCTCCCTCCCTTTCCTTCTCTCTGTCTCTCTCTGTTCTTTCTTCTTATTTTTTGTTAATCCTCACCCGAGGATATTTTTCTCATTGATGTTTTTGAGAGAGTGGAAGGGAGACACATCAATTGGTTGCTTCCTGCACATTTCCCAACTGGGGCTGGGGATCAAACCTGCAACCCAGGTATGTGCCCTTGATTGGGAATCAAATCCATGACCCTCTAATGCTCTAACGCCTGAGCCATGCTGGTCAGGGCTCTCCTTGTTTTAGATTACAAGAAATGTCCTTGACCTTTCAGGCCTGAGGATGATGTAGTTGCTGATGTGGATATAATTGTAGCATAGTATTTAGAGTTCAACCAGGATTCAACTCTTGACTCCTGTGTAACCTGTGTGTACCCCAGACAAATTACTTAACATCTCTGAACTTCAGTTTCCAAACCTATAAAAGTAAACATAATAATAGTACTCAGAACTGTAGTGAGAATTAAGAGAGGTAATGTATATAATGTGCTTAGCATGGTGTTGGGCCCATACTACAAGTAATACTGTTGTTATTCTCTGAATCTGGCAAGTGCTTGACCAGATAGACTTCCTTTGCTCTCAAGAACAGATGAATTGTAATTGTTTACTGATGGAGTCCCTGGTCTTTTTTCCTTTGCAGATAAATTAGCTGAGGATTATAATTCTTCTAACACTTTGGTAAGTCTTTGTTTCCTCTATTCTGATATGGGCAGGTATGGTGGTTAGGGATACAAGACAGTGTGTGGTAGATGCAGAGCCTGGGCTGGGAGGCACTCACCTTGGTCACTCCTACACCCTGGGCCTCAGAGTCCCTATCTTTCTAGGGGATTGCAAAGGAATTGGGCTTAATAAACAGTAGGTATCTCTTCCAGCTTTTTTTAATGTTCTAGAAATCCTAACTTTGGAACCAGAAGTGGCTTTAGGTTCAGTTTGTCATTTGCAACTTTGAACCTTGGGAAAGCCAATTGCCTTTCTGAGTTTGAGTTTTTCATCAATAAAAAGAGGATGATACTTGGACATGTCTTAACCTGAATTTAGAAGAGAAGTCCTCTCTTTGGTTTGGGCATACAAAACTAGGATTAGGACTAATTGTTGAGGGGGGCATGTTCTGTTCATTTAAGGTGTCCTCTGAAGTTGTAGTGAATGCCCTGTCATATGAAGGGCTGGTGAGTAAAACTAGATGACCTCAAAGATCCCTCTGCCTCTTTTGCTCACAGATTCTATTTTCCAGAGCAAATAAAGTATGTTGATATGTTTGAAAGGATCTTTAAATAGTAAGCTGTGAGATATATATATGAATACTGCTATTCTTTTTATTTTATTTTATTGTTTAGAGAGGAGGTAAGAGGGAGAGATGGAAACATCGATGAGAGAGAACATTGATTGGCCGCCTCCTACATGTCCCCCAGTGGGAATTTGGCCCACAACCTGGGCATATGCCCTGACTGGGAATCGAACCAGCGACCTCTTGGTGCATGGGTCGATGCTCAACACCGAGCCACACCAGCCAGGCGAATACTGCTATTCCTTACACCTGATGTTGTCTCTTGAATAAAGGTGGTTATGTCATGTGGATTTACTAAACATTTGCAAAACCTCTACTCTGTGGAGAAGTGGCAATATAGGGCTGACTCAAACATTGTCCAATAATCTCCTAGTCTTGTGAGTGACACGAAGGCAACAACCAACAGTTACAATGCAGTGTGCTAGAAGTTCATGAGGCCAGGGGTTAGGTCTGATTTGTTTATTGCTGTATGCATGACATCTGGCAGGTAACCACTTACTGAATGAAAAGTTGGATGTATAAGAGAGTTTCTTGATGGTTGAGTCTGCGCTGAATGAGTTAGTTGTCTAGGGTAAGAATTAAGAAGAAATGTGGGTATTCCAGGCAGAGACAGAATAAATAGCATGGGTCAAGACAAGGGGGTTCGCAAGGTATGCTTTACAGGAAACAGCAAGTAATTTGTTATGACTGGAATGTGAAGTGTGAAGGGACTAGAAGTGGGTGACAGGGAGTGGTAAACAGGTCAGATCATGTAGGAGTTTTGACTTTATCTTAAAGGCTATTAAAGAATTTAAAGCAGGAAAGTAGTAAGTTCTAACACAGCATTGAGTCACCATTCAAGTACTTTGAACCATGCTTCCCACAGTGCAGATTGGTTTACTCTGAGTCATTTATACTGTTATCAATTATAAAAAATGTTCACCTGTCCAGTGCCTGATAGCATGCTCGGTCCTTTCTTATTACCATTTCTTGTAATCCTGACTGGAGTTCAGTGAAGTCAGTTATTACTTTTGTTTTATAGTTGATAAAACTGAAATTGAGAAGGGTTAATGGCAATAGGTATCAGATTCCCAGACTGTGTTGCTTTCCCCTGATTCATTCTTTCATCTAATGGAAGATATAGAATTAAAAGATGGGGTAGAATTAGCAAATGTTAAGATCTTTGGGAGGTTCTTACCACTATTGAATAGTAAATTTTTTTTTTAATCCTCACCCGAGGATATTTTTCTATTAATCATCAGATAGAGTAGGAGGGACAGAGAGAGAAAAGAGAGAGAGGGAGAGAGAAACATCGATGTGAGGGAGACACATTGATTGGTTGCCTCCTGCATGACCCCGACCAGGGCTGGGGACTGAATCGCAAGTGAGGTACATGCCCTTGACCAGAATTGAACCCAGGACTCATTGATCTGCAGGCTGACATTCTAACCGCTGAGCCAAATTGGCCAAGGCTGAATAGTAAATTATTGAAGGAAGCTTAAGCATTGCTTTATGGCTCAAATATCTTTATGCTTTAATGGGAGGAGTAACAGCTATCATATATTGAGTGGTTAATATGTGTCAGGCACAGTGCTAATAACCTTATATATATTAGCTCAATTAGTCCTTATAATTACCTTGTGAAGAAAGTATTATCATTCCCATTTCACAGGTAGAAAAACAGTTTCCTAGAGACTAGTAATTAGGTACTGTGGCAGAACTAGATTAGAATGTGGGTCTTCTGAGTGCTAGTCCAGGATTCTTCACACCGTGGCTGGGGACTGAGAAAGAAGATGTCAGAGAGGTCTTATAAAGGAGAGTGCAGTAAAGCCATAGCTATGTTGTTCATTAGAGAGGAGGAGGAGGAGCCCTGGGGCTCATGCCATATGGCAGAGAGGATAACACCTGCTTGGTAAAAACCTGTACTGGTTTAGTATCTATAGTTAAAACCACTCAGGTTGTCAAGATATTTTCTCTCCCAATTCAGAACGTTTGTCCCTGTGGCTCAGGACTTGGTATTTCCGTACTGTTTTTACATGAGGGATATGGTTTGTATTGTGGTAGCATGTCATTATTTACCATATTGGTTTCATACAGATCACTTCACTTGATTTGTGAAATAATTGGACAGGATTGTTATCCCCATAACACAGTTTAAGAAATTGAGACTCAGAGAGATTTAATGACTTGCTCCCTACCCTTGAATGAGTTAATAGTAGAAACCAATAGAAAATTCAGTTCTCCTGATCATTCATTTATTCCTTCATACTATACATATTTACTTAACACCTTCTTTGTGCCCAGGTGTTGGTGATACAAAAAGGAATGTGCACTATCTCAGTCCTAGAGGGAAAATTAATAGACTATAGGGATAAGGGCTGCAAGAGAGGTATAAATAAGTACAGTGGGGTTCATATTTAATGGAGTGATTTATTCTGCCTAGTAGTACAGGGAAGTTCAAACAGAGTTGTTGGGCCCTAATGATTTGTTAATTTAACAAACATGATTTTAAGGGCCTTCTGGCTCTAAAATTATATTATTTGTGGCATTGGTTTGAGATTTCAGATGATATGCCTTTCAGTGCTGAATTCTCATTTATAAAATGAACACCTACTGTGTGATAGGCTGAGGATTCAATTACTGGTAAGGTTTTTGCTCTCGATCTCAAAAATTAGTGAGGAATCAGGACACAAAAACAAGAACTTATGGTGTCAGGTAAACGCAGGTAATGATACCAGGCAGAGAAAAGGAAAATGCTTTGTTGTGTGAGGTAGCATGAACAAAAGCCAAGTCAAGGATTCATCATTTCAGGCCAAAGAACTTGGACTTTGTGCTAGAGCTAAGGAATATTTTACATAGGAGACTGATATAGTTGGATGTGCATTTTAGTCTAAACTAACATCTTAGGGGATAAAAGAGAATTCTTAGAAATTAAAAATATTACTAAATGAATAATTTCACAAGGATTAAAAACTACATATAAGGATGAATTAAGAATACAAATTATAAAGACAGATGCAAAATATAAGAATAAGGAACACAGGGCGTTTAGGTGAAGAGATTTAAGAAGAATTAGAGAACCGAAGCACTGGAGTGAAAAAATAAAGGAAGAAATTGGAACCCTCAGAATGGCTGGTGAGAGTGTAAAATGGTGCAGCCTCTGTGGAAAACAGTCTAGCAGTTCCTCACAGGGGTAAGCATAGAGTTACCTTATGACCTAGCAGTTCCACTCCTAGGTATATATCCAATAGAAATGAAAAGATACATTCACACAAAAACTTGTGCATGAATGTTCATATGAGCATTATTCATAGTAGTCCCAAAGTGGAAACAACCCAAATGCCAATTGATGAATGGATTAAAAAAAAAAAAAGCATTATATCAATACAGTGGAATAGTATTCAGACATAAAAAGGAATGAAGTACTGATAATGCCACAATGAGGATGAACCTCACAAACTTGATGCTAATTAAAAGAAGCTAGAAACAAAAGACTACTTGTTGTATGCGTCCGTTTATATAAAATGCCTAGAAAAGGTAAATGTATACAGACAGAAAGATTCGTGGTTTCCTAGGGCTGGGCATGGGAGTTTGAATGACCTATAGAAGGGCACAGGGAAACTTTTTGAGGGGATGGGGATGTTCTGAAATTAGATTGTGGCGATTGTTGTACAAGTGTATAAAATTAATAAAATCATTGAAATTGTCCAGGTGAATTTTATGGCATGCAAATAATACCTCAACAAAGCAGCTTTTTAAAAGTAAAATTTTTAATTGTATGTAAAACCAGTCAATTCTTACTATGCATTTTAAATAATATAAAAATAAGAGGAGTTTAAAGTGAATATTCTTCAGGAATACCTGTTAAAGATGGTAGGTAGATTGAACAGAGGCAACTATTTCTTTAAATCTCACTAGAACGATAATAAAGGAATGGTCTTTTAAAGGCATTAAACCTAGAAGAATGGAGAGAACAGGAAAAGAGGAAAGCAGCCAAGTAGGGGGACAGTGACAGATAGATAGATAAGCAGTAACTGACACCAGGAGCCTGACTCCAAAGCTGATGGTGGGCAAAGCTGATCTGTGTATCTGGGCTGCAGAATTCTCAGAAGGCTCAGGAATTTGTAGCGCTTCTGAAACGAGGTGAAGTAGAGTGGGAGGGAAGAGTGCTAACAGCGGATGCAGTTCAAGTTATTTAAGATGCAGTTAGATCCCCACATCTCTTCCCCTATTTGACACCACTGAGTGATTGCCCTTCTCTTCCCTAGTAGAAAACTGGGGGTTTATTCTCTGGAGAGAGTAAAACTGAGGATTTCAGACATAATTAAAGATAAGAGTATCATATCAAAAACAGGATAATTAAGTGAATATATACATACTGAATACTCATCCTCTCTGCTTACCAGGCTCCTAGAATGCTAGTAGTCAAAGTTTTCTTCTTAAAGCAAGGGATTAGAAGATTCTTCTCTGGATCTGACCAGCCTAAATTGTAAAGACAAAACAGGGAAGCTTCTCCAAATGATCCAGTTGGATTCTTCTATAGTGTTACAACCAAAAACAAAACAAACACCCCCCTCCCCAGATTATGGTGATGATCACACAACTCTAAAAATTTATTAAATTCATTGAATTCTCTCATCTGCCAGGAATATTCATTTTCCCAGCGAGTCCCATGGCTTGCTCTCTTAGTTCATTCAGACCGCCGATTCTGTGAGTTCTCATTGGAGAGGTCTTTCCATGAGTATTCTGTCTAAAGTAGTAGTTTCCTACTCCCAACCAATCTCTACTCTCCTAGTTTATCTTGTTACTACTACCTGACACATTGGTTAATTTTGACTGTTTCCTCTTCTAAAATGTAAGCCATAGACCAGGGACTTTATTTTGTCCTTCAATACAGCCCCAAACTGTAGAAGAGAGTCTGGGACCCAGTAAACACGTGAATGAGTTAAAATCACTGGCTTTTTTAAAAATAGAGGTTTGAAAAAAAAAATAATAAAAATAAAAATAGAGGTTTGTAGTTTTTAGACATAATGATAATTTAATTGAGTCCTTACATCTTTCTAGCACCTTATCCTGTACAAAGTGTTGTTACACCCATATTGCGTTATTGTATCCTCCCCATGGCCCTCTGAGTAAGGCAGACAGCTGCTGTCATTATACCCATTTTAGAGATGAGACACTTGTGCCTTAGAGTAGGTCAGCTTTGCCCAAGGACCCCAGAATAAGAAACAAAAATTTGGGACAAAACCTGTATCTCTTGATTCTGGTAGTTGTTAATACTACCACCCAAAGCTGTCACATGGGAAAAGAGAATGTGTTGCTAAGAAAGATGATGAAATTCCTTTCTCTAGTATCAGGGAGCAAACAAACCTGGAGTTTAGAGTATACATCAGGGTGCCCCAAGGCCACAACCCGATGACAAAGAGGCAGTCGAGTTAATTCCCATCTTGGTTCCCTAGTTAAATTTTGTTGAGAACAATAGTAGGGAGAAAAATAATTAGAGCAGAAAAATATCAAAATATATGCTTTGACAGGGAAGGAACCTCTGTTGCATTTTAGAACTGAAAGTGACTTGTTATAATTACACCACTACTTTTTCTCCACATTCCTCACATGGTGAAACCTGAGACAAAAGGATAGCTTCATTGCCTATGGTCACCAAAGCTAGTGGCTTATACATACATGCCTGGCACTGTCAGTTTTATGTTATGCCCAGCACCAGCAGTCCTGTTTAAATCTTGGTAGCTTAAGTTTCATGTCAGCTGGACCTGATGAATCTGGCTTTTTCTTCACTGCACAGAATGTGAAGACTGTATCTGAGACCCCCGCAGTGCCACCAGTTTCAGAAGATGAAGATGATGATGATGATGCTACCCCACCTCCAGTGATTGCTCCACGTCCAGAGCACACAAAATCTGTGAGTCCTTGGGGACATGGACAGCCTTGTGATTCATTAGAGTTTGGAGGGAGAGGGTAGGGTTGATGCTCGGGGCCCAGAGGTTTCATACTCTGGTAGTGGTCGTTAGATTTTAGAGTTGGTGAGATTGTTGAACCAACTTGATTGAAAGGTACTTTCTTTATGACTAAAGACAATAAGTTGTATATATATTTATCATGGGTTTGCAGATAGTTTCAAAGTGTTCTGAATAATTGGTGTTTATACCAACTCAGCCCTCGTTTACTTAGTTTGTTCTCCACAGACAGGAAGATATACAGAATTAATGTTACTTAGTGCAGGACTAACATAAATTATTCCAGTCTCCTGGGAAGGAACAAATTAGCCGACTGCAGATCTTTTCTTCTCTGTTAAATGTGCAGCGTTCAGTCTCTTAGAACATCATTGATGATACTGAAAGACCCAAGAGAACTGATAAGTACATTACTGCTATTAATATCTGGATGCCTGATATTGGCAATGATTTTTATTTAACTTCCTTGGAGGTTCTTTCGTCTCAGAATAGCTACAGTTCATCTGCCCTCACTGTGCATACGATGGGCCCTGTGCCTTTTACTTGATTTAGCATCAGTGAGTGTTGCCCTATATCAGATGATAACTCTCCTAGTGTTTTTTCTTTGGACTTTTTATTATGACAAGAGCTTTTTAATGAAAGATCTAGGACTTAAGCTCTGATAATACAAAAAAAAAAGGGGGGGCTTCCTTTGGATTAGAGCATTCAGGGAGGTGTTTAAGCAGAAGTTGTTCTGTGGAGGAAATTTAGGGGAATTAGATGACATTTTAGGATGAAGACTTATAAACAGAATCTGTAGAATCACCTTTCTGTAGGTCACAAAGTCATCTTAAGGAAAATGAGCTTCAAAATTGGAGAGTTTTCAAGATACCTTACATTGCTATGGCCTTTTTTGGTTTGCAGTCATGTTCATTAAAAAAATTTTTTTTTCCTACTGAATTGTGAACTCCTCAAAAGTATGTATGTATGTATTTGCAGTGCTTAATATAGTTTTTGGCAGGTATCAAAAAAGCAGTAAATATTGAATGAACAAATGGGTAAATCTGATCTTTATAGCATTCCTTTCTAAAAAAGGCACCATTAATTCCTAATTTATAGAAAAAGAATCTGAGATTTAGACAGGTGAAGTGATCTACTTAAAGTTTCTTAGTAAGCAAAAGAGCCAGGATTGAAAGCAGGTAATTTGTTCTAAGTGCAGGTTGCTTTCCAGCATAACACAGTGGCTTTTTGTGTGTGCAGATCTGTGCCGGGAGCCAGAGAAGGAGACTAGTGGACAAGGAAAAAGCAGGGTTTGGACCCTCAATGAGCTATGTCAGGGGAACTGAAGAAGAAGAAGACAAGGCATGAAAGTACAGGCCTTAGGTGCCAGGGTATCCTTTGTCTATAGGTATAAGAGTAGAAAATTAAGAAATCATTATGCTAGAACAGTCAGGAAAGAAGCCCTCCTCTCTGATCTCAGTGTCTTGACTTAAGTTTTCTTCCATTTCCTCTTATTAAAATCCTGTCTATCTTCAGGATCTAGCTGAAGAATCCCATTTATTTATTCATTGATTCATCAAACATTTATCTAAATGCATGCTTTTTATTAGGCAACTGCTCAGAGATGAATGACACATTCACTATCTGCATAGAGCTGATAGATTAGCCAAAAGATAGTTGTGATATTCTTATGAAATAAATCTGACAAATGCTTTAAAGGACCTTCTGGGGAAAGGGAGCACAAATAATCTGAACCTCAATAGTTCAGTTGCTCCTTTTTAAATGACTTTTATCCCTTTCTGCCTTGTAGTTATAACTTTCTCACAGACTTTATTCACAAGAGGATGGGCAGCATTTTGTATAGTGAGGCAAAGAGTAGATTCTCAGTAAATGTTTATTAAATAAATGAATATGAGAGATAATAGAATTAGCAAAATTTTAAAAGCTCAACATCTTTTGGGCATGATTTTAATCATTTCACACATTAATTGATTTATTACTACAACAACCCTATAAAATAGGTATCCTTAGTGTCACCATTTTACAAACAAGGAAACTGAAACACAAAGAAGCTAAGTCATTTGCCAAAGGTCATACAAACGGTAAAAATAAGAGTTGAGATTTTAGCCCAAGCAGTGAGGTTCTAGAGTCTGTGGTCTAAATAACTGTACCCTACTGACCCTTTAAGAAGAAAAATTGCAATTCCTCCTCTGCAAGTGTTCAGGATTTAAAGAGGGAGTAACTCAAAAGAAGATAGTGTTGTGTTGTATTAGTAGTGCAAATACCGGGTATTCATTTCAGCTTGGGAAAGAATAAAATTTTGAGATGAAGGAGATTCCCATCCAATGATAGACTGTCCTTTAAATAATTTTTGTTGAAAGTTGTCTAACCTGTGTTGAATATCTTTAGTGTTCAGACTCTCACTCACCCTTGTGTACACTGAGAGCAAGGAAGGTTATTCCAACCACAGAGGATGGGCCTGGCATAGAGGAAGAGGAGCATAGATTTTGACCCGGGAGAAGGGATGAGTGTGTTGGGATTTGTTCTTCTGTGGATGTTCTAACATACATTTAAGAGAGGCTCCTGAGCTTCCCTATCCCTAACAAAGGCTGGCCTTTCAAATTCTTGTACTAACAATGCAGGTATACACACGGTCTGTGATTGAACCAATTCCTGTCACTCCAACTCGGGATGTGGCTACATCTCCCATTTCACCTACTGAGAGTAATACCACTCCTCCAGATGCACTGACCCGGAATACTGAGAAGCAGAAGAAGAAGCCTAAAATGTCTGATGAAGAGATCTTGGAGAAATTGCGTAAGCACTTTGTAGCTTTCTGAACCTTCCTCTGCTATATGATTGGTCGAATACAAATATAGAATTTTATGGCTATAAAGATCTCAGTCCTAAGCTTGCTGTTCATGGCTGGCTCGCTACGCTTATATCTTAGCCACAAACTGTGCTTCTCCTCACCCCGCCCTCCTCTGCCTCACCAGCCCTGATTGAATTCCATATTAGGATGAGAGAGAATGTGGATAGTTTACTTCAAGGTCCATGCATCCCTCACCCCTAGGCATGGGTTATGTAGATGACCAATCACTTATATCTAGTGAATAATCTGGAATGTTGTATTGAGAAAGACTGAGGCCCTATCTGTATTTGGTGGGAAAGAATGCTGGATTGATTTTTTAAAAATTATTTGTATGTTTGCCATTGACCTAGGGGAAGACAGATCTGCCATCTTGGTTTTAGGGAAAGGAAGAAGGGAAGCTAACATTTTGTGGGCTTGTACTATGTACCAAATGACAAATAAGGTATTTTATTGATTTTTTTCCCCCCATTTATCCCTTATATTTGCCTTGTGAAGACGGACATTATAATCCTTTTTTTTTTTTTGGCGGTATTTGAGGCTCAGGGTTGCTAAATACCTTGCCCCAAATCACATAGCCAGAAAGTGTCAGGGCTAGGGCTAGAACACAACTTGTGCTCTTATAACTAGAGCATGCTGCCCCTTGCTCTCAGGTGGAAACTAAGATATTACTTTCTTTAATGATATAAATGGGGGTCTATTTAGTGTAGCTTGCTTCTGTGCTCCAGTAAACTGCAAGAGAATTTATATTAGAAGGAAGGACTAGGTTGATCTGTGGGCTTGAAAAAAATCATTTGATAAAGGATTTGATATATTCTTTGTACCTGTATACCTCTAAAGAGGATTTGATGTGACTGATCTGGCCAAATCTGCAAGGTGGTGTTGCTTTTGAAAGCTGAGGTTTCTGGATCTCTAGCTTAGTAGCTCTCAATTTTTTCTTTATCATTTTTGTTTAAAAAGAAAATTTACTCTTTAAAAAGTTGCCCTGAGCCCTTATGAAAAGATGAAATAAGAAAAGCCATTATCTAGTCATTTATTTGCTCCTCTATGTAGTCTTTTTCTCTGAACCAGATTTTTTAAAAAAATTAATACTTAGGATTATGGAAAGCAGACTGCGTGGTAGTTAAGGACACTTGGGTTGAGGCCCCAGTCCTGTCACAGACTTGGGACTTGGGCAATTTCCTACTGTTCCTGGGCCTCCTTTTTCTTATCCTTCAAATAGGAATGTTGCTACCTGTCTCATTGGCAAATCAATTGAGATAATGTATATGAAAAATACCAAATCTTATTAATTGGTATTAGCAGAAAGCACTTTGGACTGGGAGACTGAAAACCAAACTCCCGCTCTTAGCCCTTTGCTCTGTGACCTTGGGAGGAAGTATCTTCCCTCTGTGAACCTCAGTTTCACTATCTCTAGATTACAAATTGTGAAACCCAGTGAACTCTCTCATACCTCTTTGTCTTTGCACTTGACATACTTCTGCTGTAACCCCTTCTCAACTTTCTTTCCCTAACTTATACTTACCCTGCAAAAATCAGTCCAGATATCACTTCCCATCTGAGGCCTTTCCAATCTGTATTTTGTGCCTCTTTCTGTACCCCCTTGCCATCTAGCACAGTGATTATTATATTTTCATGGAGCTTTATGCTTGTCTGTCTCCTCCATGAAATTGAGCTTCTTGAGAGCAGAGGTGTTCTTAACTGTGTCAAATACCTCTTTATTCCTAGCACTCAACATAGGACTTTGCACATAGTCATTGAGCATATTAAATGAGAAAATGTTTATTGAATGAATGAATTTAAAATGAATAAATGGCTCTTAGGAATTCAGAAATGGAATAGATTACTATGAATAAAAGTGTAAGAAAATGAAACTTTCAGATGGAACTCATGGGAAAAAACTAAGGACCTCTTTTATTTAGTTTCTGGGTGTTGGAGGGACATTTGCCAACTCCAGGGTTTGGGGAAACATGGGACCTGTTTTGTATCTTGAGCTGGGAAAAATGATTCATTTTTGTTTCTTTCAAAGGGAGCATAGTGAGTGTGGGCGATCCTAAGAAGAAATATACACGGTTTGAGAAGATTGGACAAGGGTTAGTAAGGATATTTTCTTTCCTTAGAGAAATGACTTAAAATTGTGTGTGCTGGTTTATGTGATTTTGCTTTTGTTTTGCTTCTCAGAAACTTTGTTCTTCTTTCTCTATTTCACCCCTCCCCCATCTGAAGGTGTTATGTTAGGTGGACTTCAGATTTGGCAGAATTATGTTTAATAGGAGAGATGTGCCATTAGCTGACCATGTTGCTAAAAATACCCCTGCAGTGAGAATTGAAAAACTATTTATTTTCTTAGCATAAAACATCCTTCCCAAATTATAGCTCTGCTTTTTTTGATTAACCCTATTTACCTGGTGCTGAGATCTGCCAGCACTAATATGAAATGGGAGACTTGGAACTACAAATCCTTCTGTTAGTGTAATGGGACCTGTGTTTCTAGGTGGATGGCAGAATTCATGTCTTCTGTTCACTGGTTCCTTCTCTGCATCTTGTATGCTGCCCTCAGTGTACTGAACTCAGCAAATCTTAATTGAGCCCTGTTATGTGGTAGGCACTGGGAATACAGCTATGAATCAGACCTCATGTCTACAGAAGGAGATGGTGAAATAAAGAATTGTAATACAGTTGACCCTTGGACAACACAGGTTTGAACTGTATGGGTCCACTTATATACAATTTTTTCAATAAATACTGTAAATGTATTTTCTCTTCCTTATGATTTTTAAAAAATATATGTTTTTATTGATTTTTTTCATAGAGAGAGGAAGGGAGAGAGAAATAGAAACATCAATGAGAGCAAGAAATATGGATCGGTTGCCTCCTACACCCCACCTCCCTGGAGATCTAGCCCTAAACCTGCGAATGTGCCTTGACCGGGAATCAAACTGGGACCTTTCAGTCCATGGGGCAATGCTCAGTCCACTGAGCCACACTTGCTGGGCCCTTATGATTTTCTTAACATTTTATTTTCTCTATTTTATTATAAGAATATAGTATATAATACATATGACAGGCAAAATATGTGTTAATTCACTATTTATGTTATTGGTAAGGCTTCTGGTCAAGAGTAGGCTATTAGTAGTTATGTTTTTGGGGAGACAGAAGTTATACATAGATTTAAAAAAATTTTTTTTTATCCTCACCGGAGGACATCCCTCCATTTTTTGTTCAGGTAGAGTGGGAAGGAGAGGGAGGAACAGAGAGAGAGAGAAACATCGATGTGAAAGGGACACATCGAGTGGCTGCCACCCTCACGACCAACCAGGGCCGGGGACAAACTGCAACCGAGGTACGTGCCCTTAGCGGGAACCGAACCCGGGTCTCTCAGGACCGCAGGCCGACGCTCTAACCGCTGAGCCAAACTGGCCAGGGCTATACATAGATTTTTGACTACACAGGATATCAGTGCCCCTGTTTTATTCAAAGGTCAACTGTATACTGTGATAAAACTTAAAGTGTTTGGCCGTTATTTTGAGCAAAAGAAACCAGACATAAACGATCAGATACTCTATGATTTTATTTATGTGAATTTCAAGAACAGGCAGAACTAATATATGCTAATGGAAGCCAGAAAAATTGTTGTGTCTGAGAGGGGGCTGCTGATTGGGAAGGGGCATGAAGGAACCTTCATGGGTGAGGGTGGTGGTGAACACATGGGTGTATACATATTGAAAAATTATCAAATTCACTTAGTATTTGTGTAATTACTTTGGGTAAGTTGTATCTCTATATAAAAAAGAAAATAATGAGATTTCTATAGATCTACAGAAATAGCAAAAATTAAAAAGAAAAAAAAAATCTGGCTTGTAGAGAGCTATCAGTGTTAGTTGAATGAAAGCATTGCTGCTAATGAAGTCACTGAAATTTTCTGTTTTAGTTTTTTTCTTATAAGTCCAAAAACTGCTGAAAATAGGATAAAGTATTGTATAGCATATTGGTGTTTTAGTTATGCAATATTCTATAGCTTACATCTGTTATTTGCAGCGTTTGTTTAATCCTTAAAACAACCGGGGACTTGAATGAGTCTCATATTTTTCCTAGTGGAGTGCTTTTTCTCCCAGATATGCTTTCATGAGTCTGACCTGATATAAGACAGTTAACATCTTGAGAAGGAAGTAAGAGTGATCTGGTATGGCATTTCCTTTCGCTAATTACATTGAGATACTGAGAATGTAGCAGAAAGGTACATGGACAAGTGTGGGCAAGTCAGGTCCCATCTCTGGACTTCAGTTTCTTATCCATGAATGTAAGGGAGAGAAATTGTAGATTCTGGGCCTTTCACATCCAGAAATTCTGATTTTCCTTTAATTCAGGTGTGTGAATCCCATAAATAGGCAACATCTATAAAATGTGTTTTCCTTGCTTCTTTGACAGGCCTGATAGTGTAAGGGAGGGATGAAATATTTATTAATCACCTATGCTGATGCTTCACATTCCATGATTTAAAAAAAAGAAATGTCACATAAATATGATGAATTAGCACTATTATAATTTTTGCTTCTTCCCTTTAAGACTTAAAGATTTTTTTGACCCAGAATTCATATGTCTAATCATATGTCTATATAAGGTAGTAATAATCAAGTACTATCCAGAGAACCTGAGTAGCTTTCTAGACCTCTGTAATCGCAGAGACATAGTCCCAAAATGTCTATCCCCCTAGGTCTTTTAAGAATGATGCATCTGGTAGGATGGGGGAGGATGGACATAGGAAGATAGACATCATTTATGACAGAAGATGGCTAGAGGTAGGATAATCACTCAGTGGGAAAATAATTGCCAATGCAAACAATCCGGTCCTTATTTGAGAGCCTGTTTCTTATGATCACAGTTTTTTTGGCATGTAGGTTGGATCCCAACTAAAGAGTGATGGTTAGGAAGCTAGTGACCATAATTTGTAGCTGCAGGGCAGATTCACAAGTGACTTTTCTCCCTGAATTGACCTGATTTCCCTGGGAAGCATAATCTCAGGGCTTGCCAAGAATACCTTTTTTTTTTTTGCAATACGTGGAATTAAATTTCTTCAAATTGCATCTTATCATCTGCAACATATGACACGCAAAGTTACAAATATTGCTGCCTATCATTACCTACAAATATACAGGGTTTATGGTTATAGGCATAAAATGAGGCTTTTAGTTATTTAGAGTGGACATGATTATTTTCCCGGAATTATTTCTAATATTTTTCTCCCTTCCTCCCACTCTCTTTCTCTTTGTGTGTGAATGTGTGTGTGTGTGTGTGTGTGTGTGTGTGTGTGTGTAGTGAAACCCTGGGGATGGGGTAGAAATATCAGATTTTCTGGGAGCATATGTAATTTAAAAAGCATATTTAATATTTTATGTTTGAAAAATTGAAAAATGTAAACCTGTTTTATAATACAAACTGTAAAGTAAAATTCACATAACCTCTTGATAGCTTAAATTGAAAAACACTGTTTGAAAGGGATGTAGTATCAAAGTGGGAAGGACACCTTGAGATTGTTTTAGATGATTCAATGTAGTTCTTTAAGTTTTTGTAGTTTCTAATAATTACAGTTTTTTAATGTAAATTTTAATTGAATCTAACGTATGTGATTGCACATCTTGATGAATTTTCATAAAGTGAGCACACCCATGTAACCAGTACCCAGGTTAAGAAACAGAACATTACTGTTACCCCAGAAGTCTATATTTCTTTTTGCTAAAAACATAAGCCATTCCCCACTCCATTCTGAAAATTTCTGTAGGGCCCTTTTACTCCTTACCCTCAGCTGAAAAATCATAGATCTAATCTTACAACCTGGTTTACAGATGGAAAGTTTGAGGCCACAAGAAGTTAAAACCACAAGAGGGACGAAGGAGAAGAGATGGGCAGCCAGAGCAGGAAACTAGTATATAGAGTGGGGCAAAAGTCGGTTTACGGTTGTGAGTATGCAGAACACAGAGTTTATTCTGGTATTATTCATTAATTATTGTATTATTTTCCATACGAACAACTGTAAGCCTACTTATGCCCTACTCGGTATATTGAAGACCTGCTGTATTTTAAGCACTTGGCTAGTGCTTGACGAACTAATTGATTAAAATTCTCTCATACTCTCTTATACCCTTGTCTTCACTTTGTAAATGAGGAAAGTGAAGCTCAGGGAATAACTTGTTCAAGATTATATATCTAGCAGACAGGAGGTAGAAGTTCCAGATTGGAACTCAGATCTTTTGGCCACTGGAGGCTGTTTCTCTTTACTACTACATACTGCCTCTCAAATATGAGAAGGTGGAGGGGCAGTGGGGAAGATTGTTTTTGCTGATGTTATTATTAACACTTGCATTGCCAGATTGTGTATAGAGCTGCGTTTGACAAGTATCGCTTCATTTAATACTTATGTTTCCCCCCCTTTTCTCCCCACCTGTTGTTCAGTGCTTCAGGCACTGTGTACACTGCAATGGATGTGGCCACAGGACAGGAGGTGAGTATCTACAATCAACTATTGCTCCTTCAGCTCTTTTTTTTTTTTTTTAACTTTTTTTCTTTATTGATTTTAGAGAAAGAAGAAGGGAGAGAGAGAGAGCGATAGAAACATTGAAGAGAGAGAACATCAATTGGCCACCTCCTGCATGCCCCGTGCTGGGGATTTGGCCCACAACCTGGGCATGTGCCCTGACTAGGAATCGAATCGGTGACCTCTTGGTGCATGGGTCAATGCTCAACCACAGAGCCACACTGGCCGGGCATAAACACATGTCTCTTGACTCCTAATCCAGTTGTCCTTCCATTACTCTGTGCCCAGGATTACAGTAGATATTGAAGTGTTCATTTGGAGGCACCTCTTTGTCTTTCTCATTTCATTAAGCTGAGAGAACTCTGACCTTGCTGCCAAGACTTGATGACCCAAGATCTTATCTTTGGCAGAAGAAAGCCATGAAGGGGATATAGAATACTTATGGTTTCCTTACATTCTACTCTTTGGTTACAGAGTAGGAATGATGGCAGGTGGGCTGTGGATGGGAGCTTCCCAGGCAAGTTCGTAATTCAAAGACTACTGGGATTCAGGTTGGGAGAGGTACCTCTTACTCCAATGAAAATAGAGGCTCCTCTGAGGAGGGCTACTAGAACCTGCTTATATTGTTTGGTAGTTGAAATCCTCTGGTACAGTGGAGAAGACATGGTTAATAGGGACAGGATATATAGCTCACTGCGCTATTGTGAGTCTTTTTTTTTATCCTCACCCGAGGACATTTTTCGATATTTTGTTCAGATAGAGTGGAAGAGAGAGAGAGAAACATCAACGTGAAAGGGACACATCGAGTGGTCGCCACCCACACGACCCAACCAGGGCCGGGGACAAACTGCAACCGAGGTACATGCCCTTAGTGGAACAGAACCCGGGTCTCTCTGGACCGCAGGCCGATGCTCTAACTGCTGAGCCAAACCGGCCAGGACAGATGTCCTTTTTTTTGCAACCAAAATACATGCCCTTGACCAGGAATCGAACCCGAGACTCTTCAGTCCAAGGGGCAAAGCTCTAACCACTGAGAAAAACCAGCTAGGGCAGAATTTGTTTTGTTTTTTTTAATCCTCATCTGAGGACATGTTCCTATTTTTTGTTCAGGTAGTGTGGGAGGGAGAGAGAGGAAGAGAGAAAGAAAGAAAAACATCGACATGAAAGGGACACATTAAGTGACTGCCACCCACATAACCCAACTAGGGCCAGGGACAAACTGCAACCAAGGTACGTGCCCTTAGCGGGAACTGAACCTGGGTCTCTCTGGACCGCAGGCTGACGCTCTAACTGCTGAGCCAAACCTCCAGGCAGAGATCTAGAAAAGAGGTTTCTAAAAAGAACCCTGTGAAGTAGGTAATATTATTTCCTTTTTGTTGATGAGGAATTTCAGGCTCAGGGAGTTTAAATAACTTTTGTAGGGATGTACAGTTAGGAAGGACTGGGTTAGAAACTTTTGGTTCTAAAACCTAAACTTGTGTTTTCTGGGCTGCGAGGCCACTGCAGAGCTAATGTTAAGCACTAGGGTCCCTTGTCATGCTTCTGGCCTCTTGGGTGCAGCTCTTAATGGGAGGCAGGCTCATGGTGGAAAGTTCCTGGAAGACCTGAAGGCTGCATGTGTGAGAAGCTGGTCACAGGAAACAGAAATCCGACTGCACTATGTGCCTGCCTTGTGGTTGCAAAACTATGAATGGAAGCGAGTCCATTAGGGTGGCTAATGCAGTGTGGTCAGGAAAGCCTCATTTCCTGCCCCAGGGAGGATAAATCTCTAGTGGAGTTGGCAAGATGCTCTCAGACTTTGTAAGTGAGTACTTATTGGGGGCTATCCAGCTGGGAAGAACAGAGTTATTGTCAGTCACCTATAGGAAGATTAGCATGTTAACTCTGAGGAATCTTCTGGTGAAGATTCAACAATTATTTTTCAAGCCTATTTTTGTAGAGGGAATATATATAATTGAATAGACTGGAAGAGGCTTTGGAGTCATATGGACCTGTGGACATTGATATCCTTACCTGAAAATGCAGAAAATGATTTTTACTTGCCAGGGTGGTTAGGTTTTATTGAGATCATGTAAGCAGAGCACCTAATATAGTGTCTGGTACACAGTGGACTTTCAGTAAATAGTAGTGGTGGGAGGGTGGTTGGTTTTTGCTGTCGTTCCTGTTGATGTTGTCATTCCTACTGCTCTGTGCCAGGTACTTAGCAAATGCAGTTATTACTATGATTAGCATTTTCATTGTTGCCTTTATTCTTTAAATTTCTTTTTATAAGTAACACGTTGGCCCCTATCTCATTTAGTCCTCAAAACAATCCTGTGATGAAGGAAATCAGGGTTGGTGTTATTATCCTCAGTGTATTGATGAAGAGGGCAAGGCTTAGAGAACTTGTGATTGGTCAAGGTCAGTAAGTGATGCACTCAGTTCAAGAGCTTAGGTCCTCAGAGTTCAAGTTCAGTTCTTTTTCTGTTATAGGAATGCAGTTTGCTGGCCTAAATAGGAAGGATCTGATTAGGTGAAGGCCATAGTCAGTAGCTATTAAAAAGGATCCCTGATGTCCTTCCACTCTCTCTATGTTATCCTCGGTCTGCCTCTGTCCTTCCTTTCTGCTGCCAGCAGTGACTTCTGTGAGGTTCATAAGTACTCTTCTATTCTTCAAGATGGCCTGAAGTGCCCTGGCCAGTTTGGCTCAGTGGTTGAGTGTTGGTTTGGTTCCCGCTAGGGGCACGTACCACACATACAAAAAAAAAAAGAAAAGAAAAAAGGGCCTGAGAAACTCCAAAGGCACTCCTTTGGCTCCAAATCTTAACATGTGTCATAAGGGCTTACTATACTTAATGTAAGATGTCTTTAGATCAATGTGTTGCCCTTCAGATTTTAGAAAGAGCTGGTCATCAACTGTTGATAGAAAGCTGCAACCAGACCAGAAGCCTAACCTGATAGGAGACCTTACTCCAGAGCAATTTTTTTTTCACGTGGCATAGGGAATGGAAGTGGTCAAAATGTTTAAAAGAATTATTTATTTTCTCATCGATGAACTGGATCTCTGTAGAAGACTGTCCATACTTGACTTGAAGAAATAATAGAGTTTTTTTCCATAAAAATTTGAATTAGTCATCCTTTACACTATTTGCTGCTTCTGGAAAGACTAAATTAGTTGTTCCGTTAGGTATTCATGTTCTTGTCTATTAAGTAGAAAAAGAGAAAATATCTCTAGGGAATAAACACTCAGCAAATTACTTAAAGCCTACTCCTATGGGGTAGAATAGCCTATTGCTGATGCTTTGTGTGGTTTAAAAGTAAAGTACTTATCAACCTACCAAGTTCTTGCTTTCCCTCTTCATTTCCACATACATTTGTTGAGCACCCACTGAGTGTCAGGCTCTCTAGGTTAGGGTTAGGGTTAGGGCACCAGGGATTCAGAGCTTTCAAATGAACTCTGAATTTTCTACATCCACACCTCCTATCTAATCACCATACAAGGCAGAATGTGGTAAGTTTTATAAGAGAGGTATAAGTGTGACCTTATGGGGCTTTAAAGAAGGGAAAAGCATATCGGGTTTGGAGAATGAGGTTTCTTTTGTCTTGGCTTTCGAATGTGTGAAAATATGTAAGATATTCCAAATAAAGAGAGGCTCAGATCATGGAACATATGGAGAAAAATGTTGGGGTCCTGGCTGGTGTGACTCAGTGGTTAGAGTGTTGGCCTATGCACCAAAGGGTCACGGGTTCGATTCCTGGTCAAGGGCATGTATCTGGGTTGCAGGTTTGCTTCCTGGCTTTGGTTGGAGCATGTGCCGGAGGCAGCTGATCAATGTATCTTTCTCACATCAATGTTTCTCTCTCTCTCTTTCTCTACCCCTCACTCCCTCTCTCCCATTCTCTCTAAAAATCAATGGGAAAAATATCCTCAGGTGGGAATTAACAACAACAAAAAGAGAAATACAGTGGGAAGTAAGATAGGGTCAGATCAGGAGAACTTTGAGTGTTGGGCTGAGGAGTATCTCCGTGCAAACGGGAACCATCTGTGTTTCTTAGCAGGGGAAAGTGTTATCAGATATGTACTGTTGGGCACGATTAACCTGGTCATGTGTGCAGGATAAATTGGCATCACTCTTGAGGGTTCTCATCCTGACTTTGCTAATTAAATAGCTGTGTATACAAGTTACCTATCTTCTCCGAATCACAATTTCCTTATCTGTTAAAAAGGCTCAGTAGTAATTCTGAATTCAGTATCTCTGAGGAGTAAATGAAATTAACTCGAGAATACCTTAGAATAGTACCTGACACAGAAAAGATGGAAAAGTGCCTTGGAACCTGATGTTATACCTTATATTTGTATTGTGTGGAAACTGATTTATTTCAATAGTTAAAAAGCTTATCAAGATCTTTTTTTATATGCAGATAGTATAGGGATCTTATCCTGCTTTTCTCTTCTCTCTTAACTGTGGTTTGTCTTTCCACACCAAGTTCAAAAAGCCATCTCCCCCTTTTGCAGCCTCTCTGCCTTGCCAGATGGGTTTCTGTAGCACTTTGTATAGACTTTTATTGTAGCATACCTCTTTTATATTGTGATTTTGGAAAATATTTTCCTAATATAAATATTTTATTTAGCAGCAAGTGTGATCCTCAGACTTTGGTGTACACCAGAATCTCCTGAAGGGTTTATTGAAATACAGTTTTTTTACTCAGTAGATCTGGGTAGGACCTGAAAATTTATATTTCTAACAAGTTTCTAGGTGATGTTGATACTGCAGGTCTGGAGACCTCATATTGAGTATCACTGGTCTTGCTAATAAATTGTGAAGTCTTCAAGGGTAAGATCATATCTTATTCATCTCTGTTTGCTTAGTGTTTAAGGTCTGGCACTTAACAGGTCTCTAAATGCTGAGTGACTCTAATTGCATACTGAATGTACTCTGATTTCAGGTGGCCATTAAGCAGATGAACCTTCAGCAGCAGCCGAAGAAAGAGCTGATTATTAATGAGATCCTGGTCATGAGGGAAAATAAGAACCCAAATATTGTGAACTACTTGGACAGGTATGGACAGGTCCTGTCAGAGACATAGGGCCTTTGGGACTGACGGATGGTGGAGCTGATAAAGGAGCAGGCAGCAGCAGCGCTCAGAACGGCCTCCATTTAAGAATTTACTGTGATGCGTAGCTCTGTGCCTCCGACCCTGCATACTGCTGGACAGCTCTGGCTGCTACACAAGCTTTCTGGGTTAGGCTCAACCCTACCACTCTGTAGCTCCTAACAGCTGGTTGTAGAACTGTTTGTTCTGCCTCCGGGAAGCCCTTCAGTTCGTCTGCCTGGGTCAAACATGTAGACCTTAAATCATTCTGCATCCCGTATCTTTTCTCATCATGTTCACCCTCCTGAATAACTTTTAGCTTCTCTGTATTCTTGTAAAATGTGACACTCAGTATTTTTATTTCAGATTTGACTAGGATGTAGCGAGTGGGACTTCTCCTTTGTTCTAAACTCAATACAACCTAATGATTTCATTCATTATTATAATTATTATTATTTTTAGGAGGTCATTTTCATTGTTGACCCCTAGTTTATAGTCAATTAAAATGTCTGATCCTTACTTGTTTTTTACATGTGCTTGCCTAAAACTAGTAATGTAGAACTTTTATTTATTTTTTTATCATCCTCACCCGAGGATATTTTTACATTTATCTTCAGACAGAGTGGAAGGGGGAGAGAGAGAGAGAGAGACATCGACGTGAGAGAGACACATTGATTGGTTGCTACCCGCATGACCCCAGGGACGTACTGCAACCGGGGTACGTGCCCTTGACCAGAATCAAACCCGTGACTCTTTTGTCTGCAGGCCGATGCTCTAACTGCTGAGCCAAACCTGCCAAGGCAATGCAGAACTTTTTAGATGTCCTCATTAAATCCCATTTGATTTTTTTCAGCCTGTTTTTTCAGTCCATCAGAATTCTGTTCTTCAACATAGTAATAGTGGTTGTAGCTAGCATTTGTGTTATGCTTTACTTGTGAGGTAGGGTTTATTATCTAAGAAACTGAGCTTCATAGAAGTTAATGAGTTCAAGACCAGTAAGTTAGTAATTAGCAAATGAGGGTTTTGTATTTGAATATTCCTAGCATAACGTCATATCATGTTCTTTTCTCCCATATATGAACAAAGAAAATGAGATTCTTGCCTGGGTTTCAGAGACAGCACAGGTGGAGGTGATATTGGACTAAGTCTTGGACTTCAATTCCTTTACTCTTTGTATTGTGTTGCCAACTTGATTTCATTTCTGCTAGATTTCTTGTATTGCATCCAAAACATTGGTAAGCTTCAGTTTCTTCAAAGAGTCAAGGAGTTGGACTTTGATCTTCCCAACACGTGATGTTGAAAGCTGTAGAGAATAAAGCCATCTCCTTTTTGGTGACGACTGTCAGTGATGTGGATCATGACCAGCTCTGAAGAATCCTCTGAAAGTTATTACCTTCCCATTTCTTTTAAGGACTTATATAGGGAATATAGCTTAGACAAACTACTGAAGGCTATAAGTGTACCAGATTTATTTCTATAAGGGCCCAGGATAAAGAAAAATGAAAGCTGTCCAATCAGGGTATGACCTATCCCATAAAACAGTGAGTTCCTCATCACTGGTGGTACCTAAACAGTAAAATGCATGAGCATGCTCTTGAAGGAATTTGTGTTCTGGGAATAGGATTAGAAGACTTATAAATTTACTGATCATGCCTTTTCGTGTGTATCTGGAAGCTTAACCTGTGGAATCAGAATTAAGTAAAGCTCAGTCCCTGCCCTCAATTAGCTTCTAGTCTGCTGTAGAAGTAACGTACCTGGGAGCTCCTGTGGGAGGACAGAAGTGGGTGGCCTTAAGCTGAGCCTGCAGTGAAGGTATTGCAGTCAAGAGTCTGTGATTTCTGTGAGTTGTTCCAGAGGAGAACTTCATGTTTGTTCTTCTCCAAATATGTGATGCTCTGAGGCTTTATCTAAAGATGTGATTTTTGAAGGCACCTTGGCACAGTATGTAGTTACAAAATGTTCAACACAACCTGAATCTAGACTTGCATTGTTTTAGATCTGTGCCCAGGTAAATGGGCTCTGCTCTGTAAGTGTCCTGAGATAGTCTCTTGGATCCCCATATTTTTCCTCCCAGTGAGTCCCAAGTTGACAGATGTCTTTTAATGTGTTGGTTGAGAGGCTGGCCATAAATGTGCATTGTTATGTTAGAGGAAATAGGTTCATGTCAGTGGAGGGCCTTTTACCAATCCTGCATTCTCTTTTGGTCCAAGTCCCCATAGTCTTCTCTTTCAAAAGAGATTGTTAAAGAAAGACTTACTTTGTCATATTTATTTTCTTTTTTTTCTTTTTTTTTTTTTTTTAATCCTCACCTGAGGACACTTTTCCATTTTTTGCACAGACAGAGTGGGAGGGAGAGAGAGGAAGGGAGAGAGAGTGAGAAACATCGACGTGAAGGGACACATCGAGTGGCTGCCACCCGCACGACCAACCAGGGCCGGGGACAAACTGCAACCGAGGTACGTGCCCTTAGCAGGAACCGAACCCGGGTCTCTCGGGACCGCAGGCCGACGCTCTAACCACTGAGCCAAACCGGCCAGGGCTTGTCATATTTATTTTCTATGGAAAAGAAAAACTACAAGACTTTTAATGATAAAGACTATAGAATCTTATGGAAGGAGTACTAGATTCATAGTCAAGATAATAAAACTCAAATCTTACCCTTTGTTTGAGACCTTTGTTTTTTCCCCAACAGTGTCCTCATCTACCCAGCAATAGTCTCAGTAGCAGAATGAAGATAGGTGACATACCGCACAGCTCAAGCCAGTTCAGTCTAGCTTCTTTGTCTGAAGCTAGCAGAAGAGTCTGTAGGGCTCTGGGCTATCCTTGTTTTTATTTGTCTTATTCTACAGCTAAGGATACTAACCAGACTGGCTAATTGATCTTTTTATTTATCACGCAACAGGGCTGAGTGATCCAATCTGTCAGTGAAACTATGGGTTCTAACTCATGTCAAACTTATAATGTCTTTTGGGACATAGTACTGAACGGCAGCCTTGGCTTACCAGAAGAGGCTTTAGCTCTGCAGCCTTTGCTGCATTCAGTCCATTCCTGGAATCAGACATACTCACAATGGAGATCATTACCAGCATGACTATGTGTATAACACTTTACAGCTTTTAAATAGTTTTTCTAACCATTATTTCTTTTAATATTTACAGTTACCTTTTATTTTACTTATTGATTTCTTCAGTAAATATTGGCATCTACTGTGCTGGACACTGGGGATAGAGTCTTGAACAAGACCCAGTACTTGGTCTCATGGGTCTCAGATCTAGTAGAACTGTCAAGGAGGTTTAGTGACTTTCCCTAATATTGGTAACATGAATTCCAAATCCACCTTTGTCAAGGTTGGGTGCTCTCTGCTTTGATGCTTCTAGAGGTGTGGGACTCACATCTAATTTTAGGAAGCATTACTTTGTGTTGTGATGAAATGTAATTTTTATTTTTTAATCCTTACCCGAGGATACTTTTACATTTATCTTCAGACAGAGTGGGAGGGAGGAGAGAGGGAGGAAGAGAGAGAGAGAGAGAGAGAGAGAGAGAGAGAGAGAGAGAAAAACATTGATGTGAGAGAGACACATCGATTGGTTGCCACCTGCACGGCCCCAACTAGGGCAAGGGATGAACCGCAACTGAGGTATATGCCCTTGACCAGAATCAAACCAGAACTCTTTGGTCCATGGGCCAACGCTCTAACCACTGAGCAAAACTGGCCAGGGCTGAAATATAATTTTATATTTCAAATCTTCAACCTAGTAATCTTTAGTTCTGCCCTTTGGGGCTTCACCAAATAGTCTGCTTTGTTTTCTCTGGATGAATCTTTAAGAGATATCAAGTTAGTAATTCTGTCCTCCAGATTCTGCTTTTCTCCAGAAAACAGAACCCTAGACTCTTCCAGAGTTGATGGAAATGCAGGTTCATTCTGTATATGTGCTTAGTCTTTGAAATCCAGTGCTGTGGCTTATTGTACCCTGTTCCTTCTTACCCTTCATCTGTACTCCTACAGTTACCTCGTGGGAGATGAGCTGTGGGTTGTCATGGAATACTTGGCTGGAGGCTCTTTGACAGATGTGGTGACGGAAACCTGCATGGATGAAGGCCAGATTGCAGCTGTTTGCCGTGAGGTAAGCCCAGGGACCAAACCAGCCTTAAGCAGGATGTGGCCTCCATCCATGTCTATCAAAGTTCTACACCTGATAGGATCTCAGCTTGGGCACTGTGCATGTGGGAAAAATTAGATGGGAAGTTAGACTCTCCCATTATTCTTTTATTATACCAGTTTTGAAATTTCTATCACCATGAGTTTTTTGTTTTTTTTATTAAATTTTTTTTTTTTATCCTCACCAAGGACATTTTTTTTTTTTTTTTGCTATTTTGTTCAGATAGAGTGGGAGGGAAAGAGAGAGAGAGAAACATCGACGTGAAAGGGACACATCGAGTAGTTGCCACCCGCACAACCCAACCAGGGCCGGGGACAAACTGCAACTGAGGTACGTGCCCTTAGCGGGAACCGAACCCGGGTCTCTCAGGACCGCAGGCCGACGCTCTAACCGCTGAGCCAAACCAGCCAGGGCACCATGAGTTTTTTTAAAAGATAACTATTCTGATTATAAAATTATATACCCATTGTAGAAAAATTAGAAAGTACCAAAATATATATGATTTTGGGTCACTCATAATTTCAACCCTTAAAGATAACTTCTATAAACACTTTGTAATATTTTCTTTTCTCTCTTTTATGTGGATATATGTTCTAATCATATTTTTATTCTGCTTTCCTGCTTTCTTCATGTGTTATGAAGTTTCCTAGGAAGCGGAATAAGAAGGTAGTGGTGACAGGAAGTACTATTTTAGATAGTCATCAAGGAAGGCTTTGCATAGATTTGAATAAGATCTGAATGATATTAAAAAAGTAAGCAAAGCTAAAATCTGGGGTAAAATATTTCCAGGCAAAAGAAATAGAAAGCAAAGCTTAAATAGGTATTTTCCTTTCTCCTCATTGCTATCAAATGTCTAAGATCTATAATGTGCTGGTATAAGAAGGGGAACAAACCTCCACAAGGGCTTCATGAGCAGCACTCAGAGGATAGGCAGACTTTCATTGAAGCAAGAAGATGGAGTTGAAGATATTGGGTATTTTGCTGACATGAGAGTGGAGCTTTTCAGTAGCCCAGAGAAAAGTTTGGGGATTGGGAAAAGAGAAAGTAGAAGATTGTATTAGGTTCAGAGTTTTATGGGGATGAATCCAATACGAGATTGGAGTTTGATGATGCAACACCTGGGGGCATACAGATGAATTTGTGTAGTTGTACATTTAATCAACATTAGGAAACATAAAATCATGTGAAATCAATACTGTCCTAGAAAATATGATCACCTTTTGCAATAAAAACCCTGCAATCTAGAACAAGCACAATTGCTTAATGGAATTAACAAAGGCTTATTTCTTAGGAGATCTGACTTCTTTTCTGTACCACTAATGTAGTGTTTCTCAACTTTTTCCCCATTATCTTCTCCTACCAAAGAGCCTTTGAAGACATTTTTTCTAATCACATTGCCCCCATGAAATTTTAAAACCACAGATATACTATATTGTATATCTGTTTATGTACTGTGGCCCTTTGGAAACCACAAATCATTGTAATATCTAAGATGTTTTTCACTCACCCCAGGAACCCACTTTCACTGGTTCAAAATGCGTGCATGTGTTCTTGAGGAAATCAATTTGCCTCAAATTATTTATCTTTAAAATGTAAATTCACACTTCTGTATCTTAGGGGTGCCATATAGATCAAAAAGCACTTGGGAGAATTTTTAAATGTTATATAAATAGGTGGCATTACTGTTATTCTTGAGTTCTAATAGAGATCACCCCCCTTTTTAAGAATAGTTTTATTGAGATATAATTCACCCATATAAAGTACAGACGGCCCCTGACTTACGATGGATCCACTTATGATGTTTTGAGTTTATGATGGTGTGAAAGCAATATGCGTTCAGTAGAAATTTACTTTGAATTTTGAATTTTCATTCACTCAAAGAATATAATTTCATTGTTTTTAGTTGTACAATATTGAGTTGTACAATCATCACCATAATCAGTTTTATCACCCCAAAAAGAAACTCCATAACCATTCGCAGTCACTTTCCACTCACCCCACTTCCTGACACTCTCAGCCTTATACAACCCCTAATCTGATTTCTTTCTGCAGATTTACTTGTTTTTGATGTTTGATATAAATGCAATTATACGGTATTATTTGCTTATTTGTCATTGGCTTTTCTCACTTAGCATATAGTTTGAAGGTTCATTGTGTTATAGAATACAGCAGTACTTTATTCCTTTTTTTTTTTTATCCTCACCCGAGGACATATTTCCATTTTTTGTTGTTGTTGTTCAGATAGAGTGGGAGGGGGAGAGAGGAAGAGAGAGGAAGAGAGAGAGAAACATCGATGTGAAAGGGACACATCGAGTGGCTGCCACCCTCACAACCCAACCAGGGCCGGGGACAAACTGCAACCAAGGTACATGCCCTTTGCGGGAACTGAACCCGGGTCTCTCAGGACCGCAGGCCGACGCTCTAACCGCTGAGCCAAACCGGCCAGGGCTATTTTATACCTTTTATTAGCAAATCATATTCCATTCATTTATATGTTCATCAGTTGATGGACATTTGGGTCATTTCCACTTTCTGTCATGAATAATGCTGTGAACATTCATGTATAAGTTTTTGGTTGGGTGTATTTTATTATTAATATTAAAAAATTTTTAAATTTATTTTTTGGTACGTGCCCCAGTGGGAACCGAACCCAGGACTCTCTGGTCAGCAGGCTGACGCTCCAACCGCTGAGCCAAACCGGCCAGGGCTATTATTATTATTATTATTTTTTTTTTATCCTCACTAGAGGACATTTTTTCATTTTTTGTTCAGATAAAGTGGGAGGTAGAGAGAGAGAAACATAGACATGAAAGGGACACATCAAGTGGCTGCCACCCGCATGACCCAACCAGGGCCAGGGACAAACTGCAACCGAGGTACATGCCCTTAGCGGGAACCGAACCCAGGTCTCTCTGGTCCACGGGCCAATGCTCTAACTGCTGAGCCAAACCAGCCAGGGCTATTATTATTATTTTTAATCCTTACCTGAGGATGTTTTTCACTGATTCTGTAGAGAGAGGAAGGTCGAGGGGGAGAGAGAGAGAAACATGGATGTGAGAGAGAAACATCCTGTACACGCCCCAACCGGATATCAAACCCGAGACCTTTTAGTGCATGGGACAACGTTCTAAGCAACTGAGCCTCACTGGCCAGGGCTCAATGTATGTTTTTTTTTTTTTTTTAATCCTCACCCGAGGATATTTTTTCCATTTTTTTTTTGTACAGATAGAGTGGGAGGGAGAGAGAGGAAGGGAGAGGGAAAGAGAAACATCGACGTGAAGGGACACATCGAGTGGCTGCCACCCGCACGACCAACTAAGGCCGGGGACAAACTGCAACCGAAGTACGTGCCCTTAGCGGGAACCGAACCTGGGTCTCTCCGGACCGCAGGCCGACGCTCTAACCGCTGAGCCAAACTGGCCAGGGCTCAATGTATGTTTTAATTTCTCTTGGGCATATGCCTAGGAGTGGGACTTCTAGGTTTATCATTTTGAGGAATGGCCAAACTGTTTTCCAAAGTGGCTGTACCATTTTATATTTCTGCCAGCAGTGCATGAGGGTTCCAATTTCTTGAAGTCATCCTTTTTGATCATAATTTTTTCATCCAGAGGCCAGGATCTTTAGCCTCATAAGGAAAACAATTCTTACAGAGAATAGTCATGTCTGGGTATTGGTTTGTTTTTTAATTTAGTCATTAGTATATTTTTAGAAATAAAGTATTAAATTGAGAACACTTAAATGGTATTTTCCAACTGGTTTGTATCTCTATTGTTTTTCATTTGGTAGAAGCTTATACAATTTTTGTGGTGGGCCCTGGCTGGCATGGTTCAGTGGTTAGTGTGTCGGCCTGCACACAGAAGGGTCACAGGTTTGATTCCCAGTCAAGAGCGTATACCTGGGTTGCAGGTTTGCTTCCAGGCCCTGGTCGGGGCATATGTGGGAGGCAACCAATTGATGTGTCTCTGGACATGTGTCGATGTTTCTCTCTCTGTCTCTCTCTCCCCCCACCACTCTCCTTGCCTTCCACTCTCTCTAAAAATCAATGGAAAACATATCCTTGGGTGAGGATTAAGAAGAAAAAAAATAACATTTTAGCTTTGGGTTTTGGACTTAACCCAGTAGATTTAGTAACAAACCTGAGGTTATCTTTTCTGATCCTCACATTTTATAGATGGAAAAACAGTAGCCCAGAGAGAGTAAGTGAATTGTCTGGAGTGATTTTGTTTATCAGGTGGTGGTAGAACCAGACAGTTTCATTGTTCCATTCATTCTCTATGTTATTCATGCTGCCTGCTAAGGATAGGTATTTTCCAAGGTACTTTTTTTCTTCTCTCATCTTCTATAACATTTGTCAGTTCCAACCATTTCTATAACTTAAAAAAAAAATCACCTCTTTACAAATGACTCATAAATATTTATCTCAAGTTCAGATCTCTGTATCGAACTTAAGACTTGCCCTGGCTGGTTTGGCTCAGCAGTTAGAGCGTTGGCCTGCGGTCCAGAGAGACCCGGGTTCCGTTCCCGCTAAGGGCATGTATCTCTGTTGCAGTTTGTCTCCGGCCCTGGTTGGGTCGTGCAGGTGGCAACCACTCGATGTGTCCCTTTCACATTGATGTTTCTCTCTCTCTCTCTCCCTCCCACTCTATCTGAATAAAAAATGGAAAAGTGTCCTCGGGTGAGGATAAAAAAACACACACAAAAACCTTAAGACTCCTATGTTCAGTTGCCTACTTGACATCTGTCTACAAATATTTATAGGTAAATACAATTCAGCATACCCAGAACAGTATAAATTATCTTCTCACCAAAATAAGATTATCCTCTTAACTTCTCTCCTTCTAATATCAGTTCTAGATACCTGCTTTTCAAAATATGACTCTTATTTGTCACTTTACTCTAGTTTTATCATTACAAAATCTTTCCCATTCTTTCTCAGTAGTTTTTTAGGGGGCTTCAGGTTCTTTGCCAAGTATCTAAAGCTTTGTTTAAAAAATCCAAGATAAATTGCCATTTGATTCAGTGATCCCACTTCTAGGAATATACCCTAAGAAGCCTGAAACACCAATCAGAAAGAATATATGTACCCCCACGTTCATAGCAGCACTATTTACAATAGCTAAGATCTGGAAACAGCCCAAGTGTCCATCAGTAGACGAATGGATAAAAAAGCAGTGGTACATATACACAATGGAGTACTATGCAACTGTAAGAAAGAAAGAAAGATCTCTTATCCTTTGAGACAACACGGAGGAACCTGGAGAGTATTATCCTAAGCAAAACAAGCCAAGCAGAGAAAGACAAATATCACATGATTTCATTTATTTGTGGACTATAATGAACATAATAGTCTGAGGAACAGGGTAGACCCAGAGACGTGGAGTTAGGGTACTGACAACCCTCCGAAGAGGGAGGGGGGGAGAGATAAACCACAGAACTTATATGCATGTATGCATAACCGATGGACATGGACAACAAAGCTGAGGGTGGGGTGGGGGAGATGGGGAGGAGGGTTTCAATTGGGTAAAAAGGAGAAACATCTGTAACAAAAATAAATTAATTAAAAAAAATCAAGATATATTGGAGGAACTCATGTATTTAAAGAAAACTATTATAAGCTATATTATAATAAGGTATAAGAAAGGTATAAAGCAGCGTGGAGTGTTAAAGGAATGCTTAGCCAGGAGACAAGACCTGAATCTAGACCTATCTATGCCACTCATTTGGAGCAAGTCCTTTTACTCGTTGGGGTCTCACTTTCTTTATCATAGAATTAGGAAGTTGGATTAGTTGATTTTCTGTAAGTCTTCATATTATATGTCCTTTCTTTCTCCCTCTCTCCACACAACTTCAATAGTGCCTGCAGGCTTTGGAGTTTCTGCATTCCAACCAGGTCATTCACAGAGATATCAAGAGTGACAACATCCTGTTGGGAATGGATGGCTCTGTGAAGCTAAGTGAGTAGGAGTGATAATCTTTCTCTTCCCTGTGGGACCCTGTCTCCTGTGGGATGATATTCATATAATAATGTCTATAGAACTCACCAAAGAGTCTCTTTATGTCCTGGGATTGCAGGATCTTTGTATTACTCAGCACTATATAGAGCAGTGGTTCTCGGCCTTCCTAGTGCTGCGACCCTCTAATACAATTTCTCATGTTGTGGTGACCCCCAACCATAAAATTATTTTTGTTGCTACTTCATAACTGTAATTTTGCTACCAGTATATCTTAGGTGACCCCTGTAAAAGGATTGTTTGACCCCCAAAGGGGTTGGGACCCACAGGTTGAGAACTGCTGATATGGAGTGTCATTTTTTTTCCCCATTCATTTATACATTTAGCCAAAAAAATTTACTGAATGCCCACTATGTGTTAGGTCTTCTGATGGGCACCAAGGATGCTTTTGCCTGTTTTCAAGTAGTTCTCAGTCTACATGAAAGATATAATTACAAAAATGAGTTTAGTGTAATTTTTGTCATTTAGTCATTCATTCAGCAAACTTTTTAAATGTCTATTATATCCCAGACCCTCTGGGAATTAAAAAAAATCAGTAAGAAGACATAGTCCTTCCTGTCAAAGTCCTCGTAATTTAAATAAACATATAGTTGCAATGTAATCTAAATGAATTCCAAAGAAAATTGTGTGTAAAAGTGCAAGGACCAGTAGTCCAGACAAACAGGTGTGTCATGGGTGGATGGGCAGCTTATGGGAGGACTGTTCTCAGTCTCAGTTCTGGGCACAGGGTGAGGAACTGATGAAAAAGTGGGGCCATGCCTGATTGCAGGTGATTAGAGTTTAAGTGTGGGACTCATGCCCAGATTTTGGGATATGGGACTGGTTTTTAAGACAAAAGAGAAATTGGAGCAAGTAATCAGGGCCAAAATAGGCAACTTGGACTTTAATGCTAGACCTCCTGGCTTGAGGATGGTAAAAGTGATGTTTGTTACACTGCTCCTACTTCTCTTCAAGACTGAACAGGGGACAGGCTAGGAGCTGGACATGAAAGTAGCAAGTGACTCCAGCTTTGGAGAGGCAGGGATTGCAGCAGGTGGGAGTGAGACAGAGCTGGACACCTAGGCATAGGCATGTAGTCAGTACTCGCAAAGGAGTACTCTAAATATAAATTCTTTTCTTCTTCTAGCTGATTTTGGATTCTGTGCCCAGATCACCCCAGAGCAGAGCAAACGGAGCACCATGGTGGGAACCCCGTACTGGATGGCACCAGAGGTTGTGACACGGAAAGCCTATGGGCCCAAGGTCGACATCTGGTCCCTGGGCATCATGGCCATCGAAATGATTGAGGGGGAGCCCCCATACCTCAATGAAAACCCTCTGAGAGTGAGTGTTGCTAGTCCCATTTCAAGAATTTTAGGTTGTTGTCTTTAGTCCCAGGAAATGGGATTCAGGCTATTCTCTACGGCTTTCAATCTGGATCTCTCTTTTTTGGATAAAACCAGGCACTGCTGAATTTAAAATAGAAATGCTCAAAGAAAAGGTATGTTAGCAATCATTCATTTACTACAGCAATCAACGATTGAGTTCCTATCACATGTAAAAACCGATTCTAATGATAGTAAAACAAATCAATATATAGTAACAGAAGGTAAGTGCTGTGAAAAAAAAGCAGAGTAAGCCTTGGCTGGTGCAGCTCAGTTGGTTGCAGTGTCATCTCATGCACCAAAAAAGGTGGCAGGTTCGATACCCAGTCCGGGCATATACCCAAGTTGCAGGTTTGATCCCTGGTCAGGGCACATGCAGGAGGCAGCCTATCAATGTATCTCTCTCATATCAGTGTTTTTTTCTCTCTCTTTCCCTTCCTCCCTCCCTCCCCCTTCCTCTCTCTAAAATCAATTTTTAAAAAAAGGCAGAGTACAGAGTTCAAGAGAGTAATGGGGGAAGAGGGAGAAATTAATTAATTAATTAATTAATTTCCTCACCCGAGGACATTTTTGCATTCATCTTCAGATAGAGTGGGAGGGAGAGAGGAAAGAAGAGAGTGAAACATCAACGTGAGAAAGGCACATTGAGTGGCTGCCACCCACACGACCCCAACCAGGGCCGGGGACAAACTGCAACCCAGGTACGTGCCCTTAGCAGTAACCAAACACAGGACTCTCCAGTCCGCGGGCCGACACTCTGACCGCTGAGCCAAACCAGCCAGGGCAGAAGTGTGCTACATTATTTAGAGCAGAGAAGGAAGTCTTCTCTTATAAGTTAATTGTGCAGAAACCTGAAGAAAGTAAAGGAGGAAGCAATGAGATTAATCTAACCCAAGAGTTTTCCAGGAATCAGGTACGCAGAGGACTTCATTTGAAAACAGGCTTGTTGTATACAGGGGAAATCAAGAAGGTCAGTGTCCCTGAAGTGAGCGAGCAGGGTGGAGAATGGTAGATGAGGTCACAGAACTGGCAGGGAGCCAGATCAGGTAAGACCTTGTGACTGTTGTGTGTACCTGGCTTTTATTCTGCAAGAGATTGGAAGCCACTGGAGGATTTTGAGCTGAGGCAAACATGATCTGATTTATGTTTTAAGAATCATTTTGGCTGCTTTTATGGAAAACAAACTGTTGGATACTATTATAATCATTAAGAATGGTGGCTTGAACAATATTGTGGTAGGAGTAGAAGTGAAAAGTGAACTCAGGAAATGTCTTGAACATGCAGCTGACAAGATGAATTGGATATTAGAAAAAGAGGAATCAACAATGATTATAAGATTTTGGGCCTTAATTGCAGAAAAAATTGTTTCCATTTACTGAGAGGATTGAAGAGCAGGTACTTGGTTTTGAATGAGTTAATTTGAAATGTTTATTAGACATCCAAGTGGAGGTAAATTGAGTAGAGTTGGCATATGAATTCAGAGTTCAAGGGTGAGAGTTCAGGACTACAAATAAAAATTTATTAGTAGGTAGTATATAGGTGGCTTATTAAAAAATTAGAACCAGATAATAGATGAGATCATTTACCTAGAGAGTGAGGTTTGAGTACTGAGCCCTGGGGTATTCTTGAGTTTGAGGTTGGAGAAACTAGCAACACAGACCAAGAAGTTGCCTTCCTAATAGAAGGGTAACTGAGAAATACGTGTCCTGGAGGCCAAGAGAAAAAGTGTTTCAAGGAGGATGTATCACATGTGATTGATAGGTTGCATATGATAAGACTGAGAAGTAAACAGTAGATTTGACAATGTTGAAGTTACTGATGACCTTGGTCATTAGTATCAGTAGAGTGATGGGAACAAAAGCCTAATTAGAGTAAATTCACAAGAGTGGAAGAAGAAGTTGAATAATATCTTGAAGTGGAGTTGAGGGAGGGTTTTTTTTTTAAATGATATTATTATAGCATCTTTGTGTACTGATGGGAATGATCTAGTAGAGAGGAAGAAAATGGTCATGCACAAGAGAGAAGTGACATCTGTAGGAGTGATGTCCTTAAGTAGATGAGATGAGTTCGATCAAGTACTAAATAAAAGCGTGTTGAATTAGCGCAAGGACAATTTATCCATTGTGATAAGAGAGGGAAAGAAGAGAACATGAATATAGATGCAAGTAGGCTGGTAATTTTGGTCATGGGTAAATGTGAGTTATTCTGATTGGTTTTATCTTTTCATTTGTTTCAACCTCCCATCCAGTGTAGGAATTCCCTGTGTTGTTACTGTTGATAGGTGGTCGTCTAATCTTAACTAGATACTTCTTATTGGAACGCAGGTTAGGACACCAAATCGAAACTACCCTTTGGTCGCAGCCTTGCCCTCTGAATCCACATACCACTCATCTTCCACATCTCAGAATGACCTTGAAAGTGATGAACAGTAGGGTGTGATGGAAATAATACTGGGATCCGAATCAGAGGACATGAGGGCATGTGAACAGTGAGATCCCAGACATATTACTTTATGTTTCTGGGTTTTATCTGTGAAATGGGGATGATAACTCTTGTCCTGCCTATTATTCTGAGTTATGGTGGTCATTAAATGAGGTAGTGCTTTGTAAGCACTTTAAGTGTTGAGTGCTTGAAAAGATTTAGTATTACTTGTTTGTTTTAAACCTTTCTCAGGCGATGCTTCATGTTAGGGGACCAGGAAGGCAACAGTAAGACAGGTTGCTGCTTTACAGAAAACTTCCTTTTCATATTTCTTTCCTGCTGGGAGAGATAAGCTCTTAGATGTCTGAGAAATTATTACTGAAGTCAGATGGGTAGATGGGTAGATGTTTAACTTATCAGGCTAAATGAATAATAAACCCTATAGATCTGTAATCAAGAATAATAATAAACCTTTGGGTCTGTAACACACTTAGTAAGTTTACAAAGTGCTTTCTAATATACTATCTTCTTTTATTTTTTCAGACATGTGGGATAAGCAATCCCTATTTTACAGATGAGGAAGTTGGCAGTTCACTGGCTTGCATGTGGTCACATGGCTTTTAAATGTTAAACCTGATTCTTAGGTCATATTCTTTCCAGTATACCAAAGCTGCCTCTTTGTGTCCTAGAGGCATAAAGCAGCTAACCATATTTTTAGAGGGCATGTCTGGGACAAGAGAGAACCTCAGTTGGAACCTAAGTTCATTTTCCATTTGTGTTGCCAGGCCTTGTACCTCATTGCCACCAATGGGACCCCAGAGCTTCAGAACCCAGAGAAGCTGTCAGCTATCTTCCGAGACTTTCTGAACCGCTGTCTTGAGATGGATGTGGAGAAGAGAGGTTCGGCTAAAGAGCTGTTACAGGTAACTGGTCTATGCAAGGAAGCACGTGATTCTTGGAATCACTAAACCAAGTCTTTCTTGCTTCATTTTTGTCTGTGAGGTATTGGTTATAATAGAATTAGCCTTCTCTCCTACCAGTTTCCATACTCAACCTATATTCCTAGGTCTCTAACCATCTTCATCCTGGACTTTTGTTCATGTTATTCCCTTAGGCTCTTCTTCAGTCTATTAAAACTCTACATTCTCCTAGGCTCAGCTTAAAAATCTACTTTCTGAGCTCCTGCTGAACTTTGCCTGTATCTTTCTTTAGCACTTGTTTTGTTCTGCCTGATTTAGTCTAGCAGAGTTTGAGTCTTGGGGAGAAGAAAGTCTCTGATATATACATATTACATAAGTTATATTTTACTAGGGGATAAGCTCAAAAGATGCATTTTCAGTAAAGGATATCAGAGGACGTAAGTTTAGGGGATAGAGTGCGGCAGTTTCTTCATTGGAAACCTTCTCAAAGGGTGGCAATGATATTCTGCCAGGCATGGGAAAGCCTAAAATTGGATGATTACCAAGTCTTTTATACTACCACCTGCTTAATCCTTTATATACAACATAATTACTTCATATGCTTGCAAAAACTACATTTAGCAGGCCACATTATTTGTATTTAACAATTATGTTTCAGGTACAATTTCTTATTACTAGTGTGTTTTACTACATTGCCTATGGCAATTTAATAATAAGTATCACTTGAGACTTTATGACTGAGTAATCTGTAGGCATGCACAGTTAGTTATTTTTGTATTATGAGGACCAAGAGCAACTAAGCAAGTCAGGGTAGAGCAGGACCTACCACACTGCCCTGCATTAAAGTTAGTTATGAACATCTCTGTTTTTCCTATAAAATTATAACCTCCGTTTCATTAATCTCTGGGGCTGCTCTTATACCAAGGACCTAATTCAGAATAGGTATTTAGGAAAAATTTGTTAAATTGAATGGAATTGCTTAAAGTATTTACCTTCATTGAAATGTTGCCCTCTGGAACATGTTTAGCATTTTTTTGTAACTGGGGTTACTGGTTACAGGGCATTGGTCTATTAGATATTAGATATTAGAACTGGGTTCTGCCTAGTGTAATTCAATAATCTCTAGAATTCTTTGGGACTGAAAACCCCTTATAACAGGCAGTACAAATAGGATCCCTTTGCCTTTCATGAGGTTTGTTCTGGAAAACTTACGCATTGGTAAATATGCAAATACTATGTTAAGGCTGTGATTGGTGAAGATGTTAATTAGGTACCAAATTGTAGTTATTTAAAAAATATATATTGTATTTTATTTTTAAAAATATTATTTTTATTTATTTTTAGAGAGAGAGGAAGGGAGGAGGAGATAGAAATAGAAACATCAATAGCTGTCTCCTGAATGTGCCCCTACTGGGGATTGAGCCGGCTACCCAGGCATGTGCCCTGAATGGTAACTGAACGATGACCTCTTGGTGCATGGGTTGGTGCTCAACCACTGAGCCACACTGGCTGAGCCAGATTGTAGTTACTGAAAGATTAGTGCCCTCTAGAGTTTTCTTCCTGATCTGATAATATCACTAATAACAAATGCATTATCTTGAATCTTTACCACACTCTAGGCACTAAGCATTTTGTATATTTTTCATATATACTTTATAACAACCCTGAGAGTTATAGCTTCTGTTATTCTCATTTTTACACGTGAGGAAACTGAGGGTTCAAGTGTTTAGTAACTTTTCTATGATTACGTATTTGATAAGTGGTGACTCCAGGACTTTAACCTGTGTTTTTGAACTCTCAAGTTTGTGTGCTCTTGGCCGCTGCTCTTTTGGCTCAGAGAGTGTTAAAACTGGAAGGGCTTTAGGGTTTATGTAGTCTACTTTGTTCATTTTATAGAGAAGTAAACTGAAGCCTCCCATTTGGGTATTTGATCATGCTGCTTTCTCAACTCAGAGGGTTGTAGAACATGTGATCTGAGGACATTGCTCTTTAACTTGTTACTGTACATTGTAAATATTCAAAACCATGACTTGCAGAATCTTAAAAAACGAAAGCGCACATCTATTTCTCCTGTGCAAACACATTTGTGAACAGAAGTACATAAGATGTTATGTTGGAATTCATATCTGCATGAGTTAGCCAGATATTTCATTCCTTTCATAATAATCATAACGTCTTGTTCTCAGTTCCTCTTTATGTTTTATCTCTGTCCAAAGGATGGCAATAAATAAATAGTCAAATATGCCAATATTTTGAGTTAAATAGTTTTGTTTAAACATCAAATTTGTTTCTCAGTTTCCTGGTAGTCAGGACAGAAAAGGAAATGTGATAGTTCCTTTATTTCTTACCAAATGGAAGAAATATCCCCCATCCTCAAAACACAAAACTTTTTCACTACTACATGTAAGAAAAATGATTTTTATTTGAGACTTTGAGTTACATAAAGAATTGTTTTTCATAGCAGTGTTACTGAAAATGTAGATGCAGTTTTTATATGGTGTTTTCTCCAAAATGGTCTTTAACAGTTGTGAGTATGGCCCAAAGTCCAGTCTAGTGAAAGTGATTTGGGAAAGGACCAAGTTGTTGACCAAGTCATTACTGGATTAATTAGCCTTACTAGATTTAAGGATAGCACAAATGAATTATGAGATCAATGCTCCTGAAATACAGTATTGCAATATACCATGGGGTCATGATTAGTCAGTACCTTCCCCCAGAGGTAATTATTATTCTGATTATCACCATAGTTTAGTCTTACCTAATATAATATAAACTCTCCTGTATCTGGATTCTTTCACTCAGCATAATGTTTGTGGGATTCATCTTATTATCACTATATCAATTACTTATTATTTTTTATTTCTGTGTAATTTTATTTATTTTATGAGTATAACATTATTCATTCCCTCAAACATTTGGGTTCTTTTAGTTATGACTATTATAAGAAAGCTGCCATGAACATTCTTCCGTGTGTCTTTGGTGGATATACAAACATCTTTCTCTTGGAAATATATGTAGGAGTGGAATTGCTGGGATCTAGGATAGTTTGTGTTTAGTTGAAGGTAGATACTGCCAAACAGTTTTCCAAAATGGTTTGTTGTCTTTTAAAGATGTCTTTCAATTTGGAGATAATCTGAAGCTCTCTGGGTAGCCTCTTGTGCAAACATGGATGCCCTTAACATCTTGTAATGTTGCTGAGGAAGAATGGTAAATAGTCATGTGTCTTTTGCTCTTTTTTTCTTTTCCAGCATCAGTTTCTGAAGATTGCCAAGCCCCTCTCCAGCCTCACTCCATTGATTGCTGCAGCAAAGGAGGCAACCAAGAACAATCACTAAAACCACACTCACCCCAGCCTCAGTGTGCCAAGCCTTCTGTGAAATTAATGCTGATTTCAGAAATTCCAACCCCTGATGCTCTCTCTTCCTTGCCTTGCTCCTCCCATTTCCTGGTCTAGTGCTATCAAGACTTTGATCCTTGAAAACCACGTGTCCAGCATTGAAAAGAACTGCAGCTGACTAATCATATGATAGCCATCTAAATACGGAATTTCCTTTCAATTTGTGGATATGAGGATGGTTTATGATTTGGGCTTATGTGAATAAACCCTTGGACTCCTATTTCTACATAGCAGAATCTTCACACACCATCTCCTCCAACTCCCCAGCCAGTCAGTTTTTGGCTATATAAATTTTTGGCTTTATAACATCAATTTGTAATTGTTTGAGGTTTATTTAGTGCTCGATTTTCTGTGACTGAACCGCCCAAACACCTTATTGTACTTGAAAATTGCAACAGCTTGAGGAATGCTGTGATGGTTGATATCTATCAGGGATATGGAAATGGCTCAACTTCCTGGACCATGACTATGACACAGCTGATCCTGATATGGGAGAGAGAGCTACCACGTTTTCCTTTGTGTGTGCTTCTAGTGGCTGTTTGGGAGGATCTTGACCTAGTAGTGTTCCCCATGCTATTTCTTGTGAAATGGTCTTGGCTATGTAGCAGCTTTTGACTCCCTACATCCCCTAGGCTGCTGCCCCCATCCTGTTCTTGTTTAGAACATTGAGAAGTTTCTTAGGGCATATGCTGGGTGAGAGCAGTGTGAAAAGTCAGGAAAAAAATTTTTTTAGCTGCTTTTAGAACAAGGCTGGACATCAGCACCTGTCCAGCTATACTTACGTGATATTTTAAGAACTCAGTCTCTTTTTCCCTTTGGGATAAGGAGCTGAAATATTAAGTGAGATCTTTTGATGGCTTAAATCTTTGGGTCAGGGAAGGATCTCCAAATATGAGACTACATATTAGTTTTGGATGGATCGGTGGCTTGAGTTGATATTCTGCCAGCTATGAGGGGATCCTGTTTTTACAATGCATGGCCAAGCTCTCTGCAAATGGAAATGCTTGCACTGGGTGTTTGGGATGTTTGCTACCTCCTGCTATCTTTGTGGTTTTGGTCTTGCCACTATGGTAGGATCCCTGGCCAACATTGTGGCTTGTCATGTCAGCCCCATTGGCTACCTTGTCATGCTCTGAGGTACCACTGCCTCTGCAGCACAAGTTTTATTTCCTTCAATAAAAGGAGATGAAAATACTCTACATGGAGTATATGCCTTTCTTTTTTCTTTCCTTTATTTTCTGATTTTTTATTTTAAAGTAATCAAACTTAAGAAAAAATTATAAAATAAATATATATTTTTCTTCTTGAACCATTTGAGATTAAGTGCAGATAAAATTCCCCTTTACCCCTATATACTTCAATGTGTATTCTTTCTTAACACTTTACTTTTAAATATAAATTAAGAGAAATGGGCCAAAATGTTTGTATATTATAAAGTATATTGGCTCAAGCAATTATGGAGCCTGAGAAGTCCCATGATCTGTGTCTGCAAGTTGGAGACCCAAAATAACCAGTGGTGTAGTTTGAAAGTCTGACAGTTAGAGAGCCAATGGTGTAGATCTCAGCTAAAGTCTGATGTCTGAGAACCAGGAGCACCAAGGGTAGAAGATCGATGTCCCAGCCCAAAAATCAGGCAGAAAGCAATCTTCCTCCACCTTTTTGTTCTATTCAGGCCCTCAACTAACTGGATGATGCTCACCTACATCACTGAGAGCCATCTATTTTACTCAGTCCACCAATTCAAATGCTAATCTGTTCTAGAAACACCGTATAAACACACCCAGAAATAATGTTTAATCAGATACTGGGTATCCCATGGCCCAATCAAGTTCACACATAAAGTTATCCATCACACTCCCCAGCCCCACCTTCAGGTGAGGGAGGTAACTATGTGAGCTGACAGCTCTTCTAATACTATGTGGTTATGGCTTTTAGATCAAGGGGTTAATATATGAAGATTGGTGACCCCCCCAAATTGTTTTGTGATAAAATAAAGGCACAGAAGATCCTCCATGCAGTTACTGAAAGGACAAGTACAATTGGATTGCTTATGTGTAAGAGAGAAGGAATGTTAGATGATGGTATGGGAGTGATGAGAAGGCAAAGATTGTACCTGTTCACTTTGAGATTGCAATGGTACACTGGTTAGTCTAATTGCCCCTGTGCAATCTTAGAGTTGTCTGATTAGTTGGATGTTAAAACAGAAGCATTGGCTATCCTGTGAACTTTCCAGTACTCAATGTAAGCATTATAGGGATGACTGCTTACTGCTGGGATAGCTAGACATCTACTCAGATGATGGAACATTCTTCATGGTTAGGCAGCTTAACAGCATATTTCCATGCCTTTTAGTGTCTGCAAAGTAATGGAAGCAAGAGAACTCTGAAACTCTACTCATAGATATTTTCTGCTTGTATAATTTTATACTGGTACTGAACATATCTATCCCCTCTATGCGTTAGTTTTCTATTACTACATTACAAATTACCACAAACATTGAGGCTTAAAATAACACAAATTGTCTCAGATTGTGTATGTCAGAGTTCTGGGCACAGCATGGCTGGATTTTCTGCTCAGGGCCATATTAGGCTGAAATGAAGGTGCCATCTTAGAATTCTGCCCAGCACACCCTACAAGGTCTGTCTACTCTCATCCCTCTGTTAAGGACCAGGCAGCTGGATATAAGGGTTTAGAGCTCAGAACTCAGGTCAGAGCTAGAGGATAGCCAGAGGAATCAAAGATTAAACAAAGCTAAAACAGCCCCATTGTTTTAAGCAGGTTAGGAAAAAACAACGAAATAGTAAAAATAAATAAGGCACTCTGAATAACCAGGCCACCAAAAAGAGTTAATACCTAAATTCAATGATTAACAAGAACTAAGTTTATACCTGTTATTTTTATAAAGACCAAAACAGAACAAAGCAGAGAGCATACCCTAAAAGGCACATTTCAAATGTGTGGCTCCAAGCTAAGGCTGGGGGTAGGCTTTAAATTCCTCCTCCCAGAACCTGGAGGCCCGCCCCTGAGGCCACGCCCATGGCCACGCCCACCCCCACCTTTCGGCCCGGCCTCCATCTTGGGAGACGCTGGTCTCGCCAGTGCTAAGTCCAGATTGGGTTTGGGCTGTGAGGTGACGGTAAGTAACGTGTCCAGCTCCGGTGCCTCCCACGTAAGCATCTCCCGAAATAGGAGCTACATTCGTGTTATCCGGTTGGCGGCCAAACCGAGGCGCTTGGACCCAGTCAGCTCACCCAGTCACTGGAACCCGGAGCTGCCATTACCTGCAGGGCTGGTGGGAGGAAGCTGAGGCTAGGGGCTCCCACCTGTGCGTGTCCTGGGGCTACAGCGCCAAGCCCGCAGATCCAGGCATGGCCTGCGGTCTGCCCGCCCGGAAGTCCCCGCAGGCGTGAAGGGCTGGGCTCCTTTGTCCGGTCTCACCGGTCACTGCGTGCTGTTCAACGTCCGAGAAGCGTTGTTCAGTGTGTTCTGCCCAGTTTTCTGGTTGTTTAGGGCGGGGGGCCGAGTCCTGTTCGAGTTCCTCCATCCTGACAGGCACACCCCGCTTTTAGACTCGAGCAACTGGGCAAACAGTGGTGCCTTCACTGAGATGGGCAGTGCTTGGGGAGGAATGGGTCTCGGAGGGAAAGTCAGGGGTTCAGTTTTGGCCATTGCATTTGAGATAACCTGTGAGAAATGCAAGAGGAAATTTCAGTAGGCTGTCGGAGATGTGGGCTTGGAAATCAGAGGCGAGGTCTGGAAGAGAAACTGTTTGTTGATTTTTTCCCCCCCTCCCCCCCCAAACATTACTGAATTTTCAGTGTGGACTTGGCGACCCTGGCTGATAAACCCAAAGTTAAAGGGCCTGTAGATATGTGGGAAATGGTTGTGGTAATGATTCTGGTTCAAGTGCTGCCTTTTATTCGGTATTCAAGCTGTTTACCTTCTCAGTCACAGAGCGTTTGTTAAAAACATCTTTGATAATCCAATATTTGCAACACAGACACCAAGTTCATGTAGTTTCATTATCAATCAATTCAAACTTTTTCCTCATTTTCGTTGTGATCACTTTCCTTTGACCCTTGGGTTTTAAAAAACGTGTTTAAGTATGGAGGTTCCTCAAAAAATTAGAAATAGAACGCCATATAATTCAGCAATCCCTCTTCTGAGTATTTATCACAAGAAACCCAAAACTCTAATTTAAAAAGGTATTTGCATCCCTATATTCTTTGCAGCATTACTTACAATACCCAAGATATGGGAGCAACCAAGTGCCCACTGATAGACAATTGAATAAAAGAAAAAGGTGATGATAACATTTGCAGCACACAAATGGAGCTAGAGGGTATCATGCTAAGTGAAATAAGTCAGAGAAAGACAAATAGCATATGTTTCACTTATATGTGAAATCTAAAATAAATGAACAAATAAAACAAACATACTCATAGATACAGAGAATAAACTGATGGTTGCCCGATGGGAGAGGGTTGGGGTCTGGGTGAAAAAGGTGAAGGGATTAGGAAGTACAAATTGGCAGTTATAAAATAGTCCTGGGGATGTAAAGTCCAGCATAGGAAATAGTCAATAATAGTGTAATAACTATGTATGCTACCAGGTGGGTACTAGAATTATCAGTGGGATCACTTCATAAGTTATAGAAATGTCTAAGCACTATGCTATACACCTGAAATTAATGTAATATTGAATGTAAACTGTAAAAGAAAAAAAAGTTTAAATAATAGTTTTTAATTCCCAAATGTGGAATTTTATAGTTATCAATTTCTTATGGATTTCTGGTATAATTACAATGTACTAGAAATATATGCTTTTTAAGATCTCAGATTTTAGAAGTTTATTAAAACCAGTTGTGTGGCTTAATACATAATCATTTAAAAATGTTTTGTTTTGTATTTTGTTTGTGGTTCTCTTTGGGTTCATCTTATTTGGGACTGTCTGAGCTTACTTGACCTGGATGTCTGTTTCCTTTTCCAGACTAGGGAATTTTTCTGTCATAATTTCTTCAAATAATTTTTCTGGCCTTTTCTCTCTCTCTTCTCCTTCTGGAACCCCTATAATGTGAATGTTATGTTTCTTAATGTTGTTCTAGAGGTTCCTTAAGGTATCCTCACTTTAAAAAAAATTCTTATCCACAGATATGTTTTTATTGACTTTAAAGAGAGAGATGAAAGGAGAGGGAGAGAGAGAGAAAGAAACACCAATGTGAGAGAGAAACGTCAGTTGGCTGCCTCCAGTACACACCCTGACCGAGGATCAAACCCACAATGTGCCCTGACCAGGAATCAAACCTGCGACCCTTCGGTGCACAGAATGACCCTCCAACCAACTGAGCCACACTGGCCAAGGCAAGGTAGCCTCACTTTTTATTTTTATTTATATATTTATTTTTTATCCTCACCTGAGGACATTTTTGCATTTATCTTCAGATAGAGTGGGAGGGAGAGAGGGAAGGAAGAGAGAGAGAGAGAAACATCGATGTGAGAGAGATACATTGAGTAGCTGCCACCCACATGACCCCAACTGAGGCCAGGGACAAACTGCAACTGAGGTATGTGCCCTTAGCAGGAACTGAACCCAGGACTCTTCTGTCCGTGGCCCAATGCTCTAACCACTGAGTAAAACTGTCCAGGGTTGGTATCCTCACTTTTTAAAATTCTTGTTTCATTTTGCTTCTCTGTCTGGGTTTGCTTTGTCTTCCAGCTCACTGATTCTTTCTTCTACTTGTTTCAGTGTGGTGTTGAACCTCTCTAATGTACTTAAGGGGCATCCCTTATGCAGACTGCTCATTCTTGCTAGCTCATTCTCTAATGTACTCAAGGGGCATTCCTTATGCAGACTGCTCATTTTGCTAGGTCCAAAGTTGTTGTGCTGGGTGGGCTGGGTACAGGGCACTTGCCTGGCCTGGTTATGGTTGGCTGTTGCCCATCCCAGTTGTGACATGGCTACTGTGTGGGGTGGGTATGGCACAGAGCACATCCACTGGTTTTAGCAGTCTAGCATGTGGGCACCAAAAATGATGCCTACCCACTTTTTCACCAACAAGTTAGAATGAAATTGCAAAAATGGCACGTGTAGCCCTGACCATTTTTGCTCAGTGGTTAGAGCGTCAGCCAGCAGACTGAAGGGTCACAGGTTTGATTCCCAGTCAAGGACACATATCTGGGTTGTGTCTTTCTCACATGATATTTATCTCTTTCCTCTTCCCTCCCTCCCATTCTACCTAAAAAATCAATGGAGCCCTGGCTGGTTTTGCTCAGCGGTTAGAGTGTCGGCCTGCAGTCAAGAGAGACCTGGGTTTGGTTCCTGCTAAGGGCATGCACCTCAGTTGCAGTCTGTCCCTGGCCCTGGTTGGGTCGTGCAGGTGGCAGCCACTCCATGTGTTCCTTTCACATCGATGTTTTTCTTTCTCTCTCTCTTCCTCTCTCTCCCTCCCACTCTATCTGAACAAAAAATGGAAAAAATGTCCTTGGGTGAGGATTAAAAAAAAAAAAAAATTAATGGAAACATATCCTTGGGTAAGGACTAACAAAAACAAAACAAAACAAAACAAAACAAATAAACAAACAAGACCAAATGGTACCTACAGCATTTCCATCCCTGGAGAAATTATCTGCAGGTTCCTGCCTCTTTTGCATCCTTTTTAGGGTAAGTACGCCTCCCTCACTAATCAGCTATGTACTTTTCAAAATGTTGCTTTTGTGCTGGATCACAAAGTGAGTGGGTCTGTGTGCTGGCCTTTTAATAGCTGGTTCTTGGTTTCTGTGTAGTGTGGGTGGGACATAAAGCATATCCACTGATGCTAGCAGGCTATGGGGAGGAGACCGAAAATGGTACCTGCTAGGTCCCCTACTAGCAAGTTAAAATGAGATCGCAAAAATGGCTTCAGCCAGTGTTTCTGACTCTGGAGAAAGTATGTAAACGTTCCTGTGTTTCTAGCAGTCACTTTAGGATTAAGTAAGTGGGTTTCCCTCACAGGTGGTCTTGGTGCTTTTTAAACTGTTGTTTTTGTGCTGTATCTCAAGGCGAGTGGGTCTGCATGTGAACACTTTACGAACTGGTTTCCCATTCCCTACAGCTCTATGGTTCCCCTGGACTTAATCCCTATTGGTTTTCAATACCAAACATATGGGGAGCTTGTTTTTATGATGTTGGACCCAGGGGTTGTGGTGCCTGATGTGGGGCACACTACCTTCACTCCTCCAAAGAAAGTACCATATTTTGGGGATCCCTTCTCACTTGTGGGACTGAACATCTGAGGTGGAGTCCCAGATAAGTCTGTGCCTCTCTTCCCTATCTCTATGTGTCTCTTTTATCTTAAAAAAATAATAATAATAATACATGTTTTTGGTGGAAGATGGCAGAGGGCAGGACCGAAGTGAGGGTGAGTGTGTGAGAGTGTGAGCGAGTGTGAGAGTGTGAGTGGACATGAGTGTGGATGAGCAGCCTGGAGCAGTGCAGAAATGTGGGACAAAGGATTCCTGTGATGTGGATGGTAGCAACCGGCTACTGTGGAAAGTGGCTTGTCAGGGCCCTTTTCCCTATGGGGCCGAGAAGCCCCACCATTTTGGAAGATCCTTGGTTGTCTCTGGAGGAGGCAGTGGGAGTAGCTAAGGCCATGTGATCTGAGTCCACCAGAATGTCTTGCACCATAAGACCAGTGAAGCCCACTGTGTCAATGCAGACCAGCGCACAGTAGTGGTGTTATCAAGGTGCCTGCTGCAGTAGCTGCAACTGGCTGGGAGCTGAGCACCATCCCCCACAGCAGCAGCTTGATCAGAGCCCAGCACCCTTCTCCACAGCAGCAGTGACTGGGTGGGAGTGGAGCCCCACCCCCAACATCTGAGGCTTGGGAGCTGAGACACACCCCTAGCAGCAGAGTCTCTGGAGCAGACATCAATCCTCAGGCAGCAGCAGCACTGATTGACAGCTGAGACCCATCCCCAGTGGCATCAGCAGAGACTGATCAGGAGTGGTGCTCCAGCCCAACAAGCAGCAAGACTCGAGACCTGCCCCTGACAACTGCAACTGTGGATTTGGAGTAGAGCACCTTCCCCAGCAGGAGCAAAGTCCCAGGAGCTGAGCCTCCTCAGTCCCCAACAGCAGCAGAGGATTGGAAGCTGAGAGCACCCCCTGGCAACAGCAGCAGCAGTAGCAGTGCAAACCGGGAGCTGACACTTGCCCCCAGCAGTGACTGATCACGAGCTGAGCCCCACCAGTCAGCAGAGGACTGCAGAAGGACACCAGCAGGACCCATGCACCACAGCAGCGCAACAGCGGGACTCACACATCTCAAGAGCGCCTAACATGACAGACCAATACCAGCTGCCAGTTGTCAACCCCCCAGGCAAGAGGTGCCACACACCAAAGCAGTCTGGGTGGCACTGCAGCCTTATTTGATACACACCAACCTACCTACACATTCCAGCATCCCTCACTGGGCCTAGATCTACCAGACTGCTAAAATGGTGAGACAAAGAAACAACACCCAAATGAAAGAAAAGGAGGAATCACCAGAAAAGGAACTACATGAAATGGAAAAAAGGAATTTTTCAGATAAAGAATTCAAAGCAATGATTTTAAGGGTGCTCAAACAGTTTAGTGAGAAATACAAGCAACTTAATAAGAATTATAAAGAGCTCAATGGGAACTACAGCAGCTTAAAAAAAGGTAGAAGCTATGAATAAAATCAAGAGGAAATAAAGAATGACATTGCTGTTATGAAAAATACCTTAGAAAGGTTCAGTAGTAGACTAAAAGAAGCTGAAGACTGAATCAGCGAGTTAGAAGGCATGATAGAAAAAAACACCCAGATAGAGAAGCAAATGGGGAAAAAAATTAAAAAGCAGGAGGGGAGTTTAACAGAGTTTTGGGACAATACAAAACGTAACAACATTCGCATCATGGGGGTACCAGAAGGAGAAGAGTCAGCAAAAGGAATAGCAAACTGTTTGAAGAAATAATGACAGAAAACTTCCCTAATTTGGTGAAGGAAATAGTCACACAAGTCCAGGAAACACAGAGTCCCAAGCAAGATGAACCCAAAAAACCCACAGCTAGACACATCATAATTAAAATGGCAAACATTAAAGACAAAGAAAGAATCTTAAAGGAAGCATGAGAGAGACAGAAAGTTACCTACAAGGGAGCTCCCATTAGACTGTCAGCTGATTTCTCAATAGAAACACTGCAGGCTAGAAGGGAAGGGAGTGGCACGGAGTGTACAAAGTAATGAAAGGCAAGGGTCTGAATCCAAGACTATTCTACCCAGGAGGGCTATTGTTCATAATTGAAGGAGAAATAAAGAGCTTTGCAGACAAACAAACAAACAAACAAACAAAAAAAACTGAAGGAATTTACCACCACCAAACCATCATGGCAAGAAATGCTAAAGGGACTGTTGTAAGAAGGAAAAGAAACAGAGAGAGAGGAATACAGGCATAAAATAAAAATGGCAATTAATAAGTATCAATAATATCCTTAAATGTAAATGGCTTAAAGACTCCAATCAAAAGACATAGGGTAGCTGATTGAATAAGAAAACATGACCCATATATATGCTGTCTACAAGAGACCCACCTTACAACAAAAGACAAAGACACAAGATGAAAGTGAAGGAATGGAAAAATATTTTCCAAGTAAATGGAAATGAAAAACAAAAACTGGTGTTGAAAAACAAAAACTGGTGTAGCAATACTCATATCTGATAAAATAGACTTCAAAATGAGGGCCATAATAAGAGACAAAGAAGGTCACTACATAATTTTAAAGGGATCAATCCAACAAGAGGATATAACCCTGGTAAACATTCTCAAAGATAGACCACATGTTAGAACACAAACTAAGTCTCAACAAGTACAAGAAGACTGATATCATAGCAAGCATATTCTCAGATCACAGGGGCATGAAACTAGAAATCAATTACAACAAAAACATTTAAACATATGGAGGCTAAATAGCATGTTATTAAACAACAAATGGGTTACCAAGGAGATTAAGAGAGAAGTTAAAAAATTCCTGGAAACCAATGAAAACGAACACACAACAACACAAAATCTATGGGACACAGCAAAAGCAGTCCTGAGAGGGAAGTTCAGAGCACTACAGATCTACCTCAAGAAACAAGAAAAAATGCTAATTGACTTTCTAACCCTACAACTTAAAGAACTAGAAAGTAAACAACAACAACAACAACAACAACAACAAAAACCCAGAGCAAGTGGAAGGCAAGAAATAGTAAAGGTCAGAGAAGAAATAAATGACATAGAAATGAAAAAAAAATTTCAAAAGATCAATGAAACAAAGATCTGGTTCTTTGAAAAAATAAACAAAATTGATGGACCCTTAACTAGACTCACCAAAAAAAAAAAAAAAGAGAGAGAGAGAGAGGACCCAAATAAACAAAATCGGAAACAAAAGAGAAGGTACAACTGACATCACAGAAATACAAAGGATCATTAAAACGTATTATGAACAATTATACACCAACAAATTGGACAATCTAGGCGAAATGGACGAATTTCTAGAAACACACAGTCTCCCAAAACTGAACCATGAAGAGAGAGAAAACTTGAACAGACCAATAACAACTAAAGAAATTGATAATGGAATCAAGAATCTCCCAGCAAACAAAAGTCCAGGCCTGGATGGCTTCTAGGGGGAGTTCTACTGAACATTCAAAGAAGATCTAACACCTATTCTCCTTGAACTATTCCAAAAAATTTAAGAAGACGGAAGACTTCCAAACTCATTTTATAAGGCCAGCATAATCCTAATTCCACAACTAGATAAAGACACTATAAAAAAGAAAACTACAGGACAATATCCCTGATGAACACAGATGTCAAAATCCTTAACAAAATATTAGTAAATTGGATGCAGCAATACATCAAAAAAATTATTCATCCCAACCAAGTGAGATTCATCCTAGGGATGCAAGGATGGTACAATATTCGCAAATCAATAAATATGATGCACCACATAAACAAAATAAAAGTTAAAAAACATATAATCTTATCAATAGATGCTGAAAAAGCATTTAACAAAACCCAACATCCATTTCTGATAAAAATGCTCAGCAGTGTGGTAATAGAGGTATCATATCTTGATATAATAAAGGCCATATATGAAAACCTACAGCCAATATCATACTTAATGTGCAAAAACTAAAAGCATTTCCCTTAAGAGCAGGAACAAGACGGGGATGCCCAGTTTCACCACTCTTATTCAACATAGTACTGGAAGTCTTAGCCACAGCAATCAGGAAGAAAAAATAAAAGGGATCCAAATTGGAAAGGAGGAGGTGAAATGGTCATTATTTGCAGATGATATGATACTGTACATAGAAAATCCATAAAAAATTACTAGATTTATGAATTTGGCAAAGTAGCAGAATACAAAATTACCAGCAAGAAATTGATGGCATTCTTATACACCAATAATGAACTCACGGAAAGAGAAACTAAAAAAACAATCCCATTTACCACTGTGGCAAAAAAAATTAAGATATCTAGGAATAAACTTAACCAAAGAAATAAAGGAGCTATTTGCAGAAAACTACAGGATATTGAAAAAAGAAATAGAGGAAGATATAAAAAAGTGGAAGCACATACCTTGTTGATGGATTAGAAGAATTAACATCATTGAGATGTTCAAACTACCCAAAGCATTCTATAAGTTCAATGCAATCCCCATCAAAATACCAATGACATATTTCACAGAACTAGAAAAAATACTTCAAAAGTTCATATGGAAGTAAAAAGGACCCTGAATAGCCAAAACAATCTTGAAAAAGAATAACAAAGTAGGAGGGATCACAATACCGGATATCAGGTTATACTACAAAGTCATTGTAATGAAAACAGCCTGGTATTGGCACAAGAACAAGCATATAGATCAGTGGAACAGAACAGGGAACCTAGAAATTGACTGAAGTCATTATGCTCAATTAATATTTGACAAAGGTGACAAGAGCATAAAGTGGAGTAAAGGTGGCTTCTTTAATAAATGGTGTTGGGAAAAATGGACAGCTACATGCAAAAAAAAAAAAAAAAAGAAAGAAAGAAAGAAAAGAAACTAGACTACCAACTTACACCATACACAAGAATAAACTCAAAATGGATAAAAGACTTAAATGTGACCTGTGAATCCATAAAAATCCTAGAAGAAAATGTAGGCAACAAAATTTCACACATCACACACAGCAGAATTTTCATTGATACAATGCTTAAAGCAAGAGAAACAAAGGAAAAAGTGAATAAATGGGAGGATATCAAACTAAGGCTTCTGCAGAGCAAAAGAAACAGCCATCAAACTGAAAGGAACCCACTATATGGGAGAGCATAATTGCCAACAATACATAGATAGGGGATAATTTCCAAAATATATAGAATAATACAATGCAACAAAAAGAAGACAATAATCCAATTAAAATGGGCAGAGGACCTAAATAGACACCTCTTCAGAAATGATATACAAATGGCCAAGAGACATATGAAAAAGGGTTCAGCATCACTAATCATCAGAGAGATGCAAATTAAAGCAACAGTGAGGTATCACCTCACACCTGTCAGAATGGCTGCCATCAACAAATCATCAAGCAACAAGTGTTGGCGACGGTGTGGAGAAAAGGGGACTCTAGTACACTGCTGGTGGGAATGCAGACTGGTGCAGCCACTATGGAAAACAATATGGTGTTACCTCAAAAAGTTAAAAATTGAACTGCCATTTGACTCAGTGATTCCACTTCTAGGAATATATTCTAAGAGGCCTGAAACACCAATAAGAAAGAATATATGTATTCCTATGTTCATAGCAGCACTATTTACAATTACTAAGATCTGGAAACAGCCCAAGTGTCCATCAATAGATGAGTGGATAAAAAAGCTTTAGTACATATGCACAGTGGGATACTATGCAGCTGTAAGAAGGAAAGATCTCATCCTTTGAGACAACATGGAGGGAATTGGAGAGTATTATCCTAAGTGAAACAAGCCAATCAGAAAAAGACAAATATCACATGATCTCACATATTTGTGAAATGTAATGAACAAAACAAGCTGATGAACAAAATAGACCCAGAGACATAGAAGTAGGGTACAGACTGATAAACCTCAGAAGAGGGGGTTGGAAGGGAGAGGAGAAATAAACCACAGAACTTATATGCATGTATAGGTAACCATGGACATAGACAACAATGCTGGGGATGGGGGGAGGGAGGACTGGGAGGAAGGTGTCAATGGGGAGAAAAGGAGAAACATATGTAACAAAAATTAATTAAAAAATTAAATATGTTTTTATTGATTTTTTTAGAGAGGGAGGGAGGGTAAGGGAGGGAGAGAGAGATAGAAAGATCAAAGTGAGAGAGAAACATTGATCAGCTGCCTCCTGCATGCCCCCTACTGGGGATCAAGCCCGCAACTCAGGCATATACCCTGACCAGGAATTGAACTGGGACCTCTTAGTCTGTGGGATAACGCTCAATCCATTGAGCCACACCTGCAAGGCCTCTTTTATCTTTTGTATGGAGGTGCTGTTTATCTAGTTCTCAGGTCCTTTTTAGAGGGAAATTATTCCATATGGAGCTGTAAATTTATTGTGCCCATGGGAGGAGGGGAGTTCAGGGTCTTTCCACACTGCCACCAGGAATTCTTCACTGCTTGGTGATTTTTGATTGGATGCTAGGAATTGTGAATTTTGCTTTTTTGACTACTTGTATTAAAAAATATTCTTGCTCTTAGTTACTTGGAAACATTTTAGTTATTTCACAGCTCCCCTTTAAGCTTTGCTAGGCCAGACCATAGCAGCCTTTAATGCAGGCCTCGTTTTCCCCACTACTGTGAAATATCATTTTGAGTAAACTACACAATGCCCCACGAATTACACGGTTTTTCTGCTCTAGTGGAAACATCAACTATTCCCAGACTTTGTGAGCCCTGGAGATTGTCTCACCACCTTCTTTTGTATGGTTATTTCCTCAGCCTCAGATAATTCCTTCACAGTGGTACTGATTAGTATTCAGTTGGAGAGTCAGGGGGAGACACAGGATAAACCCTTATCTTCCCAACCTTCCATTTTTGTCTGCTCAATGCAGGGATACTGCCAAGCACCACCTACCTCAGCTCTCAGTGCTTCATCCTAGAAACTCTATACAGATTGTAAATGGGGCATTTATAATACTCAATTTTTTCAGGGGTTGTCGTCCATCACTGCCTATTGTTTCCAGACTGGAAACTGTTGTTTCATATTTCCCAGTTTTTAGTCACTTAGGTGAGAGGGTTACTCCAATCCTTATTCTCTATTTTGAACAGCAGTGGACATTCAGACTATGCAATCTTAACTACAACACTGGAGTCCTTTCACAAAAAACGCAGTGGAGCACAACAAAGTTTTAAGGGGCTGAGAATATTGCCTGGGATCAGGTCCTTTAAGATTATTTATGTTTGTTTGTTTTTAAATAATTGGGTTCCCCTACACATTCTCCGAGAGAGTCTATGTATGAGAACAACATTCTCCTATCACATGGGATGAGAAATGCAGTAGTGACAGCTATATGTCCCTCAATATCTGTTTTGTTTTTTTCTTTTACTAGTAAGAAAACCCTGTCAGTGAAATGTCATGTTCAGCTCCTATAAATATCTTAAAGTAAAGGTAAGTGCCCTTCTTCATTACTCCTCCTTCTTTATAGCTGGAATTTGGAGTGATGGATGTAGTGTGAGTAGCCATTTTGGACCCTGAGCCGGGAGCCCTATGCTGCAGTGGAACAGCACGATGGACAGTGTCTGGGTTCTTAGTGACACTGTGTAGCCACATACCAAATAATTTGCTCTTTCTGCCTCTGAAATGTTTTCTTGACAAAAGAAAAAGTTTTATTTTAGCATTGCTATTTTGAATATCCCATCATTCTTTTTTTGGGGGGGGTGAAACTTGATTCTTTTTTTTTTTGCAGTTGTGATTTTTTATTATTATTAATTAATTTTTGTTACAGATGTTTCTCCTTTTTTCCCCACTGATTCCCCCCTCCCCCTCCCTCCCTGCCCTGTCCAAAGCTTTGTTGTCCATGTCCATTGTTCATGCACACATGCATATAAGTTCTGTGGTTTATCTCTCCCCCACCACCCCCTCTTCTGGGGATTGTCATTCTGTACCCCACTTCCACGTCTCTAGGACTACCCCATTCCTTAGACTGTTATGTTCATTATATTCCACAAATAAGTGATATCATATGATACTTGTCTTTCTCTGTTTGGCTTGTTTCACTTAGGATGATAGTTTCCAGGTCCCTCCATGTAGTCTCAAAGGATAAGAGATCTTTCTTTCTTACAGCTGCGTAGTACTCCATTGTGTATATGTACCACAGCTTCTTTATCCATTCTTATACTGATGGACACTTGGGCTGTTTCCAGACCTTAGCTATTGTAAATAGTGCTGCTACAAACATCTGGGTACATATGTTCTTTCTGATTGGTGTTTCAGGCTTCTTAGGGTATATTCCTAGAAGTGGGAACACTGGGTCAAATGGAAGTTCAATTTTTAATTTTTTGAGGTAACACCATATTTTTTTCCATAGTGGCTGCACCAGTCTGCATTACAATCAGCAGTATACTAGAGTCCCCTTTTCTCCACACCCTCACCAACACTTGTTGTTTGATGATTTGTTGATGGCGGCCATCCTGACAGGTGTGAAGTGATAACTCATTGTTGTTTTAATTTGCATCTCTCTGATGATTAGTGATGTTGAGCATTTCTTCATATGTCTCTTAACCATTTGTATGTCATGTTTGGAGAGGTGTCTATTTAGTTCCTCTGCCCATTTCTTAAGTGGGTTCTTTGTCTTCCTTTTGTTGAGTTGTATGAGCACTCTATATATATTGGAAATTAACCCCTATCTGATATATCATTGGCAATTATGCTCTCCCATACAGTGGGTAGCCTTTCCGTTTTGATGATTGTATCTTTCACTGTGCAGAAGCTTTTGAGTTTGATGTAGTCCCATGTGTTCATTTTCTCCATTGTTTCTATTGCCTTAGGTGATGTATCAGTGAAAATTCTGCTGCGTATGATGTCTGAAATTTTGTTGCCTACATTTTCTTCTAGGATTTTTATGGATTCATGAGTCACATTTAAGTCTTTTATCCATTTTTAGTTTATTCTTGTGTATGGTGTAAGTTGATGGTCTAGTTTCATTTTTTCGCATGTAGCTGTCCAATTTTCCCAGCACCATTTATTAAAGAGGCTGTCCTTACTCCACTGTATGCTCTTGTCACCTTTATCAAATGTTAATTGAGCATATTGCCTTTGGTCCATTTCTGCGTTCTCTGTTCTGTTCCACTGGTCTATATGCCTGTTCTTGTGCCAGTACCAGACTGTTTTGATTACAGTGGTATAACCACTGTTTTGATTTGTAGTATAACCTGAAACCTGGTAATGTGATCCCTCCAAATTTGTTCTTATTTTTCAAGATTGCTGTGGCTATTTGACGTCTTTTTTGTTTCCACATGAACTTTTCAAGTACTTGTTGTAATTCTGTGAAGTATGCCGTTGGTATTTTGATAGGGATTGCATTGAACTTATAGATTGCTTTGGGTAATATGGACATTTTAATGATGTTAATTCTTCCAATCCATGAACAGGGTATGTGCTTCCACATTTTATATCTTCCTCTATTTCTTTTTTCAATGACCTGTAGTTTTCTGCGAATAGGTCCTTTATTTTTTTGGTTAAGTTTATTCCTAGGTATCTTAATGTTTTTGCCACAATGGTAAATGGGATTGTTTTTTTAGTTTCTCTTTCTGTGAGTTCATCATTGGTGTACAAGAATGCCATCGAATTCTTGATGTTAATTGTGTATCCTGCTACTTTGCCAAATTCATTTATTAAGTCTAGTAAATTTTTGATGGAGTCTTTGGGGTTTTCTATGTATAGTATCATGTCATCTGCAAATAATGATAGTTTCACTTCCTCCTTTCCAATTTGGATCCCTTTTATTTTTTCTTCCTGTCTGATTGCTGTGGCTAAGACTTCCAGTACTATGTTAAATAAGAGTGGCGAAAGTGGGCATCCTTGCCTTGTTCCTGTTCTTAAAGGAAATGCTTTTAGTTTTTGCCCATTGAATATGATGTTGGCTGTAGGTCTTTCATATACGGCCTTTATTATGTCTAGATATGATCCCTCTATTCCCACATTGCTGAGCATTTTTATCAGAAATGGATGCTGGATTTTGTCGAAGGCTTTTTTGGCATCTATTGATATGATCATGTGGTTTTTATTCTTCATTTTATTTATGTGGTGTATCACATTTATTTATTTGTGAATATTGTACCAGGCTTGCATCCCTGGGATGCATCCCACTTGGTCATGGTGGATAATTTCTTTGGTATATTGCTGGATCTAATTTGCTAGTATTTTGTTCAGGATTTTGGCATCTATGTTCATCAGGGATATTGGCCTATAGTTTTCTTTCTTTGTAGTGTCTTTTTCTGGTTTTGGAATGAGAATTATGCTGGCTTCATAAAATGAGTTTGGAAGTCTTCCTTATTCTTGAATTTTTTCAAATAGTTTGAGGACAATGGGTGTTAGTTTTTCTTTGAATGTTCGGTAAAACTCCCCTGTGAAGCCATCTGGGCCTGAGCTTTTGTTTGCTGGGAGAGTCTCGATTACATCTTCAATTTCTTCTGTTGTTATTGGTCTGTTCAAGTTTTCTGTCTCTTCCTGGTCCAGTTTTGGGAGACTATGTGTTTCTAGAAATTTGTCCATTTTCCTTAGATTGTTGAATTTGTTGCCATATAATTGTTCATAGTAGTTTTAACGATCTTTGGTATTTCTGTGGTGTCAGTTGTTACTTCTCCTCTTTCAGTTCTGATTTTGTGTATTTGGGTTCTCTCTCTTTGTTTTCTGGTGAGTCTAGCTAAGGGTCCATCAATCTTGTTTATCTTTTTGAAAAACTAGCTCTTTGTTTCATTGATTCTTTGAATTGTTTTTTTTTTTTTTTGTCTCTATGTCATTTCTTTCTACTCTGATCTTTACTATCCTTCCTTCTACTTGCTCTGGGGTTTTCTTTTTGTTTGCTCTCTAGTTCTTTAAGTTGTGACGTTAGATAGTCTATTAGAGATTTTTCTTCTTTTTTGAGGTAGGCCTGTAATGCTATGAAATTCCCTCTCAGAACTGCTTTGGCTGCATCCCATAGATTTTGTGTTGTTGTGTCTTCATTTTCATTGGTTTCCAGAAAGTTTTTAACTTCTTCCTTGATGTCCTCAGTAACTCATTCATTGTTTAATAACATGCTATTTAGCTTCCATGTGTTCAAATGTCTTTGTATGTTCTTCTTGCAATTGATTTCTACTTTCATGCCATTGTGATCTGAGAAGATACTTGATAGGATTTCAATCTTCTTGAACTTGTAGAGACTTAGTTTGTGCCCTAACATGTGGTCTATCTTTGAGAATGTCCCTTGTGCACTGGAGAAGAATGTGAATTCTGTAGTTTTGGGATGTAATTCTCTGTAGATATCTATTAAATCCATTTGGTCTAGTGCTTCATTTAGAGTCTCTGTTTACTTGCTAATTTTTTGTCTAGAGGATCTATCCAGTGATGTCAGCGGGGTGGTGAAGTCCCCTGCTATGACTGTATTGCTATCGATTTCTCCTTTGAAGTCCTCCAGAAGATTTTTAATATATTTTGGTTCTCCTATATTGGGTGCATATATGTTTATCAAGGTTTTATCTTCCTGTTGGAGAGATCCTTTCAATATTATGTAGTGGCCTTCTTTGTCTTTAGTTATGGCCTTCATTCTGAAGTCTTTTTTTTATCAGATATGAGTATTGCTACCCCAGCCCTTTTTTTCCTTTTCGTTTGCTTGGAAGATTTTTTTCCATCCCTTCACTTTCAACCTATGTGAGTCTTTTGTTGTGAGGTGGGTCTCTTGTAAACAACATATAGATGAGTCATGCTTTCTTATCCAATCAGCTACTCTGTGTCTTTTTATGGGAGCATTCAATCCATTTACATTTAAGGTGATTGTTGATATGTCCTTATTTATTGCCATTTTTGTTTAGTGTGGTTCTATTTTTCTTCCCATTTCTCCTGCTAATTACAGCAGTCCTTTTAACATTTCTTGCAGTGATGGTTTGGTGCTAATGTATTCCCTTAGCTCTTTTTTTTGTCTGGGAAGCTCTTTATTTGACCTTCTATTTTGAATGATAGCCTTGCTGGGTAGAGTAGTCTTGGATTCAGATCCTTGTTCTTCATGACCTTGATTACTTCATGCCATTCCCTTCTGGCCTGTAGTGTTTCTTGTGAGAAGTCAGCTGAGAGCCTTATGGGGTTTCCTTTGTAGGTAACCTGTTGCTTCTCTCTTGCTGTTTTTAGGATTCTCTCTTTGTCTTTAATTTTTGGCACTTTGATTACTTTGTGTCTTGGTGTGGGCATGTTTGGGTTCTTCTTACTTGTGGCTCTCTGAGCTTCTTGAACTTGAATGCCTTCTTCCTTCACCAAATTAGGGAAGTTTTCTGTCACTATTTCTTTGAATATATTCTCTAACCCTTGCTCATTTTCTTCTTCTTCGGGGACTCCTATGATGCGAATATTATTATATTTCCAGTTGTCCCACAGTTCTCTTAAGCTGTCTTCCTTTTTTTTAATCGTTTTTTCCTTTTGGTTTTCTGATTGGTTGAGGTTTTTCTACCTTGTCTTCTAATTTACTGATCCAGTCCTCAGCTTCCTCTACTCTGTTTTTTAGACCTTCCAATGTGTTTTTCATTTCTGATATGTCATTCTTCATTTCTTCTTGGTGGTTTTTAATTTCCAACTGGTTACTTTTCAACATTTCTATGTCTTTACTCATGGTGCTCATGTCCTTACACATGCTGTTGAGCTTCCTCAAGATCATGGCTCTGAATTCTAGTTCTGTTAACTTGCTTAACTGGCCCTCATTTATCTCATCTTCGGTAGAGGTCTCTTGTTATTTCATTTTGCTTTTGTTTCTGTTTTTCACCATTTTGGCTATCACAGTGGGCTTTGGAGTCTGCCAAATTTTCTCTGTGGGTGTTGGTGTTCTGCTGTTTGTGGCTCCCTCTCCTGGGTTTGGATGAGGCAGGGAGGAGCCACTTTAAACACCACTGTCAAGTCTTAACTTTCCTAGTTAGAGTTGCTAGCCCAAGGAATGGTAGTTATCCTCTAGCTTTTTTGCCTGGAGGCTATTAGTAGGGGTCACCTGAAGAACCTTGGTTTCTGAGTTGACTGAAAAACTCCCTCAGGTGCTCAGTGTAAGAGGATTTCCTGAGGGTGGAGCAGATACTGGTTGTTAATGGGCCTCAATTAGCATTTCAATGGCCACCAGGTGGGGTTGAATCTCCGAGGGAGGGGCCGCTGCCTCTCCCAATGGCCCTGGGAAGGAGTAAGATGACCACAGTCCTGTGTGGCTGCACTCAGCACAAGCTATGAGCACCCTCCAAATCCGAGTGTCCCCACACAGTTCCAGTTCAGTCTGCCTTCCCTCTGCCAGAGCCCAAGGTGAGTGGCTGCTGCCAATTTAGCCTCTGTCTGGGCTCTGTGTCGTGAATCCGCCTGTGACTTTAACCCGGGGGCGCTGCTCCGAGGTAAGGGCGGCCGAGGCTGCAGCACCAGCTGAGGGCGTAGCACCCAGCCGAGGTTGCAGGATCCAGCTGAGGCAGCTGCTGGTCTCAGCCGAGGCCACAGGACCCAGCCGAGGGCGCAGCTTTCAGCTGAGTCCCCTGGTCCCAGCTGAGTCCGCTGGTCCCAGCCCAGGACACTGCAGACCATGGGCTCTCGGCCCCCTCTCACGTCCTCGCAAGCCTACCAGGATTGAGTCTGTGTCCTTGGTTATGTGGTCCTCCAAGCTGCCTTCCAGTTGCCCCTTCCTGACGATTTGTCTTTATTTTCGTTGTAATTTCAGTTTGGTCCTGGGAGATGGTCTGTGTAGCTTTCATTCACTCTGCCGCCATTTTTTTCTCTCCGATTCCCATCATTCCTAATTGAGGCTAACCCTCACTGACTCCATATGGGAGAGGACAGAAAGGGAAGGGGCAGGCAATTATGTAGGTGAGTCACTTAGTAGTCAGGGGTTGTATTTTTCATATACCTCACCCATGCCTCTAAGTTCTCAAGTTATTCCAAGAGCGTATTATAGTTTAAGAGATATATTTATATATATTATCTAATGTGAAGCTTTCTGCATCTATTAGTTGGCTAGTACAGAGAATATGGTCCCATTTTAGAGGTGAGAAAACTAAACGGTGCAATGACTGCAATAAACACTCATCAAGTTATTGGGAAAGATGGGATGAAGCTCTAATCTTCTGCACTGAATCCAGTGCATTATCATAAATTATAAATTTTTAAAAATTAATTTTTTAATATAATTTTCTGTAGATTGGTGGGGTAGGAAACATAAAGGCGCTACTAAATCCTCATTGTTTTATTTGTCATTCCATCAAAAGGGTGAACGATGCTTAAGGTCAACAGGATTGAGGTAAATAGCCAGAAGACAACAGAGAAAAAGAGTAAGCCATGGATTGTACACATCTTCAACTACGAATGCTACATCACCTGCATTACTGGTTGCTATAGCTGCCATTGGAAAACCAAGCTGAAGAAAAAAGCTAGATGTGGAACCTGCTGCTGTTCTTGGGTACAGTCAGATAGGAAGGAGCTAGACCACACTCCCTGAGATGTGGGGAAGATGGGCTGGTCCCTGCCGTCATGAGGGCTCACTAGTCTCCAGAACTGGGCATGCTTGGGCTCTAGTTCTCCCATGAAAGGTTTGCCACAATTCTGGAGACAGTTAACCTTACTGAAATATGTGTTTCTTTTTTTCATTTTTATTCTTCACTTCTCCTTTTTCTTACTACCTCTTTTATATCATTCATTTAGCCATTCACTCACTTTTGCTTATTTATTTATTTATTTATTTATTTTTATTTTATTTAAAATATTCTTTTTAAAATTTTTTTATCTTTATTGTTGAATGTATTACAGATGTTCCTCATTTTTCCCCCATTGACCCTCTCCTCCCCACTCCCGTCCCCCTCCTGTCTTTTCCCACACTGTTGTCTATGTCCATTGGTTATGCATATATGCATATAAGTTCTTTGGTTTATTTCTTCCCACCCTCCCAACCCCCCTTCTCTTTGAGGTTTGTCAGTCTAGCAACCAATTTGTACTTCTTAATCCCTTCAACTTTTTCACCCATCCCGCCAAACGCCCTCCCATCTGGCAACCAACAAAATGTTCTCTGTGTCTAGGAGAATGTTTCTGTTCTGCTTGTTCATTTTGTTTGTAGATTCAATTGTCGATAGATATGTATTCATTGCCATTTTGTATGTTCATATTTTTATCTTTTTCTTCAAAAAGACCCTTCAATATTTCATATAATAATGGTTTGGTGGTGATGAACTCCTTTAGCTTTTCCTTGTCTGGGAAACTCTTTATATGGCCAGTGATTCTAAGTGACAGCTTTGCAGGATAGAGTAATCTTGGGTATAGATTCTTGCTTTTCATCACTTTGAATATTTCTTACCACTCCCTTCTGGCCTGCAAGTTTCTTTTGAGAAATCAGCTGACTGTCTAATGGGAACTCCCTTGAAGGTAACTAACTGCTTTTCTCTTGCTGCTTTCAAGATCCTCTCTTTGTATTTAACCTTTTGCATTTTAATGATGATGTATCTTGGTGTGGGCCTCTTGGAGTTCCTCTTGGTTGGGACTCTCTGTGCTTCCTGGATGTGTATGTCTGTTTCCTTAACCAAGTTGGGGAAGTTTTCTGCCATTATTGTTTCAAATAGGTTTTCGATTTCTTGTTCTCTCATTTCTCCTTCTGGCACCCCCAAGATGCAAATGTTGGCACGCTTGATGTTGACCCAGAGGCTCCTTACACTATCCTCATTTTTTTGGATAATTTTTTCTTTTTGCTGTTCTGATTGGGCGTTTTTTGCTTCCTTATATTCCAATTGATGGTTTGCCTCTTGACTTTACCTACTCTACAATTGAATCTGTGTTAATTATTCTTATTTCGGTTAGTGCCTCCTTCATTTCTGACTGGTCCGATTTTATGCTCTTGAGGCCCTCACTAAGTTCATGAGGTTCTCACTAAGTTCATTGAGCATCCTTATAAGCAGTATTTTGAACTCAGCATCTGTTAGGTTGCTTATCTCCATTTCGCTTAGTTCTTATCCTGGGGTTTTGTTCTGTTCTTTCATTTGGGACCTGTTTCTTTGTCTCCTCATTTTGGCTGCCTCCCTGTGTTTGTTTCTGAGTATTACTTAACAAGAGGTATGGAGCTATCTGAGACCAGATGCTGCTTGTTTGAAAGAATTTAGGAAAACCTGAACCTGGATCCGAGATAGGCTAATTCTATAGTTAACCAACTGGCAACAACTTGGGTGGGCCTCACGGAATCACCAGGGTGGGGCAACCAGTGTGAGCCAAATTGCTGGAGTCCCAGACATGGTGGGTGTCTTCCGTCCCAGGGAAGGGCTCACCAAAGGAACAAAGGCCTCTGACTGCATGTCTGTCCTGGAAAAAGCCCCCTCTCCAGCCCTCGTTCCTGTGCCAAACAGCTCAGTTCTTCCCTGTATGTCTCTGGTGCCCCTGAGCTGCCTCCCCTCCAAGCTTGGAGTGAGTCTAATAAGTCAGTGTGCGGGCCCTTTAAGAGGAGCTGCCGGGGCTCCAGCCACCTCAGCCTCCCTGAGTCCCAGTTCCCGCTGATTTTCCAGGCAGAGGTTATGGGGACTTTTCTTCCTGGCACTGGAACCCTCAACTGGGCACCTGGTGTGGGACGGGGACCCCTCAGTCCTGAAGGAAGACCTTCACAGCTGAGGTGTCCTCCTGATTTTTACCCACCACAGGTGGGTGTGGGACCAGCCCCTCTGCCTCCGCCCCTCCTACCAGTCTCCATGCAGCTTCTTCTTTATTTTCGTAGTTGTAGGACCTCCATTCAGCTTGATTTCAGGCGGTTTAGAATGATGGTTGTTCTGTAGTTTAGTTGTAACTTTGATGTGGTTGTGGGAGGACACGATAACGCGTTTACCTACACCGCCATCTTGACCAGAAGTTTGCTTTTTTTTTTTTTATGTTTCTTATTTATTTTTAGAGAGTGAGGAAGGGAGAGGGAGAGAGAGAGATAAAAACATTGATGAGAGAGAACACTAACTGGCCACCTCCTGATATGCCCCATACTGAGAGTTTGGCCCACAACCTGGGCATGTGCCCCGACCAGGAACTGAACCATTGACCTCTTGCTGCATGGGTAGATGCTCAACCACTGAGCCACACCAGCCAGGCTCACTTTTGCTTTTATTCATTCAGTGACCCTTGAAGAAAAGTAAGATTTGAGTAAATTAGATGTTTTTGACTAAGGATTACAGGAATGTCTGAATATTTAATTTTCTCTTCATTGTGAGTTTCCCAAAGAAGCTCTGCTTGTGAGAAAATAAAACAAAACAAAAAAACAGCCAGTGGGAAGCAAGGTGCTCTTTATTATTGGTCAGGCTAAGGCCAGATTTTCCCTAAAGAACAACTCTGGTACAGCTGAGTGGTGGCATGTGTTCTAGCCTCATTGAGTGCTCTTTTCTTCTCTATGCCATATGTTGGGATCCTCTGTTGGGCTATATGATGTAAGAGATGAAATGATGAGCATACTGAAGTGAGAAGAAGATGGCCACACCGTGTACCTTCACTTACTTGCAAACATGGTCCAGCTAAGGTCTGAGACCAACTGAATCACTAATATTTTATGCCTGAGATGGAGAACACAAAGAAAGGAGTGGAAAATGGGAGGCTTCCCTGGATTAGGCAGGAGTGTTCTGTCCCCTGTATCTTTTCTGCCTGGATATTTGGCTTCTATGCTAGTGACTGGGGATAACAGAAGTGCCTCAGGCATGGTTCTCACTGTCAAGGAGTTCAGTCTACTGGATGAAAGGACAGGTACACACGCTATGTCAGTATGGGGAGAGAGGTGCTATAACTGTGTGTGTGTGCCTGCATGCACACATACACCCATATGTCAAGGGAAGGGTTGAAAATAACTTTATTTAGAAGCGGAAAGGTGGTTAAGAATTATATAGGTGAAGAATATGGGGATGGAAAAAGAAAAGGCATTGGAGGAAGAGACAAAGGGCATTGGTATGAGGTTTATTTTAGGTGGAGCAGGGGATATGAATGAGAAGTGATGGGAAATGAACCCAGAATGGAAGATGGACAGATGTTGTGTGGTATTTAGAATCCGACATCTGCCTATAAGGAATGAACCGTTCCAAAAGATTCTAATCTCGAGATATTGTCTGAGCTATGGTTTGGAATGATGATTTGATCTTGTGGAGGGTGTATTGGAAGGGACAAAACTAATTCAGGGAGATACCTATGCCTTCAAAGGAGCTCTGCTTATGAGAATAAAACAGCCAGTGGGAAGCAAGGTGCTCCTTTATTATTGAAGAACTCTGGTAAGGCTGACTGGTGGCATGTGGCCTAGCCTCACTGCATGTTGGAGGCCTGGATTAGAGGTGTGATGGTAAAGATGGAGAAGAGTGAATTGATTTGACAGATATTTATTATGTAGGGATGAGTTGCAAGTCACACAAGAGCTATAAAGAAGGGCACAGAAGGAAAGGTAAAGGGAGGCTTCATGGGAATTATGACATTCAAGACAATGTGGTATAATTGAAAAATCCGTGGACCAGAGCCTGGGAGTATGTTTGGGTCCTAATTCCAATTCTGCCCTTCCACTGGTCATGTGAACTGATGTAGATAATTCTCATGACCCCATTTCTGCTCAGGGTACAGACTATAGCATAGAGCATAAGAGCTAACTAAGATCTTAGGTCTGGGAAAGACTGCCTGGATTCAGTTTATGGCTTCACCAGTGACTATCACCAAATTAGAGCTTTACCACTGTGCAAACTTGGGGCAGGATAATTAATATTCTGGTGCTTTAGATTCCTCAATAGAATAATGGAGATGATAACAATAGTATCCACCAGTGAGGTTTGTTGTGAGGACAGAAGAGATAATATGTGGAAAACACTTAGAAATGGGCTTGCCACACAATTAGTACTCAATAAATATTAGCTATTTTTATTAATGTCTTGGAATTCTTGCCTTTGGAAGTGATGATCCACATATATAAATGATTGTGCAAGGGATTGTGAGTAGGAAGAATAAGGTGGTCAGAAGTCTAGATAGTGAAGCATGGGTGTGTTTATGGACAAACACATTTTCAATGTTGAATTTAGTGACATATAAGTTCATAAATGGTATGTGGTAAGTTTGGAATGGAATATTTCAAATTATGAAGCTTTTTTATGTTATACTAAAATATCTTTATCTTCTAAACAGTGGGGAGCCTTTGAAAATTTTGAGCAAGAATGGTAACAATGAGAATCAAAATACAGAAATGGATTTAATCAACACAAAAAATTTTATTGAGCACTTACTATGTGCCACAATGATTAGTACAATTAAGGCTCTGGCCTTCCTGTATCTTACATTCTAGTGACATGAGTTAGGTAATAAACAATAAATAAAGAATGATGATTTAATTTAGTGGTAAGAGCTTTGAAGGTAATAAAAAGAAAAATGTTTTAGAAACTGAGATGGGAGAGTGGTTAGAGAAGACCTCTTTGAGCAAAGGTAATTTGAGCTGTCTCCTAAATGAAGAGGTAGAGCCAGCCATATGTACATCTGGCGGGCAAAATTATTTGAGGCAGAAGAACCAGGAAGTACAAAGCTCTTATGGTGGGAACAAATTTGGTTATGTTCTAGAAACAGAAAGAAGGCCAGTGTGGCTGGAGTTCAGAAATGGAATCAGTGTGTAGATTGGGATGAGGTCAAAGGTGGGGCAGAGTTGATCATCTAGGATCTTATGGGCCACAGCAAGCAGTTTGGATGGTATTATAGTATAATAGGAAGCTCTGGGAGTGTTGTGAGCAGGGGATACGTGTATTTTATTTATTTTTTATTTTTTATCCTCACTCGAGAATATTTTTGTATTTATCTTCAGATAGAGCGGGAGGGGGAGAGGGACGAAGAAAGAGAGAGAAACATCAACATGAGAGAGACACATCGATTGGTTGCCACCTGCATGACTCCAACCAGGGCCGGGGACAAACCTCAACCGAAGTATGTGCCCTTAGCGGAAATCGATCCTGGGACTCTGGTCCGTGGCCAATGCTCTAACTGCTGAGCCAAACTGGCTAGGGCAGGATACGTGTTTTTAAAAGTCCACCCAAATTTAATGTAGAGAATAAGACCTGAGCTCTTCATCCTTCTACACTCAGAAGTGATGGTTTAGTGCCTTGATACCTATAATGTCTCTCATCTTTTTGCGATACCATATCTATGTTTTCCATTTTATTTCTTTTTTTCTTATTCTTCACAATAACCCCATGATTTAGACAGGGCAGGGATTGTTCTATCCATTTTTAACACAGTAAAAGCTGTCTCTAAGTGACAGATTTTTTGATTTTGTGATAGTGAAGTGTTAGGATTATAACTCAGCAATCAAAACCTAATGTTCTTGGAAAGGGTTTGGCAGCCTCTGGCATGGCTGGTTTGACCTGATATTCTGTGTAGGGGGTTGCCTTCAAGGCTCAGAGTGAACACCTCCTCTGCAATGACACCCTCTATCCTGCTTTGGGCTCACAGATTTGATCTGGGCACTATCCCTGTCACTTCTTGTCTTGATCTTGAGTCAGTTACTTTACTTCTCTGAGCTTTAGTTTTTTCTGCAGCAAAATGAGTTTAACAATACTTATAGGGCTATATTAAGAAATAAATAATGTAGCTTGTGGACTTCCTAGTATTGTACTAGAATAATATAGCTACTCAAAAACAGATTTATTTCCTAACCCGTTTATACTCCTCCCCTAAATATTGGTAAATGACTATCAAGGGTGGGAAAGATCTGGCCTGAGGGCTGTATAAGGCCCTCAAAATCAATACCAGCTAACATCAAATACCTCACCAAATTAGCCTGGCCAAACATAGTAGGCTAATTTTTAAGTTGATTCTTTCGTATGGCCCAAGAATGATGTTATAAATATCTAAATGGCCCTTGGCAGAAAAAAGGTTCCCCACCGCTGGAACTGATGAACAGTGAATGAATGAATTACTCAGTTGAATGAGTCATCAAACAAACATTTGGTAGATGGAGAGATGGATGAATCATCATACAATTGTTGAGAGCCAACTGCATTTAAGGAACTAAGCTAGATATAGTAATAGAGATTTGTAACAGAGGTTCCTTTTCCTCAGAGTAGAAACTGTCACAACAGATACAAACATGTAAACACATAATTGCAGTTCAGTATTATAAATAGGCTTGTACAAAATTCCATAGGGGTAAAAACAATAATAGTGTTCACTGCAGCCTGAAAGAGTAATGCATGACCTTGTAACTATACAGAGCTTTGGCAAGTGTATTCAGATATTGCTGAGGTAACATGGATACATAGACTTAAATTCGACTTCCTTTTTTCTCTTTCCAGAGAGAGAAATTATTTTACCCATTTCTGGTTATTGCATTTTGCATGTCTTCAGTTTTGCTGTTCGTGTGGATAGAAACCAAAAATGAATATCATGGCTTTGACTGGTGAGTTTCACTTTTATATTTTCATTTGTGAAAGGACTTTTTGGTTTGATAGCCACCTGTATCCTACCTCAGGTTGAAACAATCCAATGTCATAAGAGGGAAGGTAGACAAAATTGGGCTTTCCACACCTGGTGGATGAGAGGCCTGACTCTGGGTCAGGGTAAGGATGCTAAGTACCCTCACCTATTATACTTCCTGTCCACCTGTGCTCACTCTCACATTTAGACCAAATATGGTTCAGTGGGAAGTTTGTCTGTTCTTCCAATGTTTGCAGTTCTATTCTGACCACTCCCTAACCAACACTGTTTTCCTTAGTCTATTTGTCTGGGTTACTGATGCCTATGTCAATTGGTCTTCATGGTCTCTATCCATGAACCCCGATGTCTCCGTCTCAATTCCATACTCTGCCTTTTCCTTCTGTTCTTAGGATACTTCCTGGGACTCTGGGACTCTGAATCAGATATAGGTGTCTTTTTTCAGTATTCTTTCATGACCAAACTCACACTCCTGGTCTGTGCCCAGCTCTTCGGTTTCTCTGACTGTTGCAAATATTACCCATTATTTGGTATTTAGGAGTAAAAGGGGTATACTTGAGTATGAGGCTTTTTAATAGAATACAGTTTATTTTTCCCTTTACAGAAGTAAAATATGGTTTGTTATTTTAAATGTAAAAAGTGCAGCCCTGGCCAGTTTGGCTCAGCGGTTAGAGCGTCGGCCTGCGGTCCAGAGAGACCCGGGTTCAGTTCCCGCTAAGGGCACGTACTTCGGTTGCAGTTTGTCCCCGGCCCTGGTTGGTCGTGTGGGTGGCAGCCACTCGATGTGTCCCTTCACGTCGATGTTCCTCTCTCTCTCCCTTCCTCTCTCTCCCTCCCACTCTATCTGTACAAAAAATGGAAAAATATCCTCAGGTGAGGATAAAAACAAAACAAAAAACAAACCAAAGTGCAGAAAGTCAGAAAATAGAAAATTTGCTTAGTCTTATTCCATAGTGACAGTCACTTTTTGGCTTCATTCCATGCCTTTTTTCTATGCTTATTTAATATTTTTATACTCTACTATATATAATTTTGCTTTTCCTTTTCACCTAACATAATTATAAACATTTTGGTGAATTATTAAAACTCTTAACAAACAGCATTTAAAATCGTTTCAAAATATTTCATGACATGAAGATGCTATAATACACTTAACTACTTTTTATTGTTAGGCATTATAAGTGTTTTCAATTTTCTTGTTTTCATAAGATAAGAGTGCAGAGAAATCCTTCTATTCTAACTAATGTTCTTAGAATAGATTCCACAAATGGTATTATTGAGTTAAGAAGATTAAAAACTTGTAAAATTCATTATGTCTATTGCCAAAGTACTTTCTTAAAAGGTTGTAGCAATTTCCATTTATAACAGAGGTATATGAGAATTTCCATTTTAAGCTGCCATTGACAGCATTAACTATTCTAATTTTGAAAAATTTTTAATTAATTTTAAGATAGAATTTGTTAAAATTTTAATTTCATCAAATTTTAAAACTAGTTTATTTAATTTATTTTCTTTTTAGTTTTATATCTTTGTCTGTTTATCTTTAATAAATAGTAAGTATTCTTATCAGCACTTGAAATAAAAATATTTTTATTTATTTATATTTATCAATTTTCCTCTCAGTTAAAAATCTTTGCATTAGGATATAATTGACATGTAACATTATATTAGCTTCAAGTGTACAACATAATGATTTGATATTTGCCTCTATTTTATGAAATTATCACAATAAATCTAGTTAACATCTTTCATCACACATTGTTACAATTTTTTTCTTGTGATGAGAACTTTTAAGATCTACTCTCAACAACTTTCAAGTATATAATATATTAATAAATGTAGTCGCCATGCTGTACCTACATTCCCATGACTTATAAAATAAACAATTTATAAAATAAATAACTGGAAGTGTGTACCTTTTTTTCCACCTTCACCCATTTGTCTATCACCCAGCCGCTGTCTCTTGGAACCACCAATTTGTTTTCTGTTTTTACGAGTTTGGTTTTCTTAGATGCTATGTAGAAGTGAGATCATACACTATTTGTCTTTCTCTGTGTAACCTAGTTCACTTAGCATAATACACTCTGGTTCTATCCATGTAGTTGAAAATAGCAGAATTTTCTTCTTTTTTATGGATGAATAATATTTCAGTGTGTGTGTGTGCATACATGCATTTGCGTACACATAGTGACAGTCACTTGTTGGCATCAGTCCCAGCCTTTTTTCTATGCTTATTTTTATATTATTATATTTATACCATATATGTAATTTTGCTTTTCCTTTTAACTTAAAATAATTACAAACATTTTGGTGAATTATTCAACCTCTTAATGAATAGCATTTACAGTGGTTTCAAAATATTTCATGACATGAAGATGCTATAATACACTTAATGTTCTATGTCCATTCATCCCTTGATGGACACTTAGGTTGTTTCTGTGGCTGAGCTATTATAAATAATGCTGCATTGACTGTCGGAGCACATATATCTTTTCAAGTTAGTGTTTTTGTTTCCTTTGATAAATGCCCAGAAGTAGAATTGCTGGATTATATGGTAGTTCTATTTTTAATTTTTGAGGAACTTCCATACTATTTTTCATAGTGGCTGTACCAATTTACAATCTCACCAACAGTGAACAAGAGTTTTCCTTTTCCCCACATCCTTGCCAACACTTGCTATTTCTTGTTTCTTTTTTTCCCCTTCTAGTAGCCATTCTAATAAGTGTGAGGTGGTATGTCCTTATGGTTTTGTATTTGTATTTCACTGATGATTAGTGATATTGAGCACTTTTTCTTTCGTGTACCTGTTGGCCATTTGGATGTCTTCTTTGGAAAAATGTCTGTTGAGATCCTCTGCCTATGTTTTAATTGGATTACTTTTTTCCTTTTGAGTTATATGAGTTCTTTATATATTTTGGATATTAATGTCTTATCAGATATATGATCTTCACATATTTTCTCCCATTTGATGGGTTGCCTTTAACTTTGTTGGTGATTTTCTTTTTCTTTTTTTTAAATTTATTTATTTTTGTTACAGATGTTTCTCCCCCACCCCACTGATTCCCCCCTCCCTCTCCCTCCCTGCCCTGTCCCCAGCTTTGTTGTCCATGTCCATTGTTCATGCATATGTGCATATAAGTTCTGTGGTTTATCTCTCCCCTACCTCCCCCTCTTCTGGGGATTGTTAGTCTGTACCCCACTTCCATGTCTCTGGGACTACCCCATTCCTCACACTGTTATGTTCATTATATTTCACAAATAAGTGAGATCATATGATACCTGTTTTTCTCTGTTTGGCTTGTTTTGCTTAGGATAATACTTTCCAGGTCCCTCCATGTAGTCTCAAAGGATAAGAGATCTTTCTTACAGCTGCATAGTACTCCATTGTGTATGTGTACCACAGCTTTTTTATCCATTCGTCTACTGATGGACACTTGGGCTGTTTCCAGATCTTAGCTATGTTGCTGATTTTCTTTGATGTACAGTAGCATTTTTGTTTTATGTTGTCCCAATTGTTTATTTTTGTTTTTATTGCCTTTGCAATAGATCATCACCAAGACTAATGTCAAAGAGCTTACCACCTATGTTTTCTTCTAAGGGTTTTATGGTTTTATGTTCAAGTCTTTAATCCATTTTGAGTTGCCTTTTTTTTCTTTATTGATTTTAGAGAGAGAGGAAGGAAGGGGAGAGAGACATAGAAATATCAATGAGAGAGAACATCGATTGGCCGCCTAATGCATGCCCCCTACTGGGGATTTGGCCCACAACCTGGGCATGTGCCCTGACCAGGAATTGAACCTGCGACCTCTTGGTGCATGGGTCAATGCTCAACCACTGAGCCACACTGGCTGGGCTTGAGTTGATTTTTGTATATGGTTTAAGATAGTGGTCCAGTTTCAATCTTTTGTATATGGCTGCCTAGTTTTCCCAGCGCCATTTATTTCAGAGACTGTCTTTCCCCCATTGTGCATTCTTGGCTATTTTGTCATAAATTAATTGACCATATATGCATGGGTTTATTTCTGGACTCTTTATTCTGTTCCATTGATCTATATGTCTGGTGTTTTTTGTTTGTTTGGTTGTTTGTTTGTTTGTTTTGCCAATAACATATTATTTTGATCACTTTAGCTTTGTTATATTGTTTGAAATGAAGAAGCATGATAATTCCAGCTTTGTTCTTCTTTCTCAAGATTGTTTGACCATTTGGGGTCTTTGTGGTTCCATCTAAATTTTAGGATTGTTTATCTTATTTCTGGGAAAATACCATTGGAATCTTGATAGAGATTGCATTAAATATGTGGATTGCTTTGGGTATTATGGACATTTTAACAATAAGTTCTTCCAATACAAGAGCATGGAATAGCTTTGCGTTTATTCGTGCTTCTTCAGTTTTAAAAAAATTAATGTCTTATAGTTTTCAGTGTACAGGTCTTACTCCTCCTTGGTTAAATTTATTATTAGGTGCTTTATCCTTTTTGATGCAATTGTAAATGGGATTGTTTTCTTAATTTTTATTTCTCATAGCTTATTATTATTGTAGAAATGCAACTAAGTTTTGTATATTGATTTTGTATCCTACAGCTTTACTGAATTTATTTATTAGTTTTAACGGGATTTTTGGTTGTTGGTGTTATTCAGTCTTTAGGATTTTCTCTATATATAATATGTCATCTACAAATAATGATACTTTTACTTCTTCTTTTCCAATTTGGATGCATTTTATTTCTTTTTCTTGCCTAATTGTTCTGGCTAGGAGCTCTAATAACATGTTGAATAAAAATGGCAAGAGTGGGCATCCTTGTCTTGTTCCTGATCTTAAAGGAAAAGCTTTCAACTTTCCACCATTGATGTTAGCTGAGGGCTTGCCCCAGTTTTACTAGATATAATTGACAGAAAACATAAATTTAAGTATACAGCATAATGATTTGATATATGTATATGTTGCATGATGATTACCACAATAAATTTAGTTAACATCATTCATCACCTTACATAGTTGCAAATTTTATTTATTTATTTATTTATTTTTATATCCTCAACAGAGGACATTTTTCCATTTTTTTGTTCAGAGGAAGAGAGAGAGAGAGAGAGAGAGAAACATTGATGTGAAAGGGACACATTGAGTGGCTGCCACCTGCACGACCAACCAGGGCTGGGGACAAACTGCAACCAAGGTACATGCCCTTAGCAGGAACCGAACCTGGGTCTCTCTGGACCACAGGCTGACACTCAAACCGTTGAGCCAAACCAACCAGGGCACTTTTTTTTTATTTTTTTAAATCCTCAACTGAGGATATTTTTACATTAATCTTCAGATAGAACTGGAAGAGAGAGGGAGGAAGAGAGAGAGAGAGAAAAATATCGATGTGAGAGACACATTGATTGGTTGCCACTCGCACAACCCCAACTGGAGCCAGGGATGAACCGCAACTGAGGTACGGTGCCCTTGACCAGAATCAAACCCAAGACTCTTTGGTTCACAGGTGACGCTCTTACCACTGAGCCATACTGGCCAGGGCATGATGAGAGCTTTTTAAGAGGTACTCTTTTAGCAATTTCAAATATACAATACTACATCGCTAACTATAATTGTTAACTATAATAGTCATGATGCTGTGTATTATATCCCCAGAACTTATTTATCTTATAATTGGACGTTTGTATATTTTTACTATCTTCACCCAATTCCCTGACCCTCCACCATCTGCTTCTGTTTCTGTTTCTGTGAAGTCAGTTTTACAGAATGCTACATAGGCCCTGGCCAGGTGGCTCAGCTGGTTGGAGGATTGTCCCATACACCAAAAAGTTGTGGGTTTGATTCTTGGTCAGGGCACATACCTAGGTCATGGGTTCAATCCCTGGTCAGTGAGCATATGGGAAGCAACCGATCAATGTTTCTCTCTCACATTGATATTTCTCTTTCTCTTTCCCCTTTTCTTTTTCTCTAAAATAACAAAAACATATCCTCAGGTAAGTATTAAAAACTTATTTTTAATGCTGCATAGAAGTAAGATCATAAAGTATTTGTCTCTCTATGTCTGACCTATATTACTTAGTATAATGTCCTGACAATCCATCCATATTGTTGCAAATGGCAAGACTTCCTTCTTTTTATGGCTCAGTTATATATATGTAAATATAAATACAAATATATCATGTTTTCTGTGTCCATTCATACACCAATGTACACTGAGGTTGTTTTCATGCCTTGTCTAATGTAAATAAAGCAAGCCTTGTCTAATGTAAATAAAGCAAGAATGAACATGAGATTGTAGATATCTCTTTGGAATATGACTTCATTTCCTTCAGCTATATACTGTGAAATGGAATTGCTGGATCATATGCTAGTTAAAAAATTTTTTTTTGAGCCCAGTCGGTGTGGCTCAGTGGTTGAGCATTGACCCATGCACCAAGAGATCGCTGGTTCAATTCCTGGTCAGGGCACATCTCCAGATTGTGGACCAAAACCCCAGTGTGGGGACATGCAGGAGGCGGCCAGTGGATGTTCTCTCATCGATATTTCTATTTCTTTCTCCCTTTCCCTTCCTCTCTCTCTAAAAATAAATGAAGAAAAAAAAATTTTAAATACATTTTTTTGAGCAACCTTTATATTGTTTTTCCATGGTGGCTATACCTATTTATTTACATTCCCACCAACAGTGTACAAGATCTGCTTTTTCTCCACATACTTCCAGACTTATATATTCTATTTTTGTTAATGGCCATTCTAACATGTGTGAGGTGATATCTCACTGTGGTTTCAATTTGTATTTTCCTCTTGATTAGTGATGTTGGGCATCTTTTCAGGTACCTTTGCCCACTTCAATATCTTCTTTGGAAAAATCTCTATTCATCCTTTGCTTACCTTAAATTAGGTTGTTTTTACTATTGAGTTGTATGAGTTCTTTATATATTTTGAATACTAAGCCCTTACCAACATGTGGTTTGCTAATAATTTCTCCCATTTTGTAGTTACCTCTTCATTTTGTTGATCATTTATTTTGCTGTGTGAACACTTTTTAGTTTGATGTAGTACCACTTGTTTATTTTTTTATTTTTGCTTTAGATGTCATGTCCAAAAAGTCATTGCCAAGACCCATGTGAAGGAACTTTTTCTCAATATTTTCTTCTCGGAGTTTTATGGTTTCACATCCATTTTGAATTAATTTTTGTGAGTGGTGTAATATAGGGGTCTGTTTCATTGTTTAATTGTGAATTTTCAATTTTCCTCACATCGTTTATTAAAGAGATGCTTTCTTCCACTCAGTAGTCCTAGCTCCCTTGTCAAATATTAGTTGACTATATCTGCTTGGATTTATATCTAAGCTCTAGATTCTGTTGATTTGGTCTATGTTTTTGTTTTTATGCCAATACTACACTGTTCTGATTACTATAGCTTTGTAGGATAGTTTAAAATCAGGAAGTGGGATGCTTCCATCATTGATTTTCCCCTCAAGATTATTTGGGATATTCAGGGTCTTTTATGGTTAATATGAATTTTAGGATTTCTTGCTTTTCTTTTTTTTGTTTTTGTTTTTTGTAAAAAAATGCCTTTTTTACAACCACTATGGGACTTGAATGGGGATTGCATTGAAACTATAAATGGCTTTGGATAGTATGGGAAATTTAACATTATTAATATATTAATCCATGAACATGGGGTATCTTCCCATTTATTTTTGTCTTCTATATATTTTATCAATGTCTTCTAGCAGCAATTTTCAACCATTGTGCTGCTGAACACTGGTGTGCCACAAGAATTTAAAAAACATGCAGTACTTGACTATCAAGGACAATGACCTTTTTTTCTTAGATTGTCAAATTAAAAAATGACAACAGCCTTGGCCGGTGTAGCTCAGTTGGTTGGTCATCATTTGTGCACTGAAAAGTTGCCAGTTTCATTCCCAATCAGGGCACATGCCAGGGTTTTGGGCTCAATCCCCAGTAGGGGGCATGCAGGAGGCAGCCAATCGATGCTTCTCTCTCTCTCTTCCCTTCCTGTCTCTCTAAACATCAGTAAAAATATATATTTTTTAAATGACAACAACCAACATAACAATAGCCATCCAGTGTGAATGAATAAAAACTATACCTATTTTTTTTTGTCAGATCAGCAAAAATATATTTTTTGCTGTGCCACAGAATTCTACTAATCATTTCATGAGTGCCATGAGATGAAATAGGTTGCAAGTCTTTGTCTTACAGTTTGTAGTGAACAGGTCTTTCACCACCTTGGTTAAATTTATTCTTAGGTATTTTATTGTTGTTGATACTGTTGTAAGTGGGATTGTTTTCTTTTTTCTTTTTAAAAATAATTCATTATTAGTGCATAAAAATGCTACTGATATTTGTATATTGATTTTATATCCAGCATTTTTACTGAATTCATTAATTAGGTTTACAGCTTTTTGGTGGTCATTAGGATTTTCTCTATATAAAATCATATAATCTGCAAATAGAGAATTTTACTTTCTTTCTAATTCTGATGCCTTTTATTTCCTTTTCTTGCCTAATTGCTCTGGGTAGGACTTTCAGTATTATTTGAATAGGAGTGGAGAGAGTGTGTACCCTTGCCTTGCTTCTGATCTTAAAGGAAAAGTTTTCAACCTTTCACTGTTGAGTAAGATGTTAGCCGTGGACTTGTCATATATGGCCTTTATTATGTTGAGGTATATTTCTCCTATATCCAATTAGTTGTGAGTTTTTATCATGATGGGATGTTGAATTATGTCAAATACTTTTTTTTTTTCATCTGTTGAGATGATCATATAATTTTTGTCTTGCATTGTATAATATGATGTATCACATGCATTGTATTAATATGATGTATCACATTTATTGATTTGTGTGTTGAGCCATGATTGTATCACAGGGATCTTACTTGATCATGGTATATGACCCTTTTAATGTGGTATTGAATTCAGTCTGACAGTATTTTGTTGTGAATTTTTGCATCTATATTCATCAGGTATATTGGCCCTTAGTTTTCTTATCTTTTGATGTTCTTATTTGGCTTTGGTATCAGGGTAATGTTGGCTTTGTAATATGAGTTTGGGAGTATTCTCTCCTCTTCAATTTTTTGGAAGAGTTTGAGAGGATTGGAGTTAATTTTTCTTTAAATATGTGGTAAAATTCAACAATGAAACAGTGTGGTTCTGGGCTTTTGTTTGTTGGGAGGTTTTTGATTACTGATTCATTCTTTTTACTCTGTGTTGTTCTGTTCAGATATTCTATTTCTTAATGATTTTGTCTTGGTAGATTGTATATTTCTAGGAATGTATCCATTTTTTGTAGGTGTTCCAGTTTGTGGTATATAGTTATTCACAGTAGTCTCCATGAACCTTTCTATTCTGTGGTATGAGTTGTAATGTCTTCTCTTTTATTTGTAATTTTATTTATTTGGGTTCTTTTTGTGTTTGGTTTGTTAAAGGTTTACCAATTTTGTTTATCTTTTCAAATAATCAACTCTTAGTTTTGTTAATCTTTTTTGTTGTTTTTCTGTTCTCTATTTCACTTATTTACCAAATACAATATTCTTTGAGAAGGGAAGGCCTTGAGGAAGGACCATGCTAGACAGCCAAAAGTGTATACTGTCAATCTTCCACCTAGTTTCCCACCAAAAGACTCTCTGGCCATTTACCATGGTGGCTGTGCAGTGGGGGAGAGGACATTTTTGGACACTTGTTCTGAACTGACATTTATTCCTACAGGTATAAAGTACCACTGTGATACACCAGGCAGAATAGGGGCTTTGGATGTTGGGAAATCAATGGTGTTTTGGCTCAAGCCAATGGTGTTTCGTCTCAAGTGGACCACCAAACCCACCCTATTTCTCTAGTTCTATAATGAATAGTTGACATAAACATACTCAGCAGCAGATAGAATTTATACAGCAATACTTTGTCATCGAATAGAATTTGTATTTATGAGTGAGCTCCAGCAGGTCCTGATGTCACAAGTAAGTTTAATGGGCAGTTTTCTATTGCTGCCTCAACAAATTACAACAAATTGAGTGGCCTAACATTATCCATTTATTATGTCACAGTCTTGTAGGTCAGAAGTCAGGCGTGCTTGGCTGGGTAATCAACTTAGGATCTCATAAGGCTGAACTTTTAACTGTAGGCTCTGAGTGAGAATCCACTTCCAGGTTCATTCAAGTTGTTGGCTGAATCCATTTCCTTCTAGTTGTAGGAACAATGTGCCCTTTTATAAATGGTTGTCAGATGGGAGTTGTTCTCAGCTCCTGGAGGCAAGTGCATGCATTCCTTAGCTGTGGCTTTCTCTGTCTTCAAAGCTGGCAGTGGTGTATGTCCCTTCTCACATTTCAAATTGCTCTGACTTCTCCTCTTTATTCATCTCTCTGCCTTCCTCTTCTGATTTTAAGGGCTCATGTGATTACATTGGATTTACCTAGCTAATCCAGGAAAACCTCCCTATTTTAAAGTCAGCTGTTTAGTAATCTTAATTACATCTGCAAAGTTTCTTTTACCATCTAACATAATATCATCACTGGTGTGACACCACAGGACAAAGGTCACAGAGCCATAATTTTGCCAATATTTTTAAATATATATAATATATGGCATAGATATATGATACATATATATCATATATAAAGATGTGTATATGAGTTTTTCTCTTCTCCCATTCTTCTATTAGTGGTGATATAGGTACACTGTATTTTCTTTTGGAGTGAGGGTTGGTGTGTTTTTGGTTGTATGAGAGATAACTGCATTATGTTTGACTGAAAGTAAGGATGATAAAAAAGGTGTATATAGACACCAAGTTGACACCAACTGTGGAAGTAAACTCTGGCAGTGTACTGTCTGGGTCAACTTAGCTAAACCGAAGCTACATTTCTCAGAATTCCATTCTTTTTTTTTTTTTTTTTTTATCCTCACCTGAGAACATTTTTCCCCCCCATTTTTATTCAGATAGAGTGGGCGGTAGAGAGAGAGAGAGAGAGAGAAACATCAATGTGAAAGGGACACATCCAGTGGCTGCCTCCCGCACGACCCCAACCAGGGCCCGGGACGAATTGCAGCTGAGGTATGTGCCCTGGACTGGAATTGAACCTGCGACTCATTGGTCTGTGGGTCAACGCTCTAACCACTCAGCAAACTGGCCAGGGCAGAAGTCCATTCTTAATATAGAATTGGGTTAGGATTAGTCACAAGAAAAATTTTCATAAAATTTGAAAGTGGGGAGTGAATCAGAAGCCCCCCCCCTTTTATTTACACTCTGAAGATCAGTGATGGGTCCAGGCATTGCAGCCATATTCATGAAAAGCCAATATCTAGTAGCTTAGTTGGCATGGAGCAGCACCTGGGCCCACATTCTCCCTGCTCCTGCTAGATCTGATCTCCAGATTCTTTATGTCCTAGGCCAGATATGTATGCAGCTCAATGATGAAAGGCACCAGGATTTCCTACAGGTTATCCTAATTATTAAGGTTGTAGGCAATGTATTATGACTTTGTTAAATTAACATTTGCTAAGTGGAGCACAGGATTACTAGATCTATTTAGTATAAATTTAAAATTATAGTAATACATATAGAAAACTTTTCTGTGAAATTAAACTTTTCATTAATACTTAATTTTAATTACACAGATGTGTCTACATAAGTAAAAACAGGTAAACTAACTAATTTGTCAAATTTTTAACATACGCATTAAGAAAACATACTTTATTATATAACAGACTTTTGGCTTTAAAGGACATCTGCTTGCCCAAATTAGTCCATTAGATTGAGGTTTTACTATACTTTACAAAGTGTTCCTACCAGCCCTGGCCAGTTTGGCTCAGCGGTTAGAGCATCGGCCTGCAGTCCAGAGAGACCAGGGTTCGGTTCCTGCTAAGGGCATATACCTTGGTTGCAGTTTGTCTCCAGCAGTGGTTGGTCGTGCGGGTGGCAGGAACTCGATGTGTCCCTTTTACGTCGATTGTTTCTCTCTCACTTTCTCTCTTCCTCTCTCTCCCTCCCACTCTATCTGAACAAAAAATGGAAAAATGTCCTCGAGTGAGGATGAAAAAAAGAAAAACAAAGTGTTTCTACCAATATTTCTAATACCTAACTGGCACCATACATAGTTATCACAATATTATTGACTGTATTTCCTATGCTGTACTTTATATCCCTATGACTAATAAAAAAATTTTTTTAAATTCTCACCCAAGGACATTTTTTTTTCATTTATCTTCAGATAGACTGGGAGGGAGGGTGGGAGTGGGAGAGAGAGAAGAGAGAAACATCAATGTGAGAGAGAGACATTGACTGGTTGCCTCCTACACGACCCTGATCAGGGCCGGGACCAAACCGCAACTGAGGTACGTGCCCTTGACTGGAATCAAACCCATGACTTTTTGGTCCACAGGCCAATGCTCTAACTGCTGAGCCAAACTATGTTAAATAAGAGTGGCAAAAGTGGGCATCCTTGTCTTGTTCCTGTTCTTAAGGGAAATACTTCTATTTTTGCCCTTTGAGTATGATGCTGGCTGTAGGTCTTTCATATATGATCTTTATTATGTCAAGATATGATCCCTCCATTCCCACTTTGCTGAGCATTTTTATCAGAAATGGGTGCTGGATTTTGTTGAATGCTTTTCCAGCGCCTATTGATACCACCATATGGTTTTTATCTTTCATTTTGTTTATGTGGTGTACCACATTTATTGATTTGAGAATATTGTACCAGCCTTGCATCCCTGGGATGAATCCCACTTGGTCATGGTGAATAATTTTTTTAATGTATCGCTGGATCTGATTTGCTAATATGTTGTTAAGGAGTTTGGCATCTATGTTCATCAGGGATATTGGCCTGTAGTTTTTGTTCTTTGTAGTGTCTTTATCTGGTTTTGGAATTAGGATTATGCTGGCCTCATAAAATGAGTTTGGAAGTTTTCTGTCTTCTTGGATATTTTGGAATAGTTTGAGGAGAATGGGTGTTACATCTTCTTTGAATGTTCGGTAAAACTCTCCAATGAAGCTGTCCAGGCCTGGGCTTTTGTTTGCTGGGAATTTTTTTTTAAATTTTTTATTACATCTTCAATTTCCTTATTTGTTATGGGTCTGTTCAAGTTTTCTATCTCTTCCTGGTTCAGTTTTGAGAGACTGTTTTTCTAGAAATTTGTCCATTTCGCCTAGATTGTTCAACTTGTTGGCGTTTAATTGTTCATAGTATTTGTTAGCGATCCTTTGTATTTCTGTGCTGTCAGTTGTTACTTCTCCTTTTTCATTTCTGATTTTGCTTATTTGGGTTCTCTCTCCTTGTTTCTTCCTGAGTCTGGCTAAGGGTCCATGAATTTGTTTATCTTTTCAAAGAACCAGATCTTTGTTTCATTGATCTTTTGCATTGTTTTTGTTTTTGTTTTTTTAGTTTCTATGTCGTTTATTTCTGCTCTGACCTTTAATATTTCTTTCCTTCTACTTGCTGTGGGTTTTTATTTTTGTTTACTTTCTAGTTCTATAAGTTGTAGGGTTAGAAAGTCAATTAGAAATTTTTCATGTTTCTTGAGGTAGGCCTGTAGTGCTCTGAACTTCCCTCTCAGGACTGCTTTTGCTGCATCCCATAGATTTTCATTGGTTTCCAGGAAGTTTTTAATTTCTTCTTTGATCTTCTTGGTGACACATTTTTTTTGTTTAATAACATGCTATTTAGCCTCCATGTGTTTGAATGTTTTTGTTATAATTGATTTCTAGTTTCAAGCCATTGTGATCTGAGAAGATGCTTGATATGATTTCAATCTTTTTGAACTTGTAGAGACTTACTTTATGTCTCAACATATAGTCTATATTTGGGAATGTTTTGAGAAGAATGTGAATTCTGCAGTTTTGGGGTATAATTCTCTGTAGATATCCATTAACTCCATTTGATCTAGTGCATCATTTAGAGTCTCTGTTTCCTTGTTAATTTTTTGTCTAGAGGATCTATCCAGTGATGTCAGCAGGGAGTTGAGTCCCCTGCTATGATTGTATTGCTGTTGATTTCTCCTTTGAAGTTCCCAGAAGTTTTTTTAAATGTATTTTGGTGCTCCTATATTCAGTGTGTATATGTTTACCAAGGTTACATCTTTTTGTTGGATAGATCCTTTCAATATTATGTAGTGGCCTTCTTTGTCTCTAGTTATGGCCTTCATTCTGAAGTCTATTTTATCAGATATGAGTATTGCTACCCCAGCCTTTTTTCCCTTTCTGTTTCCTTGGAAGATTTTTTTCTATCCCTTCACTTTCAACCTATGTGAGTCTTTTGTTGTGAGGTGGGTCTCTTGTAAACAACATATAGATGAGTCATGCTTTCTTATCCAATCAGCTACTCTCTGTCTTTTTATTGGAGAATTCAATTCATTTACATTTAAGGTGATTATTGATATGTACTTATTTATTGCCATTTTTGTTTAGTGTGGTTCTATTTTTCTTCCTATTTCTTCTACGAATTACAACAGTCCTTTTAACATTTCTTGCAGTGCTGGTTTGGTGCCAATGTATTCCCTTACCCTTTTTTTGGTCAGGAAAGCTCTTTATTTGACTTTCTATGCTGAATTATAGCCTTGCTGGATAGAGTAGTCTTGGATTCAGATCCTTGTTTTTCATGACCTTGATTACTTCATGCCATTCCCTTCTGGCCTGTAGTGTTTCTGTTGAGAAGTCAGCTGAGAGCCTTATGGGGTTTCCTGTGTATGTAACTTGTTGCTTATCTCTTGCTGCCTTTAGGATTCTCTCTTTGTCTTGAATTTTTGTCATTTTAATGATGATGTGTTGTAGTGTGGGCGTGTTTGGGTTCTTCTTACTTGGGGCTCTCTGTGCTTCTTGAACTTGAATGCCTTCTTCTTTCACCAAATTAGGAAAGTTTTCTGTCACTATTTCTTCAAATATATTCTCTAACCCTTGCTCATTTTCTTCTTCGGGGACTCCTATGATGCGAATATTATTACATTTCCAGTTGTCTCACAGTTCTCTTAGGCTGTCTTCCTGTTTTTTTTGTTGTTTTTTTTTTTATCCTCACCCGAGGACATTTTTCCATTTTTTGTTTAGGTAGAGTGGGAGGGAGAGAGAGGAACAGAGAGAGAGAGAGAAACATCGACGTGAAAGGAACACATCAAGTGGCTGCCACCTGCACAACCGACCAGGGCCGGGGACAAACTGCAACCAAGGTACGTGCCCTTAGCGGGAACCGAACCCGGGTCTCTCAGGACCGCAGGCCGACGCTCTAACCGCTGAGCCAAACCAGCCAGGGCTGTCTTCCTGTTTTTTAATTGTTTTTTTCTTTTGGTTCTCTGATTGGTTGATTTTTTTCCCACCCTGTCTTCTAATTCATTGATCCAGTTCTCAGTTTCCTCTACTCTGCTGTTTAGTCCTTCCAATGAGTTCTTTATTTCTGCTATGTCATTCTTTGTTTTTTTGTTTTTGTTTTTGTTTTTTGGTGGTTTTTTATTTCCAATTGGTTGATTTTCAATGTTTCTATGTCTTTACTCATAGTGTTGAGCTCATATTGTTCTTACTCATATTGTTGAGCTTCCTCAAGATCATGGGTCTGAATTCTACCTCGGATAAATTGCTTAACTGCATTTCATTTATCTCATCTTTGGTAGTGGTCCCTTGTTTTTTCATTTGGGATTTATTTCATGATTTTGGCTACCTCAGTGGGTTTTGGAGCCTGCCAAATTTTCCCTGTGGGTGTTGGTGTTCTGCTGTTTTTGACTTCCTCTGCTGGGTTTGGATGAGCGTGGGAGGACCCATGTTAAACACCACTGTCAAGTCTTACTTTTCTGGGTAGATTTGCAAGCCCAGGAATGGTTCAGTTATTCTCTAGCTTTCTGCCTAGAACAGCGGTTTTTAATGTGTGGGTCGTGACCACTTTGGTGGTCGAACGACCCTTTCACATGGGTTGCCTAAGACATAACAGTAGCAAAATTACAGTTATGAAGTAGCAACAAAAATAATTTTATGGTTGGGAGTCACCACAACATAAGGAACTGTATTAAAGGGTCGTGACTTTAGGAAGGTTGAGAACCACTCACCTAGAGGCTATTAGTGTAGCTTATTTGAAGAGGCGTGGGTTCTCAGTTGAATGAAAAACTTTCTCAGGTGTTCATCTTAAGAGGATTTCCAAAGGGTGGGGCAGATGCTGGTTATTAATGAGCCTCAATTTGCATTTCAATGTCCCACCTGGGTGGGGTTGAATCTTCGAGAGAGGGGCCACTGCTTTTCCCCAGAGCCCTGGGAAGGAGTAAGATGGCCACCGTCCTGCATGGCCACTACTCAGCAAAAGCTCTGAGCACCCTCCAAATCCCGAGTGTCCCCACACAGTTTCAGTTCAGTCTGCCTTCCTTCTGCTGGAGCTCAAGGTGAGTGGCTATGGCTATTTTAGCGCTCTGTCCCGGACCTCTGTACTGTGGAGTGGGCTTGGGATTTTAACTCTGAGGGCACTGCTCACAGCTAAGACTGCTGCTGTCTGTGGGCTCCCAGCCCTGCTCTTGGGCCTTCACTATCCTACCAGGATCGATTCAGTGTCCCTGGATATATGGTCCTTGCAAGCTACTTTTGTTTTTTCCTGATGATTTGTCTTCATTTTAGTTATAATTCCAGTTTGGTCCTGGGAGATAGTCTGTGTAGCTTCCATTCACTGTGCCGCCATTTTGGAATCTCCCTTAATATTTTTTAACGTATCTTTATTGTTGAATTTATTACAGATGTTCCTCCTTTTCCCCTTATTGACGGCCCCCTCCATGCTCCCACACCCCTCCTGCCTTTCCCCACATTATTGTTTGTCCATTGGTTACATTATATGCCTGTAAGTTCTTTGGTTTATCCCCCCTCTTTCCTTTGAGGTTTGTCAGTCTAACAACCAATTTGTACTTCTTAATCCCTTCACCTTTTTCACCCATCCCGCCAAACCCCCTCCCATCTGGCAACCAACAAAATGTTCTCTGTACTTATGAGTCTGTTTCTGTTCTGCTTCTTCATTTTGTTTGTAGATTCAAATATTCATAGATATGTACTTATTGCTATTTTATTGTTCATATTTTTTATCTTCTTTTTCTTCAAGAAGACCCTTCAGCATTTCATATAATACTGGTTTGGTGGTGATGAACTCCTTTAGCTAGCTTTTCCTTGTCTGGGAAACTCTTGATATGTCCATTGATTCTAAATGATAGTTTTGCAGGATAGAGTAATCTTGGTTGTAGATTGTTGCTTTTCATCACCTTGAATATCTCTTGCCACTCCCTTCTGGCCTGCAGACTTTCTTTTGAGAAATCAGCTGACAGCCTCATGGGAGCTCCGTTGTAGGTAACTTAACTGCTTTTCTCTTGCTGCTTTTAAGATTCTCTCTTTGTCGTGAACCTTTTGCATTTTGATGATGATGTGTCTTGGTGTGGACCTCTTTGGGTTCATCTTATTTGGGACTCTCTGTACTTCCTGGACTTGAATGTCTGTCTCCTTCACCAAGTTAGGGAAGTTTTCTGTCATTATTGTTTCTAATAGGTTTTCAATTTCTTGCTCTCTCTTTTTCTTCTGACACCCCCGTGATGCAAATGTTGGTATGCTGGAAGTTGTCCCAGAGGCTCCTTACACTATGCTCATTTTTAAAAAATTCTTTTTTCTTTTTACTGTTCTGATTGGGTGTTTTTTGCTTCCTTATATTCCAAATAGATGGCTTGCTTCTTGGCTTTACCTACTCTACTATTGAGTCTGTGTAAATTATTCTTCATTTCAGTTAGTGCCTCCTTCATTTCTGACTATGCATCCTTCATTTCTGACTGGTCATTTTTTTATGCTTTTGAGGCCCTCACTAAGTTCATTGAGCATCCTTATAGGCAGTGTTTTGAACTCTGCATCTGTTAGATTGCTTATCTCCATTTGTTTAGTTCTTTTCCTGGAGTTTTGTTCTGTTCTTTTATTTGGGACCTGTTTCTTTGTCTCCTCATTTTGGCTGCCTCCCTGTGTTTGTTTCTATGTATTAGGTAGAGTTGCTATGTCTCTTGGGCTTGCTAGGTGGCCAATTGTAGTAGGTATCCTGTAGGGTCCAGAGCACAGCCTCTCTTGTTTCCCAGCTGGGCCCTCGAGGTACACCTCTTGTGTGGACTTTACACCCTTCTGTTGTAATTGAGTCTTGATTTCTGTTGGCATGTCAATGGGAGGGTTTTACTCAGGCTGATCAGTTGCAAGGACTGGCTGTGCCCACTATACACCGACGTCTGACTACCTTGGTGATCAGCTGCATAACGGACCATCACATAGAGCAAGACTTACTTCAGCAAGGCTCTGGTACCCACTGAGTTCATTCCTTGAATGTGTCACTTGTGGAGGTGGTTAGGTGGTGGTGTTTTGCCATAGTCTGACACTGTTCACTAGGTGTGCTGGCTCTGGGGCAAGGTCAGCCACTGCATGTGTTCTACCCAGGGCCACTAGACATAAGCTACAGAGATAGTGGTCTGCAGATGGCTGCTTCTTTTGCTGGGCTTAGAGGTGCCCAGGCAAAGCCAAGTTGTAAACCAAGGCTGGCTGCACCTAGTGCCAACCTGGGGCCACTTAGTAAGAAGTATGGGGCTTGCTGAGACCAGTTGCTGCTTTTTTGAGAGCATTTAGGAAAATCTGAAACAGGAGACAAGACAGGACATTGCTATGGTAAAGCCACTGGTAACAGCTTGGGTGGGCTTGAAAGTTGGATGGGACAGGGCCTCAGGGAATCACCAGGGCAGGGCAAACAGTGTGAGCCAGATTGCTGGAGTCCCAGATATGGTACCCGTTTGCTGGCCTTGTGGGGGAAGGGCTCACCAAAGGAACAATGACCTCCATCAGCATGTCTGTACAGGAGAAAGCTGCCTCTTCAGCCTTCACCCTGATGCCAAACAACTCAGTTTTCCCCTATATGTCTCTGGTGCCTTTTGAGATGCCTCCCTTATGCTGGAGTTCAGAGAGAAGTAAGTCTGAGTAAGTCCATGTATGGGCCCCTTAAGAAGAACTGCCTGGGGCTCCAGGAGCCTTAGCCTCAGTTTTCACTGGTTTTTATAGCCAGATGTTATGGGGACTTCTCTTCCTGGCACTGGAACCCTGAGCTGGTTGCCTGGTGTGAGATGGGGACACCTTGCTTCTCAGGGAGGACCTTTGCAGCTGAGGTATCCCTCCTGATTTTTATCTGCCACACATAGGTGTGGGACCAGCACAGGCCCACGCCTTCGCCCCTCCTGCCAATCTGGATGTGGTTTCTTATTTAATTTTGTTGTAGGACTTCCATTCAGCTTGATTTCAGGTGATTCTGAATGATGGTTGTTTTGTAGTTTAGTTGTAATTTTTATGTGGTTGTGGGAGGAGGTGATACCGCGTTTACCTATGCTGCCATTTTGATTGGAAGTCAAGAGTCTCTATTTTTGATATATGATACTTAGACCTAGTATAACACTGTTTTTCTTAGCAAATCATTAGTAGTTTTCTCTCATAAACTACTTTTGGAAAAGAACACATCAGGACTATTTTAACAATCCAAAACTCTTTTATAGAATAGAGCAATTACCTTTTACTCCACCCTGTGGAGCTCATGCCCTGCTGAGGATCACCTGCCTTGGCCAGGGTTTAAAGGTCTGTGCAGACTCAGAGGGTGTCAGTGAATGAGTTAAGTGGCTATGGGGAGGAGGCCATTCCCCTCACTTTTCTGTGAAGCTGACTGATGCTTACCCCTCACTGGAGATCTGCTAGAACCATCCTCTGGACTTCTGGCAGATCCACCCTCTGAGCTCTGGAGGATGAACCTGCCTAACTTCTAGTGGCTCTACCCTGCTGATGTTGGGGCAAAGTATGAGACAGAGTGAGTTGTGTGGCTCTGGTATGGGGGCCATACCCCCACCTTTCCCGAAGGCTGATTAGCACCTCCTTATCATGGTACAACCACTTGACCCCACTTGGAGACTCACTGTAAACCTGCCACATGCAACTTGAGTACTGCCAGAGGCTTTTTCATTGACTGACCCTAGCAGTCAGGTGGAAGCAAGAGGAGGCTGATCTTGGGTTGCCTTGGGACTTTTGGTGACCTGTCCCCAGTCCTGGTGTTGGTAAAAGCCAGCCTTGGTGCACAGCTTGGTGTTTCTTGTGTGTACCAGGCCCAGCAGAGGCAGCTACAAACTGTGGATCGTTTGTAGTACCTAACAGGTTGCCCAGGACCAGTCACAGGAAGCATTTGACATTGGCTTGCACCAGCGTACCTCCCAAGAGACCCAGAATCAACACCATGAGTGGCCAGTTTTAGACAACATCAGAGCAGGATCTAATAAGCTTCAAATAGCATATCTAAAGGGAGATCTCGGTAGGCACCAGACTGTGCTGAGCTGAATTCTGCTTTATGTGGTCAGCACCTGCACAGCAGCTCACTCACTGTGGTCAGGTTTAGCCTCACAGTCAGCCAGCCTGAGGGTCGATCCCAGGCACAAATGGGCCCATAACAATCAAGACTCAGTTACAGTAGGAGGACGTACATAACCCACACAAAGGACATTCCTGGAGCACCCAGCATAGGTGATCAAGGATACTACACCACTGGATCCCACAGGACACTTACTACATAAGGCCACTCCATGAAGACTGGGAGTCATAGAAGATCTGTCTAATATATAGAAACAAACACAAAGAGGCAGCCAAAATGGGGAGACAATGAAACAGGCCCCAAATGGAGGAACAGGAGAAATCTCCAGAAAAAGAGCTAAATGAAATGGGAGCAAGCTCTTTATCAGCTATAAGTTCAAAGTAGTGGTTGTAAGGATGTTCAATAGCATGAAAAAGGATGTAGAAACCATAAAAAAGGACTGGTCAGAAATGAAGAATACAATATCTGAAATGAAGAATACACTGGAAAGAATAAACAGTGGGTTGGATGAAACAGAGGAGGATTGAATCAACGATTTGAAAGACAAGGTAAAAATAAAACACCCAGAGCAGCAAAAATGAAAAGGAATAATAATAAAAAAAGATAGTTTAAGGGATCTTTGTGATAACATGAAGCATAACAACATTCACATTATAGGAGTACCAAAAGGAAAAGGGAGAAGAGAGCAAGGAATCGAGAACTATTTGAAGAAATAATGACTGAAAACTTCTCTAACTGGGTGAAGGAAAAAGACACACAAGTCCAGGAAGCATAAAGAGACCTACACAAAGACACATCATAATTAAAATTGTAAAGGTTAAAGACAAAGAGAGAATCTTAAATACCACAAGAGAAAGACAATTAGTTACCTATAAGGGAGCTCCCAAAATTCTGTCTGCTGATTTCTTCACAGAAACATTTCAGGCCAAAGCTCTTTACAGGTACGTTCCCCCAAATGCTTCCTTTTGTATATTCTTCTGTTTTCTTATGCCTCATCTAGTTCAGTCTTGTACCCTGTCCTTGACACAGACACTACTGCTTTCTACTGTATTTTAAGGATTGAAACATGTTTTTGCAGGGTTGTTTATCTAGTTTCAGGATACTGGTACTTCTGGTCTCTTCTTTTGCTGAGTTTATTTGCAATCCTGGTTGCCTACACTTCGTTACTGTTGGTGAGTTATGTTCCCCGTTTCTCCCACCCCCTTCCTGAGTGGCCTCATGAGGTGCTCCTGTTTGTGGTACAGTGCCTGATGGTGCTGGGAGCCCTCAGAACCTAAGATCACTCACGCTTGTCTAAAATAGAAGGGGTTTACATCAACTGCTTGAATTTTAGGCACAAGGGATTGATGGAGAAGAATGCACTTGTGCTATTAGAGGATGCATCTTATCACTTTGACCCTTTGAAAGGGTGGCAGAACATTCTTTTTCTATTCCCCTGTTTCATAGCCTATTTTATGGTTCACTCAATGCTGTTATTTTAAGCACCCATAGCTTCACATTAGAATTACCTTTACATATTGAACTAACTTATTTCATACCCCTTCTCCTGAGAACCAGTCATTCTGGGCCTTACAAATTAGCTAGTTTTTAAAAACCTGTTATAAAGTGCAAATGCTAGTCTGCTGGTTCAGGTGAAAATTACATTTTAGCAAAATGTATTTTTGGCAATAGTGACCCTGCTTCTGTTGTATATGTCATGTAGTGGGAGAAATTCAGGCTGGGCAAGAGAAAGGTCTGTGGAAGTAGAAAGCTTATGGGAGGACAACTTTTAGGTAATTGTAGTTTCTTAGTGCCCACTTATGCATAGGAAATGTACTCTCTTACATCATGATTTCTTGTCCTCACTGATTTCCTGTCTGACACAGAAGAAACCTAACCTCCAAATCAAGTGCTATTTGGATTCTTTTCTCCCCTCCCCGCCAAATGTATTAATCATTTGAATGATAGTGCTAGGTATACAGAAATCCAAAAAACATGTTTTTATTTAGGGCATTACAAAGAGATACGTGTAAGATGAAAAGTTACAATGGTCCCTTAATTCAATGAGTTTGGAATATAGCAGGGCACCTTAATCATGGAAAAAAATAACGAACACAAGCAGAACATTATAATTGTCATCAGAGAGACCTAAATGGATTCTGAGAAGAAGAGGTTGTTCTACCAAGAGAATTAAGTAAGGTTTCTTGGGAAAGTCTGCACTGGAGAGGGATCCTGAGTGAGTGTTGGATTTGGATGTGAGTATACAGGGGTGGAGAACACTCCAGGCTGAGAGAACATCATGACAAAGTTGGCGAGATAGAAAAATTTGGGGTGTGACAACGTAAGAGGGAAAGGTCAGTTCTGTTAGCATGAAGGGCACGATGAAGACATAGGCCTGTGACAGCTTTTGGAAGGTCTGGAAAGTAACTCTAAGACATTTGGCATAAATCAGATTTCTATTTTAGGAAAATTACCCTGGTAGTTGTGGTGTGGAGAGTGACTATAGGCAGGGAGACCAGTTAGATACTTCTCTTTATAATGGGGAAAATGCAGATGAGTGATGTGGTCTGGGGCAGACTGGCCACTGAATTGTACTGCTTTCATACACAAGCGTGAAATGCTGTTTATTGTGTTAGCTTCTGAGGCAGGCATGAGTTCTACTGTCAAATAATGAGCATATTTAAACAAACCCTACTCTATCCTACCCTTTTGGGATGCATACAATGGATACATCAGTGAACAAAGAGGGAGCCCTAGGTTCTGTTTCCTGCTCTATCTTTGGGTTACTTTGTAACTTTGGTCAAGTCATGTAACTCTTCTGAGACTCAGTTTCTTCTCTTTGAAATGAGAGTGATAATATTTAATATAATGGTATCTTATAGGGCTGGGTAAAGAAGAAATGAAATCATATACATAACATTATTTTGATAAAAAGGTAAGTGCCATATATATCCCAGCTCTTAGTAATGTCCCGAGCATCTGAGGACTCCAGTTTTCAGTTTCTATCTCTACACTGACTTGGTGACTGGCTAGATTTATATTGAAATCTAAGATTTATTGACTAAATACCAGTGTTAGCAACAGTGGTTAACAGTTGTAACATGACACTTGTTCTTTAAGAAAGAGTTTTTAAATGACCCTGGGAAGGCCTGGCCCCTGACTTCTGTTCTCTGACAAGTGGGTCTAAGTAATACCAGGAATAAGGTCCATCCCAGGGAAAAGGAATTGGTAGGAACTCAGGAAGGATATCAGTGTGGTGGTTTGTTATGAAATTCCAGAGAAAATAATAATTCTTCCTGGGGGTGCTGGTACAGGTTACGAATAGGAAGTGACATACGAACTGGCTTTGAAAGGTCAGCGGCATGGGGAGGGAGAGCTTCTCAGACAGAGGAACAGCGTGGCAAGCTCCCAGTGGTTGAAAAGCACAAGGATAGCAAGAAGTGAATGTAGTGAAAGGCATTTGAACACAGAACAGTGCTGTGGGCCACAGCTTGGTGATTTCAAAATAACCTCCTTTTTCTTCTTTGTCTTGTCAGATACTTGGATTTTTGTTGGTTTGGGAAGGGTATGAACTGTACCTGCACTGGAATCATAAGGTAGGACATCTGAATCTTCATAGGAGATCTTAGACCAGGACAGAATGTGTCCCTTTGGCACTCAGTGTTCTGTACAGAGTTGTGCTTTCTTCATTGTTCCCCTTAGAAAAAAGTAATCGACTTACTCTGTTTTAACAGAAATTAAAATTCTAACAGGTGTCACTGATTTACTGAAGGATCTGAACCCACACTTTATTTTTTCTTACCACTCCTTATTAAACTTACTCTGTGACTCTCTTCTTCCCATCCCAGTAAAGTCTTAGGCAAGCTCCATTACTTTCCCAGTCCTATATAATGTCAAGAACATTCTCATGTCAGTCATTGAAAATTCAGTTCATTGTAATAACCCAGACTCCAACTTTATAAGACTTTCCCCCTCCCCTGCTGCTGGAAGCCTGCACTGGTAGAGAGAGCATGATGGTCCTTTTACCTCTCTCTCACCAAAGGAGGGCTCAGGGGGAGTAGGAAGCAGAATAAAAGAACACAGTCCCATAAGGAAGGGCAAGAGGGTCATCTGGAGTTGATCCATCAGGACCAGGTAAATGCACAGTTGTTGGCTCTTTACCCCATGGCCTTTTTCTATGTGTATTTTCAGAGACCCTTCTGCTTCAGCTCTCTGAGAACCTTGACTTCAACTCTCTTGGTGGAGTCAATGCCTGTCCTCCTATACCCCTGAATTATGTCTGGTGAGGCCCCTTCATTTGGAGCTTTTAAAAATGGCGCCAGCTTGCCTTCTATCAAAGGTGCTTTTTGGTCCCCAGACAGTAGGCACTGTTGCCCTACCATCTGTGAACATGTAGGTCATTTCCAACATAGCCTCTTTCATTTTGTTCCGTTGTACTTGAGCAGCTCCACCCACAGCCTCTTGCTTTTTTTATAGACTATTTCAGGTATAGGTTCGATACATTTCTTTGTGTATCCTAAATCCAGGAACATGTCAAACTTTCTGAGTAGTCTCCTTAAATTTTCTTGTACTCAAGAGACATATCAACTGCAAATATAACTTTAAGTTATTAGAACAAATGGATTTTGAAGTCATAAGGTCTTATAGGGAAACAATGTAGATTGAGAAGTGAAGAAAATAGATCTCATTGAGATCACTGTCTGTTTTTGAGTTGGGACACCATGATCAGCTAGTCACTACAAAGAATCCCTGTGGGATAAACCATTCTGATAACCATTCTAAGCTTGTCCCTATTGTAAAAACTATGCCTACCATGTCTCTGTCAGTTAGTGCTGCTACATGGCCTCTGCCACAGCAGGATCTCATCATTGCCTTTGAATTCAGGAAGCCAGTTTCAGTGGCAGCATTCTCACCATTTTTTTTTATCCTCACCAGAGGACATTTTTTCTTTTTTTGTTCAGATAGAGCGGGAGGGAGAGAGAGGGAGAGGGGGAGAGGGAGAGAGGGAGAGAGAGAGAGAGAGAGAGAGAGAGAGAAAGAGAGAGAGAGAGAGATCAACATGAAAGGTACACATCGAGTGGCTGCCATCCGCACGACCCAACCAGGGCTGGGGACAAACTGCAACCGAGGTACGTGCCCTTAGCGGGAACGGAACCCGGGTCTCTCTGGACCGCAGGCCAATGCTCTAACCACTGAGCCAAACCGGCCAGGGCAGCATCTCTCACCTTTATTCAGGCGTAGAGGAGAGCCACTGCAGCGCTCTTCATGGAAGCTGACACTCTCCTCACCAGTGTATTTCCAGTGTCCTCTGAGACCTCCTTTAGAACATGATAGGGAGTGGATTAGCTTATCATGGGTGATAGCATTTCACCAAACTTTTCTCAATAAATGTTTGAATATTTTCTTCTATATTACACCAAGAAATTGTTGGCATCCTAGTTTCATTAAGCATAAGCTACTTCTGAGCCAAGGTTTAGACAACTACAGAAACAGAACAAATTTGAGATGCATAATACCTGGATTCAGGTAAACTTTAATTCACAGGAGTAGTAGATATACACATATCACTACATAGCCCGATCTAAAATTATGTTATTTCTCCTTGCCTAGCACCCTTAGGATTCATTCTCACACATATTTTACAGGGCTTTTGTCAATATAAATGAATAAAGCCTTTATCTCTTAAGGCATTGATCATTTATCCCAGGTTTGAGTCTGTAGGCAATGCGAAGAGAGAGAGGTGGGGTATGAGAAGGCTTGGCATTTCCTTGGAACTAACTGCATTGGTTAGGCCTTCAAACCATGAGGACTGGGGTTATAAAACTTGGGAGGAGAGTCTGCTTCTATTGGCAAGGGAGATTCTGTAGGGCTTGGAGTTTTAGTTTTAGTGTACTGAGAATAAACCTGGCAAGAAAGGGTTAGCACCAGGCCTGTAACCCATTCCCCTTTTATCTAGGGATGCTCAGAGAGAAATGAATGACCTCAATCAAAACTCCTGTAAACATGTTAATAACCCAACCTTCTGGGAAACACACTTACTAAACATACTTATTAGCCAAAAAAAAAAAAATAACCATGAATTCTTATCTATGAAAATTTCTAACTGGGTTGCTTATTGTAAATAAACCTGGAACTTATAGATTTGTAGGGGGGAAACATGGCTGGCTGGAATTATATAATTAATGGGATGTAATATATGGATGCTCCATAACCACAAAGCCTCCTTCTATGAAGCAGTGTTTCCACATACTTTGCCCATAACACACCACACATTTTAAGTCCAAGACCAGACTGTATCCTAGCATAGGAGAGAAAATAACTTTTTATGAGCATCTGCATTTGACAGGATCAGATTTCTCCAAGGAAAACTGTTTATCTGTACCTTATAAATGCCTGCACCCTTTAAATTATTAGTTAAGATTGGTGTTGGTTAGGATCACAGAATCACATGAGATTCATGTAAGTCTGATTTGACAGTTAAAGCACTATGTTGTGATGTGTTTAGTTGTGATGCACTAATGGGAAATGTAAGACTTTTGCGTTTATGTGCATAGGAGAGATTGGCCCACACATTCATATGTTGCTTAACAACAGGGATACATTCTGAGAAATGTATCTTTAGGTGATTTCATCACTGTGCAAACGTCATAGAGTGTACTTACTCAACCCTAAGTGGTATAGCATACTATGCACTGAAGCTATGAGGTATAGCATTTTGTTCTTTAGCTACAAACCTGTACAGGAAGTTACTGTACTGAATACTAGAGGAAATTATAACATATTGGTAAGTATTTGTGTCTCTAAACATATATAAACATATATGTTTAAAAGATACTAAACTTTTGCCCTGGCTAATTTGGCTCAGTGGTAGAGCATCGGCCCGTGGACCAATAAATTACAGGTTCCATACCAGTCAAGGGCAAGTAACTCAGTTGCGGTTAATCCCCGGCCCTGGTAGGGGTCGTACAGGAGGCAGACAGTCAATGTGTCTCTCTCACATTGATGTTTCTCTCTCTTTCTCTCTCTCTCTCTCTCTCCCTCCCTCCCACTCTATCTGAAGATAAATTGAAAAATATCCTCAGATGAGGATTAAAAAACAAAAGGTCTGAACTTTAAAAACAAATGGCAATGCAGTAGGCTTATGTATACCAGCATCACTATAAAAACCCTTGACTAATGCATTGTGCAGTGACATTACCATAGCTACAATGTCACTTAGGCAATAGACAATTTTTGGCTCCATTTTAATGTTATGAGACCACCATCGTATACATGATTTATTTTTTACTGCAACATTATTGTGGCACATGAATATACTTTTTCTTTCTTGTAATGTCCTTGTAGAGTTTGGGTATTAATGTTTTGTTGGCTTCATAAGAGAAGTTAGAAAGTGTTACCTCTTTTTCTATTTTCTGGAAGAGTTTTTTAAAGATTGGAAATATTCTTAAATGTTGGGTAAAATTAAGCATTCATGCCAGCAAGACCTGGAATTATTTTGTGAGAAGTTTCAATTATGGATATAATTACTTTAACAAATACAGAGATTATGGAAAAGAAGGAACTAAGTGCTCTCTAGAAAGCAGGACAGATGTAGAAAGACATTTCAAGGGAAAGAAGATAAGTTATATCTACTTTGTCTCATTGTTTTTTCTCTGTGAAGTATTTAGTGTTCTGGCAGGCAGATTCTTTCCATCTATTCAAAAATTATTTACTGAATGCTTACTATGCGTCAGACATTCTGCAAGACAGTGAGTATACAACATAAATAGTATCCTATATCTGATGAAGCTTATAGTCTGTTGGGGGAAACATACATTGAAAAGGTAATTATAAAATATTATTTACTTGTAGACGAATGGATAAAAAAGCTGTGGTACATACACACAATGGAGTTCTATGCAGCTGTAAGAAGGAAAAATCTCTTATCCTTTGAGACAACATGGAGGGACCTGGAAAGTATTATCCTAAGCGAAACAAGCCAAGCAGAGAAAGAAAAATATCACATGATCTCACTTATTTGTGGAATATAATGAACATAACAGTCTGAGGAACGGGGTAGCCCCAGAGACGTGGAAGTGGGGTACAGACTGACAATCCCCAGAAGAGGGGGTGGGGGAGTAGAGATAAACCACAGAACTTATATGCATGTGTGCATGAACAATGGACATGGACAACAAATCTGGGGACAGGGCGGGGAGGGAGGGAGAAGGGAGTGTCAGTAGGGGAAAAAGGAGAAACATCTGTAACAAAAATAAATTAATTAAATAATAAATAAATAAAATATTATTTACTTGGGACTGTATTGAGTTGAATAAAAAAAAGTAGTGAATATCTGTAATGGTCGTTGCTGACACTGAGTGAGAGATGCCAGGCAATGTTGGGGGCCCAGCTGAGGCTGGAGATGACAGTTAGTAAACATCAGACCAGGTAGCTGTGGAATTGGTTTCTAGCCCTGCTGCACAACAAAGACTTGGGAGCAAAGAAGGTAAATGATTGGATCCACCCAGCACTGGGGATGTGCAGGATGGTCAGATTAAAAGGATGAGGAAATGAGGTCCCTGACATTGTGGGGACACACATACAATTCCCATGGACAGTTCCGATCCAAGCCTGGTGCCTGGAAGTCAGGAGATTTTTTGTTTGTTTCCTCAGATCCTGACTGTGCTAGTGATTCTGATATGCACGTTTTTCATGGCGGTTTTATGCATTTACTGGAATGACAGGTGGCTGACATTTGGGCTCTCACTGAAGGTAAGCATCATCCTGTAGGTCTAGCACTGTTTGCCCAGTGTGGCCAGCCTGACTTTTGGCTTCCTCCCAGGTCTTTGCTCCCTACATGCACCTGAGCTGCATAACCATGATGGTTCTCCTTTCCTATCCCGTGGCCTTCTATTTGGTCACTTTGGAACAAGAAGGTACGTCATGTGGGTGGAGCCTTATCCTTTCAGCTCTGGCTTTAGCTTGCATCCTCTGCTCAGTGAAACACAAGCTTGGTAGAGAGCCACCACTATGCCGCTTTGAAATTCCTTTAGTTTACTGCTCAGGCATGCTCCTTGTGGCCAAACTCACAACTCCACGTGGACTGTCAGAACATTTTCCTGATCAAACAGGCCTTCTTCTAAAGAGGGATTCTCCTTCTAGGAAAGTAAGAAGTATCTTCATGTTGTTACACAGTGACTGTGTGGAAATGAAAAGGGGTTGGGGGGAGAATAGAGGCCGTTTTAATTTTATGTGACAGAGTGATGGTACTAGTCACAGTTTCTTTAGATTGTATTGAAATATTACTAGCTTCAGCTAATGAACTCATACTAGGTCCAGATATCCCTGGTTACATTCTAGTAATGCAAATCAGGTCCCTGTGAGTTCCTGTCACACCTGGGAACTTATAGCAGAAGCAGAAATGTCTTCGTCTCCCACTGGTTTTCTCTCCATTCTTTGCCCCAATATCATGGAAACATAAGAAAATCTGAGCTGTACATTAAATTGTTTTGAGAATGGAGTTATCCCACAGCACCCTTACTGAGAAACCAGTAGGATCTTTTTTTTTAATGTCTCTTTTTACTGTTGGTTAAACAAGGATTGTTTGCTTCCTGGTTGCACAAGGGTGGAGACGAGAATGACTGGATTGGTTGTGTTGCCATTGTGTGTTTGTACCTGTGTGTATGTGTGTACACATATATGTGTATGTGGAGGGTGAATTGTAGGAAATATTTTGGGGAAAGAGCCTAAAGGGAACAATAATGAATTCTTTTCTTTCTCATTTCTGAAATTTCAGCTAGATTCATGAGAGACCAGATGATATTTTTCAAGAGAAAAGAAAAGAAGAGATGTAATAAAGTCACAAAGCTGAGAGGTTAGAGCTGCAGATCCAGATTTGAAAGTGATTGAAGAATAGGTGGTAAATTAAAAATGCACAAATGGGTAAAAACCTCAGTCTGTAATAATAAGTGTTGGAGAGTGGCCAGGGATAACAGGCATTGTGGATGAGGCGTGTGTGTGCATGTGCGTGTGTGGGTGTGTGTATGAGAGAGAGAGAGACAGGCAGAGACAGAGACAGAAAGACAGAGAGAGAAAGTCAAATACCTAATATTTATTGAGTACCTATTATGGGTAAACACTGTTATATCAACTCTATGAGGTCATCATTAGCAGCAAGATAGCTCCATTTTTCAGAATGAAGAAAATGGAGACCCAGAGTGGTTAAGCAGTGTGTCCATAGTCACACATTAGACAGTGGCAGTGTCTGGCTTTGACCTCAGACTCTGTCCGCCAGTGCCCCTTCCACTGTACTGCACTGCCTTACATATAGAGCCATTCTAGGCTGATGTTTACAGGCTTCAGGGCTCTCTCAGCACCAGCCATTTCACTCCTACTCCTGAGAAACTAACCCTTAACATGCTTTTTCCTTCCTTCCTTCCTTCCTTCCTTCCTTCCTTCCTTCCTTCCTTCCTTCCTTCCTTCCACCTCTTGCACAGTTCATTTCCTGTGAATTTTCAGTCGAATAATATTGCCTTAATGATAATGCTCACATTTGGATAGCCCTGTACTGTCAGGTCACTGAAAATAAATGGGGATGTGACGGAAATAGTAAATCGGGCAGTCCAGAGTCAATGAAGCCTGTGCGCTGGGTATTTACTGACTGCTGCTTTGGGATAGTTAGTTGCTTGGGATGAGTCTCCATTCCTCTTTATCTTTTTTTCTCACTCCCCCTCAATCCTTCCAACCTTTTCAGCTGCACAAGTGGCTATTGGATTGCCTTTTTTCTTTATCCTTTTATGTCTGTGTGTGGTGCCATGGGGATATTATTCTCCCTGCCTTGTGGAGAAGAATAAATTGGGACCCAAACCAGACCTCTTTGGACATAGAGGTGCACCCATGGTAGGTCTGAGCATGATGGACGTGGGTGAGTACAGTGTGTATGGGTTTATGGATGAGAGAAAGGGACCTCAGAACCTTAGGAATCTCTGGAGAGAAAAAGGGGTTGGCTTTTGATGACAAGAATAAAGAGTTCATTATAAATGTTGGACTCAAACCCAGGTCACCTAACTCCCAGTCCATTTTTCTTTAATGTGCCCAGTGACATTGCCTTAGAAGAGCAGAATCCCAGAATCATATTGGGTGGATGGGCATATATGCAGGCTCTTCGAAAAAATAGCCAAAAGCTATTTTTTAATAAAGCCCTTTTATTGCTGTGCTTCCTCCCTGCTATAAAAGGGATGTTGGGAGAAGAAACTCTGAGGTAGAGGGTCTGATGTCCTTTCCTTCCACAGCTGGCACCTGAGAACACCATAATGTCCTTTGAGAAAGCTGTTGAAAATGGGGCCTTTGGGCTGCAGACTGATGTATACATAAGGTAAAAAAGCAGGGCCTGGGTGGGGAGGAGATAAGGCCAATGGCATGGAAAATGACCAGCCTGGACCAGGTTGTAGAAAGGACAGGCCTCAGAGAGTTTCTCCTGGGTCATATGCCACATGTGCACACAGTGTGCACACACACATATGCACATGCACACACACACACACACACAAGAACCACTTCTCTCTTGCAAGTGTATATCTGTACTTCTACATTCTTTTTTTTAACTCATCTTTATTGTTGAATGTATTACAGATGTCCCCCCTTTTTTTCCCATTGACTCCCTCCTTTTCAATCCCGCCCCCCTCTTGCCTTCCCCTCACTATTGTCGTTGTCCATTGGTTGTGCATATATGCATAGAAGTTCTCTGGTTTATCTCATCCCACCCTCCCTCCCTGCTTCCCTTTGAGGTTCATTAGTCTAACAACCAATTTGTACTTCTTAATTCCTTCATCTTTTTCACCCATTTCCTCAGCCCCCGCCCATCTGGCAAGCAACAAAAAGTTCTCTGTATCTATCAGTCTGTTTCTGTTCTTCTTGCTTATTTTGTTTGTAGGTTCAATTGTTATAGATATGTATTAATTGCCATTTTAGTGTTCATATTTTTGTTCTTCCTGTCCTTCAAAAGACCCTTCAACATTTCATATAACACTGGTTTGGTGGTGATGAACTCCTTTAGCTTTTTCTTGTCTGGGAAACTCTTAATTGTCCTTCGATTCTAAATGATAGCTTTGCAGGATAGAGTAATCTTGGTTATAGGTCGTTGCTTTTCATCACCTTGAATATCTCTTGCCACTCCTTTCTGGCCTGCAAAGTTTCTTTTGAGAAATCAGCTGACAGTCTTATGGGAGCTCCTTTGTAGGTTACAAACTGTTTTTCTCTTGCTGCTTTTAAGATTCTCTCTTTGTATTTAACCTTTGGCATTTTGATGATGATGTGTCTTGGTGTGGACCTCTTTGGGTTCATCTTATTTGGGACTCTCTGCTTCCTGGACTTGTACATCTGTTTCCTTCACCAAGTTAGGGAAGTTTTCTCTTATTATTGTTTCAAATAGGTTTTCAATTTTTTGTACTCTCTCTTCTCCTTTGGCACCGCTATGATGTGAATGTTGGCAAGCTTGAAGTTGTCCCAGAGGCTCCTTACACTCTCCTAATTTTTTTGGATTCTTTTTTTCTTTTTGCTGTTCTAATTGGGTGTTTTTTGCTTCCTTATATTCCAAATCGATGGTTTGCTTTTTGGCTTTCCCTACTCTACTATTGATTTCTTGTAACTTATTCCTTATTTCAGTTAGTACATCCTTCATTTCTGACTGGTTCTTTTTTATGTTGTTGTTGTTCTCACTAAGTTCCTTGAATGTCTCACTGAGTTCTTTGAGCAACCTTATAACCAGTGTTTTGAACTCTGTATCTGACTGATTGCTTATCTCCATTTTGTTTAATTCTTTTTCTGAAGTTTTGTTCTTTTCTTTCGTTTGGGACATGTTTCTTTGTCTCCTCATTTTTGCTGCTTCACTGTGATTGTTTCTATATATCATGTACGCCTACATTCTTAATTATAAGCTCATAATTCATACATACTCTATATAAAGTCCACACATAATTCAAATTTGTCTCCATTGCAAACCGTGCTTAAGACTTAACCCCATGTACTACCTAGCAATATGTTTCGCTAACAGTCCCCGGACACCTACTATATTCCAAGCCCTCTTCTTAGTGCTATTGAGAGGCACATGAGTACAATATACTTCTGTCTGAGCAATGTTCCCAGACAGTGGAGGAGACGTGGAAGGATCACATACATCACAGTTAAATTCACAGAAACGAGAGAAAGACCATGTGCTGGGAGCTCACTGGCTCAGCACCTTTACATTATGCCATGACCACCAGGCACTTCCACAAATGAACCCAGGGGCTCTGACAGAACATCCTGTTTCAAAACCCTGATTCAAACATCTTGCATGGAACAGTTGTTATTGTCGGGCAATGTCAAGAACCCCAGGCTGGGGTCAGAAAATCTAGTTAATCCTGGCTTTGTCATGTACATTCCAACTTTATGACCTTACCAATACATTTCTCTTTGGTGAATCCACATTCAAACATGAGTCAGGACACGAATATCACATAAGTAACTTGAACAGGAAAAATGTAATCTCAAGAATCACTAAGTGGTAAATGTCGTTAACTACTTAAATTGGTAAAGAGGACCTGGGCAGTAATAAAGTAGCAAGTGTAGCTAGTGGAACTTTTGTTCCAGATGAAATAAATGTAGTGAGTAAATTTCCCCCAATTCTTTCCAAGACTCACAAAACAAACAAAAAATAAAAATATCTTAAAAACCTGGGCAAAATTCACAAAGCAACTGGCAGAAAATTCTGAAATGTGGAGAAATGAAGGTGGACTGGCTAGGGTTCTTAAGACTTAAGGAACTACCAAGTGGCTAGTGAGTTCCCTGTTTTTGTTTTTTATTATTTATTTATTTATTTATTTATTTATTTATTTCCCTCATATATTCATGTCAGCTCTGAAACCCAGAGAACATTTATAGCTGCCTATGGAAAAAAATATATATGTACCCCTTTTCAAAGGCTACTCTTTCTTTTCTTTTTTTTTTTATCCTCACCTGAGGACATTTTTCCATTTTTTGTACAGATAGAGTGGGAGGGAGAGAGAGGAAGGGAGAGAGAGAGAGAAACATCGATGTGAAGGTACACATCGAGTGGCTGCCACCCGCACGACCAACCAGGGCCGGGGACAAACTGCAACCGAAGTACATGCCCTTAGTGGGAACTGAACCCGGGTCTCTCCAGACCGCAGGCCGACACTCTAACCGCTGAGCCAAACTGGCCAGGGTTCAAAGGCTACTCTTTCTAGCAAAAGTCTGGGAGAAGTGTAGCCCAGCAGGATATAAACATGTTGACTGTAGCAGCCCTGATCAGGAGAACAGAGGAATAAAGCCATTCCCCACCTCTCACTGCCTGGGGCTCTGCCCCTAGAAATGATGGGAAGACCCCTGTCTTCCATTCCTGCCCTGAAATAAGAGCGGTGCCCCTTTTCTCGCTCCCCCAACTAGAGGGTAAGTGGAGATTTACTGAGAGTATTTATCTAGAAAAAGTAATTTTTTATTGTGGTAAAATGTGCTTAATATAAAATTTACCATTTTATTCACATTTAGGTGTACAGTTCAGTGGCATTAAGTATATTCACCTTATTTTGCTACACTGTCACCACCATCCTACTCTAGAACTTTTTCATCTTCTCAAACTGGAACTCTGTACCCTTTAAATACAAATTATTTGATCTCCCTTTCCTCAGGCCCTTGCAACCACTGCTCTGCTTTCTCCCTCTGTGAATTGGTCTATTCTACTGCACTCATATCAGCGGCATCATACAGTATCTGTCCCTTTGTTTCTGGCTCATTTAACTTAGCACAATGTCAAAGTCACCTATATTGTGGCATATATTAAAGTTTTCTTCTTTCTTTTTTATTGTGTTAACAGCATAAAACAAAATTTATCATCTTCACCATTTTTAAGTGTATAGTTCAGAAGTGTTAACTATATTCATATTATTGTGAAACAAATCTGGAAATCTGCACCTCTATAACTATTATACAACAACTCCCTCTTGCCTCTCCCCTTAGCCACTTGTAACCACCATTCTACTTTCTTTTCCATGAATTTGACTACTTTAGATACCTTATATAAGTGGAGTCATACAGAATTTGTATTTTTCTGACTGTCATATTTCACTTAGCATAATGTCCTCAACGTTCATCCATGTTGTAGCACGTGACAGATTTTTTCCTCCTTTTTCAGGTTGAATAATGTTCCATTGCATGTGTATACTACATTTTGCTTATCCATTCATCTACCAATGGACATTTGAATAGCTTCTACCTCTTGGCTATTTAAAAAAAATTTTTTTTAATTAATTTATTTTTGTTACAGATGTTTCTCCTTTTTCTCCACAGACACCCTCCTCCCTATACCACCCCCTCCTCCAAGCATTGTTGTCTATGTCCATTGGTTATGCATACATGCATATAAGTTCTTTGGTGTATCGCATCCCCCCACCCCACCCCCTCCTCTGAGGTTTGTCTGTCTGAACCATACTCTTTTCTATCTCTCCGGGTCTATATTTCACAAATAAGTGAGATCATGTGATATTTGTCTTTCTCTGATTGGCTTATTTAGCTTAGGATAATACTCTGCAGGTCCCTCCATGTAGTCTCAAAGGATAAGAGATCTTTCTTACAGCTGCATAATGTTTCATTGTGTATATGTACCACAGGTTTTTTATCCACTCATCTACTGATGGACGCTTGGGCTGTTTCCAGATCTTAGCAATTGTAAATAGTGCTGCTATGAACACAAGGGTGCATATATTCTTTCTGTTTCAGGCTTCTTAGGGTATATTCCTAGAAGTAGGATCACTGGGTCAAATGGCAATTCAATTTTTAATTTTTTGAGGAAACACCATATTGATTTTTATAGTGGCTGCACCAGTCTGCATTCCCACCAGCAATGTACTAGAGTCCCCTTTTCCCCACACCTTCACCAGTACTTGTTTGATGATTTGTTGATGGCAGCCATTCTGGCAGGTGTGAGGTGATACCTCATAATCATTTTAATTTGCATCTCTCTGATGATTAGTGATGCTGAGCATTTTTTCACATGCCTCTTGGCCATTTGTATGTCCTTTTTGGAGAAGTGTCTATTTGGGTCCTCTGCTCATTTTTAAGTGGGTTCTTTGTCTTCCTTTTGTTGAGTTGTATAAGTACTCTATATATTTTGGAAATTGACCCCTTATCTGATGTATTGTTGGCAATTATGCTCTCCCATATAGTGGATTCCCTTTCCATTCTGATGGTTGTTTCTTTTGCTCTGCAGAAGCATTTTAATTTGATGTAATCCCATGTATTAATTTTTTTCTTTGTTTCTCTTGCCTGAGGTGTTGTATCAGTGAAAATTCTGCTGCGTGTGATATGTGAAATTTTGTTGCCTATTGATCTATATGCCTGTTCTTGTGCCAGTACCAGGCTGTTTTAATTACAGTAGCTTTGTAGTATAACCTGATATCTGGTATTGTGATCCCTCCTACTTTGTTCTTCTTTTTTCAAGATTGCTGTGGCTATTCGGGGTCTTTTTTGGTTCCATATGAACTTTTGAAGTATTTGTTCTAGTTCTGTGAAATATGGCATTGGTATTTTAATGGAGATTGCATTTAATTTATAGATTGTTTTGGGTATTATGGACATTTTAATGATGTTAATTCTTCCAATCCATGAACAAGGTATATGCTTCCACTTTTTTATATCTTTCTCTATTTCTTTTTCCAATGTCTTATAGTTTTCTGCAAATAGGTTCTTGACTTCTTTGATTAAGTTTATTCCTAGGTATCTTAATGTTTTTACCACAATGGTAAATGGATTGTTTTTTTAGTTTCTCTTTCTGTGAGTTCATTATTGGTGTATAAGAATGCCATCAATTTCTTGATGTTTTGTATCGTGCTACCTTGCCAAATTTGTTTATTAAATCTAGTAGATTTTTGATGGAGTCTTTAGGGTTTTCTATGTACAATATTATGTCACCTGCAAATAATGATCATTTCACCTCCTCCTTTCCAATTTGGATCCCTTTTTTTTTTCTTCATGTCTGATTGCTGTGGCTAAGACTTCCAGTACTGTGTTAAAATAAGAATGGTGAAAGTGGGCATCTGTGTCTTGTTCCTGTTCTTAAGGGAAATGCTTTTAGTTTTTTTTTTCCCATTGAGTATGATGTTGGCTGTAGGTTTTTTATATATTGCCTTTATTATGTCGAGGTATGATCCCTCTATTCCCACTTTGCTGAGTGTTTTTATCAGAAATGGGTGCTGTATTTTGTTGAATGCTTTTTTAGCATCTATTGATATGATCATATGGTTTTTATCTTTCATTTTGTTTATGTGGTGTATTGCATTTATTGATTTGTGAATATTGTACCATCCTTGCATCACTGGGATGAATCCCACTTGGTCATGGTGCATACTTTTTTTAATGTATTACTGGATCTGATTTGCATATATATGTGTGTGTGTGTATATATATATATATATATATATATATATATATTAATCTTCATATATATATATTTTTTATATTTTATATATATATTTTTTAATCTTCACCTGAGGACATTTTTCCATTTTTTGGACAGATAGAGTGGGAAGGAGAGAGAGGAAGAGAGAGAGAGAGAGAGAGAGAGAGAGAGAGAAACATCAATGTGAAAGGGACACATTGAGTGGCTGCCACCTGCACAACTTAACCAGGGCCGGGGACAAACTGCAACCGAGGTATGCGCCCTTAGCGGGAACCGAACCCAGGTCTCTCTGGACCGCACGCTGACGCTCTAACCACTAAGCCAAACTGGCCAGGGCTGATTTGCTAATATTTTGTTAAGGATTTTGGCATCTATGTTCATCAGGGATATTGGCCTGTAGTTATCTTTCTTTGTAGTGTCTTTATCAGGTTTTGGAATTAGAATTATGCTGGCCTCAAAACAAGTTTGGAAGTCTTTCATCTTCTTGAATTTTTTGAAATAGTTTGAGGAGAATGGGTGTTAGATCTTCTTGAATGTTCGGTAAAACTCCCTGGTTAAGCTGTCCAGGCCTAGGCTTTTGTTTGCTGCAAGATCCTTGATTACATCTTCAATTTCTTTAGTTGTTATTGGTCTGTTCAAGTTTTCTATCTCTTCCTGATTCAGTGTCGGGAGACTATGTTTTTCTAGATATTTGTCCATTTTTCCTAGATTGTCCAGTTTGTTGGTGTATAATTGTTCATAGTATGTTTTGATGATTTTTTGTATTTCTATGGTGTCAGTTGCTACTGCTCCTCTTTTGTTTCTGGTTTTGTTTCTTTTCAAAGAACCAACTCTCTGTTTTATTGATCTTTTGAATAGTTCTTTTGGTCTCTATGTCATTTATTTCTGCTCTGATTTTTACTATTTGCTCTGGGTTTTTCTTTTTGTTTGCTTTCTAGTTTTTTAAGTTGTGAAGTTAGATAGTCAATTAGAAATTTTTTTTGTTTCCTGAGGTAGGCCTGTAAATGCTATTTATGAATTTCCCCCTCAGGACTGCTTTTGCTGCGTCCCATAGGTTTTGTGTTGTTGTGTGTTTATTGTCATTGGTTTCCAGGAAGTTTTTAATTTCTTCTTTGATCCTCTTGGTGACTCATTTATTCTTTAAAAACATGCTATTTAGCCTCCATGTGTTTAAATGTTTTTGTTGTAACTGATTTCTAGTTTCAAGCCATTGGGATTTGAGAAGATACTTGGTATGATTTCAATCTTCTTGAACTTGTAGAGACTTAGTTTGTGTCCTAACATGTGGTCTATCTTTGAGAATGTCCCATGTGTACTTGAAAAGAATGTGAATTCTGCAGTTTTGGGGTGTAATTATCTGTAGATATCTATTATATCCATTTGATCTAGGGCATCATTTAGAATCTCTGTATCCTTGTTCCTCTTGGCTATTTTGAATAATCCTGGTATGAACATGAGTGTTCAAATATCTTTTCAACATTCTTCTTTCAATTCTTTGGATATATAACCAGTCATGGAATTGCTAGATGATATGGTAATTCTATTTTTAATTTTATGAGAAGCTGCCATGCTGGGGAAATGTAGTTTTTAAACCTGTATATAATATCCTGGGCAGACCTTTGTATACCCCATGCATGAGACCACACAGAAGATCTGATGCCTGAACATTGGTCTGGAGCACCATCCAGGTTTTAGATTGACCTCTTGGTAGCACATAATGAGAATGGCCAGAAAAACACTGTGAAGCCTTTGAAAACTAAATTGGCATTTGAACCACAGCCTACAAACATGGAACAGGACATGTGTTCTGAATCTAAACATGTGACTCTGCTAACATAGATTTAAGTAGGAACCAGAATCTCATAATATTCTAATTCTCCATGATACAATACAAAATTTTCATCATACCAAACCTACGAAAATCTCAATGTAATGAGAAAAGGCAATCAAGAGATGTTAATACCAAGTAAACAAATATTGGAATTATCTAAGAATTTCAAGCAGCTATCGTAAACTCTCTTCAACAAACAATTATGAATACCCATAAAACAAATGAAAAAAATTAGAAATACTTAACAAAGAAACAGAAAGAATAAAGAAGAACCAAACTTTAGAGAAAATGAATGATTAAAAATGTCAGCTTGGACCCAGCTGGTTTTGCTCAGTGGTTAGAGTGTTGGCCTGTGGACCAGAGTTGAGGGTTTGATTCTCAGTCAAGGGCACATATGTTGGTTGCAGTTTTGATCCCTGACCTTGGTCAGATTTCTTAAGCATAAATATTAATAACATAGGTATAATTATTTTAAACATATATTCAATTCTTTATCTTTCCACTTTGAAATGCACTTATTCACCAAGAAAACCATTATGTCATCTGGGTTGCTATTTCAAGTGTATATTTTGTGGTGGTATTTTTTTTTTTAATTGTGGTAAAATACAAAACATAAAATTTACCGTGTTAATAATTTTATATCTATAGTTCAGTGGTATTATATATATTTATCATGTGCAAACTTTATCATTCTCCATAGCTCTTTTCATCTTGTAAAACTGAAACTCTATATCCTTTAAATAATAGCTTCCCATTCCCTCCCCTCAGCCTCTGGCAACCCATTCTACTTTCTTTATATATAATTTTTACTACTTTAGGTACTCATATAAATGTAAGCATATTGTATTTGTTTTTTTCTGACTGGTTTGGGTCACTTAGCATAAACTCCTCAAAGTAGCATATTGTAGAATTTCCACCTTAAAAAGAATGAATAATATTCTATTTTGCTATTCTATTTATCAATTGGTGGACACTTGTGTTGCTTTTGCATTTTAGCTGCAATGAACAACATTATGAATGTGGTTATATAAATATCTCTTTGAGACTCTGCTTTTAATTCTTTGGTTATATATCCATAAGTGGGATTGCTGGGTCATATGGTAGTTCTATTTTTAATTTATTGATATAAATTATAATATATAAATATATAATATAATGTAATATAATATAACATAATAATTTTATATTCCATAATTTCTGTACCATCTTATGTTCCCATCAACAGTGCACAAGGATTCCAATTCCTCCACATTCTTGCCAACACATTGCTTTCTTTTTTTTTTTTTTTTTTTTTATAGTAGCCATCGTACTCGGTGTGAGGCAGTATCTCATTATAGTTTTGATTTGCATTTCCGTGGTGATCACTAATGTTGAACATATTTTCATATGCTTGTTAGCCATTCATGATTCTGTTTTTGAGAAATGTCTATTCAAGCCCTTTGCCCAATTTAGAATCAGGGTTTTTTTTGTTGTTGTTTATTTTTTGTTGTTTTTGATTTTGTTGTTGAGATATAGGGAGTTTTTTTTGTTTTTGTTTTATTTTATTCTCACCCTAAGATATATATATATATTTTGCATTTATCTTCAGATAGAGCAGAAGGAGAGAGGGAGGAAGAGAGAAAGAAAGAAACATTAATGTGAGAGAGAGACATCGACTGGTTGCCACTCACTTGACACCAGCCAGGGCTGGCGACAAACTGCAACTGAGGTATGTGCCCTTAGTGGGAACTGAACCTGGGTCTCTCTGGTGGGCTGACACTCTAAATGCTGAGCCAAACCAGCCAGGGGGAGATCTAGGAGTTTTTATGTATCCATTTATTTATGTTTTCTTTAATTTCTTTCAGCCATGTTTTCTAGTTTTTATTTTGTAAGTCTTTCACCAATTTGGTTAAGGTATTTTCTAAGTACTTTATTTTTATTTATTTTTTTAGATGCGATTGTAAATGGACTTGTCTTTGTAATTTCTTTTTCAAATTGTTCATTGTTAGTGTATAGAAATGTAACTGATTTTTGTATGTAGACTTTGTATCTTGCAACTTTGCTGAATTCATTTATTCTGTATTTTGTTTTTTAATGGGAATTTTTAGAGTTTTCTACATATAAGAAAGACCATGTCATCTGAAAACAGAGGTAATTTTTTCCATTCCAGTATGGATGCCTTTTTTTTTTTTTTTTAATTTTTCAACCACAGTTTACATTCAGTATAATTCCACACCAGTTTCAGATGTACAGCAAAGTGGCCAGAAAACCATGCATTCTAGTCCTCCTGCTGTCCCAAGCACCCACCTGGCCCCATACCTTGTATTATTGACTATATTCTCCATGTTTCAATCTACATCTCTGTGGCTATTCTACAACTACAAATTTGTACTGCTTAATCCCTTCACCCTTTTCACCCATTCCCTCCATGCCTCCACACAGCTGTCAGTCTGTTCTTTGTATCTATGAATCTGTTTCTTTTTTGTTTGTTTGTTTATATTGTTCATTAGATTCAACATAAGGGAAATCATGTTATTTGTCTTTCTCTGACTGGCATATTTCACCTAGCATAATACCCTTTAGGTTCACAGTTTAGATGCCTCTTATTTCTCTATGTTGCCTAATTGCTCTGACTAGATCTTCTACCACTATGAACAGAAGTGGCAAAAGCAGATATTCTTGCCTTGTTCCTAATATTAGGAGAAAAGCTTTTAACCTTTTACTACTGAATATGATGTTCACTGTGGATTTTTCATAAATATCTTTTATTATGTTGGGGTAGTTTTCTTATGAGTTTGTGAGGTTTTGTGTGTGTGTTTTTTTTAATCATGAAAGAGTGTTGAATTTTGTCAGATACTTTTCTGCATCAATTTAGATAATCATATGATTTCTTTCCCCTTCATGGTGTTAATGTAGTGTGTTAAATTAATGGATTTTGGTATGTCGAACCATCTTTTTACTTCAGGTATAAATCCCACTTGGTCATGGTGTATAATCCTTTTAATACAATGCTGAATTCTGTTTGTTAGTATTTTGTTGAGGATTTTTGCATCAATTTAATAAGGCATATTAGTCTGTAGTTTTATTTTCTTGTAGTGAGTTTGGTGTCGTGGTATCCTTAAGACTCTGTTTACCTTGTGCAATCTTGTCTCAGACTCAATAATGTATATTGTTCTCTCTTCAAGTTCATTGATTCTTTCTTCTGCCTGCTTAAATCTGCCTTTCAATTCCTCTAGTAAGTTTTTTAATTTCAATTATTGTACATTTTAGTTCCAGAATTTCTTTTTTGTATTTTATATCTCTTTATTAATATTTCAATTTTGTTCACATTTTTTTCTTGATTTTATCCACATCTTTCTTTACTTGAGTGTCTTTAAGACAGTTGTTTTAAAGTATTTGCCCTGGCTAATCATTTGTAATATTTAGCTAATTTTTTAAATGACTGATAGGAAGTTTAGGTGGAGATGTTTCCAAAACAGGGGGCTACAGGTGACTAGTTGAGAGGGAGGTAATCTAGGACTTTCTGATGGGAAATAACACAAAACATAAGAGAAAACCCCCTCCCCTCTGGCCACCATCAGATGTTCACTGTTTCTATGAGTCTGTTTCAATGTTGTTTGTTTGTTTATTTTGGTCTTTAGATTCCACATATAAGTGAAATCATATGGTATTTATTTTTCTCTGACTGACTTATTTCCCTTAGCATTCACTTTATTATTTTCACTTAGCATTCACTTTATTATTACAAAGACTTGTGACCTTTGATGGGCTTTTTGAGAACACTGTCTGCCAAGGTGGCTGGGTTCAACCTATCTACCCCTTCCTATCTTTTTTCCCTTGGCCTGCAGTTTTGATGGAGTGCCTTTTCTCATGCATGACTATGACCTGAGAAGAACAACCAATATCAAGGAGGTCATACTAAATGATTCTATTGTACCAGGTTCCATGTACTATTGGGATTTTCTGTCAACTCTGAATGCTGGCAAATGGTTTGTACAACCACAGGTAAGACATATTCTCTACCTCAACAATCCTGCATTGATTCTATTTTCTGTACAAAGTCATGTGCTGCTTCTGGAGATAAAGGCTTTTGATGAAGATAGTCAAGCATTCACATAATTTCATTCCAATTTGGTAGCAGGATTATAGCACTGGCAGAAGGGCTATTCCAGTAATGCAGTCAGTTTAATTACTGATTTCTATAGTCTATGGAAATTCTGAAGACAAACTTTTGATTTTACTACTGCCATTTAATTCCTTTTTCTTTTTTATCCTCACCCGAGGACATTTTTCCATTTTTTGTTCAGATTGAGTAGGAGGGAGAGAGAGGAAGAAAGAGAGAGAGAGAGAGAGAGAGAGAGAGAGAGAGAGAGAGAGAGAGAGAAACATTGACGTGAATGGGACACATCGAGTGGCTGCCACCCACACAACCCCAACCAGGAGGGCTGGGGACAAACTGCAACCAAGGTACGTGCCTTAGCGGGAACTAAACCCGGGTCTCTCTAGACTGCAGGTCAACGCCCCAACTGCTGAGCCAAACCAGCCAGGGCCATTTAATTCCTTTTTATCCAAGCAATTCATAAACTTTTACAGTGTGCCTACCATGTATATTACATTTTACTGGGCATTTTGAGTAGTTTACAATCATAGATTTAAAAAATATTTATTGAGTACCTATTGGGTACTAGATACAAGGAATACGATGATGAAGAAACAACACCCAGCCTTAAAGGAGTTCACTGGCTAGCATATGAAAAAGTCAATTACACTACAGTGTGATAAATGCTAAACTAGAGTCGATTTCAGGTTGCTAATTTCTGTTCTATAACTCACCAAGTTTTCAGTAATTTATTATAGCAGCTGTTGGAAACTAATACAGTCAGTACAACACATCTTTATATTCTCCTCAGTTATTTCTATACCTAAACAGTTTGAACTTTTGTTCTATTCATAGGAATAACTCATGGTTTTCAATTTTTGAGTCTTTTTAGGAATTTATATACCATAATGCTATAATAGCAAGTGTAACATGTACAAAGAAATATGATTGGGAATTAGACTGATTTATATAATCAAGTTGAGTCACAATCTTTAATTATAATTATGGCACTCCTCCACTGTCTGTCTGTCTGTCCATGTGTCTGTCCATTTATCCATCCATCCATCCATCCATCCATCCATCCATCCATCCATCCATCTATATCAATTGATAGCAGTCTAACATCTGTTAAGGCTGTTGATTAGAATACTTATTTATTTTTTAATCAAATTCACTTTAGACCCATTAATTTCAAATTTGCTAGAAGCTAGCAAGAGATGGTATGTTCAGCGTATTTTCTTTTCCTTTTTTTTTTTTTCGGGTGCGTGCCCCTAGCGGGAACTGAACCTAGGACTCTCTGGTCTGCAGGCCAACGCTCCAACCACTGAGCCAAACTGGCCAGGGCAAAATTTTATTTTTTATTTAAAGTTTACATTCAGTATTATTTTGTATTAGTTTCAGGTGTACACATGGGGGTTAGATGATCATATACTTTACAAAGTGTTCTCCCTGATATTTCTAGTACCCACCTGGCACCTTACATAGTTATGATAATATTATTGACTATATTCTCTGTGCTATACTTTATATCCCCTTATTATTTTATAACTACCACTCTGTACTTCTTTCTTCTTTACCTCTTTCACTCAGTCCCCCCTCCCCACTGGCTACCATCAGTTGTTCACTGTATCTATGAGTCTGTTTCAATTTTGTTTGTTTGTGTATTTTGTTCTTTAGATTTCCCATATAAGTGAAATCATATAGTATTCTCTGACTGACTTATTTTACTTAGCATAATATCCTCTAGGTCCATCCATGCTGTCACAAATAGTAATATTTCATTATTTTTTATGACCAAGTAATATTCCATTATACATATGTACCACAGCTTTTTTTTCATTTCATTTTATTTTTTATTATTTTATTTTTGTTACAGATGTTTCTCCTTTTATTCCCCATTGACACCCTCCTCCCTATCCCCAGCTTTGTTGTCCATGTCCATTGGTTATGTGTACATGCATATAAGTTCTGTGGTTTATCTCTTCCCTCCCCCCACTACCCCCTCTTCTGAGGGTTGTCAGTCTGTACCCTACTTTCATGTCTCTGGGTCTATCCATTCCTCAGACTGTTACGTTCATTATATTCCACAAATAAGTGAGATCATGTGATATTTGTCTTTCTCTGCTTGGCTTGTTTCACTGAAGATAATACTTTCCAGGTCCCTCCATGTCGTCTCAAAAGATAAGAGATTTTTCTTTCTTACAGCTGCATAGTACTCCATTGTGTATATGTACCACAACTTTTTTATCCATTCGTCTACTGATGGACACTTGGGCTTTTTCCAGATCTTAGCTATTGTAAATAGTGCTGCTATAAAAATGGGGGTAATATACCTACAGCTTTTTTTATCTGCTTGTGTATTGATAGGCACTTGGGTTGCTTCCATAGCTTGGCTATTGTAAATAATTCTGCTATGAACATAGGGGTACATATATGCTTCGAATTAGTGTTTTGGGTCTCTCTGAAACCCAAAGTGGAGTTGATCGCCCAGCATATTTTCAAGTTGTCTACACTAGTAAAAGTTTGGTAGAGCTGAGTTATAGTTACAGTGATGGTTGTCTAGAATATCCTAGAGTTGGGCAAATGATTGTTTTAAGTAAGAGGAACATGATCAGCTAAATCAGCAGTGTATAATCTGAAGTCAATGAAAACAAAAGTATGACTACAAGATAAAGAACAAAAGCATTCAAAGGTAAGTTTGGGATTTATCAGAATTTTTTCCTATTGTGCTTTAAAAAAACATATCTTTATTGTTGAAAGTATTACAGATGTCTCCCCCACTACCCTCCCATTGACCCCCTCCACCCCTCTCCCTGCCCAGGCCTTCACCACACGATTGTCTGTGTTCATCGGTTATGCATGTAAAAGTCTTTGGTTAATCTTTTCCTGCCCCTACCTCCCCACTTCCCTCTGAGATTTGTCAATCTGTTCCTGTTGCTTTCTGATGACAGCTGTTCTACTTCATGTAGTTGTTTGCTAGTTATAAGGACCTTGGGTTAGCTGTTGACTCCTAGTGGTTCTCTGGAGAACCTAGGGTTTTGATTGTACCTTTTCAATTCTTATAGATGGGTGATGTCACTTTAGTTGGGAAATATGTACCCAAGGATCAATTCCTTCTACTTTAACTGCTCTACTGGAGTTTAGACTATCTGATACGGTCTTTTGCAGTGATGTTCAAGGGCAGTCTTTCTACGAGGTATTTTCCAGCCTGTTTTTGTTAATAACAGGACTGAGATATCTTGGCTAATCCTTTGTAATCTTTAGCTAATTTTTTTAATGAGTGATATGAAGTTTGGGTGGAGATATTCCCAAAACATGGGGCTATAAGTGACTAGTTGATAGGGAGGTAATTTAAGACTTACTGATGGGAAAGAACACAAAACATTAGAGAAAAAGGGCAATCCTTGGGGGCATGAAATTTTAAGGGTATTTTATAGTTTGGCTCATTTCAGTTTTCACATTTCATATATTCTTCCCACTTTTCAAGATTATGATGTATATAAGGACAGGAGATATTTTAATAAGGAGCAAAGTTTTGCACAATTTAAAATAAATAATGTAGGTAAATGTTTTCCCCTACCACAGTATAGTAAGTTAGAATAGCTTAAGTAGAGAACACAAATATATAATAATATTTTAAAGCCATTTTAAGTTGCATTTACTATTTAATGGGGAAATGCTTTAGCCTGCCCATAAAATAAACACACAATTACTAGTACAAATTTATTACCCACAGAGGGAAGAAACTGCACAAAATCTGTTTTGAGAGGTCCCTATGGGCAAGGTTCCATTCCATGTCTCACTTTTACAGTTTTTTTCAGGATTATGTTGGTTATAGATGAAGGAAATCTGGTCACATTTTCTGATATCTTAGAAAAGTTGCCCCATCAGTGTTTGTTTAATACTGCAATCAATTTATCCCTTCTGTGATAAATTATGTCATGGAGGATTTGTTTAATACTGCAATCAATTTATCCCTTCTGTGATAAATTACGTCAAGTATCTATTTGAGCTTAATTGGTGCTACCAGGTGGCCATCATGAATCTGACAACCTAATTAGTTCTAGTGCTTCTTTTCAAAATTGGGGACCACATTTGGTGCATTAAATGGTACAATTCTTGAACTCCATAGATTTGTCTTTCTTCTCTATACGAGGCCCTTCCCTAAGAACTTTAGTCGAGCATGTTATTCAGCATGATGATCTGCTCAAGCATTTCCTCTCATGTCTTTTTCACTGTGGACCTCTACCTTTAGGACCACAATTTATTTGGGAAGCTTCAAGGCATCAGTAATTTGTGTATTTATTATTTATTTTTAATACAGATAACTAAAGAGGTTAAAATCTTTTTTTTTCCCCTCCATAGCATCTTAAAGTTGTGAACTACTTCAAAATCAAACAAGCAATCAGTATATATAGTTACCCTTTTATTTTTAGCAATCTCATATCCCCTAGGGAGGGCAATATTTTGGCTGCTTGAGCCAATTTCATATCTGGTAATAGATTCACGATTCTATAAGAAAATCTAGAAAAATTATTGCATTATCAACCTATTATTATTTATTTTTATTTTGAAAATAAAACCTGTCAAGAAACAATATTAAATCAAGATTTTATATAGGAGTGCCCAAAAGAACTGTTCCAGGCATGGAGAGTTATCAAACTACATAAATCGTGACAGTTTCCTTCACTGGTAAGGGTAATATAGTTACTGTATTGAATGTTACATTGGTGAAGGGTCATATGAGAAAGAGAATGTAGCTGTATGGTAATTAATCAACTAACATAAAAATATTGGGTATTTTCAGTTAACAATAGAGATTGCATTAAATGTAGTACCATAAAATAAGAACGTGAACCTACAATAGGATTTGAAGATTCTTAGACTAATTTAGCCAAGACTGCATTTTTTTTCTGAGGAAAAGATTAAAAGCCTTGCTGCTCGATCAGGGAATAGACAGTAATAAGCAATGTGTCTTTGATATGTGCCAAGTTGTTGAATTAATACCCTTAGACCATGGCCTCCCCTTTTGTGTACTTTCAAAAAGAAAGGTTTCTGATGACCTGGAAGATCAGCAAAGATGATTGTTGAAGAAATATTTTGAGGTCACTGAAGGTCTTTGGTTTCTGTGTTTTGTGAAAGTGTTTCCGAGTTGTATAAGTCAAATCACAGAGGCCTGTCTATTTTTTACAACATCTAATCAATCCCAGAAATCACCTTAATTGTCTTTAGTGGTTGGCTTTGAATAATTTTGGATATTTTGTTATCTCGCATTAGATTATGTCCTTAGCTGATACGTATAGCATGGCCTAGATCAGGGGTTGGCAAACTATAGCCTGATGTTCAAATCTAGCTGACTGGCTGTGTTTGTACAGCCTGTGAGCTGAGAATGGTTTTTACATCTTTAAATGGTGGGAAAAAGTGAAAAGATTAATGTTCATGATATGTAAAAAATATATGAAACTTGCCCTGGCCAATTTGGCTTAGCAGTTAAAGCGTCGGCCTGCAGACCAAAGAGTCCCAGGTTTGATTCCCGCCAAGGGCACGTACCTTGGTTGCAGTTTGTCCCTGGCCCCAGTTGGGGTTGTGCAGGTGGCAACTAGTCAATGTGTCTCTCTCACATTGATGTTTTTCTCTCTCTCTCCCTTCTGCTCTGTAACTCAAATTTCAGTGTCCATAAATAAAGTTTATTGGAACATAGCCATTCTTAGTCACTTACGAATTATCTATGGCTGTTTTTCCAGCATAATAGCAGAGTTGAATAGTTGTGAGAGAGACTGACTGTCTCATAAAGTCAAAAATATTTAGTATGTAGTCTTTCACAGAATAAGTTTGCTGAACCCTGGATAATGAACTGTTATTTTGTTTTGTTTTTTAATTTATCTTTATTGTTGAATGTATTACAAATGTTCCTCATTTTTCCCCTATTGGCCCCCTCCTCCCCACTCCCGACTCCCTCCTGCTTTTCCCCACACTGCTGTCTGTGTCCATTGGTTATGCACACATACATATAAGTTATTTGGTCTATCCCCTCCCACCCCCCACCCCCCCCCACCCCGTCCTTTTGAGGTTTGTGGGTCTAATAACCAATTTGTACTTCTTAATCCCTTCAACCATTCCCCCAACCTCCCCTCCCATCTGGCAACCAACAAAATGTTCTTTGTATTTATGAGAATGCTTCTGTTCTGCTAGTTCATTTTGTTTGTAGATTCAATTGTTGATAGATATGTATTCATTGCCATTTTGTTTGTTCATATTTTTTATCTTTAAGAAGACCCTTCAACATTTCATATAATAATGGTTTGGTGGTGATGAACTCCTTTAGCTTTTCCTTGTCTGGGAAACTCTTTATATGGCCAGCGATTCTAAATGACAGCTTTGCAAGATAGAGTAATCTTGGGTGTAGGTTCTTGCTTTTCATCACTTTGAATATTTCTTGCCACTCCCTTCTAGCCTGCAAGTTTCTTTTGAGAAATCTGCTGACTGTCTAATGGGAACTCCCTTGGAGGTAACTAACTGCTTTTCTCTTGCTGCTTTCAAGATTCTCTCTTTGTCTTGAACCTTTTGCATTTTGATGATGATGTGTCTTGGTGTGGGCCTCTTGGGGTTTATCTTGCTTGGTCCTCTCTGTGCTTCCTGGACTTGTATGTCTGTTTCCTTCACCAAGTTAGGGAAGTTTTCTGCCATTATTGCTTCAAATAGGTTTTCGATTTCTTGTTCTCTCTCTTCTCCTTGTGGGACCCCCAAGATGCAAATGTTGGTACGCTTGAAGTTGTCCCAGAGGCTCCTTACACTATCCTCATTTTTTTGGATTATTTTTTCTTTTTGCTGTTCTGATTGGGCGTTTTTGCTTCCTTATATTCCAAATCGATGGTTTGCTTCTTGGCTTTACATACTCTACTATTGAATCTGTGTAAATTATTCTTTATTTCAGTTAGTTCCTCCTTCATTTCTGACTGTACATCCTTCATTTCTGACTGGTCCTTTTTTATGTTCTTGAGGCCCTCACTAAGTTCATTGAGCATCCTTATAAGCAGTGTTTTGAACTCAGCATCTGTTAGGTTGCTTATCTCCATTTTGTTTAGTTCTTTTCCTGGAGTTTTGTTCTGTTCTTTTATCTGGGACCTGTTTCTTTGTCTCCTCATTTTGGCTGCCTCCCTGTGTTTATTTCTATGTATTACTTAACGAGAGGTATGGGGCTATCTGAGACCACATGCTGCTTGTTTGAAAGAATTTAGGAAAACCTGAAGCAGGATCCAAGATAGGCCAATCCTGTGGTTAAGCAACTGGCAAAAGCTTGGGTGAGCCTGAAATTTGGGTGAGGCAGGACCTCAGGGAATCACCAGGATGGGGCAAACAGTGTGAGCCAGGTTGCTGGAGTCCCAGATATGGCGTCTCTCTGCCACCCCAGGGAAGGGCTCACCAAAGGAACAAAGGCCTGTGATAGCACATCTGTCCAGACCTCTCCAACCCTCACTCCAATGCCAAACAACTCAGTTCTTCCCCATATGTCTCTGGTGCCTTTCAAGCTGCCTCCCCCATGCTGGAGCCTGGAGGGTGTGAGTCCGAGTAAGGTCATGCACAGGCCCTTTAAGAGGAGCTGCCTGGGGCTCCAGCCGTCTCAGCCTCCTTCAGCCTCAGTTTCCACTGGTTTTTCCAGCCAGAAGTTATGGGGACTTCTCTTCCTGGCACTGGAACCCTGAGCTGGGTGTCTGGTGTGGGATGGGGACCCCTCAGTCCTCAGGGAGGACCTTCCCAGCCAAAGTATCCTTCTAATTTTTTTCTGCCACACGTGGGTATGGGACCTGCCTGTCATGCCTCTGCCCCTCCTACCAGTCTTTATGTGGCTGATGCTTTAATTTTGTAGTTGTAGGACTTCCGTTCAGCTTGATATCAGGCAGTTTTGAATGATGGTTGTTCTGTAGTTTAGTCCTAACTTTGATGTGGTTGTGGGAGGACGCGATACTGTGTTTACCTACGCCACCATCTTGACCGGAAGTCTTGAACTGTTATTTTGTAGAATTAAAGTTTTTCTTTAGAAACTTTGTGAATAGAGTTATAGAGTCAATCTTAGTACTTCAAGATGGGTTGCTGCATATCTTTAAGATCTTGGTTTGACTTGAGAGGAGTAGGATGGGCCTTCAGTAAATGCCTAAACCATAACTTTCCAGGTAAATTGTTGATTTTTCCCTAGCGAAGGCACTGAATATTGGCTATCTTCATTAGCTAGGACACCAAAGAAAGTAGAAATTGGACTAAAGAAAGTATAGAAAATGAGTGCTAGAAAATGAGGTAAAACTCTTTAGTTAATAGCTCACAGATATTGGATGAATCTTTATCCTCCATCATCTCAGTTTTTTTGTTTGTTTGTTTGTTTTTTTTTAAGCAGGTAAAGCAGAAGTATAGCTTGGACTAATGAAAGGACAATTAATCTTTATTGAGCTAAGTCTATTAGAGTTGGCTTAGATCTTCCTTAACTTCAGCATTAAAAGGATTTTAGGCAATCGTGTCAACAGAGTCCATCTGAATTCTTATGGGTTTGATTCTAATTATTCTACTTCTTTTCCCCTCAGGGATTTTGGTACCATGGCCAATTATTTGGTTATTTTTTGAATCAATATTTATCAGTATAATTTGATTATGTACAGTAGAATTTTATGTGACTCCTAAAAAATAATTTCTCTGCAGTATGTTTCTGGAGGTTGTTTTTACAGAGTAGATTCCTAATGATGAAGTTTTTGGAAAGTGCCAGAGAGAAGAAAGGAGTGTTTCTGATAATAGCCTCAAAATAACAGTTCTGAGTTGGGACAAGGAAAGGACTTGGGATTCTTAGAAAGTCCCACTACTTCAGTGCTACTCTGAACTATCTGATTTTTTATAGTATTGGGATTCATAGTAAAGGTGGTGGCACCTTTATTGTTGTTCATCTATATTTTCAGATACTTCTCAAATTATCTGTTGAGTGGTTTCCTTTAATTGGCACTATTGGGCAGATTTAGATAATTGTCCTCTTTCTTAAACAGTATGATGCATTCAATCATCCAATGACCTTTCTAGTGTAATTTCTCTAAGCATAGGCATAGAGAACTGAGGACATTTTAGTATTGTTTTTAATTGAGGAAGCAGGTTTTATGTGGAGAACTAGAAGGTTGTTGTCATTTCTATATTGTTACTTGCTAGAGCTTTTGAAATGTTCAACCACAAGTTGGAGATAGTCTAAATTAGCATTGTCTCATTCCAGTTTATTTTTCTGATTAAGTCCCCTATTTTATATACAAAAAAGAGACTTGATTTACTTCAGCTGTTATATCTACCCCATAATATCACTTAAAGCTTACTGGAATCTAGTTTTAAACTCTCCTGTTGTTGCTATTTTGACCTTTTCGTTGAATTTATTCTTAAAGGAAAGCCTTCATAAGTGTCTTCCTATAGTGCATTTCCTATTCTTTTCCCTATTCATAGACAGTTATGCACAGCTTAGTCATTTAAATCCTGTTTTGGCCTTTGCCATCTTGTTCTTTTAACATTTAAATGAATCAGTTGGTCTAGATCTGATAGAGTCTAACAATATCTTGAATCCTGAAGCATATTTCTATTTTTGTGGGACTGAAGAAAATCCTTCATTATAGACTTTAACTCAGATCCATACTATGTTTTTGTTTTGTTTTTATCCTTACCTGAGGACATTTTTTGATATTTTGTTCAGATAGAGTGGGAGGGAGGGAGAGAGAGAGAGAGAGAAACATCAATGTGAAAGGGACACATCGAGTGGTTGCCACCTGCATGACCCAACCAGGGCCGGGGACAAACTGCAACCGAGGTACGTGCCCTTAGCGGGAACCAAACCCAGGTCTCTCTGGACCTCAGGCTTACGCTCTAACCGCTGAGCCAAACCGGCCAGGGCTATACTATGTTTAATTCAGCTTCTGTGATCTGCCTTCCAGTCTAGCATGGGGATATTGTGCAAGGTGAGAAAGGGCAGCATTTTAAAAAGGTGAAGAGAAGGAGAAGAAATAGAAAGGATGAGAATGAAAATGAAGATAAAATTGTGCAGAGAGAAAGAAATTATTTGAGTTAAGAAAATGTGAGGTGGCTACTGCTTGCTATACTGACTTTACCCACAAATAATCTACAATTGATAAAGGATGATAAAAGCAGCCATTGATTACCTTTAATATAACTAAAATATGTATGGACTGGGGTGTAGGATGAAAGGCCGTGTATTTCAAAGGAAAATGGACAGTTCTCGCCGTGTGGGAGTTACTCTCCAGCTGAAGCAGTAGAGTGTGAGGAAACTAAGTGAATTGTGCACTTTTCTATGTACCAGACATGCTCTTAGACCCTGTAAATATTTCATCACATTTAATCTTCAAATAATCTTGAGACATATATAGATTATCCCTCCCATGCCCCATTTTATAGTTTGGGTAATGAAGACATTGAGAATTTAAATGGTTCTACGAATTACACAGCAAGAAGCATATGAAGCCAGAATTTGAATCTGGTCTAAGACAGCCACAAATAACCATAGACGGCAGAATGAGACATATAATTACAGAGGCCCAAAAATGGGCCATTGGAGTGTAACACCATCAAAGTTTCTTCAGCTCAGGAGTAGTTAAGGAAGGCTTCACAAAGGAGGTAGCATTTGAACTTGGCTTTGCAGGTTGAGGTTAGGACTTTAACAGGTATGGTGAAGAAGGCAAATGAGTGATAGAGCTGGGATTGACTCCAATTAAGTCTGAAGCCAAAGCCTATTTCTAGAATAGTGAGAGCAAATGTTGGAAGCTAGTGCAAAAGGGATTATATTACCTTGAGTTATAGAAAAAAGTCTGAAAAGGTAGGTCAGGACTGAAACATGAAGGTCTTTCAGTGCAAATACAACAGGTTCTTCGATGTAGACTAAATCATTCAAAATACCATAATTACCTGTGGAGATTACATTTAATGTCTCTCCTTGGTAACTCTTATCTCAGGACCAGTATTTCAAAGGGCCTGTGGGTTCAATGGTAATGGAGTAATGCATAGGTAGGGCTAGATGTGGAGCTACATAGCAGGAGGATTGTAAAATGCTTCTAATGGAAGCCAGTGCATTCTCTTTTGTATTTATTTTTGTAGCTCCGACCATTTCACAATATGAAACCCTTATCAGAGGCTGATAAAGAAAAAGCAAGACAACAGGTGATTCCAAAACTAAGTGATTTATTGGAACTTGCACAGAAGGAGAAAGAAATTGTGATATTTGATCTTCGTAGACCTCCTGGAAAACATCCTTTTAGAAAAACATTTATCCATCGTGTTGTACGTGTGATTCTTGACTCTAATATTGAGCAACATCTGGTATGTCTATCTCAGTATTTATGGTAGAGGTTGGGAGGTGGGTAGCATGTCCCTGGAGCATAGAAGTTGAATCTGACTGACCCTTGTAGATCTTCCCTGGCATCCTTAAATAATTTTGTTCCCTATAGAAATGGAGACTCTCTCTCTCTCCCTCCCTTCCTCCCTCCCTTCTTTTCTTTCTTCCTTTATTTTTTTAAAATTGATTTGAGAGAGAGAGAGAGAGAAGATGGGAAAGAGAGAAACACTGATTTTTTTGTTCCACTTATTTATGCCTTCATTGGTTGCTTTTTGTATGTGCCATAATTGGAGATCAAACCAGCAACCTTGGTGTACTGGGACAACGCTCTAACCCACTGAGCTACCCAGCCAGGGCTGGAAATAGTTTCTTATGCAAATGGCAACCCAAGAATGACCCACTTTTATTGATTTCAGTGGGGGAAAAACCAAAACCAAATGAAATATCAGCACTCTGTTAAAAAGAAATGTGTGTAATGACTGTTTGAGCAGAGATTTGTTCATCATGTTTTTCAGAAGCAACTCTCTGCATTGGGGTAGTCAACCATTACAAATCTCTTAAATTCTGAGAATATGGAAGAGTGCTGGGAGTGAAAAATGTGTCTTTATACCAATGGAACTATTTGCACAGATGAGTCATAATATAATAGCATTTCCCATTGGAAGGAAATGCACCCTCTCAAAAGTGATATTTAGTGTCATCAGCCTAAGGAGATGTTTATGTTTCCCACCTTTCATCCACATCTGCTGACCCCTCATCCCCTTTCGCTGGTGTGAGGCTATCTGTACATAATGGACCATTGACCCATGATGTTATCTGAGAAAACTCAGTTGCAGAACAACCCTGATGAAAGCCCCATTATAACAGTTTATTAGACAATATTAAGCCAAGGGCTAGAACCTCCCTCTGCTCCCTGTAGGTTATTACCAGTGCTAGAACAGGGCTCCGTCTATTCTCTATGACTGTTTGTACCTAGACAGCTGATTGTCCACTGAAAGATTTCCTGTTTCTTCTTACAGATTTATTGGTTGCCTGGTTTTGACAGGGATTATGTCAAACAGAAAGCTCCTGGTTTTCAACAGGTGGGCCGGTTAAGCCCCATTGAAGAACTTACAAAAGAAAATATCAGTATCATAAGTGTTGACTACAAGAGGTTATTCCACAATGGGTTGAGGTAAGTGTTTGACCTCACCTCTCTAGGCTTGTATTGCCTTACTTGCACAAAATCTGCGTTCTAACCAAACTACTTAGCTTTCCCTTCCCATCTCAGGATTCTGTGCGTGGCTGTCTTTTTGGAATTCCCTATTCCTCTCTTGCTCTTCCTTCCCTTTCTTCCTGCCTCCCTCTACCAACAAACATTTATCAAGTATGGATTATGTACCTGGAACATAGTCTTCAGCCCCTTTTCTTGTGCTTTAATCTCTGATGATTCAACACATGTTTTTGTGTGCTTGGCATTTTTATTTTCACATAAGGTGATTGTTGAAAAGTCAGAACTAAAAAAGGTGTTTATTTCCTCCTGCCATTACCAGATAGTACCTCATAAATAGCTTTGTGATCCAGGTAGGCATATTTCTAATAGAAATAATAAATTAAGAACATTACTAAATCATTATTTAAAAACTTAAAGCAGCCAAGCGTGAGAAGAAACTAAAGTTATCAACCACTACATTTATAAATGTATAATTAAAGATAGTTTTTATTTATTTATTTTTTAAACTTATCTTTATTGTTGAATGTATTACAGATATTCCTCCTTTTCCCCCTATTGACCCCTCCTTCCCGCTCCTGTCCTCTTCCTGCCTTTCCCCACACTGTTGTCTGTGTCCATTGGTTATGCATATATGCATATAAGTTCTTTGGTTTATTTCTTCCACCCCCCCCCCCCCCACCCAACCCCTTTCCCTTTAAAGTTTGTCAGTCTAACAACCAATTTTGACTTCTTAATCCCTTCACCTTTTTCACCCATCCCGCCAAATCCCTTCCCATCTGGCAACCAACAAAATGTTCTCTTTATCTACGAGTCTGTTTCTGTTCTGCTTGTTCATTTTGTTTGTAGATTCAATTGTAGATAGATATGATTTAATGCCATTTTGTTTGTTCATATTTTTGATCTTTTTCTTCACAAAGACCCTTCAACATTCCATATAATGCTGGTTTGGTGGTGATGAACTCCTTTAACATTTTCTTGACTGGGAAACTCTTTTATACGGCCAGAGATTCTAAATGATAGCTTTGCAGGATAGAGTAATCTTGGTTGTAGGTTCTTGCTTTTCATCACTTTGAATATTTCTCGCCACTCCTTTCTGGCCTGCAAAGTTTGTTTTGAGAAATCAGCTGACAGTCTTATGTCCCTTGTAAGCTAACTGCTTTTTTTCTTGCTGCTTTTAAGATTCTCTCTTTGTCTTGAACCTTTTGCATTTTGATGATGATGTGTCTTGGTGTGGGCCTCTTTGGTTTCATCTTGTTTGGGACTTTCTGTGCTTCCTAGACTTGTATGTCTGTTTCCTCCACCAAGTTATGGAAGTTTTCGGCCATTATTGTTTCAAATAGGTTTTCAGTTCCTTCCTTCCTTCCTTCCTTCCTTCCTTCCTTCCTTCCTTCCTTCCTTCCTTCCTTCCTTCCTTCCTTCCCTCCCTCCCTCCCTCCCTCCCTCCCTCCCTTCCTCCCTCTCTTATTTTTTTTATCCTCACCCGAGGACATTTTTTCATTTTTTATTCAGATAGAGTGGGAGGGAGAGAGAGGAAGAGAGAGAGAAACATTGATGTGAAAGGGACACATCGAGTGGCTGCCACCCGCCTGACACAACCAGGGCCAGGGACAAACTGAAATTGAGTTACATGCCCTTAGCAGGAACCAAACCTGGGTCTCTCTGGACCGCAGGCCGATGCTCTAACTGCTGAGCCAAACCGGCCAGGCAGTTTTTAATTTCTTGTTCTCTCTCTTCTCCTTCTGGCACCCTTATGATGCAAATGTTGGCTGCTTGAAGTTGTCCCAGAGGCTCCTTATACTATCCTAATTTTTTTTGGATTCTTTTTTTGCTGTTCTGATTGGGTGTTTTGCTTCCTTATATTGCAAATCGATAGTTTGCTTCTTGGCTTTACCTACTCTACTATTGAATCTCTGTAAATTATTCTTTATTTTAGTTAGTGTACCTCCTTCACTTCTGACTGGTCCTTTTTTATGTTCTTGAGGCCCTCACTAAGTTAATTGAAATTCTCACTAAGTTCTTTGAGTATCCTTATAAGCCATGTTTTGAACTCTGCATCTGTTAGATTGCATATCTCCATTTCATTTAGTTCTTTTCCTGGGGTTTTGTTCTGTTCTTTCATTTGGGACGTCTTTCTTTGTCTCCTTATTTTGCCTGCCTCTCGATGTTTGTTTCGATATATTAAATAGAGTTGTTATGTCTCCTGGGCTTCCTATGGTGGCTGATTGTAGTAGGTTTCCTGTAGGGTCCAGTGGTACAGCCTCCCTGGTTTCCCAGCTGGGCCCTTGAGGTGCACCCCTCATGTGGATTTTACACCCTTCTGTTGTAATTGAGTCTTGATTGCTGTTGACACATCAATGAGAGGGTTTTACTCAGACTGATCAGTTGCAAGGACTGGCTGTGTCCACTATCCACTGACCTCTGACTACCTTGGATGATCAGCTATATAAGGGACCATCACACAGAGCCAGACTTACTTCAGGAGGCTCTGGCACCCACTGAGTCCATTCCTTGAGTTTGTCACTTGCGGAGGTGGTTGGGTGGTGGTGCTTCACAGTGTTCTGAAGCTGTCCATTGGGTGTGCTGACTCTGGGGCCAGGTCAGCCCCTGCCTGTGTTCTACCCAGGGGCCACCAGGCATAAGCTACCAAGTGGTCTGCAGATTGGCTGCTTCTTGTGCTGGGCTTAGAGGTGCCCAGGCAAAGCCAAGTTGTGAACCAAGGCTGGTTGCTTCCAGTGCCAGGCATGGGGTCACTTAACAAGAGATATGGGGCTCATTGAGACCAGATGCTGCTTGTTTGAGAGAATTAAGAACAATTTGAAGCAGGATCCAAGACAGGCCAATCCTATGGTAAAGCCACTGGTTGTAAAGCAACAGCTTGGGTGGGCCTGAAAGTTGGGTGGGGCGGGGCCTCAGGAAATCACCAGGGTGGGGCAAATAGTGTGAGCCAGGTTACTGGAGTCCCAGATATGGCTGCCATCTGCCTGCTTTGTGAGAGTAGGGCTCACCAAAGGAACGAAGGCCTCCGACAGCACATATGTCCAAGAGAAAATTGCCTCTCCAGCCCTCCAGCCCTTGTCGCAAAGCCAAACAACTTAGTTCTTTCCTATATGTCTCTGGTGCCTTTCGAGCTACCTCCCCCACGCCGGAGCTCAGAGGGAGCAAGTCTGAGTAAGTCTGTGAGTGGGCCCTTTAAGAGGAGCTGCCTGGGGCTTCAGCAGCCTCAGCCTTCCTCAGACTCAGTTCCTGGTGGTTTTTACAGCCAGAAGTGATAGAAACTTCTCTTACTGGCACTGCAACCCTGAACTGGTTGCCTGGTGTGGGAGAGGGACCCCTTACTCCTCAGGGAGGACCTTTATAGCTGAGGTATCATCCTGATTTTTATACACCACATGTGGGTGTGGGACCAGCCCATCTGCACCTCCGCCCTTCCTACCAGTCTTGGTGTGGCTTCTTCTTTAATTTCATAGTTGTAGGACTTCCATTCAGCTTGATTTCAGGCAGTTTTGAATGATGGTTGTTCTGTAGTTACTTGTAATTTTATATGGTTGTGGGAGGACGCAATTCTGCGTTTACCTACGCCACCATCTTGACCGGAAATCTAGAGAGAGTTTTTAAAATTAAAAGTACCTGGGAATAAGATGGTCACGTTTTCAAACTTAACTGTTATTGATCACTGTTTAATCTTTATCTCCTTTTTCTTAGATTTAAAAATAATTTCTTTAGATAATTAAAATGTTTCAGAGACAAAATCTTTCTTGGAGATATCTATATCTATATCTATCTATCTATCTATCTATCTATCCATCCATCCATCCAAATTCTCCTTGGGCTTAATAAAAATATTTGTAGATACCTTTCTGAATCTCAAACCATGAAGTAGGCTACCGATATACCTCTGTTCCTGTTTCTGCTTTTCCTACCTTTTTGACCATGAGATGGTTGATCAAAAAATGTCTTTTTTCCTTTAGCAGTGGAAAATTATGTATGTATTACCTCTAATTTCCAATCAGAAGATTTCTTTTTGCCCAACTACCCCTTTATTGTGATTGTATTTCTATTTTATTTTACTTTTTTCAAATAGAAAATGGCTCTAAGATGATTTCCTTTTCTTCTAATCATAATTTAGACTCACCTAGTAGTTGAGAAATACTTTTTAGAATTTTTTTTCATTATTAATCTTAGAGGGGGAGAGAGAGAGAGAGATAGAAACATCAATGAGGACTTCCGGTCAAGATGGGGGCGTAGGTAAATGTGGTATCATGTCCTCCCACAACCACATCAAAATTACAACTAAACTACAGAACAATTATCATTCAAAACCACCTGAAATCAAGCTGAATGGAACTCCTACAACTATTAAATTAAAGAAGCAGCCACATCGAGACTGGTAAGAAGGTGGAGGTAGGAGGGGTGGAGGTGCATGGGACTGGTCCCACACCCACATATGGCAGATAAAAAATTAGGAGGGACACCTCGGCTGGGAAGGTCCTCCCTTAGGACTGAGGTGTCCCCATCCCACACCAGGTGCCGCTCAGTGTTCTAGTGCCAGGAAGAGAAGTCCCCATAACTTCTGGCTGGAAAAACCAGCAGGAACTGAGGCTCAGGGAGGCTGAGGTGGCTGGAGCCCCAGGCAACTCCTCTTAAAGGGCCCGCGCACGGACTTATTGGACTCACTCCCACTAAGCTTGGAGGAGAGGCAGCTCGAGCGGCACCAGAGACATACAGGGAAGAACTGAGCTGTTTGGCATTGGAGTGAGGGCTGGAGAGGAGGCTTTCTCCAGGAGAGATGTATTGTCAGAGGCCTTTGTTCCTTTGGTGAGCCCTTTCCTGGGGCAGCAGACAGCTGCCATATCTTGGACTCCAGCAACCTGGCTCACACTGTTTGCCCTGCTCTGGTGATTCCCTGAGGCCCTGCCCCACCCAACTTTCAGGCCCATTCAAGCTGTTGCCAGTTGCTTCTATAGGATTGGCCTGTCTTGAATCCTGCTTCAGGTTTTCCTAAATTCTTTCAAGCAAGCAGCATGTGGTCTCATATAGCCCCATACCTCTCGTTAAGTAATACATAGAAATAAACACAGGGAGGCAGCCAAAATGAGGAGACAAAGAAACAGGTCCCAAATGAAAGAACAGAACAAAACCCCAGGAAAAGAACTGAGTGAAATGGAGATAAGCAACCTAACAGATGCTGAGTTCAAAATACTGCTTATAAGGATGCTCAGTGAACTTAGTGATAACCTCAGCGAACTTAGTGAGGGCCTGAGAGCATAAAAAAGGACCAGTCAGTAATGAAGAAGGCATAACTGAAATAAAGAATAATTTACACAGATTCAATAGTAGAGTAGGTAAAGCCAAGAAGCAAACCATCGGTTTGGAATATAAGGAAGCAAAAAACACCCAATCAGAACAGCAAAAAAGAAAAAAGAATCCAAAAACATGAGGATAGTGTAAGGAGCCTCTGGGACAACTTCAAACGTGCCAACATTCGCATCCTGGGGGTGCCACAAGGAGGAGAGAGAACAAGAAATCGAAAACCTATTTGAAACAATAATGGCAGAAAACTTCCCTAACTTGGTGAAGGAAACAGACATACAAGTCTAGCAAGCACAGAGAGGACCAAGCAAGATGAACCCCAGGAGGCCCACACCAAGACACATCATCATCAAAATGCAAAAGGTTCAAGACAAAGAGAGAATCTTGAAAGCAGCAAGAGAAAAGCAGTTAGTTACCTCCAAGGGAGTTCCCATTAGACAGTCAGCAGATTTCTCAAAAGAAACTTGCAGGCCAGAAGGGAGTGGCAAGAAATATTCAGAGTGATGAAAAGCAAGAACCTACACCCAAGATTACTCTATCTTGCAAAGCTGTCATTTAGAATCGCTGGCCATATAAAGAGTTTCCCAGACAAGAAAAAGTTAAAAGGAGTTCCTCACCACCAAACCATTATTATATGAAATGTTGAAGGGTCTTCTTAAAGATAAAAAATATGAACAAACAAAATGGCAATGAATACATATCTAACAACAATTGAATCTATAAACAAAATGAACAAGCAGAACAGAAACATTCTCATACATATAGAGAACATTTTGTTGGTTGCCAGATGGGAGGGGGGTTGGGGGAATGGGTGAAAAAGGTGAAGGGATTAAGAAGTACAAATTGGTTGCTAGACTGACAAACCTCAAAGGGAAGGGGGTGGGGGGGATGGGAAGAAATAAACCAAAGAACTTATATGCATATATGCATAACCAATGGACACAAACAACAGTGTGGGAAAAGGCAGGAGGGGGGCAGGAGTAGGGAGGTGGGGGTCAATGGGGGGAAAAGGAGGAATATCTGTAATACATTCAACAATAAAGATAGGAAAAAAAAAGAAACATCAATGAGAGAACATTGATTGGCCGCCTCTTGCATGCCCCTCACTGGGGATTTGACCCACAACCTGGACATGTGCCGTGACTGGGAATTGAACCAGCGACCTCTTGGTGCATGGGTCAGTGCTCAACTACTGAGCCACACTGGCTGGGCAAGAAATAATTTCAATAGCTTCTATTTATTGAGCCTTTATAATGTGTCAAGTTCTGTGGTTGGGAGACCATAGGTACTTTTTCAAATCCTGGCCTATCCATCAGCTACACATAGGACTTTGGACAGTTTCTAATTGTCAGTTTTCTCATTTATAAATTACCAACAACAATATCATGATAGAATGGTTAAAAGATTAAATGAGATAATTCCTATTATACACATAGCAAAATACTGGACAAATGTAAGAATTCAATAAATGTTAACTGCTGCTTTTATCATCACCATCCTTACATGCTGTGCCCTGGAAATTATCTCCATCCCCTTCCCCTCTCCTCAAATCCTAACTCTTTGCAATGACCAATCTGTTCTCCGTGTCTATAATTTTGTCATTTGCAGAATATTACATAAATAGAATTATGGAATATATAACCTTTTGTGATTTTATATTTTGCAAATAATTTCCTTGAGATCCATCCAGGTTGTTGCATATAATAATAGTGTGTTCTTTTTTGTTGCTGAGTAGTATTCCATTGTATGTAAGTACTAAAGTTTGTTTAATAATTCACCAACTTAAAGATATCTGATTCTTTTATTTACAAGCTATTATAAATAAATGTTATGAACATTTGTGTACAGGTTTTTATGTGAACATAATTTTTTAAACTAAAATTCTGTAGTTTACTCAGGTTTTCTTCTTTTAAAACATTTGAATTTTGGTAAAATATACATAACATAAAATTTACTATTGTAATCATTTTTAAATGTGAAGTTCTGTGGTTTTAATATATACTTATAACATTTTGCCACCATCACACCATTCATCTACCTAACTCTTTTCATCTTGTAAACTCAAATTTTATACACATTAAACAATAACCTTGCATTTTCCCACCTTTAACCAGGCCCTGGAAGCTACCATTCTACTTTCTGTCTTTATGAGTTTTATATAAGTGGAATTATGTACTATTTATCTTTTTGAAGCTGGCTTATTTCACTGAGCATAAATGTCCTCAAGGTTCATCCATGTTAAATTCAACGTTACAGAATTACCTTCATTTTTAAGGCTGAATAGTATTTCATAGTATATATATTGTACAGTTTGCTTATGTATTCATTAGTCACATTTTAGCTATTGTGAATAACGCTGCTCTCAAAATGGTTGTACAAACATCTCTTTAAAACCCTGCTTTTAATTCTTTTGGGTATACAGACATACCTCATTTGATTGTGCTTTGCTTTATTGCACTTTGCAGATACTGCAATTTTTACAAATTGAAGGTCTGTGGTAACCCTGTGTTAAGCAAGTTCATTGGCATTCGATCACTTTGTGTCTGTGTCACATTTTATAATTCTTATAATATCTCAAACTTTTTCATTATTATTATATTTGTTATAGTGTTTTGTGATGTAATTGTTATGGGGCGCCACAAACCATGCCCATATACGATGGCAAACTTAATTGATAAATGTATGTGTTCTGACTGCTCCACCAGCCCTGCCAGTCCCCCATGTCTCTCCCTCTTCTAGGGCCTCCGTTTCCTGAGACAATATTGAAATTAGGCCAATTTTTAACCCTAAAGTGGCCTCTGAGTGTTCAAGTGAAAGGAAGGGTCACATATGGAGGGGGATGGGTGGGGAGTGGGGAGGAGGGTGTTAATTGGGGGAAAAGGACATCTGTAATTAATTAATTAATCAATTTTTAAAAATTTAAATGTAAGTAAACCAAAATAATCCAAAACCTGTTAAATTTAAATAAACAATTAAAATGAACTAAAAAACCAACAAACAAAAACCTGGAAATGATTAGTAGTGAGGAAGGCATGTTGAAAACCAAGACAGCGTAAGTGGTACGCCTGTTGCACCAAACAGGTAGCCAAGTTGTGAACGCAAAAGAAAAGTGCTGCTCCTGTGAACACATGAATAATTAGGAAGCAAAACAGCACTGTTGCTGATATGGAGGAAGCTTTAATGGTCTGGATAAAAGATCAAACCAGCCACACGTTCCCTTACGCAAAAGCTTAATCCCGAGCAAGGCCCGAACTCTCTTCAATTCTATGACAGCTGAGCGAGTGAGGAAGCTGCAGAAGAGAAGTTTAAATCTAGCAGAGGTTTATGAGGTTGAAGGAAAGAAGTGTTTTCATAACAAAAGAGTGCAAGGTGAGGCAGCAAGTGCTGATGTAGAAGCTGCAGCAAGTCATCCAGAAGATCTAGTGAAGATAATTAATAAAGGTGGCTACACTAGACAACAGGTTTTCGGTATAGATGAAACAGTTTTATATTGAGAGAAGATTCCATCTAGGACTTCCACAGGTAGAGAGAAGTCAATGTCTAGCTTCAAAGGACAGGTTGATTCTCTTGTTAGGGCTTAATGCAGCTGCTGACTTTAAGTTGAAGCCAATGCTTATTTACCAGTCCAAAGATCCTAGGGCCCTAAAGAATTATGCTAAATATAGGGTGTCCCCCCAAAATGTATACACAACTTTGAATATCTATAAAGCTAGTATTTATTAAAATACATTTCATTTTCAAAATGTAATAGAATCTACAGATACCCTGTATACATTTTTGAGGGGACACCCTTTATACTCTGCTTGTGCCCTATAAAATGAAGCAACAAAGGCTGGATGACAGCACATCTCTTTTCAACATTGTTTATACACACTGCTGAGAACTGCTCAGAAAAAAAGATCCCTTTAAATATATTACTGGGTGGGAGTGGGGAGGAGCGGGTCAATGGGGGAAAAGGGGGGACAGCTGTAATATTTTCAACAATAAAAAATACATATATTACTGGTCATTGACAATGCACCTGGTCACCCATGAGCTCTGATGGAGATGTATAATGAGATTAATGTTTTCATGCCTGCTAACACAACATCCATTTGCAGCTCATGGACCAAGGAGCTATTTTAACTGTTAAGTCTTATTTAAGAAATACATTTTGTAAGGCTCTAGCTGCCATAGATAGTGATTCCTCTGATGGATTTGGGCCAAGTAAATTGAAAACCTTCTGTAAAGGATTCACTATTCTAGATGTCATTAAGAACATTTGTGATTCATCAGAAGAGGTCAAAATATCAACATTAACAGGATATTGGAAGTTGATTCTAGCCCTCATGGGTGGTTTGAGAGGATTGACCCTAATTTTGAAAGTTCTGTGGGTAAAATGCTATCAATAGCATCACATGCTACAGAGAAATTATTTGTGAAAGGAAGAGTCAATCGATGGTGCAGACATCATTGTTGTCTTATGAAATTGCCACAGCCACTCCAACCTTCAGCAACCACCACCCTGATCAGTCAGCAGCCATTGATTTCGAGGCAAGACCCTCCACCAGAAGAAAGATTATGACCTGCTGAAGGCTCAGATGATAGTTAGCATTTTTTAGCAATAAAGTATTTTTTAAAATTAAGGCATATACATTGTTTTTTTTAGACATAATGCTATAGCACTTTTAATAAACTATAGTATAGTATAAACATAAATTCTATATGTACTGGGAAAACAAAAAATTTGTGTGACTGGCTTTATTGCAACATTTGTTTTATTGCGACATTTGCTTTATTGCCATTCTCTGGTATCAAACCTAAAATATCTTTTTGTTGTTGTTAATCCTCACCTGAGGATATTTTTGCCATTGATTTTTTTTTTTTTTTTAGAGTGGAAGGGAGGGAAGTAGGGAGGAGGGGGGGAGAGAAACATTGATGTGAGAGAAACACATCGATTGGTTGCCTTCTGCACACACCCTGACCAGGCCAGAGATCGAACCTGCAACCCACATATGGGCCTTTGACCAGAAATCAGCCCACAACCCTTTGGAGAACAGGCAAACACTCTAACCACTAAGCAACATGGGCCAGGGCAAACCAAAATATCTTTAAGATATTCCTGTTACACCCAGAAATAGTATTGCTGGATCATATAGTAATTCTATTTTTAATTTATTGAGGAACTATTATACTGTTTCCCATAGCAGCTTTACCAACAATGCACTAATTTTTGCACATCCTTGTCGATTTCTGTTTGATATAGCCATTTTATTTTTTAATTGATCTTTATTATTGAATGTATTACAGATGTTCCTCATTTTTCCCCTATTGACCCCCTCCTCCCCACTGCCACCCCCTCCCGCCTTTCCCCACACTGTTGCCTGTGTCCATTGGTTATGCATATATACATATAAGTTCTTTGGTTTATTCCCACCCCCCAAACCCCCCTCCCTTTGAGGTTTGTCAGTCTAACAACCAATTTGTATTTCTTAATCCCTTTACCTTTTTCACCCATTTCCCCCAACCCCCTCCCATCTGGCAGCCAACAAAATGTTCTCTGTATCTATGAGAATGCTTCTGTTCTGCATGTTCATTTTGTTTGTAGATTCAATTGTTAATAGATATGTATTCATTGCCATCTTGTTTGTTCACATTTTTTATCTTTTTCTTCAAAAAGATCCTTCAATATTTCATATAATAATGATTTGGTGGTGATAAACTTCTTTAGCTTTTTCTTGTCTGGGAAATTCTTTATATGGCCAGCGATTCTAAATGACAGCTCTGCAGTATAGAGTAATCTTGGTTGTAGATTCTTGCTTTTCATCACTCTGAATATTTCTTGCCACTCCCTTCTGGCCTGCAAAGTTTCTTTTGAGAAATCAGCTGACAGTCTCATGGGAACTCCCTTGGAGGTAACTAACTGCTTTTTTTCTTGCTGCTTTCAAGATTCTCTCTTTGTCTTGAACCTTTTGCATTTTGATGATGATGTGTCTTGGTGTGGGCCTCTTGGGGTTCATCTTGTTTGGGACTCTTCTGTTCTTCCTGGATTTGTATGTCTGTTATCTTTACCTAGTTAGGGAAGTTTTCTGCCATTATTGTTTCAGACAGGTTTTCGATTTCTTGTTCTCTCTCTTCTCCTTCTGGCACCCCCAAGATGCGAATGTTGGCACGCTTGAAGTTGTCCCAGAGGCTCCTTACACTATCCTCATGTTTTTGGATTCTTTTTTCTTTTTTGCTGTTCTGATTGGGTGTTTTTTGCTTCCTTATATTCCAAAGCGATGGTTTGCTTCTTGGCTTTACCTACTCTACTACTGAATCTGTGTAAATTATTCTTTATTTCAGTTATGCCTCCTTCATTTCTGACTGGTCCTTTTTTATGTTCTTGAGGCCCTCACTAAGTTCATTGAGGTTTTCACTAAGTTCATTGAGCATCCTTATAACCAGTGTTTTGAACTCAGCATCTGTTAGGTTGCTTATCTCCATTTTGCTTATTTTTCTGGGGTTTTGTTCTGTTCTTTCATTTGGGACCTGTTTCTTTGTCTCCTCATTTTGGCTACCTCCTTATGTTTATTTCTATGTATTACTTAACAAGAGGTATGGGGCTAGCTGAGACCAGATGCTGCTTGTTTGAAAGAATTTAGGAAACCTGAAGCAAGATCCAAGACAGGCCAATCCTATGGTAAAGCAACTGGCGACAGCTTGGGTGGGCCTGAAATTTGGGTGAGGCAGGACCTCAGGGAATCACCAGAGCAGGGCAAACAGTGTGAGCCAGGTTGCTGGAGTCCCAGATATGGCGGCTGTCTGCCGCCCCAGGAAAGGGCTCACCAAAGGAAGAAAGGCCTGTGATAGCACATCTGTCCAGACCTCTCCAGCCCTTGCTCCAATGCCAAACAACTCAGTTCTTCCCTATATGTCTCTGGTGCCTTTCAAGCTGCCTCCCCCACGCTGGAGCCTGGAGGGTGTGAGTCCGAGTAAGTTCATGCACGGGCCCTTTAAGAGGAGCTGCCTGGAGCTCCAGCTGCCTCAGCCTCCTTCAGCCTCAGTTTCCACTGTTTTTTCCAGCCAGAAGTTATGGGGACTTCTCTTCCTGGCACTGGAACCCTGAGCTGGGTGCCTGGTGTGGGATGGGGACCCCTCAGTCCTCAGGGAGGACCTTCCCAGCCAAAGTATCCTTCTAATTTTTTTCTGCTACACGTGGGTGTGGGACCAGCTGGTCCACGCGTCCACTCCTCCCACCAGTCTCAATGTGGCTGCTTCTTTAATTTCCTAGTTGTAGAACTACCATTCAGCTTGATTTCAGGTGGTTTTGAATGATGGTTATTCTGTAGTTTAATTGTAACTTTGATGTGGTTGTGGGAGGACACAACACTGCTTTTACCTACGTCGCCATCTTGACCAGAAGTCGATATAGCCATTTTAATGAGTTGGTATTAGTTCTTTAAATATTTGGGGAATTCATTAGTGAAGTAATTGGGTATAGAACTTTTCTTTTTCAGATTATTGGTTAATGATTCAATCTCTTTACTCATTTAGATCTTCACATTTTTTAATTCTTCATGACTCAGTCTTGGTAGGTTTTGTGTTTCTAGAAATTTATTCGTTTAATCTAGGCTATCCAGTTTGTTGGGGAACAGTTGTTCATCGTACTCTCTTATAATCCTTTCTATTTCTGTAAAATTGGTAGTAATGTCCCCACTTTTATTTCTGATTTAAGTAATTTGAGTATTTTCTTTTCTGTTCTTATTATTCTATCTAGCTAAAGATTTATTATTTTGTCTATCTTTTTAAAGAACTAACTGTTGGTTTCATTGATTTTTCTCTGTTGTTTTTCTGTCCTCTATTTTGTTTATGTCTGCTCTAATTTTTATTATTTTCTTCCTCTTGCTATGTTGGGTCAATTTTCTCTTCAAGTTTTTGTAAACTTAGGTTGTTGATTTGAGATATTTCTTGTTTTTTGAAATGTAAACATTGATTCTCCCCTAGAACCACTTTTGCTACATTTCATGAGTTTAGGTATGTTGTGTTTTCATTTTCATTCATCTATGTATTTTCTAACTTCCCTTGTGAATTCTTTGTTGATCCTTTGGTTGCTTAACAATGTGTTGTTTCATTTCCACAAATATGTGAATTTTCCAGTTTTTCTTCTGTTACTAACGTCTACTTTACCTTGTTGTGATTGAAGAAGATAATTTGTATGATATATTTTCACATTTATTGACATTTAATTTGTTATCTAATATATGGTATATTCTGAAAAATGACCCCTGTGCACTTGAGAAGAATGTGTATGCTGTTATTTTTGGGTTTAATATTTTGTATACATCTGTTAGATATAGTTAGTTTCTTGTGTTGATTAAATTCTCTATTTTCTCACTTAATTTCTGCATGCTTAGTCAATCCACTATTGAGACTGGGATATTGAAGTATCCAACTATTACTATACAGTTGTCTATTTTTCTTCTTCAATTCTATCAGTTTTTGCTTTGTAAATATGGTTGATCTGTTATGTATGTAAATGTTTACAATTGTTATATCTTCTTGTATTGAATATTTTATTAATATATAATGTCCTTTGTCTCTTGTAACCTTTCTTGTTATAAAGCTATTTGTCTCAGATTAGTATAGCCACCCCTGATGTTTTTGGTTTCTCTTTGCATGGAATTTTTTTTTCATCCTTTCACTTGCAATCTATCTATGTCTTTGAATATAAAATGAGTCTCTTGTAGACAGCATAAAGTTGGATCCTGTGTTTTTATCCATTCTGTAAATCTCTGTCTTTTGATTGGAGAGTTTAATACATTTACATGTAAAATAATTACTGATAGGGAAGGACTTTTAGCATTTTGTTACTTCAGTCATTTCTGTAAATATTTGTTATTTTGTTTTTATCATTTGATATTTTATTTTGTTATTTCTGTATGCCTTATTATTTGTCTCTTGTTTTCTGCATTGCTGTTTTCTTTTATATTTAGTTGACTTTTTGTAGTGAAATGTTTAAATCCCTTGCTTACTTTGTTTTGTGTATATTTTATACCTATTTTCTCTGTGGTAACCATGGGAATTACATTTAACTTAAAGTTATAACATTTTGAATTCATAACAGCTTAACTTTTATGACATAAAACAGTGTTTCTTTCCAGCCCCATCCCTATCTTTTCAGTTGCCTAATTGCTCTTGCACCATTTGTTAAAAAAAAAAAAAAAAAAAATTAATAAAACTCCTCTTATTCCATTGAATTGCTTTTGCACCTTTGTCAAAATTCATTTGGGCATACTTGTGTGGGTCTATTTCTGAGTATCAAATTATATTTCACTGATCTATGTGTCTATGTCTTCTAATACCATACTGTTTTGATTACTGTAACTATATACTAAGCCTTGATTTTGAGTAGGGTGATTCCCTCCCAGTTCTTCTTTTTCAAGATTGTTTTAGTTTCTTTAGTTGTGCTTTTCCATATAAATGTTAGAATCAGCTGGCTTAATTATACAAAACACATTGCTAGGATTTTGATAGGAATTTCCTTAAGCCTGCAAATCAGTTTGAGGAGAATCAACATCTTTACAATGCTGAGTCTTCTAATCCATGAACACATATGTCTCTCCATTTATTTCAATAATTTTTGATGACTTTCATTACATTTTTTAGTTTTCAACTTACAAGTTTCTATGCTTAGTTTGTTAAGTTTATTTTATTTTTAAAAAATATATTTTTGGTCCGGCCGCTGTGGCTCAGTGGTTGAGCATCGACCCATGCACCAGGAAGTCACCGGTTCGATTTCCGGTCAGGACATGTGCCCAGGCTGTGGGTCCAATCCCCAGTGGGGGGCATGCAGGAGGCGACCAGTTGATGTTCTCTCTCATCAATGTTTCCATCTCTCTTCCTCTCCCTTCCTCTCTCTCTCATAAAAAGAAATCAATAAAAAAAATTTTTTTTAAATATGTTTTTATTGATTTTTTTTTTTAAGAGAGAAATAGAAATGTTGATGTGGGGAGAAATATCCATCAGCTGCCTCCTCCACGCCCCCTACTGGTAGTTGAGCCCACAACACAGGCATGTATCCTAACTGAGAATCAAACCTGGACCTCTCAGACCATGGGACAACACTCAGTCCACTGAGCCACATCAGCCGGACTAGTTTGTTAAGTTTGTATCTAAGTTTTAAGTTTTCTTTGGAGTGATTTTTAATGGTATTGTGTTTTTAATTTCGGTCTCTATATGTTCATTATTAATATAAAGAAATGTGATTGTTCTTTGTGTTGGTTTTAAAATATTTAAAAAGTAGCTGTTTTCTTGTTTCTCTCTCTCTCTTTTTTTTTTTTTATCCTCACCCAAGGACATTTTTTCATTATTTGTTCAGATAGAATGGGAGGAAGAGAGAGAGAGAGAGAGAGAGGGAGAGAGAGAGAGAGAGAGAGAGAGAGAAACATTGACGTGAAAGGGACACATCGAGTGGCCGCCACCCACACAACCCAAGCAGGGCCAGGGACAAACTGCAACTGAGGTACATGCCCTTAGCGGCAATCGAACCCAGGTCTCTGGACTGTAGGCCAACACTCCAACCACTAAGCCAAACCGGCCAGGGCTTATTTATCTTTTAAATGTATATGTAGGTGATCTGTAGAATTGTCTTAGAGACATATTGGGTAACTAATTGACAACACTCCTGCAAAGGTGGTATTATTACCTTTAGTTTATATGCTGAGTGTAAGAACTTGCCTCGTCAGTATATGACAGCAGCAACAGAAACTTAAGCTTATAGAGAGCTGTTTCCAATATGCTACCCAACTCAAATTTCCAAAAAAAATTCTGAAGGCACTTACATAGTGTATTTTTGGAGAAATTTAATCCCTGAAAACGATAACTTGAATTACTAAATATTTCTGTACTTATCTTCTTCCTGTCTCTGGACAGTACAGAAGTATCTACTGACATTTAGTGCATTGGGAAAAGTTTGGTTGCATTTTCCTTACTCAGTGTTTGTTAAAGTTCTTTATATTTGAATTTTAAATATTCACCAAAGTGGTATTCATTTATTCATTCTTTCAATTACTATTTTATATTTATACATATATATGTATATATATTTTTTCTTTTATTGATTTTTTGGGAGAGAGAAATAGAAACATTGATGTATGTATGTATTTTTTTATTAAAAATGTTTTTTGTTTGTTTGTTTGTTTTTTAGTGAGAGAGGAAGGGAGAGAGAGAGAAAAAAAAAAACATCCATTGGCTGCCTCCTGCATGCCCCTCACTGGGGATCGGAGCCGCAACCCAGGTAGGTGCCTTGACCGGGAATCGAACTGGACCTCTCAGGCCATGAGACAACACTCAGTCCACTGAATCACACCAGCCAGGCATCATTCCTTCAATTACTATTTAAGAAGGCAGGGAGTATACTATGTACTGAATATACAAAGATGAATAAGACACTGTCTCTGCCTTTAATTTGTTTACACCCAAGTAAAGAAGACTGATAGAAAAGCAGATAGAGCGTTGTCAAGTGCTTTGACAAAAGTAAGTCTAGCTCCTACCCAATAATGTGCTGAAGCTTGTTCCTACTGGCTTGTGGGAGCCAATTATCAGATACTCAGAAACTCTGAAAACCTGTTTTACCAGTGGCAGCTTGAAGTTGGCTATGGTTGGAGTATTTTTACACCATGGAAATTAGCAAGTACTACAGATGGGGTTTTTCTTTTCTGTTCTTTTTCTTTTTCCTTTCATTTCCTCTTTCCATTTTTTTCCCCTTAGGATATCCAGTTTACTATAATACCACAAATCCATCCCTTTATCTAATTGCAACATGGGCCCATTCTGCATGTCATTTCATGAGTTGCTTCAGGACCAGCTGCTTCTGGTGATTTAAGCCACAGCCTTTCACAAACCTGGTGGCTGTTCCCCTTTTAGATAATGAGGGTAAGGCTAAGTCTAAATCTCCTGTGGGTTCTGTTTTTGTTCCAGAGACTATAAAGCAGCTAACATCACCATCAACTTGTATATCGTCAATGAGCCTTGGCTCTTCTCACTGGCCTGGTGCTCCAGGATTCACTCAGTGACCACAGACAACATTCAGCTTCTGAGGCAGATAAATCACCCTCATTACGTCATGGTGAGCTGATGGTCCAGATTGTTCTTCCAAGTCCGTATAATAGGGGTTCATATCCCCTGCCCCACAGGTACATAGCCCACTGTGTAGTTGCCTGGGGAACTACTTAAGAGCGGAGATTTCTATTATACTGGAGATGCAGCATTCTCCCTTTCCTCACCCAGGTCCTCCTGTGATTTTTCAGGGAGACATTAGTATTATTCTAATACCTGCTGATTATCGAATCCTTACAGTATTCTTTTTATACATTATATAATTTAGCCTTCTGAGTTAGCCACCGTTAATTATCCCCATAGAAAACTGAAGTTTGAAGGTATAACGATTCTTGCACATTGTTGCATGAGGCAAGATTCAGAATGAGGTCTGAGTCTCGAGTTTTGTCACTGCAGCCCCACCCTCCTAGAGGCAATGACAGTGGCATAAGGTGTGGGGAGAAAAACAAGTGTGCTTCACTCCAAAGTGAAACTGTGTGTCCTGAACAAAATGTTATTTGAAGAAGAGAGCCAGTGTCCGGTCACCTAGCTTGATTTCCCCTTCTGGCCCTGCTGCTGCTTATTGCCAGAGGCTTAGGGGCCTGAAGACCTGATTTATAGTCTTAGCTAAATCTCATCCCTGAGGGAGCCCAGCTAACTAGTTAACTGCTACAGAGACTTTTTCTTATCTGTGTCAAGTAGGTTGCCTGACTGGGACACAATAGTGTACACCAGAAAACAGCTTACTTTTTCTCCATGGACACTTTACACTGCTCTGTGAACTAGCTTGTTCCCTGCCCCTGAATGAAATCTTACTCAGGTCTCATAGCTTTTCTCGTCACTCTTAGATAATTTTTAAAGGTTCACTTTAGAACACCAAAAAGCCTCAATTCAGAATCAAAAGTAATAACTCAAACTTCAAACTGCCTTGAAAGTAAAAGCTTTAGGCAAAGAAGTCTAAAAAACTCAATGAAAACAGAGTAGGTCATTAAAAAATAAACTGCATTTGAATTAGGTGTGAGTAAAATGCTCACATTGTCTTCTCCATACTCCAGCCTTCCCAGCCTCCTTTTCTGACTCGGTCAGGGTTAGGACCTGGAGAGGGGATCTGGGTCAAGGGTACAATCTCACAGGGCCCAGGTTGCATTGAGGCCCTCTGGTGGCATTGTAAAATTGCTGACTCCTATTGGTAGCTTGAGCAGTGCTCTGGAGGTGACCCTGAAGGAAACCTTGGATGGCAGGTCCCTTGGCAAAGGTAAAATCTCTCCACCTGTCTGTCTTTATATAATTCCCCTTCATGTGTCTACTACTTATTTTTCTAACATTTTTGTTTTTAAAATTGATTACAAAGAAAACGTGTTTATTATATAAAATTCAGTCATTACAAAAAGATGCAACACACTCACTCCTCCATAATCCTATCCCCATAAATCAACATTGTCTCAAAGTTAAATAAAACTTCTCATTTTAATACTTAAATTGGTAATATTTGAATTAATAATAGATTCCTGTGATTCAAAATTCAAAAAGATGTTTTAAAAGTGTATAAGTAAAAAAAAGACTAAACATTTTCTTTTACACCTGGCCTGAGCTTTTGTGAAAAGACCCCGTGTCGCTTTGTTCAGGGAGGCAGGGCCAGCATCACAAAGCTTTCCCAAGCAGCCCACAAAGTCACATTGTACACAGGCTTGCATTTGGGGAGGACTATTTTGGTCATTTTATAACATACCTTCCCCATTTTATTTTTAATTTAAAATATTCATTTTTGGCATAAATTCAAAGTCTTTGAGGATAATTTAGTTGACTGGATTCTGTGTTCTCTTGCTTATTTAGACATCCAGATGGACCAGCTATGATTTCTAAGTTTCATTAAAGCAGAACAAGACCATAGTCATAGGGAGAAACAATCTGAATGAGGACTACACCCAGATTTTTATAATCTTCCTGCCCCAATCTCTCATAGCATTTTACTTACACCTAATTCAAATGCAGTTTATTTTTTAATGACCTACTCTGTCTTCACTGGGTTTTTTAAATCACCAACTTAGTTTTCTCAAAATTGACATACTTTTTTTTTCACGCAGATTTAAGTAACATTTCACTGCACAATTATAACAATAAAAACAACTGTTCTAAGCCACTTGAGGAGCAAGAACAACCTATTCTTGGTGTTGCTTGGTGGTGCTCACCTGGTGGGCATCCTGGAGCAGGCCAAAGCATCAGTCAGTATGTCTCCCGGAGGAGATTAGCAGCCTCAGTTTAGTGGAAGGTGGTTGAGAGCTTCTACTGTATCTGCCTAGTAGGGCTGTTGAGAGGACGAGATGTGAACAGACCCTTCAAGTGCTTAGAACACTTCCTTAGCTCCTGTAAATGCTCATTAATGGTTCATTGTTCTCATTAGTATCAGGATCAATGGTGTTTTTATTAATATCTTTATTCAGTCCAAGGAAAGACCTTGGGATAGGGAGGAGAATGGCCTAAGAAAGAATAAAAAGTGCCAGCCCCAGTAGCATCAAGTAAGGGGAACAGTGGAGGAGGAAAGGGAGGATCAAACCGGGGAATTAGAAAATTCACACAAGAGGCCCCAGGAGATGGAGCTCTGGGATGTGTGTGATTCAGGCGAGGAGTGTGGAGAAGGGGGCATGTTAGGTAAGGGAGAATTATAATTTCAGCCTACTTGAAGCATCATGATATAGAACAGTGGTTTGTAAATGCTGGCTCACTGACTGGTTACTTCAGCATCATCTGGGGAGCCCATTAAAAATGCAAGAATTCTAACTTCTGAGGTCTGTAGGGAGCCGCAGAAACCTGGGTCACTGGAAGCCATGGTGTGAAAACACAGAGCACTGGAGCTCAAGAACTTGGGCTGTAGTCCTGGGTCCAGCGCAGACTTGCCATGTGACTTCTCTGGGACTCCCTCAGGCCTCTGTGTTGAGGGTCAAAGGAGATGAAGGGTGTGAAGTTTTATCCCTTGCAGAGCCCCGGACACATGGAAGGGGTGATTGTTAGGAAAGCAGCAGGTATTCTCTGTGTTTGAGACCACCACATCAAACAGGCTTCCTCCACCTGGCCTGCCCCTCCGCTCCCTCCCCAGCCCTCGCAGCAGACCAAGGGACTTGGCCCATATGATTGAAAATCCCTTCCAACAATAAAATTATTTGATTGTGATTTATTTTGTATTTTGTAGACACCAAGTCACTATACGTTCATATGGTTTCTCATGGATAGTGTTTCTGCGATTTTCATTTTTGCCATATTTTATTTTCATTGGTAAGCATATATTTGTAATTTAAATTTATTTAAAATTTAAGTATAGTTGGTTGGTATACAATCTTATATTTATTATATTAGTTTCAGATTTATAATATAGTGATTCAAGAGTTTTATACCTTGCAACGTGATCACACTACTAAATCTGGTTATCATCTGTCATCATGCAAACTTATCACAGTAGTATTGACTATATTCCCCTTCCCCTTTTACCGCTACCCTCACCCTTCCCTTCTGGTAACCATCCCTTCTTTATTCTGTGAGTCTGTTTTTGTTTTGTTTGTTTGTTTTTTAGATTCCACATATAAGTGAAACCATATGGTATTTGTCTTTCTCTGCCTAACTTATTTCACTTAGCAAAATACTCTCTAGGTATATCCACCTAGATTGCTTACATATCTTGGCTATTGTAAATAATGCTACAATGAAAATAGGGGTGCACATATCTTTTCAAATTAGTGTTTCCATTTTCTTTGGACAAATACCCAGAAATGGAAATCCTGGGGTATATGGTATATCTGTTTTGAGGAATTTCCATACTATTTTATATTTATAATATTACTTTGTTGTTGTTTTTTCAAAATAAAAGTATAAATGGTTCTTATGAAAAGTTGAGAAAAACAGTTAAACACTCTTCCTATAATCCATCCCTCATGGCAAGTTCTCAGGAAGGCAGGTTAATAATCTGAACCCTTCATTTCTTCCCATGCTGCCTACAGCTCATCACACCCCTTCCACCTCCTCAGCACAGGACAGTGTGCTAAGGATAAGGACTGTCACTAAAGCTCAGTTAAAGCCTGTTACCACAGATTCTGTGGATCAGGTGGGAGAGGACAGGGTTGAAGGTTGTCTAGAACAAGTGCCTCTATATTCCCACCTTCCACAAACTGGACATGGTGGGGTGCTGTGTAAACGGCATGTTCACAAGCCCTGAAGATGGGGATTTAGCCCTGGATTTTTCCCCTTAGTTGCTGGGTGACCCTGGGAAAATCACTGTCCTTTTATAGGCCATAGTGTTTATCTGTCCAAGAAAATTACATTTGAGAATCCTTGTAGGGCAAGTCCTACAGGATTGCAAGGTTCAAGTTGGAGAGGAAAAATGTAGGTAGAAGAATTTTAGCTAGAGGAGACTGTGGTGGTGTAGACCTCATCATGCCCATCATTTCTTCATTTGTGATTTATCCTTTATAGGAGAAAACTACAAATCCTCTGCTTAAGTGAGAATTTTACTGGATAATGTTTCTTTTCTGGCTACTGCCTTGGATTATTGTTATATTTGGAAGTGGTCTGTGAGGCTCATGGATAGTCTGCTTCCTTCCAGGTGGAGAGAGAATGAAAAAAGAAAAGTCTTGGAAAATACCCGCAGACATGCAGGTAAAGTCAGAGGCCTACTCCACTTCTGCCTATTGCTTGCAGATCACAGGGCCTTCTTTTCATGTCTCTGACAAGAGCTGAGGGAGTCTGGGAATTTGGGAACTTGGCACCAGGGAAAAATTGAGAAGTGTAGGTGGGCAAAGATTCTGGAGACTTGAAATCAGGCTTCATTTTGGACTTCATTCTCTAAGTAATGAGACCCCTTGGAAGTTGCTGAACATGGTGTTTATTTGTTCATTTGTTTTACTTTCTTTCACCACACTTTGTACCGGGCACTCTGAGAAAGGACGAATATAACTAAAAACTGTCTATGGCGATGGCCCAAGAGAGCGGTGGGTTGGCCCCCAGGGAACAGTAAAGAAGCCGACAGAAGCATAGCAATCGACACCATTGGGCCAGGCACCCAGATCCAGGACAGAGAGGCTTCCATGCCAATTAGGGCTGAATGTGCTTTATAGGGCTCCAGTTGTGGGCAGTGTGTGTGGGAGGCTGTGGGGGGACACAGCAGAGGTCCTAAAATGCTCTGCATATAAGCAGTCAGAGATGGCAGGTGAGTTTCAAACAAGGGAGCTATATTCTAGATTTCTATGCAAAGGAATGGACTAACAGAATGACTTTTTATTTGGTAGGAGAACTTGGGCTGAGGAAGGGAGATAGACCCAGTAAGGGGAGGGAAGCTAGCTTTAATCTTCAAAAGGAGATACTCACACAGTGAGCGGTTGGTTTGGGAAGCCAGTGCAGTGGCAAAGGGCAAACCAATTAGGAAGCAGAGAACTGTGCAGTACATGACGCAGTTTCCTTTCACAGCACCTAGAGCCTTAAGTAAAGTTGCCAGTTCATCAATTCACTTAATCTCTCATGGACAGTGGGTGACTATCCCGAGATGCTGTGCACCAGCTGGCAGAGGGTTGAACTGATACAATCCTTAAGAGTCAAGAATGGGTCCATAGGGACCATGAGAAAATAAGTTCAGAAATTTGAATACATTAAATGGAAGACAGTAGTGTTTTATACAGTTGTCCCTCATTTATCATGGTTAATCCGTTTCAGACTCTAGCAGTTGCACCTGGCGTTGAAGGATTCCTGGGGTGCTCGAATACATAGGCCTACAGTCCATACATACAGTAATTTTTATTTTAATTGTAGTACAGGGGTATATAATTGATTCAGGCAACCGAGCGCACGCTGTATCATTTTCACAGTCTCAATCAACTTTTTTTTTTATCCTTACCTGAGGACATTTTTCCATTTTTTTGTTCAGATAGAGTGGGAGGGAGAGAGAGAGAGAGAGAGAGAGAGAGAGAGAGAGAGAGAAACATCGACATGAAAGGGACATATTGAGTGTCTGCCTCCAGCACGACCAACCAGGGCCGGGGACAAACTGCAACCGAGGTACGTGCCCATACTGGGAACCAAACCTGGGTCTCTCTGGACCGCAGGCTGATGCTCTAACTGCTGAGCCAAACCGGCCAGTGCTCGATCATCTTTTTAATGAACATATTTGAAAAACCACGATAGAGCGAAGCTGCGAGAGACGACTGTACTATAAAACTGAATGTTTCCCCATATCTCTTGAGGGGAAGAGAGTTCTCAAGCAACACTGAGTTATATGAATTTAAGAAGATCGCTCTATTGGCTATTAAGAGGTGTGAAGGCTGCATTCCAGATATTGTATGGTTTTCATGCGGTAGTTGTGTGCGTAAACTAAGGCTGCCATAACAAAGATCATGGACTGGGCAGGTTAAACAGCCGAAACTTATTTTCTCACAGTCAGCAGATTTGGTTTCTTCTGAGCCCTCTGTCCTTGGCTTGCAGAAAGCTGCCACCTTGCTGTGTCCTCACACAGCCTTCCTCTGTGCGCCCACGCATCCTCAGTGTCTTTCCCTCTGTCCAAATTTTCTCTTCTCCAGTCAAGTTGGATTAGGGTCTACCCTAAAGGCCCCTGTTTAGCTGCCTCTTTAAATGCCTTAATTCCAAGTATAGTCAGATTTTGAGGTACTAGGGGTTAATGCTTCAATGTGTGAATTTGGGGGCACACAATTCAGCCCATTGCAGTAAATCAACCAATAATTACAAAGAACATGAAAATGGTGAGGAAATCATGGACAAAAGAGAAGTTTTGAAGGCAAGTTGGAAGATATGTATACATTTGAATGAAGGAAGTGGCTGTAATGCCTTAGAAAAAATCGTTAGCTTGATCTCTATACTCCAATCATGTTGAAATGATAAGAAAATAAGGAGAGTAGAAAATAAATTGATGTTTTCCTGTTTTTTTAAAATTTAATTTAATTTTCAGATAGAGCGGGAGGTAGAGAGGGAGGAAGAAAGAGAGAGAGAGAAACATCTATGTGAGAGAGACACATCAAGTGGTTGCCACCCACACAACCCCAACCAGGGCCAGGGACAAACTGCAAACGAGGTACGTGCCCTTAGTGGGAACCAAACCCGGACTCTGGTTCGAGGGCTGGTGTTCTAACCACTGAGAAAACCAGTCAGGGTTTTTCCTGTTTTTAAGAGTTTTTAGTTTGCTGTTACAGAAACCAGTTTTGCCTGATCTAATAAAAAATAAAATGTGCCCTGGCCGGTTTGGCTCAGCGGTTAGAGCGTCGGCCTGCAGTCCAGAGAGACCCGGGTTCGGTTCCCGCTAAGGCCATGTACCTCGGTTGCAGTTTGTCCCCGGCCCTGGTTGGGTTGTGAGGGTGGCAACCACTCGATGTGTCCCTTTCACATTGATGTTTCTCTCTCTCTCTCTCTTCCCCACTCTATCTGAACAAAATATAAAAAATAAATAAATAAAATGTATCAAAATGCTGTTTGAGTACCTCTAGGAAATACCTAGAAGGTGCAGGACTGGGTTTAGAATCCTGGAAGGAATAAGGAAGATTGGATGGAAGCCAGAACCTTAGTCCAGTTCCATTCAGGTTGAGGGGAATAGAGCCTCCAACACTAAGTACAACTTGCACCACATCCTCAGCATATAAAGTATATGAAAAAATACACTTAAAAAAATGGAGCATTACTGGAAACAAAGATTTCATACTGATAAAAAGGTCACTATATCAGGAAGGTATAATAATTATAACTGTGTATGCATTTAATAACAGCTTCAAAACACATGAAACAAAAACTGAATGAAAGAGATTTATAGTCAAGAGATTTTAACATTCCTCCCTCAATACTTGAAAGAGCAACTGAAAACACACACAATATGATCGGAAAGTATGTAGATGTCTGAACAACACTTTTAGTCACCTTGACCTGAACAACATAAAACAGTATACCAACAACTAAAAAGTACACAGCGTTTTTAAATGTATATGACATGGCACATTTGCAGAAATAGACCACATGACAAGCCATAAAATAGTCTCAATAAATATATTTCAAAAGACTGAAATCATACAGAGTATATTCTGTGGTCACAACAAAATTGAATAAGAAATGAACATTAGTAAAATATCTAGCTAAGCCTCTAGATGCTGGAAATTAATGTGTTTCTAAATATTCCATTAATCAAGGGATAAATCACAAGGGAAATTAGAAAATAATTTAAACTAAAGGATAATGCATATACAACAAAATTTGTGGGATACAGCTAAAGCAGGACTTAGAGGGAATTTTGTAACTTTAAATGTTAGAAGGAAGAAAAATTTAGTATTAAATTTCTACCTTAAGAATCTAGAAATAGAAGAGTAAATTTTCCCCAAGGGAAAGGAGGGAACTACTAAAGACAGTAGGAATCAATGATATAAATAGAAGTGACACAAACATTAGAGAAAATTTAAAACAATCAAAATGTGTTTCTTTGAAAAAAAATAATAAAATTTATATACTCTTAGCAAGATGCGGGGGGGGGGGGGGGTGAGAAATCACCAATTTGAATGATGAATGAAACAGGGAATGTCTCTTTAGGTCCTAGACATAAAAGAGAAAATTACAAACATTTTTATGCCGTTAAATTTGATAAAGGAATTACACAAATTACTTGAAATACACAACTTACCAAAACCAAGAGAAGAAATCGAACATTTTAATAATCCACTCTTTATTACAATTAATTTGTATATCAAAAACCTCACCATAAGAAAAGTCCATTGGCCCTGGCTGCTTTGGCTCAGTGGTTGGAGCATCGGCCCATGGACCAGAGAGTCCAGGGTTTGGTTCCCACTAGGGGCATGTACCTCAGTTGCAGTTTGTTCCCCCACTCTGATTGGGGTCATGTGGGTGACAGCCAGTCGATGTGTCTCTCACGTCGATGTTCCCCACCCCCCTGCTCTATCTGAAGATAAATGCAAAAAGTGTCCGTGGGTGAGGATAAAAAAAAAGTCCATTGCCCCAAGGATTCCTCTCACTAATAAAATATATGAGATAATACTAATTTTATGACAATTCAGGAAAAAGGAAAAGGATAGAGGCTTTCCAATTGATGTTTGAGGCTAGCAATACCCTCATATAAAACCTGACGAAGACATTACAAGAACTAAATTTACAGATATCATTCAGAACTTAGCCATAAAAATATTTAACAAAATATTAGCAAATTGAATCCATCAGTTTAAACAGGCGAATACAGCCCTGGCCAGTTTGGCTCAGCGGTTAGAGTGTCGGCCTGCGGCCCGGAGAGACCTGGGTTCGGTTTCCGCTAAGGGCACGTACTTCGGTTGCAGTTTGTCCCCGGCCCTGGTTGGTCGTGCGGGTGGCAGCCACTCGATGTGTCCCTTCACGTCGATGTTTCTCTCTCTCTCTCCCTTCCTCTCCCTCCCTCCCACTCTATCTGTACAAAAAATGGAAAAATATCCTCGGGTGAGGATAAAAAAAATAAATAAATAAAAATAAATAAACAGGCGAATACAGAGAGAGGGAAAATGGCAGCAGAGTGAATGAAAGATACACAGACTGTCTCCTGGGACCAAACTGGAATTACAGCTAAAATAATGACAAGTCATATGGAAAAACCAACTGAAGAACAGCTGGAGAGAACCCTTATAACCAGGGATGTAAAGAATACCTCAAATCAAGAGTAGTAGGAAGTGTGGAGGCATGAGAGGGCTGGCTGGGTTCCAACAGGCAGCAGCTGAGAGTTATCTTGGCTGTGAGAAGCTCCCTCTGAGAAGTTGGAGATTTAAACCCTAAGCTGGCTCCCCAGCACAGAGCAGTGGAACAGGGAAAGGTGCCCACTTAACACCTGGCTGAGAAAATCATCAGAACAGAGGTTCTGTCCAGTAGGAAGAGTCACTGGGAACACTGGCATTTCCCTGAAGGGCCAGTGCACTAAATTACAGCTAGAGCCACTCACCTTGCACTCCAGTAGGGGGAGGGAAAACTGGACTGGAGCTGTGTGAAGAGAGTTGGGAGTTCATGGCACTGGGGAGAGAGCTGGAAAGGCGGCATCAGGAGCTCTATGCTGAGTCATTCCCCTACACAGCAATAGCCATCTTCCTCAAGAAGCCACTTTATATCAGAGCAGCTTTAGCCTAGGGGAGAAGCAACTGCCCTTCCCTCACCGCCCAGCCAGAAAAGTGCAAATTGAGGCTCATTAATAGCCAGAGACTGCCTGCTAGCCAGTAGGCAAAGAAGAGCCTTTGAAAGCTTTGAGCTTTGAACCTGGCTTTCAGTGTTGGCTGTCATGGCTCTGGGGACTGAGCTGTGAAGGCTGAGGCCTGGGTTCCTGTGCTGAGCCGTTAACCCACACTGCAGAAACCATTTTCTTCTCAAAGCAACTTTAACCCAGGGGAAAGCAATTGCCCCACCCGCTGGAAATCCTCTTACCCTGCCCACCTGTGGGATTTTTTATTCAGCTGAGGGCTATAACCTGAGGCTCATTAAGTAACGAGACTAATAGTCAGCCTGCAGGCAATAATTCTGGGATAATTGAATCTTTGCTTGGCCTGGGACTTTACCCAGGGAAGTAAGACTAGACATTGGTGTTCAGTGTGGTCTCTTCCATACTCATTCAAACCCAGCAGAGGGAGCCACAATCAGTGGAACATTGACACTCACAGGAAAAATTTGGCAGGCTCCAAACCCTATTGAGGCAGCCAAAATGGTGAAACAAGAAAACAAATCCCAAATAAAAGAACAAGAGAATTCTACAAAAGAAAGGCTAACTGAAACAGAATTAAGCAAGTTATAAGAGGTAGAGTTCACAGTAATGATTATGAGGAAGCTTAACAGCATGAGCAAAGATATAGAAACAATGAAAATCAGCCAATTGGAAATGAAAAACCATCAAGCAGAAATGAAGAATGACATAGCAGAAATAAAGAACACACTGGAAGGAATAACCAGCAGATTAGAGGAAACCAAGGGTTAGATCAGCAAATTAGAAGACGGTAGAAAAATCACTCAATCAGAGTCAAAAATAAAAAACAATGAAAAAAAAAAAACAGGAGGACAGTTTAAGAGAGCTGTGGGACAGTATGAAACATAACAACATCCACATCATAGGAGTACCAGAAGAAGAATAAAGTGAGCAGGGGTTAGAGAATATATTTGAAGAAATAGTGGCAGAAAACTTCCCTAACTTGGTGAAGGAAAAAGGTATATAAGTACAAGAAGCACAGAGAGCCCCAAGTAAGAAGAACCCAAAGAGGCTCACACCAAGACACATCATAATTAAAATGCCAAAAAATTAAAGATAAAGAGAGAATCTTAAAGGCAGCAAGATAAAAGCAACAGGTTACCTACAAAGGATCCCCCCCCCCCCATAAGGCTATCAGCTGATTTCTCAACAGAAACACTACAGACCAGAAGGGAATGGCATAAAGTATTTAAGGTAATGAAAAACAAGGATCTGAATTCAAGACTAGACTATCCAGCAAAGCTATCATTCAAAATAGAAGGTGAAAGAAATAAAGAGCTTCCCAGACAAAAAAAAAGGCTAAGGGAATATATTAGCACCAAACCAGCACTGCAAAAAATGTTAAAAGGACTGCCGTAATAAGCAGAAAAAATAGAGAAACATAGCCATAAAAAATAAAAATGGCAATAAATAAGTACATATCAGTAATGTAAATGGATTGAATTTGTAGGTCAATTCCATGACAACTAATATCTATAATAGTTTAGAGTAGCTGAATGGATAAGAAATTATGATAAAAGGTCCAGGCAAACTAGGAATTGGGATAAAACTTCCTTGATCTGATCAAAGATATTTATTTAAAAAACTCTTTATATTTATAAAGATATTTATAAAGAATCAAATGTATTTACAAAGATATTTATGATAAAAAGCTCTGGACAAACTAGCATTAGGGTTGAAACTTCCTCAAAGATATTTATAAATATATTTACTGAAAAGCCATTATCATTTTTAATGGTGAAACAATAAATATTTTCCCTGCAAGATCAGAAATAAGGCAGGGACATCTGCTCTCACAACTTCTATTCAGCATTGTGCTAGAGATCCTAGCCAGTTTAATAAGACAAATGACAGCTTCAAAGAAGAAATAAAACTCCTGATTTGCAGATATTATTATTTACATTAAAATATTCTAAGGAATCAAACAACAAACCTACTGGAAGTAATAAATGGGTTAAGCAGAGTCTCAGGATACAAGTCAGTACACAGGAAAATCAATTGTATGTCTTTATATTAGCAATGAATAATTGGAAACTTAAATCTTTAAATAGCACCATTTACAACAGCATAAAAAACATAGAATTGAAATGAATTTAAGAGAAAATTTGCAAGCTCTTGCAAAAAAGATGTATGAAGGTTCATTCAAAACTACAAAGGTTTACTGAGAGAAAGAATACTCAAGTAAACAGAGTAGTAGACCACATTCATTAATTTGAGAAACTATTATAGGTATTAGTTGTCATGGAATTGACCTACAAATTCAACTCAAGAGCCAAAAAAAAAAATCTCCTTCCTCCTGTGAAGCTGACGAAAGATGAAACTTATGTGTGAAGCTGTTTCTTCAACTTTGAAATTACATTCAGGGTAAAATGTAACTGGATTCTGGGTTTACTGCTTTGGATTGTTATTTCTTCTAGATTTTGGCCCTACTGTTTCTCCCCTTATTGTAAATTCTGATATAATTTAAGATATTTTCTTGTTTCTTTCTTTTCTTTTTTAATATTATCTAGTTTTTAATTAGTCTTTGGTAAGAGTCAAGTTGCTAGCTCCATTACTAGAAGACGTCTCCACGGTCTATTTTTTCTGTCAGTCAGTTAGATAAAACTTATGTTTTGAGCACCTACTGTATGGACAGGCACTTCTAGGCACTGTGTATGTAGTGACAAGCAAGACAAAAGCCTTTGAACTTAAAAATTTCTCATTCTAAGAGGATGTGTTTGTTTTTCTATTTAAACTGATTTAGAAGCAATGATTGTGAAATGCATGAACTTTAAGCAAATGTTAGTCTCTGTCTTCTGAGGTCTTCCATGGGGAACTAGAACCTTACATAACAGACTTTAAACTTCAGCACCATGCTGAATTGGAGGACCATGATAAAATCTGTGCAAAGTCTGAGGTAGAGCAAGAACTAGGGGGATAGAACCTGAGGTGGTAAGTGAGGGACTAACATTTTAAAGACTAAGGTTTCATCACATGTCCAACAAAGATTGGAGAAGTGACCCATGAGCCACCTGTGTTCTTATCTTTTCTATCCCACAGATACGGAGAGTATAAGCCTCCAAAAGGGAAAAAGTGAGAATCAAGAATCTTCAGATTTGTTCACAGAGCCACCCTTTCGAGTTGCAGAAAGACCTTGGACTCTAAAACCTCTCTATCCAGCTTTAACCAACAGCATAAAGAAGTACCCAGGCTCTCGCCAATTTTCAGTAGTTCCTGAGAATGACAACAGAGCAAGACAAGGAAACCATCAAATCACTGATGCCTGAAGGGATTATATTAGACAACTGATACCTTCCAAGGCCTTTAATTCCAACCAAACACCCATCTGGGAGGCCACTAGAGAGGCTACCCTCCAAACTGCATTGCTTGCCATGAAGATGAATGAACCAACAATCTCCTCCATAGCAGTCCTTCATCCTGAAACACAACCCCAAAGATCTCCCACTATTGAATCCTCCAGAGAATCCTCTCTTATACTGATTTCCACCACATCCAGCATGTCCTCATCCTTTGGGCTGTCCTCAAAGAAGAATTAACCACACCTTGCCCCCTTCTTCTCCTCCCCGTGTTAAGATTGGTGATTGTAGGGATTGATCAAGAAAGGAGTGCAGAAGAGCCATTGAAGCTCCAAAAAAGCATTCTGGTCTAGCCTCTTTATAAAGAATGCCTCTCCAGGGATGGGGAAGGAAAAACAGTTGTTGTGTTCTTGGAACTGTTGTGTTCTCTGGGTGATACAGGGCTTGTCTCATCCTAACCTTTCATAATATTCCCTGTTAATGGAGTGGCTGTGGTGAACATCAGCATGTAAATAAAGCCAACCTTTCAGGAATGCAGAACGTAAGTTGTGTATGACATGGACCTTTCTATGATCACTTGGGCTGACAAAGGCTAAAGGATAAGTGCAAAAGTGATGCCATCCTGAGTCAGAAAATGAGAGGTGGCATAGACATGAGTTGGGGGCAAAGGTTTTATCCCACATGCACTTTTTGTGATCAGGTTGGAAATGGAATGCTTGCTTTTGTCTGATTCTCTAATGAAATGATGGGCATAATCCCATACCCACCCAGTGGCCCTAGGCCTTGAGTGAAAAACAGATTCACAGCAAATGTCTAGAGCTCGGTCATTCTAGAGAATCTCAAGGAAAGATGGCCCTGAATCTACCAAGTGAAAGAAGCAGTGCAATGAGATAAAAATGGGGTATTTTATAATCATTAATCAAACAGGCATAACCTCTGGAGCCTTGTCTTCTTCACTGACACTAAGAATAGGACATTGCCACCTTCTCTCAGATAAGATTCAATCTAGTGGAGGAGTCAAAACAAATATAACTACATATAAATATAAATATATAAATAATTCTTCAAGGTTGCAGTGGAAGAACTATCACCAGTCAGAAAATCTTTACTTGCCAAATGAACTAATTAAAAGAGTAATAATTCTTGGAATCCATAAAAATAAAGTGACATTATTTTGAGGTTGTAAGAAATCTGGGAGGATTTAGAACTAGAATGTGAAAATTTGGGTAGGATTTAGAAAAGATAAAATTAGATATTACATATTAAGTAGTCTAGACAACATTAGTCAAACAGAACTTTAATATCAATCTTAATTTTCTAATTTGTCCTTTAAGAATTGTGATAAAATATACATAACAAAATTTATCACTATAACCACTTTTCAGTGTACAGCTCAGTGGGATTAAGCACTTTCACACTGTTGTGCAGTTATCAGCCCCTTCTATCTCCAGAACTTTATTTTACAAAACAGAAACTTTGTATGGATTAAATACTTAAACGTAAGACCTGAAACCATGAAATTACCAGAAGTAAACACAGGAAAAAGCCTTCTTGACATTGATCTGGGAAATGATTTTTTAGACATGACATCGAAAGCACAGGCAACAAAAGCAAAAATAATCTAGTAGGATAGTATCAAATTAAAAACCTTTTGCAAGCAAAGGAAACAATCAATAGAGTGAAATGGCAACCTACAGATGGGAGAAAATATTTGCAAACCATATATCTAACATCAGGTTAATATTTAAAATCTATAAGAAATACTTACAACTCAATTGCAAATACATACATACATTCTCAACCAAATTAAAAGAAAAAATGGGAATGGGACCTGAATAGACATTTCTCAAAAGAAGACATACAAATGGCCAACATGTGCATGAAAAGGTGTTCAACATCACTAATTATGAGGGAAATGCAAACCAAAACCACAAAGAAAAATCACTTCACACCTGTCAGAATGGCTACTATAAAAAAGACAAAAGGTAACAAGTGTTGAAGATTGTGTGAAAAAAGAACTCTGCATACTGTTGGTGGGAATGTAATTTGGTAAAGCCATCATGGAAAACAATATAGAGGCTCCTCAAAAAATTAAAAATAGAACTATCATATGATCCAGAAATCCCACTTCTGAGTATATATTCAAAAGAAATTAAGTCAGTACTTTGAAGAGACACCTGCACTCCCATGTTCATTGCAACATTATTCACAATAGCCAAGATATAGAAACAATCTAAATGTCTGACTATTAATAAATGAGTAAAAAATATTGGAGATATATAGAATAATTTTTTTTCTTTAAGTTTTCTTTTGGCTTTCATTTGCATGGAATATCTTTTTCCATCCCTTCACTTTCAGTCTGTGTGTCCTTAATGTTAAAGTGAGTCTCTTGTAGACAATAGTCAATTGTATGAGCATGTAGTCTTTTATTATTATTAATATTATTATTATTATTCATTCAGTCACTCTGTATCTTTTGATTAGAGATTTTATTCCATTTACATTTAAAGTAATTATCTATAGGTATGGACTAATTGTCATTTTGTTTATTGTTTTCTGGATATTTTATAATTCCTTTGTTCCCTTCCCTTGCTCTCTTCATTTGTGATTTGGTGATTTTCTGTAGTGGCATGCTTAGATTTCTTTCTTTTTATCTTTTGTATACAACTATAGGTTTTTGTGTTGTTTTTTTCTCTGTGGTACTATGAGGCTTACATAAAACATCTTATTTATAATATTCTGTATTATGTTAATAACAACTAATTTTAAATGCATTCTAACATTGTACATTTTTGCTTCCCCCAACACATTTTATGTTTTTGATGACACAATTTACATTTTTATATTGTGTATTCATTCACAAATTATTGTAGTCATATTTTCCTACTTTTGTCTTTTAACCTTTATACTAGATTTATAAGCAATTAACACTACAACACTGGGTTATTTTGAATTTAACTATTCAGTTGACCATTGAACAACACAAGGGTTAGGGGTCCTGACCCTCCATGTAGTTGCAAATCTGTGTACAACTTTTGGCTCTCCCAAAACTAAATAGCCTACTGTTGACCAGAAGCCTTACCAAAAACATAAATACATATTATATGTCTATATATATATGTATATATATATAGTATGTTATATGTATTATATACTGTATTCTCAAAATAAGCTAGAGAAAAGAAAATGTTATTTAAAAAAATCAAAAGGAAAAATATTTATTGAAAAAAAATCCATGTATAAGTGGATCTATACAGTTCAAATCTGTGTTGTTCAAGAGTCTGTATATTTACCTTTAACCGTAAAATTTATACTTTCGTATATTTTCCTATTACAAATTAGTGCCCTTTTATTTCAGCTTAAATAAGTCCCTTTAACATTTCTTTTATTAAAAAAAATTTTTTAATTGATTTTTAGAGGAAGGGAGAGGGAGAGAAAGATAGAAACAATGATAAGAGAAAACATCAATTGGCTGCCTCCTGCATGATCCCAACTGGGGATTGGCCCACAACATAGGCATATACACTGACTGGGAATCAAACCAGTGACCTCCTGGTGCATGGGTCGACACTCAACCACTGAGCCACACTGGCCAGGCCCTTTAACATTTCTTATAAGGCTGGTCTAGTGGAGCTGAACTCTTTCAGCTTTGCTTGTTTGGAAAACTTTTTAACTTTCCTTCAATTCTGAAGGATAACTTTGCCAAGTTGTATATTCTTGGTTGGCAATTTTTTATTTCAGCACTTTGAATATATTGCGCCACTTCTTTCTGTCTGGCAAAGCTTCTCCTGAAAAATCTGCTGATCTTTTGGGGGGTTCCCTTGAACACAATAAGTTGTTTTTCTCTTTCTGCTCTTAAGATTCTCTCCTTGTATTTAATTTTTGACAATTTAATTATAATGTGTCTTGTTGTAGATACCTTTGGGTTCATCATCTTTGGAACGTTTTGGGTTTCCTGGATCTGAATGTTTGTTTACTTCCCCTAGGTTACGGAAATTTTCAGCCATTATTTCTTCAAATATGTTTTCTGCCTCTTTTGCTTATCTCTTTCTGGGACCCCTATGTGGTTGATGTGACCCAAAAGTCCCTTAAGCCATCTTCACTATTTTTTATTCTTTTTGTTCCTCTGGTTGGATGAATTCCACTGCCTCATCTTCAAATTTGCAGGTTCTTTCTTCTGCTTTATTGAACCCCTCTATTGACTTATTGATTTATTTTTCAGTTTAAGTATTATTCAGCTTTGTGATTTCTCTTTAGTACTTTCTTATATTTTCTACCTGTTTGTTGAAATTCTCCCTTTGTTCATACATTGTTCTCCTGACTTTAGTGAGATTTTTGTGACCATTATTTTGAACTGTTCCAGGTAAATCACTTATCTCCTTTTCACTAAGGTCTTTCTGAGGTTTTATCTTGTTGTTTCATTTGGAAAATATTTCTTTGTTTCTTTATTTTTCTTGACTCTGTTATTTCTATGCATTAAATAAAGCAGCCACATCTCCCAATCTTCAAGGAGATAACCCTTCTAATTCAACCCTGCCCTAGCTCTTGGCTATCTCTGTAACATTTGTGAACAAAGTCTTCTTTGTTCTTAGTGGCTCCAGTAGTTGAGGGTGTGCCAAGGCCTGTAGTGTCCCAAAGGGAAAGATCTCAGTCAGCTCCTAGTTGCAGGCTTATAAGAAGGCTATTCTTAAGCAGCAGGTTTTAAAGTATGCAATTATCGTTGGATTGGTGTGGCTCAGTGGTTGAGTGTTGACCCATGCACCAAGAGGTTGCCAGTTCAATTCCCAGTCAGGACACATGCCTGGGTTGTAGGTTCAATCCCCAGGAGGGCATGTGCAGGAGACAACTAATTGGTGTTCCTCTCTCATTGATGTTTCTCTCTCCCTCTCTCTCTTTAAAAATCAATAAAAATATAATAAATAAATAAAGTGTGCAATTATCCCTTTTTCAGGGGAAAACTAGGAAATGGGCATTTCTGTCTGTTCCTTCTGCACAGAGCCCTGGGGGAATAGTTAGTTGTGAACCATTTCTTTTTCTACAATTCTGTTGAACATTGAACACAAGTCCCTCCGGCAACCAGAACCAGGCTATCGAGGGATGTGTCTTCTGGGTAACAGCTATGAAAGCCGTTTCACCAGATGTGTGCATAAACTTCTTTCTTAGAGACGTGGGGTGGGGCAGAGGGAGAATGTGAAAATGGTACACATTAGCCTCCCTGGCCTCTGGAGAGGATTGCAATTGGCCACTAGATGTGTGTTAAATTAGAACCATTCCCTCACTCTACAGCTTTTAAGATAAGCAAATAGGCTTCTTTTTCTGGGTGTTTCTTCCTGTTGCCTCTGCACTGTACCCTGTGGGGTGGGTGGTGGGGGGATAGCCAATTAAGAACTCTTTCTCTGTTACAGTACTATGGGACAAGTAAATGTAAACTTCACTGGCCTACAGAACTAGGCAATCAAGGGGCATGCTCTGGGTGGTAGCTATGAAAACCAGGAGATACTGGTGATCTGGCTAGGGGCAGAGAAGAGCATGAAGAAGTTTTTTGATGAGCCAAGGAGATGTTTCTGGCAGGTGCCAGTTGAACAGCTGCCAAGCCCACAGCCAATGGCATCAGTGCTGGCAGGTCCTTCTGGGAGAATAGCCCTGCTCTGCATTTCCCTAGTCCGAGACAAAGGCCCAGAATGTCCAAGGCCACACAGCAGATGAGGAGCAAAGGTAGACTAACCCTGGGTCTGCAGTTCAAACCCACACAGCAGCAAGAAATGAAACCCTCCACACAGGATGAGTTGGTGCTTTGGAGACACAGAGGAGAGATAGCATAATTCCCCTTGGGACATTGGGAGGGCGCTTCATGGAGGAGGAGTTCTTTAACCCTGGAGGGCACTGGAGTGGTGGGAGGAACATGAAAAAGGTGTGGAAGCCTGAAAGTGAAGGACATGCTGGGGAACTTTCCCCTATTCCACCATCATTGTGAGCTCTTTTCAGGTCTACCTAGAAGAGAGAAGGGTAATTTGCTTAACTTGCATTTTTTTGGCTAATTCATTTATATAGTAGCTACCAGCTTCCTAGGTCCAGGGGCTATGATCCAGGTGTTATCCTGCCCTGGCACCTTCTCCACATAAATACCACTTAGTTTATCCCTCAATTTAGTTGTGTGCTTGCTTTTAACATTGTGCTTTATCAACCATAATTCTTATAAGATATCTATAAACAAATAGGCCTCCAACCCAAGTTTCTACATGTGGTAAAAAGGGGACTTTTAGAATTAAAAATTAACAAGTTGGAATTGTTCTTGCTTACAAACTAGTAGGATAATGGGATTCCTGGCCTATTGGCATAATAAAAACATAAAACTTTTATGCTTTATAGGACGCCATCAAGAAAATAAAACAATAATCCACAAAATTGAAGAAAAATTTCCCAAATTATATATTGGATAAGGGACTTGTATCAAAACTATAAAGAGCTGTTACAACTGAACAATAAAAATACAACTCAATTAAAAAATGAGCAAAAGATCTGAATAGACATCTCTCCAAAGAAGCTATACAAATGGACAATGAGCACATGAAATGATGCTCAAAACCATTAGCCTTTAGGGAAATAAAAACTAGGAGTACAATGATCCACCACTTGACTCCACCACCCCAGGATGGCTTTAATAAAAATACAGATAATAACAAGTATTCACAAAAATCTGGAGAAATTGGACCCTTATACACTCCTGGTGGGAATGTAAAATGGTGCAGCCACTGTGAAGAAGACTGGCAGTTCCTCGAAAGATTAAAAATAGAATTACTATATGACCCATAAATGAAAACATGTCCAAACAAAAACTTGTACATCAATGTTTATAACAGTATTATTCATAATAGTCAAGAAGTAGCCCTGGCCGGTTTGGCTCAGCAGTTGGAGCGTCGGCCTGCGGACCAGAGAGTCATGAGTTCGGTTCTTCTAGGAGCACGTACCAAAAAAAAAGTAAAACAGCCCAAATATTCATCATCTGATGAATGGATAAATAAACCATAGTTATATCCATGCAAAGAAATATTATTTGGTAACAAAAAGGAAGTCCTGATCCATGCTACAACATGGGTGAACCTTGAAAACATTGTTAGTGCAAAAAGCCAGTCACAAGGGACCACTTTGAATGATTCCTTTTATATGAAATGTCCAGAATGGGCAAATCCAGAGACAAAAATAGACCTGTGGTTATCTAGGGTTGTAGGGGGAGGTAGATAGGATTAGGGGATTATGGGATCATGGCTAAGAGGTTTGGGGTTTCTTTTGTGGGTGATGAAAATATTTTAAAACTGATTGTGGGGATGGATGGTTGCCCAGCTCTCTGAATATACTAATAGCCACTAAATTGTACCCTGTATTGGATGAATTATATGGTATGTGAATTATATCTCAATAAATCTCTCTCTCTCTCTCTTTTTTTTAATTCTCACCTGAGAACATTTTTGCATTTATCTGCAGATAGAGCAAGAGGGAGAAAGGGAGGAAGAGAGAGAGAGAAACATCCATGTGAGAGAGACACATTGAGTAGCCGCCACCCATATGACCCCAACCGGGGCAGAGGACAAACTGCAACCAAGGTACGTACGTGCTCTTAGCGGGAACTGAACCCAGGACTCTCTGGTCCGCAGGCCGACGCTTAACTGCTGAGCCAAACCGGCCAGGGCTCAATAAAACTCTTTTTTTTTTTAAAGATTCCTACCTGGAACAGTAGATGAAAGCATAACCACAAATCTCTTACCTCAAGATTAAAGTTGTGTCTCTATAAAGTCAAAGCATAGAAATAGAACGCATAGAGTTACAAGAAGTTGTTTGTTTTTAAGATTTTTTTTTTTATTGATGTTTAGAGAGAAAGAAAGGGAGAGAGAAATATCAATGTGAGAGTGAAACATTGGCTACCTTCTGCACACCCCAACTAGGGATAGAGCCCACAACTCAGGCATGTGCCCTGACCAGGAATTGAACCGGCAACTTTTTGATGCATGGAGGACGCCCAGCCCACTGAGCCGTACCCACCAGGGCACAAGAAGTTCTTGTGAAATGATCTAGAAACCTTTCTTTCATTCTCTAGTTACAGATTTTCTGTACATGCCCTAAGCACATAAGTTTAAAATCCCAGATGGCTATGATTTTGTGTATAGTAAAGTGAATTTTTTTTTTTTTTGAAAGTGAAGGCTTTTTTTTCCCTTTTGTTTGGAGCCTTTATTCAGCTTGACTTTGTGCTTGTTGTTATTGCCATTCAACTAATCAGCATTTGTTGACCTGCTGCTTTGTATTTAACTCGGCCCTAGCAGGATACACAGCAGCATTGGCAGTCTTTAAAGTGGTGTGCCCTTATCAAGTATTTGAGAATTTATACCAACTGCATGGAGAAATGGTCTAGAACTGGACTTAGATACCCTAGATTGAGTCCTACCTCTGACATTTACTAACTCGGTGACATTTCCCCCTGCCTTATCTATTTATTTTAATCACACTATCCTCATCTATAAAATGTAAATAATTATAATATTCATTCACCCCATAACTTTAGTAGGCTTTTATCATTTGACATGAGTATAAAAGCATTTTCTAAACAGTGAAACAGCATACAAATGTGAAGTGTTCTTTCTTTTCTTTTTTTCTTGTTTTAACTAGAAACCACATTTTTGTTTTATCTGATACCCACAACTCATTTTCAGTTGGGGAGGCTGAGGATTAGAGAAAAGTAAATTGTAAAAAGTAAATTGTTCAAGGTCTCACAGCTGGGAAGTGGCAGGGATGAGTGTGGAACTAAGGCTTCCTAACGTATGTGTTACCTGCTAGCATACTCTCTCTGGGTTGTTCTCAACCCAGATTACACATCTGGCTTGCTTGTGGTACTTTTAAAAAATACAGATGCCTGGGTTTCACCCAGACACTTGGATCCAGAATTTCCAGAGGGGTAGTTTTGGGTCTCTAAGAAGATTTGGGACATAAGGAAGAAGAGTTCTCTGCGGGCTGTGGTGGTGACTGAGATGTGAGTTGGCAATGGGGAGAAGGTCTGTGGGCATTACCTAATGCTGACCTCCAGCATGGCTTCAGTGTGTGCCTGGGGGAATGTGTAAATGATGGGAAGAAGCTGTCATCGAGGGCCTGTAATAGGTGGTGCTGAGCACAGAATTCCATGTGGGAAAGCCTGGTTCCTGTGGTTAGGATCTGGAGCCTTTGGTTTATTCCAGGAAGTCCTGCAGCATTTCATTTGGAATCTTTTTCTGGCTACATTTTCACAACCAAAGCAGACTTCTCCAAACTTGAGGGTTTAGCCAAGTAAAATTTGAAACTGGACTACGTCAGTGTTTATCTCTCCAAGTTTGGAGTGTTTTATTGTGTTAAGCTCAGGTTAGCTCAGCTGAACCAATGAGAGACGTGCTTCTTAAAAATAAATCTTAAGAATAAGCCCTGGCTGGTTTGACTCAGCGGTTAGAGCGTCGACTTGCGGTCTGGAGAGACCAGAGTTCGGTTCCCGCTAAGGGCATGTACCTCGGTTGCAGTTTGTCCCCTACCCTGGTTGCATCGTGTGGATGGCAGCCACTCGATGTGTCCCTTTCATGTCGATGTTTCTCTCTCCTTCCCACTCTATCTGAACAAAATATCGAAAAATGTCCTCGGGAGAGGATAAAAAAAATAAAAATAAGAAAAATAAATAGTAGGCCAACGACTTGTGCTGAAACTTGGAGGGCTGTACAGAGACATGGGACTTTGCAGTGTCAGCCTCATCTCCCATGCTATCAGAAATGCACATGGACCAGGCCAAAGATAGGGATGAAGTTGGGATGTGTGAGGGTTGTAGCCTGTTTATACACTTCAATCTCTAGTTACAGGAAATCAGGATGATTCTTTTTGCTTTCTCCTCAGGCACATCTTCTCTTTCTTTTTTTTTTTTTTTTTTCAATCCTCACCCGAGGACATCTTTCCATCTTTTCTGTTCAGGTAGAGCGGGAGGGAGAGAGAGGAAGAGAGAGAGAGAGAGAGAGAAACATCGACGTGAAAGGGACACATCGAGTGGCCGCCACCCGCACGACCAACCAGGGCCGGGGACAAACTGCAACCGAGGTACACGCCCTTAGCGGGAACCGAACCCGGGTCTCTCAGGACCACAGGCCGACGCTCCAACCGCTGAGCCAAACCGGCCAGGGCACATCTTCTCTTTCTTAATGAGTGGGCTGGGAAATCTTACTTTGATACTAGTTATATTAATAAGTCATGGTTTTAAAGCTCTTTCGATTATAAAGCACATGTGTCTTGATTTTAATTCATTTATATTTATACCTCACCCTGTCCAACAAATGATTTAAGAAAATCTGCAAGAACATTTTTAAAAATTAAATCTATTGGGGTAACATAGGTTAATAAAATTAATGTAGGTTTTAAGTGTACAATTCTATAATGCATCATCTATATATCGTTTTGTGTATTTATCACCCAAAGTCAAATCTCCTTCTGTCACCATATATTTGATCTCCTTTACCCTTACAAACTTCCCCAAGCCCTTTCCCTCTGGTAACCATAATACTGTTGTCTTGTTTGTTCACTTATTGCTTTCAGTTTTATATCCCACATACGTGTAAAATCATATGGTTCTTGATTTTTTCTGTCTGACATATTTTGCTTAGTATGATATTCTCAAGTTCCATCCATGTTGTCATAAATGGAAGTATTTCATATTTTCTTATGGCTAGTATTCCATTGTATACATGTGCCACATCTTTATCCAATCATCTATTGAAGGACACTTGGATTGTTTCCATGTCTTTGCCACTGTGGTTGATTCTGTAATGAACATAGGGGAAGTGTATATCTTTAGGAATACATGTTTTCAAATTTTCGGGGTAGACACTAGAAGAGGGGTTGCTGGGTTATATGGTATCTCTATTCTTAATTTTTTGAGGAATCCCCATGCTGTTTTCCATAGTGGCTGTACCAGTTCAAATTCCCACCAGCAGTGAATGAAGGTTTCTTTTTTTCTACAACTTCTTCAAAACTTATTATTACTTACCTCCTTGATAATCACCATTCTAACAGCTGTGAGGTGGTATCTCATTGTAATTTTTATTTGTATTCCCCTAATAACTAGGGAACTTGAGCATCTTTTCATATGTCTGTTGGCCATTTATATGTCTTCTTGGGAGAAGTGTCTGTTCAGATCCTCTGCCCATTTTTTAAATTGGGTTTGTTTACATTGTTGAGTTGTTTGAATTCTTTATAAATTTTGGATATTAACGCCTCATCAGAAGTGTTGTTTGCAAATATCTTCCATTTGGATGGTTGCCTTTTGTTTTGTTGGCAGTTTCTTTTGCTGTGCAGAGTTTCTTTAGGTTGATCTAGTCCCATTCATTTATTTTTGCTTTTACTTCCTTTGCCTTTGAGGTCAAATTAATAAAATCTTCTCTAAGATTCAAAACCATAAGTTTAGTATCTAGGCTTTCTTCTATGTATTTTATTGTTTCATATCTTATATTTAGGTCTTTGATCCATTTTGAGTTAATTATTGTTATGGGGACAAACAGTAGTCTAGTTTCAATCTTTTGCCTGTGGCTTTCTAATTTTCCCAGTACCATTTATTGACAAGGCTTTCTTTTTTCCATTGTATGTTTTTGGCTTCTTTGTTGAAAATTATTTGGCCGTATACATGTGGGTTTATTTCTGGGCTCTCAATTATGTTCCATTGGTCTGTGTGTCTGTTTTCCTGCCAATACCATGCTGTTCTAAAGTCAGGAAGTATGATACCTCTGGCTTTGCTCTCTTCTCTCAGGATTGCTTAGGCTACTCGGGGTCTTTTATGGTTTCCTACACATCTGATGATTTTTTGTTCTATTCTTTAAAAAATGCCATTGGAATTTTTTGTATTAAATCTGTATATTGCTTTGAATAATATGACCATTTTAACTATGTTGATTCTTTTTTTTTTTTTAATCCTCACCCGAGGACATTTTTTTCCATTGTTTGTTCAGATAGAGTGGGAGTGAGAGAGAGGAAGAGAGAGAGAGAGAAACATCGATGTGAAAGGGACACATTGAGTGGCTGCCACGCGCACAACCAACCAGGGCCGGGGACAAACTGCAACCGAGGTATGCACCCTTAGTGGCTGGGTCTCTGGACCACAGGCCTGATGCTCCAACTGCTGAGCCAAACCGGCCAGGGCTATGTTGATTCTTTTAATCCATGAACACAGAATACCTTTTTCTATTTCTTTGTGTCTTTTTCAATTTCTTTTAACAATGTCTTGTAGTTTTCAGTCTATAGGTCTTTCACATTCTTTGTTAAGTTTATTTTTTGGTATTTTATTCTTTTTTGTTGCAATTGCAAAAGAAATTGTTTTTTTTTCATTTCTTTTTCTGAAATTTCATTGTTAGTATATAGGAATGGAATGAATTTTTGTACATTGATTTTTGTATCCTGAAACTTTACTGTATTTGTTTATTATTTCTAATAGTTTTTTTTTTTTTTTTTTTTTTTGATGGCGTCTCTAGGATGTTTTATGTAAAGAATCATGCCTTCTGCAAAGAGTGATAATTTTACTTCTTTATTACCAGTTTGGATGCCTTTTATTTCTTTCTCTTGCCTGGTTGCTCTGGCTCGGACTTCCAGTACTATGTTAGAATAATAGTGGTGAGAGGTGGAATCCTTGTCATGCTCCTGATTGTAGAAGAAAAGCTTTCAGTTTTTCACCATCGAATATGATATTAGCAGAGGGTTTGTCATATATGGCCTCTATTGTGTTAAGGTGCTTTCCTTCTATACCAATTTTATTGTGTTTTCATCATGAAAGGATGTGTCTTGTCAAATGCTTTTTTATATCTATTAATATAATCATATGATTTTATCCTTTATTTTGTTTATGTGGTGTATCACATTGATTGATTAGTTTATGTTGAACCAAGCAAACAACCTAACATTATATCTTAAAGAACTAGAAAAAGGAAGAACAAATGCAGACCAAAGTCAACAAAAAGGAAGGAAATAAAAATCAGAGCAGAATTAAATGAAATAGAGAACGAAAGGACAAAACAAAACAAAAAAAGTAATGCACCAAAGAACTGATTCTTTGAAAAGATTAATAAAATTGACAAACCTCTGGCTGGACTCATGAAGGAAAAAGGAGAAAAGACTAAAACAAAATCATAAATGAAAGAGGAAAAGTTACAACGGACACCATAAAAATACAAAGGATCATACAAGAATACTATGAAAGGCTAAACACCACCATATTCAATGGACAAGTTCTTAGAAATATATAACCTTCCTCAACTAAATCATGAAGAACTGGAAAATCTAAGTAGACCAGTCAACAGTGAGGAAACATAAATAACCATCAAAAACCTTCCAAAAAGTAAAAGTCCATGACCAGAAGGCATCGCTAGTGATTTCTATCAAACATTCAAAGACAACTTAGTACCTATCCTTCTCAGAGCCTTCCCAAAAATTGAAAAAGAGGCAATATTTCCTAACATATTTTGTGACGTCAACAATACCTTGATACAAAAACCTGGCAAGGATAATACAAAAAAAGAAAACTACAGGCCAATATTTCTGATGATTACAGATGCAAAAATCCTTTTAAAAAATGTTAGTGAATTGAATACAATAAAACATTTAAAAAAATACATCTCAAACAAGTGAGGTTCTTTCCAGGGACACAAGGACGGTTCAAGAACATTTTTCAATGAAATAATAAGTAAATACAGGTAGAAAATCAGGACCAAAAAAAGATGAGCACAAGTATGTTGATCACAGGGGCTAAAATATTGTGATATTTGAACTTAAAATTTGGAATTGAACTTCTGGCAGTCAGGGTAACAAGGTAATTTATGTAATCTGCATTATCAGAAAAGAGAGAGGGCATCTAGTTACTTGTGAGTCCAGACCAGCACCATCCAATAAACTTTCTGAAATAATGGATTCTATACCTGCATTGTCCATGTGGCTGCTAAGCACTTGACTGAGAAACTGACTTTTACATTTCATTTAATTGTTATTAGTTTAAGTTTGAATAGTCACACATGGGTAGTAGTTACCCTATTGGACAGCAGAAGTCTACAGGAAACATAGTAGTATAGTAGAATTTCTGCCTCTGTCACAAGGATGTATGACCTGGGAGAAGCTACTTAACCTTTCTGAACCTCAGTTTTTAGATCCGTAAAATGAGTACAATAATAGTGTCTAAGATTCTGAGGAACTAAAATAATGTATACAAAGAGTTTAACACAATATCTGATACACAGCAAATGTCATCTGTTTATAACGCTTGAAATTACCTGGTTTGTCAGGAGATTCTGTGCCAACGCCGCCTCTTTTTACTGACACTAAAATGGAGGTTTTATAGAAGAATCTATAACTAGGAGTCGAAGTTGTGCTGAGCATCTTAGCCAATAACTGGTTTCTGGCTAGAGAATCAAAGGTCAACCAAACATTGATAACAACTTGTATCCATTTGAGGCTGCTTGAGGATACCCTATTCAAAATCTTGGGCCTCTTTTTTTTTTTTCCTGCCCAAATCCTAATGTTAATATTTAGTATCTCTTTCAGAATTGTAGGTCAATATTTCTTCAGTCTGAATGTATTCAAAGCAAAAATATTAATTTTAATGACATTTCACTTAAAAGGAGATTCATTACTTTTAATCAAAAGGACAGTGGTTAAAACAGGAATACCATATACATTTAGCCATGATAATGTTCATGCTTTGGGCTTGATACACTGCTGTGTAGTTGAATCTGGCATTACTCCCCAGCATGCTGCCAAGAAAGAGAAATCAGAAGCTGGCACTTGACTGTTGAGGTGACATGTATTAATTGGTCGCAGGTTCATCCCTTTCTTGGCGTCATTTTACAGATTTAGATAACTGGTACTTAAAACAACACTTGACCATTTACTAATTCTTCAGTCCAGGTGAGTAATAAAACTGCTCTTACAATAATGAGAAAGCTACAAAAAGGTTGAAATAGACTTTAGGCTGTAGGGAAAGTTAGGAATTGGCTGTGTTTTTTTTATCCTCACCCAAGGACATTTTTCCATTTTTTGTTCAGGTAGAGTGGGAGGGAGAACAGGAACAGAGAGAGAGAGAACATCAACGTGAAAGGGACACATGGAGTGGCTGCCACCCATATGACCAACCAGGGCCGGGGACAAACTGCAACTGAGGTATGCGCCCTTAGCAGGAACCGAACTGGGTCTCTCGGGACCGTAGGCTGATGCTCTAACTGCTGAGCCAAACTGGCCAGGGTTTGGCTGTGTTTTTGTATTATTAGTAGCTTCCTACATTTTTCTGAGAAACATTTCCTAGGCACAAAGGCCTAGGTGACCATGTGCCACTTAGATGTTTAAATAGCAAATCAAATGACGTGTGTGTGTGTGTGTGTGTGTATGTGAATACAGGTTTGTAAAATATTTGAAGTAGGCTTTATGGACTACAGCAAACTGAAAACTCTCTTCTGCTGTTTGTAGCAGAATTCTCCATAAGATGACAGTGTAACAACATAATCACTGGAAAAACCTTTATCTCAGGTTGATTTGCTCCTTAGGGAAACTATTGGACCAAGAGCCCCTACTCCACAGAAGGATGGTGGTTTTGAAGAAATGACAAGCAAACTTTCAATTTGCAGTTTTGAAACAGGATTTTAAAAAGTAACAGTTCTTCCAATACAATCTTATTTTAGTTTATCAAACTTTTTGTCTAGGATAAGACAGGATCCACCAGACTTTGAACAATATTCATTGCAGAAGAACAATTTAATTAGATGAATGAGTCTACAAAATTGAGTCAATTCTGTTGGGACACAAAAGCTGGGAGAGAAATCTCTCCCAGATGTTAATGGGAACCAGTTGTTTATTATACCACATCATGTCCCAAAGTTTACTTTCATTACTGATTTTTCACAGCAAGTTTGAAACCTTCCACAGAGATGAACTGAATGCTTATGTTCTTTGAAGTAAGAATATTATACTTAGACTTATTTGATAAGCTCTTTGGTACACCTTTTATATTGTTTTGGGTGCTTCAGTTGTTTCTTACTTCTGCTTTAAAACCAGGAGTGACAGGGTGAAGCCTGTATTTGCTCAAACATGGACCCAACCTCCAGAGCTCATTTCATTCTCTGTTGATAAGAGAATAGGAAAAGGTCTTTAAAGAAGTCAAAATGGAGTTTAGAAAAATCTTCATTATCACAAAAGATTGCTTAATCTTTTGATTGCTACCTAATCTCAGTGGATGCCAATCAGTTTAGTACTGCTACATCAAGGGTTAAAATACTTCCCAGATTGAAGTTAGGAGGGAGAGAGTAAACATCTCAAGGATTGGCCTACTTTTCTTCCTCTACACTATCACCATCCTGGTCTAAGTGATGGTTCTCCCTTAAAGATTAGTGTTAAATACTATCAACTGTGAGTGGGAGGTATACTTCGGGGAATTCAGCTGGGTCAGGAAAAAAAATGCAGCCAACTGCCTTATTCAGCTTAAGGGTTGATGGGTCTGCAAGTTCTTACTATTTATTTAACCAACCAATTGGGCCACACACTATAATAGCACTGGGATCAGAGGTGAGTTAGATAGAGCCTTACCCTCATGACAACTAGATGGGGGAGCAGAAATTAAAACCTCAGCAAAACAAAATAGGTAATTAACATCGATCTGGCTAATATAGAAGCAAGAGGTTTATTTGAAGGGACAGGTAAAACAGGAGGAAGAAGTACTTAACCCAGTCTGGTGGTGAGGAATAGATGGCAGTGACCAAAAAGGCCTGTAGCACATCTTACACCAACAAAGGGATTTAGCCAGGTGAAAATTGGGGGTGGGAAGTGGGTAAGCCTGGCAGTAGGGACAACACGAATAAAGATACATAATGGTTTTTGATGATTTATTGATGGCGGCCATTCTGACAGGTGTGAGGTGATACCTCATTGTTGTTTTAATTTGCATCTCTCTGAAGATTAGTGATGTTGAGCATTTCTTCATATGTTTCTTAGCCATTTGTATGTCCTGTTTAGAGAGGTGTCTATTCAGTTCCTCTGTCCATTTTTTAATTGGATTCTTTGTCTTCCTTTTGTTGAGTTGTATGAGCACTCTATATGTATTGGAAATTAACCCCTTGTCTGATATATCATTGGCAATTATGCTCTCCCATACAGTGGGTAGCCTTTCCGTTTTAATGATTGTATCTTTCACAAGTGTTGGCGAGGGTGTGGAGAAAAGGGGACGCTAGTACACTGCTGGTGGGAATGCAGACTGGTGCAGCCACTATGGAAAACAATATGGTGTTACCTCAAAAAATTAAAAATTGAACTTCCATTTGACCCAGTGATCCCACTTCTAGGAATATATCCTAAGAAGCCTGAAACACCAACCAGAAAGAATACATGTACCCCCATGTTTGTAGCAGCACTATTTACAATAGCTAAGATCTGGAAACAGCCCAAGTGTCCATCAGTAGACGAATGGATAAAAAAGCAGTGGTACATATACACAATGGAGTACTACGCAGCTATAAGAAAGAAAGATCTCTTATCCTTTGAGACTACATGGAGGGACCTGGAAAGTATCATCCTAAGTGAAACAAGCCAAACAGAGAAAGACAAGTTTCATATGATCTCACTTATATGTGGAATATAATGAACATAACAGTCTGAGGAAGGGGGTAGTCCCAGAGACGCGGAAGTGGGATACAGGCTGACAATCCCCTAAACAGGGGGGTGGTAGGGAAGAGATAAACCACAGAACTTATATGCATGTATGCATGAACAGTGGACATGGACAACAAACTGGGGAAAGGGCAGGGAGGGAGGGGGAGGAGGGAATCAGTGGGGGGGGGAAAGGAGAAACATCTGTAACAAAAATTAATTAATAAAAAATAAATAAATTAAAAGGGGAAAAAAAGATACATAATGGTGTAGGGGAGCAGTACAACAGGTTTGGATTTGCTGGAGTTACAATACGAATGGGGCTGAAGAAGAGAAGTGCGAAGATGAAGCTGGAGAGAAAGGCCAGGTCCAATTTAAGGAGCTTAAACTCTCACGTTAGGAATGAATTTTAAACATGGTCAGATTTGCATTTTTAAAAAAATCAGTAGCTGCTCTTTGAAAGGTCAATTTGGGGAAAGGTAAACTGGTAGTGAGATTCTTTGGGAGTTTATTGTAGTAACACCCGGAATCCTTACCATTATAGCGGCACTAAGCAGTTGATACTCGGGGCCTAATGGGTATTAAAATGCAACAAGAGAATGACTAGAAGAAATGGATAGAAATCGATAGGAAATATAATAAGCGGAATTTGGTTGGAGGTGGGGATGGGGGGGTTGGGAGGGGTGATGCAAAAGAAGGGAGGAGTCAAGAATGAGCCATTTGTTTCTAATCTCAGCATTTAGCGATTTGAAGCCGCAGGAGACCAAGCTGATTTGAAGAGAAAGCTAATTAACCCAGGTTAGGGTTTACTGAGTTTGAGGGGTCAACGGCAGGGCATTCAGATGAAGATGACCAGCAGGCAGCTGGATATAAGGGTCTAGAGCTCAGAACTGGGGTCAGAGCTAGAAAAATAGCCAGAAAAGTCAAAGATTGAACAAAGCTAAAACAAGACCATTGTTTAAAGCGGGCTAGGAAAAAAAGACAAGAAAAAAAGTAAAAAAATGAGGCAATCTATGAGTAACAAGGCTAAAAAAATAGTTCATAACTGAACTGAATGAATAACAAGAACTATTTATACTTATTTTTATAAGGACCCAAACAGAACAAAGCAGAGCACATACCCCAAAAGGCACATTTCAAACGTGTTGCTCCAAGCTAAGGCTGGGGGTGGCCTTTAAATTCAGCCTCCCGGAACCTGAGGGCGCCCCGAGGCCACGCCCACGGCCACGCCCACCCGCCCACCCCGCAGGCGCGTGCTTTGATCCGGCCTCCATCTTGGGAGACGCTGGTCTCGCCAGTGCTAAGTCCAGATTGGGTTTGGGCTGTGAGGTGACGGTAAGTAACGTGTCCAGCTCCGGTGCCTCCCACGTAAGCATCTCCCGAAATAGGAGCTACATTCGTGTTATCCGGTTGGCGGCCAAACCGAGGCGCTTGGACCCAGTCAGCTCACCCAGTCACTGGAACCCGGAGCTGCCATTACCTGCAGGGCTGGTGGGAGGAAGCTGAGGCTAGGGGCTCCCACCTGTGCGTGTCCTGGGGCTACAGCGCCAAGCCCGCAGATCCAGGCATGGCCTGCGGTCTGCCCGCCCGAAGTCCCTGCAGGCGTGAAGGGCTGGGCTCCTTTGTCCGGTCTCACCGGTCACTGCGTGCTGTTCAACGTCCGAGAAGGGTTGTTCAGTGTGTTCTGCCCAGTTTTCTGGTTGTTTAGGGCGGGGGGGGGGGGGGGGGGGGCGCCGAGTTCCTCCATCCTGACAGGCACACCCCGGTTTTTGACGCGAGCAACTGGGCAAATGTGGACTTGGCGACCCTGGCTGGTAGACCCAAAGTTAAAGGGCCTGTAGATATGTGGGAAATGGTTGGGGTAATGATTCTGGTTCAAGTGCTGCCTTTTATTCGGTATTCACGCGGTTGACCATCCTCTTAGTCAAAGATGTATGCTCACAACATCTTTCTTTGGTAATTTTCTATTTGCAACAGACACCAAGATCATGTAGTTTCCGTCTAGTTTCATCAACTAGTTCAAACTTTTTTCTCGTTTCCATTGTGATTATTTTCCTTTGAGCCATGGGATTTTATAAATATGTGGCATTTTCTGGTTATGTTTTTTTTTTTTTTAACTGATTTCTGGCTTAATTGCAATGTAGTCAGAAAACATACTCTAAAGATTTCAACTCTTACGAGTTACAACTGTTTGTGTACTCAACACAGTATCATTTTTGATAAATGTTCCATTTTCGTTTGAAAGGAACGGATATTCTGCTGTCATTGAGTACAGCGTTTTATGAATGTTAAACTAGTTTGTTAATCAAGTTGTTAAAATCTGTATCCTTACAGGCTTTTTTTTGTGTGTGTGCTTTTTATGTTTTTTATTGAGAGAGATGTGCTACATCTCCCACCACACTTGTGGATTTGTCTTTTGCTCGTATAGAGGCTATGTGGTTGGGTCTTATAAATTGAAAATTCTTTTTAAAAAAAATAATTTTTCATCATTATGGAATATCTCCTTTTGTTTTTGCTAATTCTAATTGTCTCAAGGTTTTTTGATCTGCTGGTAATACAGTGAGGTAGATTGTATCGTTTGGCCCTGATTCTCACCATTCCTTTAGTTACACCTTTGTGTTCACACCCTTTGCCAAGCGACTTTACTGTGCCCTCCTATCATGAGTTCACCTGCTCTGCTTTTGACTTTGACTTCAAGACATCTGTTGAAGCGGAGACTGGAAATGGACTTGCACAATGGAACTTGCTTTCTTGGACATTTTCCATCACCATGAGAACATCCTTGGGCTAACCTGGTTGAGTGACATAGAGCAGAGCCAGGTCACTCCAGTCATCCTAGCTGAGACCAGTCTAGATCAGCAGAACAGGTAGTCAATAAGCTCAGATGTGTGAGCAGTAAATGCTTGTATTTATGTGACTGAGGTTTTGTCTTTGGTTGGCACATGGCATATTGTGGTAATGGAACAGTGATACATGTACAAGGTACCATATCTTTTCCCTTCTATCTCAACAAACTAACCTCTTGTAAGGAACATATGGTGAGTTTCATTATTTTAGTCTAGTTAGACAATTATTATGTTTTTTTAATTGGAGCATTTAATTTGAATGCTTACATTGAAAGGAATTACAGATATACAGGGTAGGGCAGAAGTAGGTTTTCAGTCATGAATATGTGACAAACAGAGTTAAAGCTATTGTAATAATCATAACCTGCATGTCTTTTTCCATGTGAACAACTAACTGTAAACCTACTTTAACCCCATCCTGTATTTAGGTTTAGATCAGACATTTAATAATTGTTTTCTATTTGTTCTCCTGTTCTGTGTTCTTTTTTTACTTTTTTTCTTGCTGTCTTTTTACTTTTATTTTTTGTTAATCCTCACCCAAGGATATTTTTCTATTGATTTTTAGAGAGAGTGAAAGGGTGGGAGGGAGGGAGAGAGAGAGAGAGAAAGAGAAACATCGATGTGAGAGAGACACATTAATTAGTTGCATCCCGCATGGCCGGGAACTGGGCTGGGAATTGTACCTGCAACCCAGATATGTGCTCTTGACTGGAATCAAACCCATGACCCTTTGGTCCTAATCACTGAGCCAAACTGGCTAGGGCATTGCTTTCTTTTTAATTGAGTAATCTTTATAATTTTATTTTATCTCCTTTTTTGGCTTATTATTTACATATACCTTTTCTCAGAGATTACTTTGCAGTTAATAGTATACATATTTAGCTTATTAGAGTCTCTACCTGCAAGTAATTTTATGACACTACACGTATAGTATGAGAACTGTCCAACACTACACTTTCATTTCCCTGTTACTTGAGCTATTGTGGACTTACATTTTACTTCTACAATTTTTATTAGCTGCAATATCATTGTTATTTATTTATTTTTTTGCTCTCAAGTCAGTTATTTTCTGAAGTAATTTTATTAATAAGATAAATATTATTTTATATCTACCCATATATTTAATATTTCTAGTACACTTGATTTCTTTCCTTTTTTTTTTTACATCCTCACCTGAGGACATTTTTGCATTTATCTTCAGATAGAGTGGGAGGGAGGGAGGAAGAGAGAGAGAGAAACATCGATGTGAGAGAGACACATCGAGTGGCTGCCACCCACATAACCCCAATCTGGACCGGGGACAAACTGCAACCGAGGCACATGTCCCCAATGGGAACTGAACCCGGGCAGGTTGACTCTCTAACCACTGAGCCAAACCAGCCAGGGCTATACCCGATTTCTTTATGTAGATGGACATTCCTACCTGATACCTTCTTCCTTCATACTGGATGACTTTCTTTAACATATTTTTGGTGTAAGTTACCTGGAGATTAATTCTTCCAGTTTTAAGTATCTGAAAATGTCTTTCTTTAAGCTTCATTTTAAAAACTATTTTTGCTGAGTATTGAATTATAGGTTAACAAGTTTTGTTTTGTTTTCTTAAATTCTTTAAGGATGTTGCTCTCTACTGTCTTCTGGTTTGCATTGTTTGCAACAAGAAATCATTCCTCTTGAAGGAGTGTGAAAGAGTCATTCTTATCTTTGTTCCTCTACATGTAATATGTTTTTTCTCTCTGACTGATTTTGAGCATTTTCTCTTTACCAGCATTTTAAAGCATTTTGCTTATGATATATCTTGTAGATTTCTTTATGTGCCTTTTTCTTGGGTTTTGGTGTGCTCTTAGGTCTGTGGGTTTATGGTTTTTATCAAATTTGAGAATTTTAGCCATTTTTCAAATATTGATTTTGTCCCTCCCCCTCTTTTGTTTTCTTCTCTCTCTCTCTCTCTCTCTCTCTCTCTCTTTATTTTTTATTTATTTTATTTTATTTTATTTTAGTTACAGATGTTTCTCCTTTTTTACCCCATTGACACCCTCCTCCCCATCCCCTCCACTCCATCCCCGGCTTTGTTGTTCATGTCCATTGGTTATGCATACATGCATATAAGTTCTGTGGTTTATCTCTTTCCTTCCCCCACCACCCCCTCTTCTGAGGGTTGTCGGTCTGTATCCCACTTCCACGTCTCTAGATTTACCCTATTCCTTAGACCGTTATGATAATTATATTCCACAAATAAGTGAGATCATATGGTATTTGTCTTTTTCTGCTTGGCTTGTTTCACTTAGCGTAATACTCTCCAGGTCCCTCCATGCCATCTCAAAGGATAAGAGATCTGTTTTTCTTTTTATTTTGGTATGTGCTCCTAGTGGGAACCAAACCTGGGACTCTCTGGTCCGCAGGCCAATGCTCCAACCGCTGAGCCAAACCAACCAGGGCGAGATCTTTCTTACAGCTGCATAGTATTCCATTGTGTGCATGTACCACAGTTTTTTTTTCTACCAGCAGTATATTTTTCATCTCAGATATTATTATCTTTCATTTCTAAAAGTTTGACTTGTATCCTTTAAAAATATTTGCTATGGCTCTCCTTAACATGCTTGTTTCCCTCTAATGTCTTAAATGGATGGGATAGAGTTGTAAATATGTTCTAATGTCCTTGCCTACTAATTTTATCACCTGAGACATTTCTGAATTGTTTATTGACTGACTTTTTTCTCTTCGTATGGGTTGTGTTTTGCTTTTTCATGTGTCTGGTAATTTTTTTTTTGCCTTAAAATTGATTTTATTACTTTTATTTCTGTTAGTTTACATTATATATTATATTAGTTTCAGGTGTGCAACATAATGATTAGACAATCATATACTTTACAAAGTATTTCCTCTGATATTTCCAGTACCCACCTGGCACCATATATCTGTGTTCATCAGGGATATTGACCTGTATCTGGTAATTTTTTTATTGGATGCTAGGTATTGTACATTTTGCTTTATTTGCTACTTCTCATATTTAAAATTATATATATTCTTGATCTTTGTTCTTCAACGCAGTCAAGTTACTTGGAAAGATTTTGGCTCTTTTTTTTTTTTTTTATCCTCACCCGAGGACACTTTTTCATTCTTTGTTCAGATAGAGCAGGAGGGAGAGAGAGAGAAACATCGATGTGAAAGGGACACATCGAGTGGCTGCCACCCGCACGACCAACCAGGGCCGGGGACAAACTGCAACCGAGGTACATGCCCTTAGCGGGAACCGAACCCGGGTCTCTCCGGACCGCAGGCCGACACTCTAACCGCTGAGCCAAACCGGCCAGGGCGATTTTGGCTCTTTTGAAGCTTTGTTAAGCTAGGCCATGGGAGCCTTTAATATAGGCCTGACTTTATTCCACTACTGAGGCAATATCCTTCTGAATATGCCACATGGTGCCCCATAAATTACAAGTTTTTCTGCTCTAGTGGAAACTCCAATTTTTCCCAGCCTTTTTTGAGTCCTGGAGATCGTCTCACCATCTTCTTTTATGTAGTTGTTTTTCTAGCCTGCGGTAATTTCTCCACAAGTATGTACTGATCAATGTTCAGCTGGGGACTCAGGAGGAGACACAGTGGGAACACATCTCCCCAAACTCTGATTTCTATCTGCTCAGTTCAGGGATATTGCCACACTTTTTTTTTTTTTTTTTTTTTTTTTAGGAAAAAGAAAAACAGTGTATGAGAGTCATTTCTGATTCATTTATGACTAATTTAAGAACCATGTGTACTTGTTCTTTATATGATTATATTTTAAGTCCCCACATTCTGTTCCTATAGGATGGAGCTTCACCAAGGGCAGTTTTAACAAATAACTGGTAAGATTTTTCTTGGTCTCCTGAGCATCTCTCTGTGCTTTCTGAGAATATGAATGTCTTGTGAAAAAATATGGAGAGACTATGAAAATTATTTTAATTTTATCCCACCATAGGTGTTGGATTTCTTTCCCCCCCAATAAAAGATAGGTGTCACTGTGCTTCCCACAAGACAGAAATGTTCCACTGATAAATGTAGGAATTATTGCATTGCTGTTTTTATAATGTTGAAATGAGATATTATTGGTCTAAACATTAAGGGAAATAACCTTTTTACCAAGGTACTGAATCTGTAGTTCCAAATTTTAATATTTGAATAGTCTTTTCAATGCTGAGAATTAGAGCAGTTGTCCTAGGGATACTGCCACACTTAGCTTGTATTCTTACTTCCAATGCTTCGTCCTGGAAACTCTATCCAGATTGTAAGTGGGACATGAACAATGCAGGCATACTTTGTTTTATTGCACTTCACTTTATTGTGCTCTGCAGGTACTGTCTTTTTACAAATTGAAGGTTTTTGACAACCCTGTATCATTTTTCCAATAGCACTTGGTTACTTTATGTCTCTATGTCACATTTTCATAATGTTTCAAATTTTGTCCTTATTGTTATATATGTTATGGTATCTGTGATCTTTGATGTTACTATTGTAATTATTTTTGGGTGCCAAGAACTGTGTCTATATAAGATGGCAAATTTAATTGATACATGTTGTGTGTATTCTGATTTCTTCTCTGACCAGCCTATCCCCCCTCTCTCTCCTTCTTCTTGGGCTTTCCTATTTTCTGAGACAACAATATTGAAATTAGGCCAGTTAGTAGCCCTACAGTGGCCTCTAAGTGTTCAAGAGAAAGGCGGTGTGTCATGTCTCACTTTAATTCAAAAGCTAGAAATGTTTAGGCTTAGTGAGGAAGATATGTTGAAAGCTGGGTTAGGCTGAAGGCGAGGTCTGCTGCACTAAACAGCCAAGTTGTGAATGCAAAGGAAATTTTCTTGGAGGAAATTAAACTTGCTACTCCAGTGAACAAATGATAATAAAACAATACAAACTTATTATTGATGTGGAGATAGTTTTAATGGTTTGGATAAAAGATCAAACCAGAGACAACATTCCACTAAAGCCAAAACGTAATCCAGGCAATGCCCTAGAACTCTTCAATTTTCTGTAGGCTAAGAGAGGTGAAGAAGATGCATAAGAAAAGTTGGAAGCTAGCTGAAGTCAGTTCATGAGTTTTTTTTTTGTTTTTGTTTTTTTTTTATCCTCACCCGAGGATATTTTTCCATTTTTTGTACAGATAGAGTGGGAGGGAGAGAGAGAGAGAGAGAAACATCGACGTGAAGGGACACATCGAGTGGCTGCCACCCGCACGACCAACCAGGGCCGGGGACAAACTGCAACCGAAGTACGTGCCCTTAGCGGGAACCGAACCCGGGTCTCTCCGGACCGCAGGCCGACGCTCTAACCGCTGAGCCAAACCGGCCAGGGCAGTTCATGAGTTTTAATGAAGGAAGTTGTTTCCATCCCATAGAAGTGCAAGGTGAAGCGGCCAGTTCGATGTGGGTGCTGCAGCAAGTTATCCAGAAGATCTAGCCGAGATCATTAATGAAGGTGGCTACACTAAACATCAGGTTTTTAATGTAGATGAATAGCATTATGTTGAATCAAGATGTCATCTAGGACATTCATAGCTGGAGAGGAGAAATCAGTGCCTGGTCACAAAACTTCAAAGGACAGATTGACTATCTTGTTAGTGCCTAAGACAGCTGGTAACTTTAAGGTGACCAAAACACTGGGGCCCTCGAGAATTATGCTAAATCCACTCTGCCTGTGCCCTGTAAGTGCAACAACAAAGTCTGGATGATGACACGGTTGTTTATAAATGCTTTACTGAATATTTTAAGCCTCTGTTGAGATCTCAGAAAAAAGATACCTTTGAAAACATTACTGCTCATTAACAATGTACCTGGTCACCCAAGAGCTCTGATGGAGATTAATGTTGTTTTTGTTTGTTTTGTTTGCATTTATTTTCAGAGGAGGAGGGAGAGAGGGAGGAAGAGAGAAACATTGATGTGAGAGAGACGCATCGACTGGTTGCCACCCACATGACCCCCAACCGGGGCCAGGGACAAACTGCAACCGAGGTATGTGCCCTTACCGGGAACCGAACCCGGGACTCTCTGGTCTGAGGGACGACACTCTAATCACTGAGCAAACCAACCAGGGTGATTAATGTTGTTTTTATGCCTGCTAACAAAACATCTATTCCTCAGTCCATGGACCAGGGAGTAATTTTGACTTTCAAGTTTTATTACTGAAGAAATAACATTTCATAAGACTATTATATCTGCCACAGATGGTGATTTTCTGATGGATCAGGGCAGAGTAAATTCTGTAAAGGATTCACCAGTTTAGATGCCATTACGAACATTCATGATTAATGGGAAGAGGTCAAAATATCAACATTAATGGGAATTTGGAAGAAGTTGTTTCCAGCCCTCATGGAAGACTTTGAATGGTTCAAAAGACTTCAGTGGAAGAATAACTGCAAATTTGGCAGGAGTAGAAAGAGAACTAGAATCAGAAGTGGAGTCTGAAGACATGACTGATATGCTGCAATCTTGTGATAAAACTTCAGTGGATAGGGAGTTGCCTCTTATGGATGAGCAAAGAAAGTGGCGTCTTGAGATGAATTCTTCACTTCTGGTGAAGATACTGTGAAGATTGTTGAAACGAAACAAAGGATTTATAAAATTATATAATTTAAAAAAATATTTATTAATTTGCTTTTGTTACAGATGTTTCTTATTTTTCCCCCATTGACACCCTCCTCCCCTTCTCCCTGCCCCTTCCCCAGCTTTGTTGTCTATGTTCATTGGTCATGCATACATGCATGTAAGTTCTGTGGTTTATCTCTTCTCCCACAAATGCCCCCTCCTCTGAGGCTTGTCAGTCTGTATCCCACCTCTATGTCTCTGGGTTAATTTTGTTCAGCAGCTTGTTTAGTTCATTATATTCCACAAATAAGTGAGATCATGTGATATTTGTCTTTCTCTGCTTGGCTTGTTTTGCTTAGCATGATGCTCTCCAGGTCCTTCCATGCCATCTCAACGGATAAGAGATCTTTCTTTCTTACAGCTGCATAGTATTCCATTGTGTACATGTACCACAGCTTTTTAATCCACTCATCTATTGATGGACATTTGGGTTGTTTCCAGATCTTAGCTATTGTAAATAGTGCTGCTATGAATATAGGGGTACATAAATTCTTTCTGATTGGTGTTTTAGGTTTCTTAGGGTATATTCCTAGAAGTGGGAAAATTATATAAATTTAGTTGATAAAGCAATAGCAGGGTTTGAGATAATTGACTTTAATTTTGAAAGAAGTTCTACTGTGGGTTAAATGTTATCAGATAGCATTGTATACAACAGAGAAATTATTTGTGAAGGGAAAAGTCAATCAATGGGGCAAACTTCATTGTTATCTTTTTTTATAAAATGGCCACAGCCATGTTAACCTTCAGCAACCACTACTCTGATCAGCCAGCAGCCATCAACATCAAGACAAGTCCCTCCACCAGCAAAAAGATTGCACTTGCTGAAGGCTCAGTGACTATTAGCATTTTTTAGCAATAAAATGTTTTTCATTAAGGTGTGTACATTGTTTTTAGACAGAATGCTTTTACATATTTAATATACTACAGTATAGTGTGACCATAACTTCTATATGCATTAGAAACCAAAAGATTCATATGGCTTGCTTTATTGCAATATTAACTTTATTGCATTGGTCTGGTACAAACCTGCACTGTCTCCAAGATATGCCTGTACTCAATTCCTTTGCTTCCCCTCTGTGATGGATTGCTATCATCCACTGCCTATTGTCCAACTGTCTGAAAACTGTTGTTTTATATATTCCCCAAATTTTAAGTCACTTAAGTAGGGAGGGTTACTACAGTCCCTGTTACTCCATTTTGGCCAGAAGTGGCTGTTCAGACTATGTACTGTTAACTACAACACTGGAGTCCTTTTCACAAAAAACACAGTGGAGCTCAACAGAAAGTTTTCAGGGGCTGAGACTATTGCCTGGGGTCAGGTCTTTTAAGACTGTTCTTGTTTGTTTTATTTTGTTTATTTATTTTTTAAACACTGATGCTTGGGCTTCATCCTGAGGTCTGAATGTATTATGCTGGGGTAGCACCAGGGCATGGATACTTTTTAAAAAAATTATTATTTTTATTTATTTTTTTTTGTGGTACATGCCCCAAGCAGGAACCGAACCCGGGACTCTCTGGTCCACAGGCCGACGCTCAACTGCTGAGCCAAACTGGCCAGGGCTGTTCTTGTTTGTTTTAAAATAAGTTGTTGTCCCCCCTCCCCAATTTCACACATTCTCTGAAAGTTCCTGTGTATGAGAACAACATTCTCCTATCATATGGGGTGAGAAATTCAGTAGTGACAGATAGATGTCCCTCAATATTTGCTTTTCCTTTTTTTACTAGTAAGAGAACCCTGTCAATGAAATTTCATGTTCAGCTTCTGTAAATGTCCTTAAAATAAAGGGAAGTGCCCTTCTTCATTCCCTCCTCCTCTTCCTTTTTTTTTTTTTTTAACTCATCTTTATTGTTGAATGTATTACAGATGTCCCCCCTTTGTTTCCCCACTGACCCCTTCCTTCCCAATCCTGCCCCCTTCCTGTCTTCACAATACTATTGTTGGTGTCCATTGGTTATGCATATATGCATAGAAGTTCTCCGGTTTACTTCATCCTGCCCTCCCTCCCCCCTTCCCTTTGAGGTTCATCAGTCTAACAACCAATTTGCACTTCTTAATTCCTTCATCTTTTTCACCCATCTCCCAGCCCTCGCCCATCTGGCAAGCAACAAAAAGTTCTCTGTATCTATGAGTCTGTTTCTGTTCTGCTTGCTCATTTTGTTTGTAGATTCAAATGTTCATAGATATGTATTAACTGCCATTTTATTGTTCATATTTTTGTTCTTCTCCTTCAAGGAGACCTTTCAACATTTCATATAACACTGGTTTGGTGGTGATGAACTCCTTTAGCTTTTTCTTGTCTGGGAAACTCTTGATATGTCCTTCGATTCTAAATGATAGCTTTTCAGGATAGAGTAATCTTGGTTGTAGGTCGTTGCTTTTAATCACTTTGAATATCTCTTGCCACTCCTTTCTGGCCTGCAAAGTTTCTTTTGAGAAATTGGCTGCCAGTTTTATGGTGGCTTCTTTGTAGGTTACAAACTGCTTTTCTCTTGCTGCTTTTAAGTTTCTTTCTTTGTATTTAACCTTTGGCATTTTGATGATGATGTGTCTTGGTGTGGATCTCTTTGGGTTCATCTTGTTTGGGACTGTCTGTTCTTCCTGAACTTGTATGTCTGTTTCCTTCACCAAATTAGGGAAGTTTTCTATCATTAATGTTTCAAATAGGTTTTCAATTTCTTGCCCGCTGTCTTTTCCTTCTGGCACCCCTCTGATGTGAATGTTGGCATGCTTGAAATTGTCCCAGAGGCTCCTTACACTATCCTCATTTTTTTGGATTCTTTTTTCTTTTTGCTGTTCTGATTGGATGCTTTTTGCTTCCTCATATTGCAAATCAGTGGTTTGCTTCTTGGCTTTACCTACTCTACTATTGATTCCCTGTAACTTATTCCTTATATCAGTTAGTGCATCCTTCATTTCTGACTGGTCCTTTTTTATGTTGTTGCTGTTCTAAGTTCCTTGGAGGTGTCCTTAAGTTCCTTGAAGGTCTCACTAAGTTCCTTGAATGTCTCATCAAGTTCCTTGAGCAACCTTATAACCAGTGTTTTGAACTCTGCATCTGATTGATTACTTATCTCGGTTTTGTTTAATTCTTTTCCTAGAGTTTTGATCTTTTGTTTTATTTGGGATATGTTTCTTAGTCTCCTCATTTTGGCTGCCTCCCTGTGATTGTTTCTATGTATTAGGTGGAGTTACTATGTCTTCTAGGCTTCGTAGGGTGGCCTGTTGTTGTAGGTGTCCTATAGGATCCAGTGGCACAGCCTCCCTGATCACTCCAGCTGGGTCCTGAGGGTCACCCCTAGTATGGACTGTACACCCTTCTGTTGTAATTGAGTCTTGATTGCTGCTGACACATTAATGGGAGGAATTTACTGAAGCTGATCAGCTGCAAGGACTGGCTGCACCCACTGACCACTGGCCTCTGACTACCTTGGAGGATCAGCTGTGTAGGGACCCACCACGCAGAGCAAGACTTACTTCATCAGGGCTCTGGTACTCAGTGAGTCCACTCATTGAGCGTGTCACTTGTGGAGGTGGTTGGGTGGTGGTATTTCAGTGTGGTCTGAAGCTGTCCACTGGGTGTGCTGGCTCTGGGGCAAGGTCAGCCACTGCCTGTGTTCTATCCAGGCCTACCCAACATAAGCTACAAAGTGATCTACCGATGGCTGCTTTTTGTGCTGGGCTTGGAGGTGCCCAGGAAAAGCCAAGTTGTGAACCAAGGCTGGCTGCTTCTAGTGCCAGGCCTGGGGCCACTGAATGAGAGGTATGGGGCTCACTGAGACAAGATGCTGCTTGTTTGAGAGATTTTAGGAAACTCTGAAGACAGGCCAGTCCTATGGTAAAGCCTTTGGAAACAGCTTGGGTGGGCCTGTAAATTGGGTGGGGCAGGGCCTCAGGGAATCACCAGGGCGGGGCAAACAGTGTGAGGCAGGTTGCTGGAATCCCAGATATGGCAGCTGTCTGCCACCCCAGGGAAGGGCTCACCAAAGGAACATCAGCTTCCGCCAGCATGTCTGTCCAGGAGAAAGCCACCTCTCCAGCCCTAGTCCTGAGGCAAAAACAGCTCAGTTCTTCCCTGTATGTTTCTGGTGCCCCTCAAGCTGCCTCCCCTCTGAGCTTAGAGGGAGCAAGTCTGAGTAAGTCCATGCGCGGGCACTTTAAGAGGAGCCGCCTGGTGCTCCCGCAGCCTCCCTCAGCTTTAGGTCCCTTGGGTTTTTCCAGCCAGAAGTGATGGGGACTTCTCTTCCTGGCACTGGAACCCTGAGCTGGGTGCCTGGTGTGGGCCGGGGACCCCTCACTCCTCAGGGAGGACCTACCCAGCCAAGGTGTCCTGATTTTTATCCACCACACCTGGGTGTGGTGCCAGCCTGTCTACGCCTCCACCCCTCCTACCAATCTCGATGTGGCTGCTGCTTTAATTTCATAGTTGTAGGACTTCCGTTCAGCTCAGTTTTAGGCGGTTCTAAATGATGGTTTTCTTGTAGTTTAATTGTAATTTTGATGTGGTTGTGGGAGGAGACGATACCTCATTTACCTACGCTGTCATCTTGACCAGAAGTTCCTTCCTCCTTCTTAATAGCTGGAATTTGGAGTGATGGATGTAGTGTAAGTAGCCATTTTGGACCCTGAGCAGGGAGCCCTGTGCTGCAGTGGAACAGCAAGATGGACAATGTCTGGGTTCTTGGTGACACCGTGAAGCCACATACCAAATAATTTGTTCTTTCTGCCTCTGAAATGTTTTATTAGCAACAGAAAAAACAAATGTTTTATTTCAGTCATTGCTATTTTGAATATTCATCATTCTTAATTGAGGCTAACCCTCACTGACTCCATATGGGAGAGGAGAGGAAGGGAAGGGGCAGGCAACTGTGTATGAGTCACTTAGTAGTCAGAGTTGTATTTTTCATATACCTCACCAATGCCTCTGAGTTCTCAAGTTATTCCAAGAGCATGTAATAGTTTAAAAACGTATCCATATATGTTATCTAATGTGATACTTTCAGCATCTGTTAGTTGGCTAGTACAGACAACATGGTCCCATTTTAGAGGTGAGGAAACTGAACCTTGAGTGGTGCAAGGACTGCAATAAACACTCAACAAGTTATTGGGAAAGATGGGATTCAGCTCTATAGGGCCAAATTAAGCTATCCTAGATTTTAAACTTTCTTGAAAATCTATTTTTTATGTAGAATTTTCTGTAGAATGGTGGGGTAGGAAATATTTAAAGGAGTTGCTAGATCCTGATTGTCTTATTTGTCATTCCAGCAAAAGGGTGAACCATGGAAAAGGAGGATACAAGCAATACAAGACAATGGAAAAAGTGTGGTCCATGTATGGCAGGCAATTGCAACCATGAATGCTATATCACGTGCATTATTGGCTTATACAGCTGTCACTGGGAAGCCACACCAGAGGAAAATTCCAGACATGGATTCTGCTGCTGCTCTTTGGTATAGAGGAATGGGGAGGATATGCACCATACTTCCTGAGATGTGGGGAACATGGGCTGGTCCCTGCCACCATGAGGGCTCACTAGTCTCCAGAACTGGGCATGCTTTGGCTCTAGTTCTCCCATGAAAGGTCTGCCACAATTCTGGAGACTGTTAACCTTACTGAAACACGTGCTCGTTTCTTTCACTTTTATTCTTCACTTCTCATTTTCCTTACTACCTCGTTTATATCATTCATTTATCCATTCACTCACTTTTGCTTTTATTCAGTGAACCTTGAAGAAAAGTGAGATTTGGTAAATTGGATGTTTTTGACTAGGGATTACAGGAATGACTGACTATTTCATTTTCTCTTCATTGTGAGTTTCCCAAAGGAGTTCTGTTTATGAGGAAAAAACAGCCAGTGAGAAACAAGGTACTCCTTTATTACTGGTCAGGCTAAGGCCAGATTTTTCCTAAAGAACAACTTTGGTAAGGCTGAGTAGTGGCATGTGGCCTAGCCTCATTGAGGGTTCTTTCCTGCTCTACTCCATATGTTAGGAGCCTCTGTTGGGCTATATGATGTAAGAGATGAAATGAGCATACTGAAGTGAGAAGAAGATGGCCATGTCGTGTACCTTCACTTACTTGCAAACATGGTCCAGCTAGGGTCTGAGACCAATTGGATCACTAATTTTTATGCCTGAGATGGAGAGCACAAGGAAAGGAGTGGAAAATGGGAGGCTTCCCTGGATTGGACAGGAGTGTTGTGTCCTCTGTATCTTTTCCGCCTGGATATTTGGCTTCTATGCTAGTGACTGGGGATAACAGAAGTGCCTCAGGCATTTTTCTCACTCTCAAGGAATTCACAGTCTACTGGAAGAAAGGACAGGTACACACGCTATGTCAGTATAGGGAGAGAAGTGCTATAACTGTGTGTGTGTGAGTGTGCCTGCCTGCACACACACATGCACCCATATGTCAAGGGAAGGGTTGAAAATAACTTTATTTAGAAGGGGGAAAGGTGATCAAGAATTATATAGGTGCCCTGGCCAGTTTGGCTCAGCGGTTAGAGCCTCCGCCTGCGGTGGAGAGGCCCGGGTTCGGTTCCCGCTAAGGGCATGTACCTCGGTTGCAGTTTGTCCCCGGCCCTGGTTGGTCTTGCGGGTGGCAGCCACTTGATGTGTCCCTTTCACATCGATGTTTCCCTCTCTCTCTCTTCCTCTCTCTCCCTCCCACTCTGTCTGTACAAAAAATGGAAAAATGTCCTCGGATGAGGATTAAAAAAAAAAAAAAAGAATTATATAGGTGAAGAATAGGGGATGGAAAAAAAGGGCTTTGGAAGAAGAGACAAAAGGCATTGGTATGAGGTTTATTTTAGGTGGAGCAGGGGGCATGAATGTGAAAGAGATGGGAAAAGAAGCCAGAATGGGAGATGGACAGATATTGTTTGGTATTTAGAATTTGACCTCTGCCATGTAAGGAGTAACAGTCCCTAAAGATTTTTAGTGATGTTACCTGAGCTATGTTTTGGAAAAATTTTTTTGATCATGTGGGGAATTCATTGGAAAGGATAAAACTAATGCACGGAGATGTCTATGCCTTCAAAGAGACAGCAATGGCAGTATTCAAGGTAAGAGATGTTAGTGGTCTGGATTAGAGAAGTGATGGTAAAGATGGAGAAGAGTGAATTGATTCAACAGATATTTTATTATATAAGGATGAGTTGTAAGTCATGAGAGCTATAAAGAAGGGCATAAAGGGAAAGATAAAGGGAGGCTTCATGGGAATTATGACATTCAAGGCAATAGTATCATTGAAAATTTCTGGATCAGAGCCTGGGAGTATATTAGGGTCCTAATTCCAACTCTGCCCTTGATCTGTTTATGTGATCTACGAGCCTCTCTATAGCTAGAGAATTGAAGTAGATTATTCTCACAGCCCCCATTTCAGCTGAGGGGAAGGACTATAGCATAGAGCATAAGAAGTAAGATCTTAGGTCTGGGAAAGACTGCCTGGATTCAATTTATGGCTTCACCAGTGACTATCACCAAATTAGAGCTTTACCACTGTGGGATCTTGGGCAGGTTTCTTATCATCCCAGAGCTTCAGATTCCTCATTAGAATAATGGAGATAATAGTAATAGTATCTACCAACAGGGTTTGTTGTGAGGATAGAAAAGATAATATGTAGAAAACACTTATAATTGGAACAATTAGCACTCAGTAAATACTAGTTGTTATTATTACTATTTTTGGAATCACCAACTTGTGGAAATGATCTTCCATATATATAAATAATGGTACAGGGGTTTCTGGGGTAGAGGGACTAAGGTGGCCAGAAGTCCAGGGATAGAAAAGCCCAGTGGTATGTTTAGGAAAAAACAAATTTTCATTGTTGAATTTAGTGACATGTAAGGCAAATAGTAAGGGGTAGGGTTGGAAAGGAATATTTTGATCACATGAAGCGTTTTTATGTCACGGTAAAATATTTGAACTTTATTCTGTAAACAATGGGGGCCTTTAAAAATGTTTGAGCAAGAGTGGCAATAATGAAAAGCAAAATAAGGAGATGGATTTATTCAACAAAAACAATTTTATTAACACTTTTTCCCACAGTGAATAAGACAACTTATACATCTGACCCTCCTGCATCTTACATTCTAGTGGAATAAATTAGGTAATAAATAATAAATGAAGAATAAATGATTTCAGATAGTGGTTAAAGCTTTGAAGGTAATAAATAGAAAAAAATGTGTTAGAAACTGGGATGGGAGAGTGGCTAGAGAAGACCTTTTTTAGCAAGGATAATGTGAGCTGTCTCCTAAGTGAAGAGGTAGAGCCAGCCATGTGTATATCTTGGGGCAAAAGTATTCAAGACCGAAGAACTAGGAAGTACAAAGTTTTTGTGGTGGGAACAAATTTGGTTATGTTCTAGAAACAAATAAAACCAGTGTGGCTGGAGTTTAGAAATGGAGTTCGTGTGCAGATTGGAATGAGGTCAAGGGTTGGCCAGGGTTGATCATGTAGGACCTTGTGGGCCACAGCAGGCAGGTTGGATGATATTCTAGTATATAGGAAGCTCTGGGAGTGATGTGAGCAGGGGAGGGACATTATCTGATACATACTTTTAAAAGTCCACCCAACATTTTTGTAGAGAATAAGACCTGAGTCAAATCCTTGCTCTTCATCCTCCTGCCCTCAGAAGTGGCAGTTTAGTGCCTTGATACCTGTAATGTCTCTCATCTTTTTACAATACCATTTCTATGTTTTCCATTTTATTTCTTTTTTCTTATTCTTCACAGTAACCCCACGATTTAGGCAATTTAGAGATTATTCTATCTGTTTTTGACACAGTAAAAGCAGTGTCCCTAAGAGACAGAGTTCTTATTTCTGAGACAGAGAAGTAACAACCAAAACCTAATGTTCCCAGGAAGGCTGGTTTGTGACATAATTGTCACTGTAGGGGGTTGCCGGCAAGGCTTAGTTTGAGTATCCTCCATCCTGGCTTTGGACTCATAGATCTGGTCAGTATCCCTGCTACTTGTCTGTGTGACCTTGAGTCAATTACTTTACTTCCCTGAACTTTAGTTCTTTCTGCTGCAAAATGAGATTAACAGTACCTAATGTAAATGGCTATATGAGAAATAACATAAAATGGAAGAGGCTTATGAAGTCTCTAGCATTGTACTAGCACAAAATAGCTACTCAAAAAAAAAGCTTTATTCTCTAACCCACTTATGCCCCCTCCAAAAGTGAATAAATGACTAAATGAACTGATGAACGATGAAATGAATTACTCAATGAGTGTGTCATCGAACAAACATTTGTTTGGATGGAGAGGTCGGTGAATCATCAGATAATTGTTGAGAGCCAGCTGCATTTAAGGAACTGTGCTAGATATAGTAATACAGAGATGTTTAATAGAAGTTTCTCTTAAAGTAGAAACTATCACAAGACATACATATAAACATATAAACACATAATTTCATTTCAATCTAATAAATGTTAAAATAGGCATGTACAAAATTCCATAGGGATAAAAAGAATGTAATGTTCACTGTAGCCTGGGAGAGTAATGCATGGCCCTGTAACTATACAGAGCTTTGGCAAGATATTGCTGAGGTAACACAGATGAATCAAGTTAAATTTTACTTCCTTTTTTCTCTTCCCAGACAGAGCAATTATTTTACCCATTTCTCATTATTGCATTTTGTGTGTCTGTGCTTTTGCTGTTCGTGTGGATAGAAACCTCAAATGAATATCATGGCTTTGACTGGTGAGTTTCACTTTTTGTATTTTCATTTGTGAAAGGGCTTTTTGGTCTTATAGCCACCTGGATCCTACCTCAGGTTGGAAAGATCCAATGTCATAAGAGGGAAGGTGGACAAAATTGGGCTTTCTACACCTGGTGGATGAGAGGCCTGACCCTGGGGCAGGGTAGGGATGTTGAGCACCCTCACCTATTATACTTCCTGTTCACCTGTGCTCCCTCTCACATTTAGACCAAATCTGGCTCAGGGGGAAGTTTGTCTATGCTTCTATTGTCCCCAGTCCTTTTATTCTGACGATCCCTGACACCGGTCCCTCAGTCTTTTGTCTGGATTACTGATGCCTATACTAGTTGTCCCTCATGATCTCTTTCAATGAGCCTTGATATTTCTGCCTCACCTGCAGCCTCTGTAGGCACAGCTGGCATACAAACATAGAAAGTCAGAAAACCAAATCTGATGGCTGCAATTAATAATAATAGTGGCTATGTATCACTTTTCAACTTTTGAAAACATACAACCGCCTTCTGAAATAACTGTACCATTATTTCCCCCATTCTACAGATGTGGGAAGCGAGGCACAGAAAGGTCCCAGAGAAAGTCAGTGACAGGAACTCAGTATAGGCCAGTAGTTCTCAAATATGAACAGGCATCAGAATTCCTTGGACAGCTTGTTACAGCATAGAGTGCTGGCCTTACACCCAGGATCCATGATTCAGCATGTCTGGTGTGGTTCCCAAGAATTTGGGTTCTAACATGTTTGAATTCATTTAGTAGTCCTAACATTTATTTTTGGTGGAATTATTAAGATTTCCTATATGTATTATCATGTTATCTACAAATAGTGTCAGTTTTACCTCTTCTTTCCGATTTGGATGCCTTTTATTTTGGTTTTGGTTTTTGTCTTTTTGTCTAATTGCTCTGACTAGGACTTCTAATACTACATTGAATAAAAGTGGCAAGAGTGGCACACTTGTCTTGTTTATGATCTTATAGGAAAAGCTCTTGTTTCTTCTATGTTGTTGGCTGAGGTTTTTACTCCAGTTTTATTGAGATATAACTGACATTATATAAATTTAAGGTATACAACATAATGGTTTGAGATATATATATATATATATCTGTTAACATCTGTCACCTTACATAGCTCCAGTTTTTTTCTTGTTAATAATAACTTTTCATTTCCACTCTCTCAGCAGCATTCAAATATACGATACAGCATTGTTAATTAACTGTAGCCATCATGCTGTATATTATATCCCTAGAACTTATTTATCTTATACCTGGAAGTTGTACCTTTTGATCACTTTTGCCCAATTCCTCGACCCACCACGCCTGCCTCTGGCAACCAGTAATCAGTTTTCTGTTTCTGTGAGTTCCGTTTTTTTATATTTAAAGTGATATAAGTGATGTAGATATAGACGTAAGTGATATCACACAGTATTTATCTTTCTCTGTCTGACCTATTTCACTTAGCATAATGCCCATAAGGTCTATCCATGTTGTTGCCAGTAGCAAGATTTCCTTCTTTTAATGACTGAGTAATATTTCTCTGTGTGTGTATGTATTACAGTTTTTTAATTCATTCATCCATCAATGAATTATTAGGTGGTTCTTTTGTCTTGACCGTTCTAAATAAGGCTGCAATGAACATGAAGGTATAGATATCTCTTTAGGATAGTGATATCCTTTCCTTCAAATATATACCCAGAAGTGGAATTGCTGAATCATATCTTAGTTCTATTTTCAGGTTTTGAGGAACTTCCATACAGTTTTTTGTAGTGGCTGTACCAGTTTACATTCCCACCAACAGTATATGTACAAGGGTTCCTTTTTCTCCACATCCTCACCAGCAATCATCTCTTGTATTTTTTTTAACTGATTTGAGAGAGAGAGGAAGGAAAAAGGAGAGAAAGAAAGAAACAATGTGAGAGAGAAACATCGATTGGTTGCTTCCTGCACGCACCCCAACTGGGGATCGAACCCATAACGTTGGTATGTGCCCTGATCAGGAATCAAACCTGAGAACCTTCGGTGTTCAGGATAGTGCTCCTACCAACTGAACCACACCAGCCAGGGCATCTCTTGTAATTTTGATAATATTTATTGTAACAAGTATGAGGTGATATCTTATTGTGCTCTTCCCTGATGATTAGTGATGGTGAGCATCTTGTCATGTACCTTTTGGTCATTTTAATGTCTTCTTCGGAAAAATCTCTATTCAGGTCCTTTATCCACTTTTTGTTTGTTTTACTTTAATTTATTTTTGTTACTTTAATTTATTTTGTCAGTAGGGGAAAATGTTTCTCCTTTTTCCCCCATTGACACCCTCATCCCCTCTCCCTCCCTCCCCTTCATAGTATTGTTGTCTCTGTCCATTGGTTATGCATATATTCATATAAGTTATTTGGTTTATCTCTCCCCCCAACCCCCACCACCTGAGGTTTGTCAGTCTGATCCCTGCTTCTGTGTCTTTGGATCTGTTTTGTTCTTCAGGTTTTTTTTGTTCCTTGTATTCCACAAATAAGTGAGAGCATGTGATATTTGTCTTTCTCTGATTGGCTTATTTCACTTAGCATAATACTCTTGAGGTCCCTCCATGTCATTTCAAAGGATAAGAGATCATTCTTTCTTATAGCTGCATAGTATTCCATTGTGTATATGTACCACAGCTTTTTCATCCATTCATCTACTGATGGACACTTGGGCTGTTTCCAGATCTTAGCAATTGTAAATAGTGCTGCTATGAACTTAGGGGTACACATATTCTTTCTGATGTTTCAGGCTTCTTAGGATATATTCCTAGAAGTGGGATCACTGGGTCAAATGGCAGTTCAGTTGTTTATTTTTTGAGGAAACACCATATTGTTTTTCCATAGTGGTTGCACCAGTCTGCATTCCCACCAGCAGTGTACTAGAGTCCTCCTTTCTCTACACCCTCGCCAGCACTTGTTGTTTGATGATTTGTTGATGGCAGCCATTCTGGCAGGTGCAAGGTGATACCTTCTAGTCGTTATAATTTGCATCTCTGATGATTAGTGATGTTGAGCATTTTCTCATATGTCTTTTGGCCATTTGTATGTCCTTTTTGGAGAGCCATTTTTTTTTTTTTTTGGTATGTGCCCCTAGCGGGAACCGAACCCAGGACTCTCTGATCCGCAGGCTGACGCGCCAAGCACTGAGCCAAACCGGCTGTGGTGGAGAGCCATTTTTTTTTTTTTTTTTTTTTTTAATCCTCACCCGAGGACATTTTCCCATTTTTTTGTTCAGGTAGAGTGGGAGGGAGAGAGAGGAACAGAGAGAGACAGAAACATCGACGTGAAAGGGACACATCGAGTGGCTGCCACCCGCACGACCGACCAGGGCCAGGGACAAACTGCAACTGAGGTATGCGCCCCTAGCGGGAACCGAACCCGGGTCTCTCAGGACCGCAGGTCGATGCTCTAACCGCTGAGCCAAACCGGCCAGGGCGAGCCATTTTTTAAAAAATCCTCACCTTAGGACATTTTTGCATTTATTTTCAGACAGAGTGGGAGGGAGAGTGGGAGGAAGAGAGTGAGAGAAACATCAACGTGAAAGGAACACATCGACTGGTTGCCACCCACACCTTTGTCAAATATTAATTGAGCATAATGTCTTGGGTCCATTTCTGTTTATCTGTTCTGTTCCTTTGATCTGTATGCCTGTTCTTGTGCCAATACCAGGCTGTTTTGATTACAGTGGCTTTGTAGTATACCTGATATCCGGTATTGTGAGCCCTCCTACTTTGTTCTTTTTCAAGATTGCTGTGGCTATTCGGGGTCTTTTTTGGTTCCATATGAACTTTTGAAGTATTTGTTCTAGTTCTATGAAATATGTTGTTGGTATTTTGATGGGGATTGCATTGAATCTATAGATTGCTTTGGGTAGTATGGACATTTTAATTATGTTAATTCTTCCAATCCATGAACAGGGTATGTGCTTCCACTTTTTTATATCTTCCTCTATTTCTTTTTTCAATGACCTGTAGTTTTCTGCAAATAGATCCTTTACATCGTTGGTTAAGTTTATTCCTAGGTATCGTAATTTTTTTGGAGCGATGGTAAATGGGGTTGTTTTTTCAGTTTCTCTTTCTGTGAGTTCATCATTGATGTACAGGAATGCCGCTGATTTCTTGACGTTAATTTTGTATCCTGCTACTTTGCCAAATTCATTTATTAAGTCTAATAGATTTTTGATGGAGTCTTTAGGGTTTTCTATGTACAATATCATGTCATCTGCAAAGAATGACAGTTTCACTTCCTCCTTTCCAATTTGGATCCCTTTTATTTTTTCTTCATGTCTGATTGCTGTGGCTAAGACTTCCAGTACAATGTTAAATAAGAGTGGCGAAAGTGGACATCCCTGTCTTGTTCCTGTTCTTAATGGAAATGTTTTTAGAGTATGATGTTGGCTGTAGGTCTTTCATATATGGCCTTTATTATGTCGAGATATGATCCCTCTATTCCTACATTGCTGAGTGTTTTTATCAGAAATGGATGCTGGATTTTGTCGAATGCTTTTTCAGCATCTATTGATATGATCATGTGGTTTTTATTCTTCATTTTGTTTATGTGGTGTATCACGTTTATTGATTTGCGAATATTGTACCAGCCTTGCATCCCTGGAATGAATCCCACTTGGTCATGGTGAATAATTTTTTTGATGTACTTCTGGATCCGATTTGCTAATATTTTGTTCAGGATTTTGGCGTCTATGTTCATCAGGGATATTGGCCTGTAGTTTTCTTTCTTCGTAGTGTCTGTTTCTGGTTTTGGAATTAGAATTATGCTGGCCTCATAGAACGTGTTTGGAAGTCTTCCTTCTTCTTGAATTTTTTGAAATAGTTTGAGGAGAATGGGTGTTAGTTCTTTTTTGAATGTTCGGTAAAACTCCCCCGTGAAACCATCTGGGCCTGGGCTTTTGTTTGCTGGGAGAGTCTTGATTACCTCTTCAATTTCCTTGGTTGTTATTGGTCTGTTCAAGTTTTCTATCTCTTCCGGGAATAGTTTTGGGAGACTGTGTGTTTCTAGAAATTTGTCCATTTCGCTTAGATTGTCGAATTTGTTGCCATATCGTTGTTCATAGTAGTTGTTAACGATCTTTTGTATTTCCGTGGTGTTGGTTGTTACTTCTCCTCTTTCATTTCTGATTTTGTGTATTTGGGTTCTCTCTCTTTGTTTCTTGGTGAGTCTAGCTAAGGGTCCATCAATCTTGTTTATGTTTTCGAAAAACCAGCTCATTGTTTCATTGATCCTTTGAATTGTTTTTTTGGTCTCTATGTCATTTATTTCTGCTCTGATCTTTACTATTTCCTTCCTTCTACTTGCTCTGGGGTTTTCTTTTTGTTTGCTTTCTAATTCTTTAAGTTATGAGGTTAGACAGTCAATTAGAAATTTTTCTTGTTTTTTGAGGTAGGCCTGTAGTGCTATGAACTTCCCTCTCAGAACTGCTTTCGCTGCATCCCATAGATGTTGTGTTGTTGTGTGTTCATTTTCATTGGTTTCCAGGAAGTTTTTAATTTCTTTCTTGATCTCCTCGGTGACCCATTCATTGTTTAATAACATGCTATTTAGCCTCCATGTGTTGAAATGTCTTTGCATGTTCTTGTTGCAATTGATTTCTAGTTTCATGCCATTGTGATCTGAGAAGATGCTTGATATGATTTCAATCATCTTGAACTTGTAGAGATTTAGTTTGTGTCCTATCATGTGGTCTATCTTTGAGAATGTCCCATGTGCACTTGAGAAGAATGTGTATTCTGTAGTTTTGGGGTGTAATTCTCTGTAGATATCTATTAAATCCATTTGGTCTAGTGTTTCATTTAGAGTCTCTGTTTCCTTGCTAATTTTTTGTCTAGAGGATCTATCCAGTGCTGTCAACGGGGTGTTGAAGTCCCCTGCTATGATTGTATTGTTGTCGATTTCTCCTTGGAAGTCCTCCAGAAGATTTTTAATATATTTTGGTGCTCCTATATTGGGTGCATATATGTTTATCAAGGTTATATCTTCCTGTTGGATAGATCCTTTCAATATTATGTAGTGGCCGTCTTTGTCTCTAGTTATGGTCTTCATTTTGAAATCTATTTGATCAGATATGAGAATTGCTACCCCAGCTTTTTTTTGCTTTCCATTTGCTTGGAAAATTTTTTTCCATCCCTTCACTTTCAACCTATGTGAGTCTTTTGTTGTGAGGTGGGTCTCTTGTAAACAACATATAGATGAGTCATGCTTTCTTATCCAATCAGCTACTCTGTGTCTCTTTATGGGAGCATTCAATCCATTTACGTTTAAGGTGATTATTGATATGTACTTATTTATTGCCATTTTTGTTTAGTGTGGTTCTATTTTTCCCATTTCTACTGCTAATTACAGCAGTCCTTTTAACATTTCTTGCAGTGCTGGTTTGGTGCTAATGTATTCCCTTAGTCTTTTTTTGTCTGGGAAGCTCTTTATTTGATCTTCTATTTTGAATGATAGCCTTGATGGGTAGAGTAGTCTTGGATTCAGATTCTTGTTTTTCATGACTTTGATTACTTCATGCCATTCCCTTCTGGCCTGTAGTGTTTCTTGTGAGAAGTCAGCTGAGAGCCTTATGGGGTTTCCTTTGTAGGTAACCTGTTGCTTATCTCTTGCTGCTTTTAGGATTCTCTCTTTGTTTTTAATTTGTGGCATTTTAATTACTATGTGTCTTGGTGTGCGCCTGTTTGGGTTCTTCTTACTTGGGACTCTCTGTGCTTCTTGAATTTGAATGCCTTCTTCCTTCACCAAATTAGGGAAGGTTTCTCTCACTATTTTTTTGAATATATTCTCTATCCCTTGCTCATTTTCTTCTTCTTCGGGGACTCCTATGATGCGAATATTATTACGTTTCCAGTTGTCCCATAGTTCTCTTAAGCTGTCTTCCTGTTTTTTAATCGTTTTTTCCTTTTGTTTTTCTGATTGGTTGATTTTTTCTACCCTGTCTTCTAATTCATTGATCCGGTCCTCAGCTTCCCCTACTCTGCTTTTTAAACCTTCCAATGTGTTTTTCATTTCGGATATGTCATTTTTTATCTCTTCTTGTTGGTTTTTAATTTCCAATTGGCTTATTTTCAGTGTCTCTGTGTCCTTACTCATGCTGTTCAACTTCCTCAAGATCATGGCTCTGAATTCTAGCTCTGTTAACATGCCTAATTGCTCCACATTGATCTCATCTTCGGTGGAGGTGTCTTGCTCTTTCATTTGGCTTCTGTTTCTGTGTTTCACCATTTTGGCTATCACTGTGGGCTTTGGAGCCTGTCAAATTCTCCCTATGGGTGTTGGTGTTCTGCTGCTTGTGGCTCCCTCTCCGGGATGGAGTCAGTGTCCCTCGTTGTATGGTCCTCGCAAGCTGCTTTTTTGTTGGTTTTTCCCGTCGATTTGTCTGTGTTATAGTTGTAATTCCAGTTTGGTTCTGGGAGATGGTCTGTGTAGCTCCGTTCACTCCGCCGCCATTTTTCCTCATCAGAGTCTGTTCTCTTGCTTACATGATTCACAGCAGTATTTCCTTCTCTAGGTTTATCCATGCTGTTGCAAATGGTATGATTTCATTCTTTTTTATGGCTCAATAATATTCTATTGTATATATATTATACCATAGTTGTCCCTCGCCACTTCGTGCTTCGACTTTCGCGGCTTCACTCTATCACAGTTTTTTCTAATATAGTGTGGTATTGGAAAATACTGCGATAGAGTGAAGCCGCGAAAGTCCAAGCGCAAAGTGGCAAGGGACGACTGTATAAAAGAATCCTACTTCGTGGAAATTCATTTATCGCGATAGAGTCTGGAACTGATTAACTACGATAAACGAGGGCCAAATGCATAGCTTTTTTATTCACTGTGTATTGATGGGCACTTGGATTGCATCCATAGCTTGGTTATTGTAAATAATGCTGCAGTGAACATAGGGGTGCATATATCTTTTTGAATTAGTGTTTTGTGTTTTCTTTGGATATATACTCAGAAATGGAATTGCTGGGTCATAATGCTGTTATATTTTTGATTTTTTGAGGAACTTCCATACTGTTTTTTGTGTGTCTTTTTAAGAAAAAATTTTATCTTTATTGTTGAATGTATTACAGATGTTCCTCATTTTTCCCCCATTGATCCCCCTCCTCCCACTCCCACCCCCCTCCCGCCTTTTCCCACACTGTTGTCTGTGTCCATTGGTTATACATATATGCATATAAGTTCTTTGGTTTATTTCTTCTCACCCCCAAACCCCATCTCTTTGAGGTTTGTCAGTATAGCAACCAATTTGTTCTTCTTAATCCCTTCACTTTTTTTACCCATTCCCCAACCCCCCTCCCAGCAAAATGTTCTTTGTATCTATGAGAATGTTTCTGTCTGCCTGTACATTTTGTTTGTAGGTTCCATTGCCGATAGATATGTATTCATTGCCATTTTGTTCGTTCATAATTATATGTTTTTCTTCAAAAAGACCCTTCAACATTTTATATAATAACGGTTTGGTGGTGATGAACTTTTTTAACTTTTTCTTCTCTGGGAAAGTCTTTATATGGCCTTCGATTCTAAATGACAGCTTTGCAGGACAGAGTAATCTTGGTTGTAGGTTCTTGCATTTCATCATTCTGAATATTTCTTGCCACTCCCTTCTGGCCTGCAAAGTTTCTTATGAGAAACCAGTCTTTTTTTTTTTTTTTTATCCTCACCCGAGGGCATTTTTCCATTTTTTGTTCAGGTAGAGTGGGAGGGAGAGAGAGGAACAGAGAGAGAGAAAGAGAGAAACATCGACGTGAAAGGAACACATCGAGTGGCTGCCACCCGCATGACTGACCAGGGCCGGGGACAAACTGCAACCGAGGTACGTGCCCTTAGCGGGAACCGAACCCGGGTCTCTCTGGACCGCAGGCCGACACTCTAACCGCTGAGCCAAACCGGCCAGGGCGAGAAACCAGTCTTATGGGAACTCCCTTGTAGGTAACTAACTGCTTTTCTCTTGTTGGTTTTAAGATTCTCTCTTTGTCTTGAACCTCTTGCATTTTGATGATGATGTGTCTTGGTGTGGGCCTCTTGGGGTTCATCTTGTTTGGGACTCTCTGTGCTTCCTGGTTTTGTATGTCTGTTTCCTTCACCAAGTTAGGAAAGTTATTGTTTCAAACAGGTTTTCAATTTCTTGTTCTCTCTCTTCTCCTTGTGGCACCCCCAAGATGCGAATGTTGGCATGCTTGAAGTTGTCCCAGAGGCTCCTTACAACTATCCTCATTTTTTTGGATTCTTTTTTCTTTTTGCTGTTCTGATTGGGTGTGTTTTGCTTCCTTATATTCCAAATTGATGGTTTACTTCTTGGCTTTACCTACTCTACTATTGAATCTGTGCAAATTATTCTTTCAGTTAGTGCCTCCTTCATTTCTGACTGTGCATCCTTCATTTCTGACTGGTCCTTTTTAATGCTCTTGAGGCCCTCACTAAGTTCATTGAGCATCCTTATAAGCAGTATTTTGAACTCAGTATCTGTTAGGTTGCTTATCTCCATTTCACTTAGTTCTTTTCCTGGAGTTTTGTTCTGTTCTTTCATTTGGGACCTGTTTCTTTGTCTCCTCATTTTGGCTGCCTCTCTGTGTTTGTTTCTGTGTATTACTTAACGAGAGGTATGGGGCTATCTGAGACCAGATGCTGCTTGTTTGAAAGAATTTAGGAAAACCTGAAGCAGGATCCAAGACAGACCAATCCTGTGGTTAAGCAACTGGCAACAGCTTGGGTGGGCCTGAAAGTTGGGTAGGGCGGGGTCTCAGGGAATCACCAGGGCAGGGCCACCAATATGAGCCAGGTTGCTGGAGTCCCAGATATGGCGACTGTCTGCCGCCCCAGGGAAGGGCTCACCAAAGGAACAAAGGCCTCTGATAGCACATTTGTCCTGGATAAAACCCCCTCTTTAGCCCTTGCTCCAATGCCAAACAGCTCAGTTCTTCCCTGTATGTCTTTGGTGCCCCTTGAGCTGCCTCCCCTTTAAGCTCAGAGGGAGCGAGTCTGATAAGTCTGTGCGTGGGCCCTTTAAGAGGACCTGCCTGGGGCTCTAGCTACCTCAGCCTCTCTGAGCCTCAGTTCCTGCTGGTTTTTCCAGCCAAAAGTTATGGGGACTTTTCTTCCTGGCACTGGAACCCTGAGCAGGGCACCTGGTGTGGGACAGGGATCCCTCAGTCTTCAGGAGGATCTTCTGATTTTTATCCAAAGCACGTGGGTGTGGGACCAGCCAGTCGGTCTCTGCCTCTCCTACCTGTCTTCATGTGGCTGCTGCTTTAATTCCGTAGATGTAGGACTTTCATTCAGCTTGATTTCAGGCGGTTTTGAATGATGATTGTTCTGTAGTTTAGTTGTAACTTTGATATGGTTGTGGGAGGATGCGATAATGCATTTACCTACGCCGCCATCTTGACTGGAAGTCTTTTCTTTTTTTAATTTTTATTTATTTTTTTGTTATAGATGTTTCTCCTTTTTTACTCCATTGGCACCCCCCCCACCTCACCCCATCTCCACCCCATCCCCGGCTTAGTTGTCTATGTCCATTGGTCGTGCATACATGCATATAAGTTCTGTGGTTTATCTCTTCCCACCCCCCAACACCACCTCTTCTGAGGGATGTCAGGCTGTGCCCTACTTCCATGTTTCTGGGTCTACCCTATTCCTCAGAATATTATGTTCATTATATTCCGTATATAAGTGAGATCATGTGGTATTTGTCTTTTTCTGCTTGGCTTATTTCACTTAGGATAATACTTTCCAGGTCCCTCCATGTGGTCTCAAAGGATAAGAGATCTTTCTTTCTTACTGCTGCATAGTACTCCATTGTGTATATGTACCACTGCTTTTTTATCCATTCGTCTACGAATGGACACTTGGGCTGTTTCCAGATCTTAGCTATTGTAAAAAGTGCTGCTATGAACATGGGGGTACATATATTCTTTCTGATTGGTGTTTTAGGCTTCTTAGGGTATATTCCTAGAAGTGGGATCACTGGGTCAAATGGAAGTTCAATTTTTAATTTTTTGAGGTAACACCATATAGTTTTCCATAGTGGCTGCACCAGTCTGCATTCCCACCAGCAGTGTATTAGAGTCCCCTTTTCTCCACACCCTCGCCAACACTTGTTTGATGATTTGTTGATGGCGGCCATTCTGACAGGTGTGAGGTGATACCACATTGTTGTTTTAATTTGCATCTCTCTGATGATTAGTGATGTTGAGCATTTCTTCATATGTCTCTTGGCCATTTGTATGTCCTGTTTGGAGAGGTGTCTATTCAGCTCCTCTGCCCATTTTTTAATTGGGTTTTTTGTCTTCCTTTTGTTGAGTTGCATGAGCACTCTACATATATATTGGAAATTAACCCCTTATCTGATACATCATTGGCAATGATGTTCTCCCATACAGTGGGTTGCCTTTCCATTTTGATGATTGTTTCTTTTGCTGTGCAGAAGCTTTTTAGTTTGATGTAGTCCCATGTGTTCATTTTTTCCTTTGTTTCTGTTGCCTTAGGTGAGGTATCAGTGAAAATTCTGCTCGGTATGATGTTGAAATTTTGTTGTCTACATTTTCTTCTAGAATTTTTATGGATTCACGGGTCACATTTAAGTCTTTTATCCATTTTGAGTTTATTTTTGTGTATGGTGTAAGTTGATGGTCTAGTTTCATTTTTTTGCATGTAGCTGTCCGATTTTCCCAACACCATTTATTGAGGAGGCTGTCCTTACTCCACTGTATGCTCTTGCCACCTTTGTCAAATATTAATTGACCATATTGCCTTGGGTCCATTTCTGGGTTTTCAGTTCTGTTCCACTGGTCTATATGCCTGTTCTTGTGCCAGTAACAGGCTGTTTTGATTACAGTCGCTCTGTAGTATAACCTGATATCTGGTAATGTGATCCCACCTACTTTGTCCTTCTTTTTCAAAATTGCTGTCGCTATTCGGTGACTTATTTTGTTCCATATAAACTTTTGTCTTTTCCTCACTCGAGGATATTTTTCCATTTTCTGTACAGATAGAGTGGGAGGGAGAGAGAGGAAGGGAGAGAGAGAGAGAAACATCGACGCGAAGGGACACATCGAGCGGCTGCCACCCGCATGACCAACCAGGGTTGGGGACAAACTGCAACCGAAGCCCGTGCCCCCAGCGGGAACCGAACCCAGGTCTCTCAGGACCGCAGGCCGACGCCCTAACCGCTGAGCCAAACCGGCCAGGGCTCCATATGAACTTTTGAAGTATTTGTTCTAGTTCTGTGAAATATGTCGTTGGTGTTTTGATGGGGATTGCATTGAATGTATAGATTGCTTCGGGTAGTATGGACATTTTAATGATGTTAACTCTTCCAACCCATGAATGGGGTATGTGCTTCCACTTTTTTATATTTTCCTCTATTTCTTTTTTCAATGACCTGTAGTTTTCTCCGAATAGGTCCTTTACTTCTTTGGTTAAGTTTATTCCTAGGTATCTTAATTTTTTTGGCGCGATTATAAATGGGATTGTTTTTTCAGTTTCTCTTTCTGAGAGTGCATCATTGGTGTACAAGAATGCCGTCGATTTCTTTCTTTTTTTTTTTTTTTTATCCTCACCCGAGGACATTTTTCCATTTTTTTGCATAGATAGAGTGGGAGGGAGAGAGAGGAAGAGAGAGAGAGAGAGAGAAACATCGACGTGAAAGGGACACATCGAGTGGCTGCCACCCACAAGACCAACCAGGGCCGGGGACAAACTGCAACTGAGGTACATGCCCTTAGCGGGAACCAAACCTGGGTCTCTCCGGACCGCAGGCCAATGCTCTAACTGCTAAGCCAAACCGGCCAGGGCCCGTCAATTTCTTAACGTTAATTTTGTATCCTGCTACTTTGCCAAATTCATTTATTAAGACTAGTAGATTTTTGATGGAATCTTTAGCATTTTCTATGTATAATATGTCATCTGCAAATAATGACAGTTTCACTTCCTCCTTTCCAATTTGGATCCCTTTTATTTCTTCCTCGTGTCTGATTGCTGTGGCTAAGACTTCCAGTACTATGTTAAATAAGAGTGGCGAAAGTGGACATCCCTGTCTTGTTCCTGTTCTTAATGGAAATGTTTTTAGTTTTTGTCCATTGAGTATGATGTTGGCTGTAGGTCTTTCATATATGGCCTTTATTATGTCGAGATGTGATCCCTCTGTTCCCACATTGCTGAGCGTTTTTATCAGAAATGGATGCTGGATTTTGTCGAATGCTTTTGCAGCATCTATTGATATGATCATGTGGTTTTTATTCTTCATTTTGTTTATGTGGTGTATCACACTTATTGATTTGCGAATATTGTACCCGCCTTGCATTCCTGGATTAAATTCCACGTGGTCATGGTGAATAATATTTTTGATGTATTGCTGGATCCGATTTGCTATTATTTTGTTCAGGATTTTGGCGTCTATGTTCATCAGGGATATTGGCCTGTAGTTTTCTTTCTTTGTAGTGTCTTTTTCTGGTTTTGGAATTAGAATTATGCTGGCCTCATAGAACGTGTTTGGAAGTCTTCCTTCTTCTTGAATTTTTTGAACTAGTTTGAGGAGAATGGGTGTTAGTTCTTTTTTGAATGTTGGGTAAAACTCCCCCGTGAAGCCATCTGTGCCTGGGGTTTTGTTTGCTGGGAGAGTCTTGATTACCCCTTAATTTCCTTAGTTGTTATTGGTCTGTTCAAGTTTTCTATCTCTTCCTGATCCAGTTTTGGGAGACAGTGTGTTTCTAGAAATTTGTTCATTTCACTTAGATTGTCGAATTTGTTGCCATATAGTTGTTTATAGTAGCTGTTAACGATCTTTTGTATTTCTGTGGTGTTGGTTGTTGCCTCTCCTCTTTCATTTCTGATTTTGTGTATTTAGGTTCTCTCTCTTTGTTTCTTGGTTAGTCTAGGTAAGGGTCCATCGATCTTGTTTATCTTTTTGGAAAACCAGCTCTTTGTTTCCTTGATCCTTTGAATTGTTTTTTTGGTCTCTATGTCATTTATTTCTGCTCTGATCTTTACTATTTCCTTCCTTCTACTTGCTCTGGGGTTTTCTTTTTGTCTGTTTTCTAATTCTTTAAGTTGTGAAGTTAGACAGTCAATTAGAAATTTTTCTTGTTTCTTGAGGTAGGCCTGTAATGCTATGAACTTCCCTCTCAGGATTGCTTTCGCTGCATCCCATAGATTTTGTGTTGTTATGTCTTCATTTTCATTGGTTTAAGGGAGTTTTTAATTTCTTCCTTGATCTCGTCGGTAACCAGTTCATTGTTTAATAACATGCTATTTAGCCTCCATGTGTGGAAATGTCTTTGCATGTTCTTGTTGCAATTGATTTCTAGTTTCATGCCATTGTGATTTGAGAAGATGCTTCATATGATTTCAGTCTTCTTGAACTTGTAGAGATTTAGTTTGTGTCCTATCATGTGGTCTATCTTTGAGAATGTCCCATGTTCACTTGAGAAGAATGTGTATTCTGTAGTTTTGGGGTATAATTCTCTGTAGATATCTATTAAATCTATTTGGTCTAGTGCTTCATTTAGAGTCTTTGTTTCCTTGCTAATTTTTTGTCTAGAGGATCTATCCAGTGCTGTTAATGGGGTGTTGAAGTCCCCTGCTATGATTGTATTGCTGTCGATTTCTCCTTGGAAGTCCTCCAGAAGATTTTTAATATATTTTGGTGCTCCTATATTGGTTACATATATGTTTATGAAGGTTATATCTTCCTGTTCTATAGATCCTTTCAATAGTATGTAGTGGCCTTCTTTGTCTCTAGTTATGGCCTTCATTTTGAAATCTATTTGATCAGATATGAGTATTGCTACCCCAGCTTTTTTTTGCTTTCCATTTGCTTGGAAAATTTTTTTCCATCCCTTCATTTTCAACCTATGTGAGTCTTTTGTTGTGAGGTGGGTCTCTTGTAAACAATATATAGATGAGTCATGCTTTCTTATCCAATCAGCTACTCTATGTCTTATTATGGGAGCATTTAAACCATTTACATTTAAGGTGGTTATTGATATGTACTTATTTATTGCCATTTTAGTTTAGTGTGGTTCTATTTTTCCTCCCATTTCTCCTGCTAATTACAGCAGTCTTTTTAACATTTCTTGCAGTGCTGGTTTGGTGCTAATGTATTCCCTTAGCGATTTTTTTTTGTCTGGGAAGCTCTTTATTTGACCTTCTATTTTGAATAATAGCCTTGCTGGGTAGAGTAGACTTGGATTCAGATTCTTGTTTTTCATGACCTTGACTACTTCGTGCCATTCTCTTCTGGCCTGTAGTGTTTCTTGAGAGAAGTCAGCTGAGAGCCTTATGGGGTTCCCTTTGTAGGTAACCTATTGCTTATCTCTTGCTTCTTTTAAGATTCTCTCTTTGTCTTTTATTTTTGGCATTGTAATTACTATGTGTCTTGGTGTGGGCCTGTTTGGGTTCTTCTTACTTGGGACTCTCTGTGCTTCTTGAACTTGAATGCCTTCTTCCTTCACCAAATTAGGGAAGTTTTCTCTCACTATTTTTTTGAATATATTCTCTATCCCTTGCTCATTTTCTTCTTCTTCAGGGACTCCTATGATGTGAATATTATTTCGTTTCCAGTTGTCCCACAGTTCTCTTAAGCCATCTTCCTGTTTTTTAATCGTTTTTTCCTTTTGTTTTTCTGATTGGTTGATTTTTTCTACCCTGACTTCTAATTCAGTGATCCGGTCCTCAGCTTCCCCTACTCTGCTTTTTAAACCTTCCAATGTGTTTTTCATTTCTGATATGTCATTTTTTTATCTCTTTTTGATGGTTTTGATTTCTAATTGGCTTATTTTCAGCATCTCTATGTCCTTACTCATGCTGTTGAGCTTCCTCAAGATCATGGCTCTGAATTCTAGCTCTGTTAACATGCCTAATTGCTCCACATTGATCTCATCTTCGGTGGAGGTCTGTTGCTCTTTCATTTGGCTTCTGTTTCTGTGTTTCACCATTTTGGCTATCACCGTGGGCTTTGGAGCCTGTCAAGTTTTCCCTGTGGGTGTTGGTGTTCTGGTGTTTGTGGCTCCCTCTCCTGGGTTTAGATGAGCGAGGGAGGACCCACGTTAAACACCACTGTCAGGTCTTACTTTCTTGGTTAAAGTTTCTAGCCCAGGAAAGGTACTGTTATCCTTTAGCTTTTCACCTGGAGGCTAGCAGTCGAGGTTACTTGATGAGTTTTGGGTTGTCAGTTGATTGAAAAACTCCCTCAGGTGCTCAGCATGAGGGGATTTCACGAGGGTGGGGCAGATGCTGGTTGTTAATGAGCTTCAATTAGAACTTCAATGGCCCCCAGGGTGGGGTTGGATCTCCGAGGGAAGGGCTGCTGCCTCTCCCTAGAGCCCTGGGAAGGAGCAATATGGCCACTGTCCTGCGTGGCTGCCACTCAGCAAAAGCTCTGAGTGCCCTCCAAATCCCGAGTGTCCTGACACAATTCCAGTCCAGTCTGCCCTCCCTCTGCTGGAGCTCAAGGTCAGTGGCTGTGGCTTTTTTAGCCTCTGTCCTGGCTCTGTGCTGTGGAGCTGCTTGGGAGTGTAACCCAAGGGCGGCGCTCCCAGCTAAGGCCGCTGCAGAGCTGCTGACCGTGGGCTCCCAGCCCCTGTCTCGTGCCCTCACAAGCCTTCCAGGATCGAGTCAGTGTCCTTGGTTATATGGTCCTCGCGAGCTGCTTTTCTGTTGGTTTTTCCTGTCGATTTGTCTGTGTTATAGTTGTAATTCCAGTTTGGTTCTGGGAGACGGTCTGTGTAGCTTCCATTCACTCTGCCGCTATTTTGGAATCTCCTGACCGGAAGTCTTGTGTGTCTTTTTTAATCCTCACCTGAGGATACTTGTTTCCATTTATATTCAGATAGAGTAGGAGGGAGTGAGAAGGAGAGAGAGGGAGAGGGTTGGGAAGAGAGAGAGAGAAACATTGATGTGACTGGTTGCCTCCCGCATGACCCCGACCAGGACTGGGGACTGAACCGCAACCAGGTACCGTGCCCTTGACCAGAATCAAACCCACAATTCTTTGGTCCTAGGGCTGATGCTCTCTGCTTAGCAAAACTGGCCAGGGCCCATATTGTTTTTCTTAGTGGCTGCATTCCCACCCACAGTGCACAAAGAGTTCCTTTCCTCTACATGCATACCAACATTTGTTTGTTGATTTATTGATGATAGCCATTCTGATAGGTGTGAGATGATGGCTCATTGTGATTTAATTTGCATGTCTCTGATGATTAGTGATGTTGGGCATCTTTTCATATATATGTTGGCCATCTGTATGTCCTCTTTGGAGAAGTATCTAGCCATGTCCTCTGTCCATATTTTTTGTTGTGATTGTTAATGCTCACCCAAGGGTATATTTTTCTATTGATTTTTAGAGAGAGTGAAAGGGAGTGAAGAAGTGGGAGAGACAGAGAGAGAGAAACATCAATGTGAGAGAGACACATCGATAGGTTTCCTCCTGAAAGCTCCTGACCGGGGCCACGGATCAAATCTACAACCCAGATATGTGTCCTTCACCAGGAATCAAACCTGTGATCCTTTAGTGCATGGGCTGACACACTCTAACCACTGACCCACACCAGGCAGTGCCCTCTGTCAGTTTTTTAATTGGATTGTTTGGTTTTTGCTGGTAAGTTGTATAAGTTCTTTATACATTTTGGATATTAACCCCTTATTGGATGTACCATTGGCCAATATTTTCTTTCATTCAGTAGGCTGTCTTTGTGTTGATGGTATTCTTTACTGTGCAAAATCTTTTTAGTTTGATGTAGCCCATTTGTTTATTTTTTCTTTTGTTTTCCTTGCCCAAGGAACTGTATCAGAAAAAATATTGCTAAGATAAATGTCAGAAATTTTACTGCCTATGTTTTCTTTTAGGAGTTTTATATATTCGAATCTTACATTTAAGTCTTTAATCTATTTTGAGTTTATTCTTTTTTATTTATTTATTTATTTTAAATTCTCACCCAAAGGTATGTTTTTATTGATTTTTAGAGAGAGAGGAAGGGGTAGAGAGAGAGAGAGAAACTCGAATGTTCAATTGGTTGCTTCCCATACAAGCCCTGACTGGGGATCAAACCCGAAACCTAGGTGTGTACATTGACTGGGAATCAAACCCACAACCTTTGGTGTACAGGATGATGCCCCAACCAACTGAGCCACCCGGCCAGGACTTGCATTTTATTCTTGTATATGATGTAAGAAGGTGGTCTCGTTTCATTTTTTTGCACCTATCTGTCCAATTTCCCAGCACCATTTATTGAATACACAGTCTTTACCTCATTGTATGTTCTTGCCTCCTTTGTCAAATATTAATTGACCATGTGGATTTATTTCTGGGCTTTCTATTCTGTTCCATTGATCTATGTGTCTGATTTTATGCCATTACCCTGCCATTTTGATTACTATATCCTTGAAGTATACTAGCTTGATATCAGGTTGTGTGACACCTCCAACTTTGTTCTTCTTTCTCAAGATTGCTGTGGCTATTAAGGGTCTTTTGTAGTTCCATGTAAATTTTTGGATTATTTGATCCAGTTTTGTGAAATACACCATTGGTATTTTGATAGGGGTTGCATTGAAATATAGATTACTTTGTGTAGTATAGACGTTTTAACAATGTAAATTTTTCCTACCCATGAGCATGGTATATGTCTTTATTTATTTGTACAGTAAAACCTTGATATAACAGACTAATTTGGATGAAGGGGTGTCCATTAAAGCTGAGAGTCCATTATGTAATAAAGTAGGTTTTCCAAATGCATATGTTAAAAAATTGACAAATTAGTTAACCTGTTTTTACTTACATAGACATGTTTGTGTAATTAAAATTAAGAATGTATGCCCTGGCCGGTTTGGCTCAGCGGTTAGAGCGTCTGCCTGCGGTCCGGAGAGGCCCAGGTTCGGTTCCCGCTAAGGGCGCATACCTCGGTTGCAGTTTGTCCCTGGCCCTGGTCAGCTGTGCGGGTGGCAGCCACTCGATGTGTTCCTTTCACATCGATGTTTCTCTCTCTCTGTTCCTCTCTCTCCCTCCCACTCTACCTGAACAAAAAATGGAAAAATGTCCTCTGGTGAGGATAAAAAAAAGAATGTATGGCCCTGGCTGTTTTGGCTCAGTGGTTGGAGCATCAGCCTACGGTCCAGAGAGACCTGAGTTTGGTTCCCACTAGGGGCGCGTACCTCTATTGCAGTTTGTCCCTGGCCCTGGTTGGGTCATGCGGGTGGCAACCACTCGATATGTCCCTTTCACGTTGATGTTTTTCTCTCTCTCTCTCCCTCCCACTCAATCTGAACAAAATATTGAAAAATGTCCTCGGGTGAGGATAAAAATAAATAAAGAATGTATGAAAACTTAAATTTCACAGAAAAGTTTTCTATATGTATTACTTTAATTTTAAATTTATACTGAATAGGTCTAGTGAATGGATGCATTCACCAGTCACTGCAAGCAAACTCATGCACATGGCTGGGGTGTGGGTTAGCACACATCACAACATTGGTTGGCACATGTTTAAACTGCTGCAGAAAGTCACGCCACTCAGCATTAGAACCAATTAGCACATGATATGCAGTGCGATCACATGCTAATCATTCGATACATGTTGTTTACGAGCAGTGACTCTTGGATTTAAATAGGTAGACTATGGTTGTAGATATGTAATATTTATTTAGGTCTATGAAATTGCTAGTGGTTTTCCAACATATGGCAAATTTGCTAAAATTTGTTAAAAATAACAGTGAATTAATAACCAAAAAATAACCTGTTAATTTAATTTAAGCAAAGCTTGGTTAAAAGCATTTTAAAATTAACAGGGTGTTAATTTTCACATATGACATACAGACAAAAAATTTAGTCCATTAAATCTGAAGTCTATTAAATTGAGGTCCACAAAATCGAGGGTTTACTCTATACACAGTTCTTTTACCTCCTCAGTTAAATTTATTTCTAGGTATTTTATTGTTGTTGTAAATGGGATTATTTCATTTTCAGATAAATAGGTATCAGTGTATATCAACATACCTAATTTTGTGTGTTGGTTTTGTATCCTACAACTTTACTGAAATAATTAATTAGATCTAATATCTTTTGGGGGAGTCATTAGGATTTTGTATATATAAAATTATACAATCTTTAAATAGAGACAATTTTACTTCTTACTTTCCAATTCTGATACGTTTTATTTCTTTTTCTTGCCTAATTGCTCTGGCTAGGACTTCTAGTACTATGTTGCAAAGAAGTGGTAGGAGTGTGCACCCTTGTCTTTCTCCTGATTTAAAGGAAAAAATATTTCAAACTTACCATTGAGTAAGATGTTAGCTATGGGCTTGTCCTATGTGGCCTTTCTTATGTTGAGGTATATTTCTTCTATACCCAATTTGTTGATAATTTTGATCATGAATAGACATTGAATTTTGTCAAATGTTCTTTTTATATTTACTAAGATAATCATATGATTCTTATATTCCATTCTATTAATGTGATATTGTTACTAAACAAGGTTGTGAGTTTGCTGTGCATTGCACACAGAAAAGCCAAAGTCTGAGCAACAGGTTTTTGCAGAGAAGAAAAGGTTTGTCAGGCAGCCAGACAAGTAGACTGGAGGCAAGGCTTGAATCAGTCTCCCCTGGACAAAGGCTTGGAGTAAATTTAAAGGTTGAGATTAGAAAGGGGCTATACATATTTATTGATTCTAATTTAAGGGTTCAAATTGGATAGTGCTGGAATTGAGTCATCTAAGGTAAATAATGTGGAAGGAGCAAGAGAGACCAAAGAAACTGCGATTTGGCAGTTTGATTAATTAGGTATTTGTGTGTCCAGATTTGGTCTTTGTACCCGATGTTATTTGTTGATGGACCCCTTGCTTCTTAATGGGCTCCAGGTAGTAAAAGTAGCATCTCTGCTACTTGAATTCTGTGGATCTTGGTTCCTTTGTGCTCTTGAGGTCAGCTTAGGGTCCTTTAGCAGCTAACTGTCCCTGCTCAGCCTTCTGGCATTGGCCTGACATGGCTTGATCTGGTAGTCTCTGGAGCACTGTGAGGAGACCTGCTGTTATCTCCTGAAAGACACTAAAAAACTAGAAAGAGAACTTCCATTCAAGACAGCGGTGTAGGTGAATGTGGTATTGCATCCTCCCACAACCACATCAAAGTTACAACTAAACTACAGAACAACCATCATTCAAAATTGCCTGAAGTCAAGCTGAATGGAATTCCTACAACTAGGAAATTAAAGAAACAGCCACATTGAGACTGGTAGGAGGGGCAGAGGCGAATGGGTTGGTCCCACACCCATGAGTGGCGGATAAAAATCAGGAGGATACCTTGGCTGGGAAGGTCCTCTCTGAGGACTGAGGGGCCCCGGTCCCACACCAGGCACCCTGCTCAGGATTCCAGTGCCAGGAAGAGAAGTCCCCATAACTTTTGGCTGGAAAAACCAGCGGGAACTGAGGCTCAGGGAGGCTGAGGTGGCTGGAGCCCCAGGCAGCTCCTTAAAGGGCCCGCACATGGACTTATTGGACTCACTCTCTCTAAACTTAGAGGGGAGGCAGCTCAAAGGGCGCCAGAGACATACAGGGAAGAACTGAGCTGGTTGGCATTGGAGCGAGGGCTGGAGAGGGGGCTTTCTCCGGGACAAACTTGCTGTCAGAGGCCTTTGTTTCTTTGGTGAGCCCTTCCCTGGGGCGGCAGACAGCCACCACATCTGGGACTCCAGCAACCTGGCTCACACTGGTAGCCTCGCCCTGGTGATTCCCTGAGGCCCCACTCCACCCAACTCTCAGGCCCACCCAAACTGTTGCCAGTTGCTTAACCACAGGATTGGTCTGTCTTGGATCCTGCTTCAGGTTTTCCTAAATTCTTTCAAACAAGAAGCATCTGGTCTCAGATAGCTCCATACCTCTCGTTAAGTAATACACAGAAACAAACACAGAGAGGCAGCCAAAATGAGGAGACAAAGAAACAGGTCCCAAATGAAAGAACAGAACAAAACTCCAGGAAAAGAACTAAGTGAAATGGAGATAAGCAACCTAACAGATGCTGAGTTCAAAATACTGCTTATAAGGATGCTCAATGAATTTAGTGAGAACCTCAGCGAACTTAATGAGGGCCTCAAGAGCATAAAAAAGGACCAGTCAGAAATGAAGGATGCAGAGTCAGAAATGAAGGAGGCACTAATTGTCGATAATGGAATCTACAAACAAAATGAACAGGCAGAACATAAACATTCTCATAGATACAGAGAACCTTTTGCTGGTTGCCAGATGGGAGGAGAGTTGGGAGAATGGGTGAAAAAGATGAAAGGATTAAGAAGAACAAATTGGTCGCTAGACTGACAAACCTCAAAGAGAAAGGGGTTGGGGGCTGGGAAGAAATAAACCAACGAACTTATATGCATAACCAATGGACACAGACAACAGTGTGGGAAAAGGCAGGAGGGAGGCGGGAGTGGGGAGAAGGGGGTCAATGGGGAAAAACTGAGGAACATCTGTAATACATTCAACAATAAAGATTTAAAAAAAACTATTAGGGTCTAGTTTCAATGTTAGGGCTTGGTTTCAATATATCACGTTTACTGATTTGTATGTATTGAACCATTCTTGTATCACAGAGACAAATTCCACTTGATCATGGTATATGATCTTTTTAATATGCTGTTGAATTCAGTTTGCTAGTATTTTGTTGTGACTTTTTTGCATCTATATTCATCAGGAATATCACCCTGGAGTTTTCTTATAGTGTCCTTATCTGGCTTTGTATCAGGGTAATGCTGGTTTTCTTTTTTTTTTTTTTTTTAAGGCAATCATTTATTTCTATGAATATTTATTTTACACTTTGGTTTTTTTTTTTCTTTCTTTATATGAATTTTTATTTATTTTTTGTTACAGATATTTTACCTTTTTACCCCATTGGTACCCCCCACCCTACCCCCCCTCCACCCTGTCCCCGGCTTAGTTGTCCATGTCCATTGGTCATGCATACATGCATATAAGTTCTGTGGTTTATCTCTTCCCACCCCCCCACCCCCCATCCCCTCTTCTGAAGGATGTCAGTCTGTGCCCTACTTCCATGTGTCTGGGTCTACTGTAATCCTCAGACTGTTATGTTAATTATATTCCGTATATAAGTGAGATCATGTGGTATTTGTCTTTTTCTGCTTGGCTTCTTTCACTTAGGATAATACTTTCCAGGTCCCTCCATGTCGTCTCAAAGGATAAGAGATCTTTCCTTCTTACTGCTGCATAGTACTCCATTGTGTATATGTACCACAGCTTTTTTATCCATTCGTCTACTGGTGGACACTTGGGCTGTTTCCAGATCTTAGCTATTGTAAATAGTGTTGCTATGAACATGGGGGTACATATATTCTTCCTGATTGGTGTTTCAGGCTTCTTAGGGTATATTCCCAGCAGTGGGATCACTGGGTCAAATGGAAGTTCAATTTTTAATTTTTTGAGGTAGCACCATATTGTTTTCCATAGTGGCTGCACCAGTCTGCATTCCCACCAGCAGTGTATTAGAGTCCCCTTTTCTCCACACCCTCGCCAACACTTGTTGTTTGGTGATTTGTTGATGGCGGCCATTCTGACAGGTGTGAGGTGATACCTGATTGTTGTTTTGATTTGCATCTCTCTGATGATTAGTGATGTTGAGCATTTCTTCATATGTCTCTTGGCCATTTGTATGTCCTGTTTGGAGAGGTGTCTATTCAGCTCCTCTGCCCATTTTTTAATTGGGTTCTTTGTCTTCCTTTTGTGGAGTTGTATGAGCACTCTATATATACTGGAAATTAACCCCTTATCTGATACATCATTGGCAATGATGTTCTCCCATGCAGTGGGTTGCCTTTCCATTTTGATGATTGTTTCTTTTGCTGTGCAGAAGCTTTTTAGTTTGATGTAGTCCCATGTGTTCATTTTCTCCTTTATTTCTGTTGCCTTAGCTGATGTATCAGTGAAAATTCTGCTCCGTATGATGTCCGAAATTTTGTTGCCTACATTTTCTTCTAGAATTTTTATGGAGTCACGGGTCACATTTAAGTCTTTTATCCATTTTGAGTTTATTTTTGTGTATGGTGTAAGTTGATGGTCTAGTTTCATTTTTTTTGCATGTAGCTGTCCAATTTTCCCAACACCATTTATTAAAGAGGCTGTCTTTACTCCACTGTATGCTCTTGCCACCTTTGTCAAATATTAATTGAGCATATTGCCTTGGGTCCATTTCTGGGTTTTCAGTTCTGTTCCACTGGTCTATATGCCTGTTCTTTTTTTTTTTTTTAATCCTCATCCGAGGACATTTTTCCATTTTTTGTACAGACAGTGTGGGAGGGAGAGAGAGGAAGAGAGAGAGAGGGAAACATCGATGTGAAAGGGACACATCGAGTGGCTGCCACCCGCACGACCAACCAGGGCCGGGGACAAACTGCAACCAAGGTACATGCCCTTAGCGGGAACCGAACCCGGGTCTCTCCGGACCGCAGGCGGACGCTCTAACCGCTGAGCCAAACCGGCCAGGGCTATATGCCTGTTCTTGTGCCAGTACCAGGCTGTTTTGGTTACAGTCGCTTTGTAGTATAACCTGATATCTGGTATTGTGATCCCACCTACTTTGTTCTTCTTTTTCAAGATTGCTGTGGCCATTCGGGGTCTTTTTTGGTTCCATATGAACTTTTGAAGTATTTGTTCTAGTTCTATGAAATATGTCGTTGGTATTTTGATGGGGATTGCATTGAATCTATAGATTGCTTTGGGTAGTATGGACATTTTAATGATGTTAATTCTTCCAATCCATGAACAGGGTATGTGCTTCCACTTTTTTATATCTTCCTCTATTTCTTTTTTCAATGACCTGTAGTTTTCTGCAAATAGGTCCTTTACTTCTTTGGTTAAGTTTATTCCTAGGTATCGTAATTTTTTTTGCGCAATGGTAAATGGGATTGTTTTTTCAGTTTCTCTTTCTGTGAGTTCATCATTGATGTACAAGAATGCCGTCGATTTCTTGACGTTAATTTTGTATCCTGCTACTTTGCCAAATTCATTTATTAAGTCTAATAGATTTTTGATGGAGTCTTTAGGGTTTTCTATGTACAATATCATGTCATCTGCAAAGAATGACAGTTTCACTTCCTCCTTTCCAATTTGGATCCCTTTTATTTTTTCTTCATGTCTGATTGCTGTGGCTAAGACTTCCAGTACAATGTTAAATAAGAGTGGCGAAAGTGGACATCCCTGTCTTGTTCCTGTTCTTAATGGAAATGTTTTTAGTTTCTGTCCATTGAGTATGATGTTGGCTGTAGGTCTTTCATATATGGCCTTTATTATGTCGAGATATGATCCCTCTATTCCTACATTGCTGAGCGTTTTTATCAGAAATGGATGCTGGATTTTGTCGAATGCTTTTTCAGCATCTATTGATATGATCATGTGGTTTTTATTCTTCATTTTGTTTATGTGGTGTATCACGTTTATTGATTTGCGAATATTGTACCAGCCTTGCATCCCTGGAATGAATCCCACTTGGTCATGGTGAATAATTTTTTTGATGTACTTCTGGATCCAATTTGCTAATATTTTGTTCAGGATTTTGGCGTCTATGTTCATCAGGGATATTGGCCTGTAGTTTTCTTTCTTCGTAGTGTCTGTTTCTGGTTTTGGAATTAGAATTATGCTGGCCTCATAGAACGTGTTTGGAAGTCTTCCTTCTTCTTGAATTTTTTGAAATAGTTTGAGGAGAATGGGTGTTAGTTCTTTTTTTTTTTTTTTTTTTTTTTTTTTTTTTTTTTTTTTTTATCTATCCTCACCTGAGGATATTTTTCCATTTTTTGTACAGATAGAGTGGGAGGGAGAGAGAGAGAGAAACATCGACGTGAAGGGACACATCGAGTGGCTGCCACCCGCACGACCAACCAGGGCCGGGGACAAACTGCAACCGAAGTACGTGCCCTTAGCGGGAACCGAACCCGGGTCTCTCCGGACCGCAGGCCGACGCTCTAACCGCTGAGCCAAACTGGCCAGGGCTGTTAGTTCTTTTTTGAATGTTCGGTAAAACTCCCCCGTGAAACCATCTGGGCCTGGGCTTTTGTTTGCTGGGAGAGTCTTGATTACCTCTTCAATTTCCTTGGTTGTTATTGGTCTGTTCAAGTTTTCTATCTCTTCCGGAAATAGTTTTGGGAGACTGTGTGTTTCTAGAAATTTGTCCATTTCACTTAGATTGTCGAATTTGTTGCCATATCGTTGTTCATAGTAGTTGTTAACGATCTTTTGTATTTCCGTGGTGTTGGTTGTTACTTCTCCTCTTTCATTTCTGATTTTGTGTATTTGGGTTCTCTCTCTTTGTTTCTTGGTGAGTCTAGCTAAGGGTCCGTCAATCTTGTTTATCTTTTCGAAAAACCAGCTCTTTGTTTCATTGATCCTTTGAATTGTTTTTTTGGTCTCTATGTCATTTATTTCTGCTCTGATCTTTACTATTTCCTTCCTTCTACTTGCTCTGGGGTTTTCTTTTTGTTTGCTTTCTAATTCTTTAAGTTGTGAGGTTAGACAGTCAATTAGAAATTTTTCTTGTTTTTTGAGGTAGGCCTGTAGTGCTATGAACTTCCCTCTCAGAACTGCTTTTGCTGCATCCCATAGATTTAGTGTTGTTGTGTGTTCATTTTCATTGGTTTCCAGGAAGTTTTTAATTTCTTCCTTGATCTCGTCGGTGACCCATTCATTGTTTAATAACATGCTATTTAACCTCCATGTGTTGAAATGTCTTTGCATGCTTTTGTTGCAATTGATTTCTAGTTTCATGCCATTGTGATCTGAGAAGATGCTTCATATGATTTCAATCTTCTTGAACTTGTAGAGATTTAGTTTGTGTCCTATCATGTGGTCTATCTTTGAGAATGTCCCATGTGCACTTGAGAAGAATGTGTATTCTGTAGTTTTGGGGTGTAATTCTCTGTAGATATCTATTAAATCCATTTGGTCTAGTGCTTCATTTAGAGTCTCTGTTTCCTTGCTAATTTTTTGCCTAAAGGCTCTATCCAGTGCTGTCAACGGGGTGTTGAAGTCCCCTGCTATGATTGTATTGTTGTCGATTTCTCCTTGGAAGTCCTCCAGAAGATTTTTAATATATTTTGGTGCTCCTATATTGGGTGCATATATGTTTATCAAGGTTATATCTTCCTGTTGGATAGATCCTTTCAATATTATGTAGTGGCCGTCTTTGTCTCTAGTTATGGTCTTCATTTTGAAATCTATTTGATCAGATATGAGAATTGCTACCCCAGCTTTTTTTTGCTTTCCATTTGCTTGGAAAATTTTTTTCCATCCCTTCACTTTCAACCTATGTGAGTCTTTTGTTGAGAGGTGGGTCTCTTGTAAACAACATACAGATGAGTCATGCTTTCTTATCCAATCAGCTACTCTGTGTCTCTTTATGGGAGCATTCAATCCATTAACGTTTAAGGTGATTATTGATATGTACTTATTTATTGCCATTTTTGTTTAGTGTGGTTCTATTTTTCTTCCCATTTCTACTGCTAATTACAGCAGTCCTTTTAACATTTCTTGCAGTGCTGGTTTGGTGCTAATGTATTCCCTTAGCCATTTTTTGTCTGGGAAGCTCTTTATTTGACCTTCTATTTTGAATGATAGCCTTGCTGGGTAGAGTAGTCTTGGATTCAGATTCTTGTTTTTCATGACTTTGATTACTTCATGCCATTGTCTTCTGGCCTGTAGTGTTTTTTGTGAGAAGTCAGCTGAGAGCCTTATGGGGTTCCCTTTGTAGGTAACCTGTTGCTTATCTCTTGCTGCTTTTAGGATTCTCTCTTTGTCTTTAATTTGTGGCATTTTAATTACTATGTGTCTTGGTGTGCGCCTGTTTGGGTTCTTCTTACTTGGGACTCTCTGTGCTTCTTGAACTTGAATGCCTTCTTCCTTCACCAAATTAGGGAAGTTTTCTCTCACTATTTTTTTAAATATATTCTCTATCCCTTGCTCATTTTCTTCTTCTTCGGGGACTCCTATGATGCGAATATTTTTACGTTTCCAGTTGTCCCATAGTTCTCTTAAGCTGTCTTCCTGTTTTTTAATAGTTTTTTCCTTTTGTTTTTCTGATTGGTTGATTTTTTTCTACCCTGTCTTCTAATTCACTGATCCAGTCCTCAGCTTCCCCTACTCTGCTTTTTTAAACCTTCCAATGTGTTTTTCATTTCGGATATGTCATTTTTTATCTCTTCTTGTTGGTTTTTAATTTCCAATTGGCTTATTTTCAGTGTCTCTATGTCCTTACTCATGCTGTTCAGCTTCCTCAAGATCATGGCTCTGAATTCTAGCTCTGTTAACATGCCTAATTGCTCCGCATTGATCTCATCTTTGGTGGAGGTGTCTTGCTCTTTCATTTGGCTTCTGTTTCTGTGTTTCACCATTTTGGCTATCACTGTGGGCTTTGGAGCCTGTCAAGTTCTCCCTGTGGGTGTTGGTGTTCTGCTGTTTGTGGCTCCCTCTCCTGTGTTTAGATGAGCGAGGGAGGACCCACGTTGAACACCACTGTCAAGTCTTAGTTTCCTGGTTAAAGTTGCCAGCCCAGGAAATGTACTGTTATCCTCTAGCTTTTTGCCTGGAGGCTAGCAGTCTAGGTTACTTGATGCGTTTTGAGTTGTCAGTTGATTGAAAAACTCCCTCTGGTGCTCAGCCAAGGGGCTTTCACGAGGGTGGGGCAGATGCTGGTTGTTAATGAGCCTCAATTAGCACTTCAATGGCCCACAGGGTGGGGTTGGATCTCCGAGGGAGGGGCTGGTGCCTCTCCTCAGAGCCCTGGGAAGGAGCAATGTGGCCACCGTCCTGAGTGGCTGCACTCAGCCAAAGCTCTGAGCGCCCTCCAAACCCCGAGTGTCCCAACTCAGTTCCAGTCCAGTCCGCCCTCCCTCCGCCGGAGCCCAAGGTGAGTCGCTGTGGCTGTTTCAGCCTCTGTCCCGGCTGCGCTGTGGGTCCGCCTGGGAGTGTAACCCGAGGGCGCTGCTCCCAGCTAAGGCCGCTGCCGAGCTGCCGACCGTGGGGCTGGACCGTGGGCTCCCAGCCCCGTCTCGCGCCTTCGCAAGCCTACCGGGATCGAGTCAGTGTCCCTCGTTGTATGGTCCTCGCAAGCTGCTTTTCTGTTGGTTTTTCCCGTCGATTTGTCTGTGTTATAGTTGTAATTCCAGTTTGGTTCTGGGAGGTCTGTGTAGCTCCGTTCACTCCGCCGCCATTTTTTGTTTTTTTTTTAATGCTGGTTTTGTAAGGTGAATTCAGGAGTGTTCTCTCTTCTTTAATTTTTTGGAAGAGCTTGAGAAGGACTAGTGTTAATACTTCTCTAAATAGTTGGTAAAATTCACCACTGAAACAATCTGGTCCTGGCTTTTTTTTGTTGTTGTTGGAAGGTTTGATTTCTTGATTCAATCTTCTTACTTAATACTGGTGTGTTCAGATTTTCTCTTTGTTTATGATTCAGTCTGGGTAGGTTGTATTTTTCTAGGAAATTATCCATTTCTTATAGATTGTCTAGTTTGTGGCATATAGGTGTTCCTAGTAGTCTCTATGCGTCTTTCTATTCTGTAGTATCGGCCGTAAAGTTTTTTTCATTTATAATTTAACTTATTTGGGCCCTCTTCATTTTTCTTGGTTAGTCTTAGTGAAGATTTGTCATTTGTTTATCTTTTCAAAGAAAAAACTCTTAGTTGTGTTTTTTTGTTGTTTTTTTTTATCCTCACCCGAGGATATTTTTCCATTTTTTGTACAGATAGAGTGGGAGGGAGAGAGAGGAAGGGAGAGAGAGAGAGAAACATCGACGTGAAGGGACACATCGAATGGGTGCCACCCGCACGACCAACCAGGGCCGGGGACAAACTGCAACCGAAGTACGTGCCCTTAGCGGGAACTGAACCCGGGTCTCTCCGGATCGCAAGCCGATGCTCTAACTGCTGAGCCAAACTGACCAGGGCTTAGTTGTGTTAATCTTTTCTGTTCTCTGTTCCACTTATTTGTTGTAACCCAGGAGAGTCATCCTCACTTGGACACTAAGTAATTTTGAATATTAGGAGCTTTATTACCTGCGCAGGGACTGCAGCCAACCTACACAGAGGAGAACTGCAGCCCCGAGCTCAGGGGGAGGGCTGCTTATATAGGACAGGGGTCACTCAAGAGTTTAGCAGAGCAAGCAAGCTGCGTGTACAGAAGTGGAGGCAGTTAGCGATAAGCAGGAGGGAACGGAGGTGGGAGGGAGCTGAGGCGAAAGGGAACTTGGTGAACTGGGTCAGCACACATCTATCCTGCTATTCATTCTATTATCTAAGTTCTAAAAACTAACAAATTCTCTTAGAGGACACATTCATTTAGAGGAGTATCAGGCCAGCTGTTACTTCCTCAGGTTGCCTCTGAAAGCTTCATAGTTGGCCTTTTGTTTATTTAATCAAGACAAAGTGATAGGAGCAGGTTATTACATTATTTACCAAATCCTTTAGTCCTTAAATGAAGGGAAGGCATTGAGGAAGACCATGCTAGATAGCCCAAAGTGTGTACTATCGATTTTCCTCCTGTTTCCCCCCAGCCCTGCTTAATCCTTCTGGCCATTGCCAGATGGTTATGCAATGGGAGAGAAGAAATACTTTGGGGGAAATTACTGGACTCTGACTCTGAACTGACAGAAATTTCTGGAGATATAGGGATTCACCAGTTAGAGTAGGGGTTTTGGATATTAGGTAATCAGTGGAGTTTGGGCTCAGGCCCATCACTACAGTGGGTCTAGTGGGTCTCCAAACCCACCTTTGGTTATTTCTCTAGTTCAGGAATGCATAGTTTGAATAAACACACTCAGCAGCAGGCAGAATTTCCATAGCAGTACTCCATCATCAAATAGATGTTGTATTTATATGAGTGAGCTCCAGCAGGTCCTAAAGCCACAAGTAAGTTTCACAGATAGTTTTCCATTGCTGCCAAAACAAATGATTGCAAACTGCGTGGCCTACAACAATACCCATTTATTATCTCATAGTCTTATAGGTCAGAAGTCAGGCATGCTTGGTTGGGTAATCTACTTAGGATCTCGTAAGGTTGAAATCAAGGTGCTGGCTGGACTGAACTTTTACCTGTATGCTCTGAGTGGGAATCCACTTCCAGGTTGATTCAAGTTCTTGGTCAAATCCAGTTTGTTCTGGTGGTAAGAATAAAGTACCTTTTCTTTAGTGCTTGTCAGATGGGAGTTGTTCAACTTCTAGAGGCCAATGCATACACTCCTTAGCTTGTGGCCTTCTTTGTCTTCAGAGGTGGCAACTGTGGGTGAAGTTCTCATACTTCAGATTTCTTTGACTTCTTTTTTCTCATCCCGCTGACCTTCTTTTCTGATTGTAAGAGTTTATATGATTAACATTGGATTCACTCAGATAATCCAGGATAATCTCCCTATTTTAAAGTCAGGTGATTAGTAACTTTAATTATATCTGTAAATTTTCTTTTACCATTTAACGTGGAATTATCTCTGGTGTGACACCAGAGGACAAAGATCATAGGGCCCAGAATTCTGTCAGTATAAATGTACATATTTTAGTCATATATATGGATATGCATGTGAATTTTTCTTGTATTCCTCTACCATTGAAAATAAAATGTGTTAATAGTATTTAATCTTATATAGTAGTACTTAAATTAAAGCTATAAACTTTACCCAGCATTCACATATCAGAATAAATGTAACAGCCGTACGTACCCGGATGGTGATTCCATGCTACAGTGATGGTGAGTGGAATTTCAACAGCAAACCACAAGAGAAATTGAAATAGAGAAGTTTACCACTCATAGGACTCATAGATACTGGACAAAGTACACGGCAGGCCTCAAGGAGCCACACAGGGAGATCTAAGCAGATTACTTAGAGAGAGAGAGAGGACCTGGGGCACATGCCTTTGTTATGGGCCATGGGTGTAGTGCTTCTGGGCTCCTGGGCTAGGACCCAACTGGTCAATTCAAATGAAAAGAGCAGGGTTTTGTTTATTCCCATGGGGGTCTTATCTAGGGTACAGAAGGAGTACAGGCTCTGGGAAGCAGGGGAGACTGTTTGTTGATCACAAGTCATATCAGGAACTTACAATTTGCTTCTGACTCTGTTAGCTGCTAGTTAGGGCTCACACTTCCCTGAGGGGGCTAGTGTCAGTTTAAGGTCCCTGCAGGACACTGGCCCAAGCAAAATGGTTGCCAAGGCAGTAATACCATGGAGTACCTGAGCTAAACTCTTGACACAGCGATAGACTCAGGTTCCATGTTTTCTGTGTGTCCTCACGGGTTCCAGTCTGTCCTCATGGGTTTCATTTTGTCCCTGTGGGTTCAGTTTCTTTTCATGAGTTTTATTTCTTTCATATGTTGTGTTCAGTTTTCTTTCCCAACTTCTGGCCTGTCTGACTTCTGGCAACTTTAGGCCGACTATCAGAATAGATGTAGCAACCTTACATAGCCTTCTTTAGCAGTTTCAATAATAGCATAAAGTCTAATCTCTACAATAAATTTATTTTTGAGTGATCTCAGACCAATATAATATTTTTAATCATTTTGGAAAAGTTCTCAGCCATTATCTTTTCACATATTGATTTTACTATATTTTCTATTGCCTCTACTTTTGAGACATCAACTTTATGTATATTAGACCTATTCTCTTTATCCCCTAAGTGTCTTAGATTTTCTTTTGTATTTTTCTCTTTTGTTTTATTCTTGATTTTTTTTACCTTGTTTTAACAAATTTTATTTGGCTTTGTCTTCTCTGCTATTAAATCCATTTACTGAGTTCTTAATAGTTATTGCTATATTTTCCCCTCTAAAATTATTATTATTATTATTATTATTATTTATCCTCACCCGAGGACATTTTTCCATTTTTTGTTCAGGTAGAGTGGGAGGAAGAGAGAGGAACAGAGAGAGAGAGAGAAACATCGATGTGAAAGGAACACATCGAGTGGCTGCCACCCACATGACCCACCAGGGCCGGGGACAAACAGCAACCGAGGTTTGCGCCCCTAGCGGGAACCGAACCTGGGTCTCTCAGGACTGCAGGCCGACGCTCTAACCGCTGAGCCAAACCGGCCAAGGCTCCCCTCTAAAATTCTTAATTGATCCTGTCCTTAATATTTCTATACTGAAATTCGAATTTTGTCCCAGTCTGAACATTTTAAAAACTTTTATTTATTGATTAAAGAGAAAGGAGGGAAGGGAGAGAGAGAGAGCTAAACATTGATTTGTTGTTCCACTTTATATATGCATTCATTGGTTGCTTCTTGTGTATGCCTTGACCAGAGATCAAACCCGCAACCTTGTGTATCGGGACAACACGCTAACCAACTAAGCTACCCAGCCAGGGCATTTTAAGGATAGTTATTTAGAAATCTGTATCTGATATCTCTATTATCCAGATTTGCTGAAAACTTTTTTATGTTATCCATTTTTATTTATTTATTTATTTTTTTATTTTTTTATCCTCACCCGAGGACTTTTTTTCATTTTTTGTTCAGGTAGAGTGAGAGGGAGAGAGAGGAACAGAGAGAGAGAGAGAAACATCGATGTGAAAGGAACACATCAAGTGGCTGCCACCTGCACAACCGACCAGGGCCGGGGACAAACCGCAACCGAGGTACATGCCCCTAGCGGGAACCGAACCCGGGTCTCTCAGGACCACAGGCCGATGCTCTAACCGCTGAGCCAAACTGGCCAGGGCATGTTATCCATTTTTAATTTTGGCTTTCAACAATGTGGTCTCCTCTCCTAGTGTGTCTGATTGTTTTTGCTTGAGTACCAGGCATTGTATATAAAATATCATATAAGTCATTTGAGACCTTGAATTATATTATGTCCCCTTAGAGAGTTACTCTGACAGGTAACTAGAGGTATTAGCAAATCCTTTTCACCTTAACCCAATGTTACATCCTTGGGTGAAAGGTAGGATTCATTTTCCAAAAGCACTCTATTTCCAGTTTGTGCTTCTAGGATGTAGCCCTGGAAGATCCCAAATCAAAGTGTATAGTGTTGACCAGATTATACTTCTTCTCTTTTTCCCTCCTGCTGCTGCACGATGCAGGAAACCCTTCTCCCTGTATCTCAGCCACTTCTTCTGGAGAAAAGTCACTCCAAATGCCAAGTTAGTTATATCTTTGGATTTCCTCTCTTATTTGGACCTTGGCTCCATAGTTGCTCACTGCCTGTTGATTCTCTGATGCCTTCACTTAGATTTTTTAAAAAACATATTGTCCAGTTTTTGAAGTTGTTCTCCCTAGCTAGAGAGACGTAGAGCAGATTTTTGGTGGGTTTACTTTAACTTCTCTTTTTCTCCCCAAGAGTGTGTGGAGTTAACTTTCTCCCCATTCCTTGCTATGTGGAAGTTCCCAGTGCTTCTCTAGCATGTCTTTTCTTTCTCAGAGTTACTGTCAGCTGCCCATTGTTCTGATATAAAGCACTGTGGTATGTAGGGTATGTATTAGGAGAAGATGCAGGACAGCTGGATCTTTTAGCTATGAGAAGGAGGGAAGTCCTGGTGAACGTTGCCCCAAGAAGACTGTCTTGGTTAAATGAGAAGGTCTTCATCCAATGAGGGGTTGTGATCATGCTGCTAGATGAATGTAAAATAGGGACCAAGAGCAGGGAGAAAATTGCTTGAAAAATATGTAGAGCGAGCCCATTGTACAGCCATCAGCAGTTGTGTGTTCCCAGTTTAAAGAAGGGATAGCTGAGAAAGACTCTTCTTAAATTCCCACTGATGTATATGCATTTACTTAAACAAACTCTTTTTCATTCTTCGTACTCCTTTTTGTTATACCACCACTGCCACCAAGAATAAGTGCAGATGAAGTAGAAAAAGGAGAGATGAAATGAGAGAGAGAGAGAGAGAAACCAGTTATAACTTTGCCTGTAGTGCATAGCAGGTGGGTGAACACTTTTTCTGAGTTTGGTGAGTGAGTTTTGAGCTGAACTAATAATAACATTTCCATGTGACTGAATTTTAAAAAAAGGAGACCTTTTAGGTAGGAAGAAGTGAAAACATTTAATGTGGCCAGAGAAATTATTAGAAAAGGTAGAGGCACTATTAAACGGCATACCTTATTTTCCATTATCACTCGGAAAACAAAGTCAATATCAAAACTTGCTTAAACTGTTAATTTTTTGGCTGTATCTAGAGTGTTATTAAGTTCATCTTTCATGGTCTTTTTCAAGATATCTGTTTTATTGTTTTGATAATCACCATGATTGTGTTAAAATACCCTATTTCTGTTACATGAATGTGCATCCTTCCTTTCTTTCTCTGAATATCTTACATATTTTTATTTTGTGGTTCTTTTCTGATGATTCTATTAATGATATAGAGTTGGGTGCAAGTTATTTTATTTATTGACTTTATTCAGTTCATTTGTTGACATTCCTTACATGTTTTCTGATTCCTGGTTGTAGACTCATCTACAGAGTACTGTCACCAGTGACTTGATCTGGAATAACTCTCGTTAGGATGGCTGCTTGTCTATTTCTTTCTTCTTGGTGTATCTTTTATGCCTGCCCAAAGAGAATTGCCTTTCTTATTTTAATGTGGTTATATGTTCACTAATTTATATGTTATATCGTTAAAATATAATTTCTCTGGGTTTAATATGGAGAAGAGGTAATTTCTGTTATCTTGAAATGAAGAGTCTAAATTTTTTGACAAATGATATCTAGACCAAGTATAACACTGTTTCTTTTAGCAAATCATTACTAGTTTTCTCTCATAAACTACCTTTGGAAAAGAACACATCAGGACTGTTTTAACAGCCCGAATCTCTTACACAGAATATAGCAATTAATGTGGTGGCCACGATTGCAGTTATGTGAGAAAACATACAGGCGCATGGAGAAGGAACCTGCCAAAATGAAAAGTACTAGTTTTATTAAGGTGGTGAACTTATGGATGACTTGTTCTCTCATTTCAGACTTTCTGTATTATTCTATTGCTTTCTAAAGAGGACATAATTTTTGAGTATATATTCTAAATAACATTTAGAAACCATACCACTCATACAGACCTCCATTAAAGTACCCAATTGCCTATAGGATAAAGTTAAAACTCCTAACTGAATATCCCCAAAGCTCTTCACGGATATGTTCCCAAAATGCTTCTCTTCTACTCTCCCTCTGCTGTTTTATGCCTCATCTAGTTTAATCTTAAATGCCACTACTTTCTACTATATTCTAAGGATTGAAACACGTTTTTGCAGGGTTGTTTATCTAGTTACAGGATACTGGTACTTCTGGTCTCTTCTTTTGCTGAGTTTATTTGGAATCCTCTTTGCCTACACTTCGTTGCTGGTGGTGAGTAATGTTCCCCATTTCTTCCACTCCCTTCCTGAATAGCCTCATGAGGTGCTCCTGTTTGTGGTATATGGTGCCTAGTGGTGCTGGGAGCCCTCAGAACCTAACACCACTCACTCTTGTCTAACTAGAGTTGGGGTTTACATCAACTGCTTGAATTTTAGGCACAAGGGATTGGTGGAGAAGAATGGACTTGTGCTATTAGAGGATGCATCTTATCACTTTGATCCTTTGAAAGGGTGGCAGAACATCCTTTTTCTATTCCCCTGTTTTATAGCCTATTTTATGGTTCACTCAATGCTGTTATTTTAGGCACTTGTAGCTTCACATTAGCAGTACCTTTACATATTGAACTAACTCATTTCATAACCCCTCTCCCGAGAACCAGTCATTTTGGGCCTTACAAATTAGCTAGTTTTTAAACCTATTATAAAGTACAAATGCTAGTCTGCTGGTTCAGATGCAAATTACATTTTAGCAAAAGTCTTTTGGCAATAGCCACCTTGCCTCTGTTGTTATATAGTAGTGTCATGTAGTGGGAGAAATTCAGGCTGGGCAAGAGCAAGGTCTGTGGAAGTGGAAAGTTTATGGGAGGACAACTGTAAGTGATTTGAGTAAGTGGGTTCATTTCCTGCCAGGCAACTGAAAAACCAAACCTAGAGGCAGTGGTCTTTTGTAGAGAGAGAGGATTTACTGTGAGGCAGCTACACAAGGAGACTGGAGGCAAGGCTCAAATCACTCTCCTGGAAGAAAGAGCTGAGACAAGTTTTGAGAGATGAGAATAAGAAGAGGTTATACATATTCATAAGCTTATTCTTGGAAGGGTTCAATTGCATAATTTTGAGATTTAGGCATACAGGGTATGGATATGAGAGAGGCAAAGGAAAGCACAGAGGATTTCCAATCTGGCAGAGTTTTGTAGAAAAGTAAAGGGTAAGTTTCAAGAGTTCCCTGCACAGACTCCAGTAAGCCCAGCTTGTCTGAGCCAGTGTCTGCCAGTTTCAGCTGGTCTCTGCAGAGGGACTGGAAAACAGTTTTCTGTTGTTTTTTTCTGTAATATACTTAAACATTTGGTTAGTATCCAATTTATTAGTGTCTGGTTTCAGTCCAGTCTAATTTGGTCTCCGTGTAAGACACAAAGAACTTTGTTAGTGTCTGGTTTCAGTCTTCCTTTTTCTTTCTTTCTTTCTTTCTTTCTTTCTTTTTTTTTTTTTTTTTTTTTATCCTCACCCGAGGACATTTTTTCCATTTTTTGTTCAGATAGCGTGGGAGGGAGAAAGAGGAACAGAGAGCGAGAGAGAAACATCGACATGAAAGGGACACATCGAGTGGCTGCCACCCGCACGACCAAACCAGGGTTGGTGACAAACTGCAATCAAGGTACGTGCCCTTAGCGGGAACCGAACCCGGGTCTCTCTGGACCGCAGGCTGACACTCTAACCGCTGAGCCAAACCGGCCAGGGCCTTCCTTTTTCTTTAAACATTCCTCAGTCTTGAGGGCTGGGGTGGCACAGGTGCAGTGCTGTCTCTGTAAAATTACTCAAGGTGGCATTAATCACCAATCTGACTTAAGGGAGCAGACCTAGTTTTAAGCTGATCAATATGATTGGTATTTTGTTACACAACTTTTAGGAAATTGGAGTTTTTCAGTGCTCATTTGTACATAGGGTATATACATCCTTCTCTTATTTCACAGTTCCTTGTCCCCACTGATTTACTATCTGATACAAAAGAACCCAACCTCCAAATCAGTTGCCATTTGCATTCATTTTTTTTCTCTCAATAAAATATATTAATCATAATGTGTGTGATAAGTACTACGTATACAGAGGTCAACAAAACAAACAGTTTCTGGTTTTTTGTAGGGCACTTCAGAAAGGTAGGTATAAAAGATAAACTGTAATATCGTAATTCAGTGAGTTTGGAATTGCACCTTAATCATAGAGAAAAATAACTAACACATACAGAACATTATAATTGTCATCAGAGAGACCTAAGTAAAGTTCTGCATGGATCTGAGAAGGAAGAGGTGCTTCTGCAAAGAGGATTAAGTAAAGCTTCTTGGGAGAGTCTGCACTGGAGAGGGATCCTGAGTGAGTGTTGGATTTGGATGTGAGTATACAGGGGTGGAGAACACTCCAGGCTGCGAGAACATCATGACAAAGTTGGCGAGATAGAAAAATTTGGGGTGTGACAACGTAAGAGGGAAAGGTCAGTTCTGTTAGCATGAAGGGCACGATGAAGACATAGGCCTGTGACAGCTTTTGGAAGGTCTGGAAAGTAACTCTAAGACATTTGGCATAAATCAGATTTCTATTTTAGGAAAATTACCCTGGTAGTTGTGGTGTGGAGAGTGACTATAGGCAGGGAGACCAGTTAGATACTTCTCTTTATAATGGGGAAAATGCAGATGAGTGATGTGGTCTGGGGCAGACTGGCCACTGAATTGTACTGCTTTCATACACAAGCGTGAAATGCTGTTTATTGTGTTAGCTTCTGAGGCAGGCATGAGTTCTACTGTCAAATAATGAGCATATTTAAACAAATCCTACTCTATCCTACCCTTTTTGGATGCATAAAATAGATATATCAGTGAACAAAGAGGGAACCCTAGGTTCTGTTCCCTGCTCTATCTTTGGGTTACTTTGTAACTTTGGTCAAGTCATGTAACTCTTCTGAGACTCAGTTTCTTCTCTCTTTTTTTTTTTTTTTTTTTTTTATCCTCACCCGAGGATATTTTTCCATTTTTTGTACAGATAGAGTGGGAGGGAGAGAGAGGAAGGGAGAGAGAAAGAGAAACACCGACGTGAAGGGACACATCGAGTGGCTGCCACCCGCACGACCATCCAGGGCCGGGGACAAACTGCAACCAAAGCATGTGCCCTTAGCGGGAACCGAACCCGGGTCTCTCCGGACCGCATGCCAACGTTCTAACCGCTGAGCCAAACCGGCCAGGGCCTCAGTTTCTTCTCTTTGAAATGAGAGTGATAATATTTAATATAATGGTATCTTATAGGGCTGGATAAAGAAGAAATGAAATCATATACATAAAATTATTATTATTATTATTTTTTATCCTCACCCGAGGACACTTTTCCATTTTTTTGTTCAGGTAGAGTGGGAGGGAGAGAGAGGAACAGAGAGAGAGAGAGAGAAACATCGACGTGAAAGGAACACATCGAGTGGTCAACCGAGGTACGCGCCCTTAGCGGGAACCGAACCCGGGTCTCTCAGGACCGCAGGCTGACGCTCTAACCGCTGAGCCAAACCGGCCAGGGCCATAAAATTATTTTGATAAAAAGGTAAGTGCCATATATATTCCCACTCTTAGTAATATCCCGAGCATTTGAGGACTCCAGTTTTCAGTTTCTATCTCTACACTGACTTGGTGACTGGCTAGATTTATATTGAAACCTAAGATTTATTGACTAAATACCAGTGTTAGCAACAGTGGTTAACAATTGTAACATGACACTTGTTCTTTAAGAAAGAGCCTTAAGCCCTGGCCGGTTTGGCTCAGCGGTTAGAGTGTCGGCCTGCGGTCCTGAGAGACCCGGGTTCGGTTCCCGCTAAGGGCGCGTACCTCAGTTGCAGTTTGTCCCCGGCCCTGGTCGGTCGTGTGGGTGGCAGCCACTCGATGTGTTCCTTTCACATCGATGTTTCTCTCTCTCTCTCTGTTCCTCTCTCTCCCTCCCACTCTATCTGAACAAAAAATGGAAAAATGTCCTCGGGTGAGGGTAAAAAAAAAAAAAGAAAGCCTTGCCCTGGCCAGTTTGGCTCAGCGGTTAGAGCGTCGGCCTGCGGTCCAGAGAGACCCAGGTTCGGTTCCCGCTAAGGGCACGTACTTCGGTTGCAGTTTGTCCCTGGCCCTGGATGGTTGTGCGGGTGGCAGCCACTCGATGTGTCCCTTCACGTCGATGTTTCTCTCTCTCTCCCCCTCCCACTCTATCTGTAAAAAAATGGAAAAATATCCTCGGGTGAAGATAAAAAAAACAGAAAGCCTTAAAATGACCCTGGGAAGACCTGGCCTCTGACCTCTGTTCTCTGACAAATGGTAATACGAGGAATAAGGTCCATCCCAGGGAAAAGGAATTGGTAGGAACTCAGGAAGGATATCAGTGTGGTGGTTTGTTATGAAATTCCAGAGAAAATAATAATTAATTCTTCCTGGGGGTGCTGGTACAGGTTACAAATAAGAGGTGACATACGAACTGGCTTTGAAAGGTCAGCGGCATGGGGAGGGAGAGCTTCTCAGACAGAGGAACAGCGTGGCAAGCTCCCAGCGGTTGAAAAGCACAAGGATAGCAAGAAGTGAATGTAGTGAAAGGCATTTGAACACAGAACAGTGCTGTGGGCCACAACTTGGTGATTTCAAAATAACCTCCTTTTTCTTCTTTGCTTTGTCAGATACTTGGATTTTTGTTGGTTTGGGAAGGGTATGAACTGTACCTGCACTGGAATCATAAGGTAGGACATCTGAATCTTCATAGGAGATCTTAGACCAGGACAGAATGTCCCTTTGGCACTCAGTGTTCTGTACAGAGTCGTGCTTTCTTCATTGTTCCCCTTAGAAAAAAGTAATCTACTTACCCTGTTTTAACAGAAATTAAAATTCTAACAGATGTCACTGATTTACTGAAGGATCTGAACCCACACTTTATTTTTTCTTACCACTCCTTATTAAACTTACTCTGTGACTCTCTTCTTCCCATCCCAGTAAAGTCTTAGGCAAGCTCCATTACTTTCCCAGTCCGATAATAGTATCAAGAACATTCTCATGTCAGTCATTGAAAATTCAGTTCATTGTAATAACCCAGACTCCAACTTTATAAGACTTTCCCCCTCCCCTGCTGCTGGAAGCCTGTGCTGGTAGAGAGAGCATGATGGTCCTTTTACCTCTCTCTCACCAAAGGAGGGCTCAGGGGGAGTAGGAAACAGAATAAAAGAACACAGTCCCATAAGGAAGGGCAAGAGGGTCATCTGGAGTTGATCCATCAGGACCAGGTAAATGCACAGTTGTTGGTTCTTTACCCCATGACCCTTTTCCATGTGTATTTTCAGAGACCCTTCAGCTGAGAATCTCGACTTCAATTCTCTTGGTGGAGTCAATGCCTGTCCTCCTATACCCCATGAAATTTATCTGGTTGGGTCCTTTCATTTGGAGCTTTTAAAAATGGTGCCAGCTTGCCTTCTGTCAAAGGATCCGTGTTTGGTCCCCAGACAGCAGGCATCGTTGCCCCCCCCATCTGTGAACATGCAGGTCATTTTCAACATAGCCTCCCTCATTTCGTTCTACTGTGCTTGCGCAGCTCCACCCACAGCCTCTTACTCTTTTATGGACTGTTTCAGGCATGGGTTCGATACATTTCTCTGTGTATCCAAAATCCAGGAACATGTTAAACTCTCTGAGTGGTTCCCTTAAATTTATTCTTACTCTAGTCTGACATATGAACTGGAAACATAAATTTAAGAGTTGTTAGAATGGCCGTGGCCAGTTTGGCTCAGTGGTTATAGCTTAGGCCTTGGACCTTAGAGTCCCGGGTTCAGTTCCTGCTAAGGGCACGTGCCTTGGCTGCAGTTTGTCCCTGGCCCTGGTTGGGGTTGTGTGGGTGGCAGGTACTCGATGTGTCCCTTTCACATCGATGTGTCTCTCTTTCTCCCTCCCACTCTATCTGAACAAAAAAATGGAAAAATGTCCTCAGGTGAGGATTAAAAAAAAAATGTCCTTGGGTGAGGATAAAAAAAAAAGTTAGAATAGAGAATGGCAACATGAGAGATTCCCTTGGTCTCTCCCCTATGAGTTACAATAATCTGCACAGCCCTATCTCAACAAAGGATTCCCTGCTCAATGCACAGATACGCCTGAGAGATCTGTGCATTGAAACATCTAAAGGTGGGCAAGTGAATCCAAAGGTGGAGGTGAAAAAGGAGTGGGGCTCATATGAGCCAGAAGTGCAGCTGGGCAGCCAGGAGCTCACTCAGCACTCAGCTCAGGGAGGGGAGGAATGTGGTTGTCGCTGACACCCCTTCAGCCAGGAGGATTGGAGAGACTTGGTGGGCACTCCTGCAGCAGTGAGTATCACTAGCTGTGGCTGAGCCCAGAGTACTGGCCAAGAACGTAGCTCCAGAGAGCGGCCAAGGTTGTCTTCTGGCGGCTGGCAATGCAGACAGTGAAACAAAGCCACAAAGCCTGGCTGCCTTCTGAGATTAACCTTCCTGAGATTGCCTCACTTTGCCCTTTATGTCAGGTTGTGGACCACATTAACTGTATGCTGGAGAACACACGCCTAAGATTTAATACTGCAGAATCACATTTTTCCCTGAGCAAAGGGTACACTTTGTGACTAGAACACAGGGGGATCCCAGGGAGGTTGAGGCTGCCATTACTGAGCACAATACAACAAAGAACCTGGAGGGATCCTTCAGCCCGCTTGGACCCTGATGCATGGTGGCCACACTGACCACAGAGGCCATGAGAGGCAGTGCTGGGATCTCACAGGGCTAAAAAACAAAACAAAACAAAACCAACTTGTGATTCAGCGCCACCTACTGGAAAGTAGTAGAAAGACCTCTTTGTGTTAATCTGCTAGAAAAGTATAATCTACACATTAATGCCTAGACAGAGAAGAAAGTACATCAAATACCATGAATAACCAAGGTAATGAGACAGCTCAAGAAAATGAAAAGTCTCCAGAAAAGAAACTGAGGGACATAGAAATATGTAACCTAAATGACAGAAAATTCAAAATTGCAGTTCTGAAAATACTCAACGAGATGTGAGAAAATACAGACAGGCAATTTAGCAAGCTCACAAAACAAAAAACAAAACAATTGCTTCACCAAAGAGATTGAAACTTTAGAAAAGAACCAAACATAAATCCTGGAGATGAAGAATTCACCTAAAGAGATGAAGAATGAACTAGTGAGCATAGGAAACAGAGCAAATCAAATGGAGGAAAGGATCAGTGATATTGAAGGTAGAAATCTAGAAAACATGCAGAGGGAAGAAGAGAGAGACTTGGACATAAAATAGAAAGAACTCTATGAGAACTATTTGACTCCATCAGAAAGAGTAATTTATAACTAATAGGCATACCAGAAAAAGAAAAGAGGGAGAAGAGAGCAGAGAGCCTATTCAAACAAGTAGTGGATGAAAACTTCCCAAATCTATGGGAAAAACTGGATCCTTGAATTCAAGAAGCAAACAGAACACCTAGTTACCTCCATGCAAAAAAGGCCTTCTCCAGAGCACATAGTATTAAAAGTCTCCAAAATTAATGACAGAGAAAGGATCCTCAAAGTAGTCAGGGAGAAAAAGAAAGTAACCTATAAAGGAAAACCCATTGGGTTATCATTGGACTTCTCAGCAGAAACTCTATAAGCCAGAAGAGAGTAGAATCAAATATTTAACCTACTGAAAAAGAGAAATTACCAGCTAAGAATAATATATCCTACAAAGTTATCTTTTAAATATGAAGGAGAAATAAAGACTTTTCCAGACATACAGAAGTTGAAGGAATTCATCACCAGAAGACCTCCATTTCAGGAAATACTCAAGGAGGTCATTCTACCTGAAATAAAAAACAGAAGATCACAAATCTCTGAATAAGGTCACCAACAAACTTACAGCATAAAGAGATAATTTGTGACAACCAAAACATAAAAGGAGGGGAAGGAGGAATGGTCTGAATTGGCAAAGGATGGAGGCCAGATATATTCAAAAGAAAAAGTTATAAAACTTTCTTTTTCATAAATCTAATAAACACACACACACACACACACACACACACACACGCACCAAAACTGAGACATTTAGCATAGAAAAAGAGGAAATAAGTTTGGAATACCACCAAACAAAAATAACACACAGAAACATGAAGGAAAATAACCAATGGAGGCATAGAGCTACCAGAAAACAAAAGATAAAATGGGTATAGGAAATCCTCATACATCAATAATTATCCTAAATGTAAATAGACTGAATTCACCAATAAAGAATCACAGAGTAGCAAATAGGATGAAATAACAAAACTGAACCGTATGCTACCTTCAGGAGACACACCTAAGCTGCAAAGACAAAAGTCGATTCAAAGTGAAAGGGTGGAAAATAATTCTCCAAGCAAATAACACCCATAAAAAAACAAGTATATCCATACTTATATCTGACAAAATAGATTTCAAGATAAAGGTAACAAGAGACAAAGATGAATATTTTATAATGATAAAGGGGACTACATCAAGACATAACACTTCTCAATATATATGCACCCAGTCAGAGACACTGAAATATTTAAAGCAATTACTCAGAGAACTAAAGGGGAAACCAACCAAAACACAATCATAGTTAGGGACCTTAATACTCTATTGACAGCTTTAGATAGATCATCCAAACATAAAATCAATAAAAAATAACCCTAAATAACACATTAGACTACATGGACATAATTGACATTTACAGAGCCTTTTATCCAGAATAACAGATTGTACCTTATTCTCCAGTGCACATGGAACATTCTTAGGGACAGACCATATGTTGGTTCACAAAACTAGCCTCAACAAATTCAAGAAGATTGAAATGATGCTAAGCTTATTGTCTAACCACAGTGCCTTGAAATTACAAATCAACTGCAAAAAGGAAGTAAAGAAACCCACAAATATGTGGAGATTAAACAACATACTACTAAAAATGACTGGTCAAAGAAGAAATAAAAGGTGAGATCATAAGATATATAGAGACAAAAAAGATATATAGAGGCAACCCAAAATCAGCAGGAGAAAATAAATAATAAGATTTAGAGCAGAATTGAATGATACAGAGAACAAAAAGACTATACAAAAAATATAGCAAAGAGCTGGTTCTTTGAAAATATTAATAAAATTAGTAACCCCCTGGCTAGACTCACTAAGGAAAAAAGAAAAGATTCAAACAAAATTAGAAATAAAAGAGACATCACAGGTATACAAATGATCACACTAGAATACTAAGAAAGATTGTATGCCACCAAATTCAACCACCTAGAAGAAATAATAAGTTTCTAGAAATATATAACCTTCCTAGACTGAACCAGAAAGAACTGGAAAATCTAAATAGACTAATCAGCACTGAAGAAATTGAAACAACCATTGAAAAACTCCCCAAAAATAAAAGTCCAGGACCAAATGGCTTCACTAGTGAATTCTGACAAACATTCAAAGATTTGAAACCTATCCTTCTCAAACTCTTCTAAAAATTGAAGAAGAGGCAATGCTTCCTAACACATTATATGAGGCCAGCATAACCCTAATCCTAAAATCTGACAAGGATAACACAAAAAAAGAAAACTACAGAGCAGTATCTCTGATGAATATAGATGCAAAAATTCTAAACAAAATACGAACAAATTAAATACAACAGTACATTAAAAATAATAATAAATCATGATCAAATGGGGTTCATTCATTCTAGGGGCACACGGATGGTTCAATATACACAAATCAATCAATGTAATACACCCCATTAATTTAAAAAAGGGTAAAAATCATATGATCTTATCAATAGATGCAGAAAAAGCATTTGATAAGAACGTCCATTTATGATTAAAACACTTAAGAAAATAGGTATAGAAGTTCTTGAAAGAAAGTATTTCAACATAATAAAGGCCATGTATGACAAATACTCAGCCAATAAACTCAGTGGTGAAAAACTGAAAGTTTTTCCTCTAAAATCGGGAACAAGACAATGATGCCCACTCTCACCATTCTTATTGAACATAGCTCTGGAAGTTCTAGCCAGAGCAATCAAGCAAGAGAAGGCAAGAGAAGGCATCCAAATTGGGAAGGAAGAAGTAAAAGTGTCACTATTTGTAGATGATATGATTCTGTACATAGAAAACCCTAAAGACTCCACCAAAAGAACTACTAGAAACAAAATACAGTAAAGTTGCAGGATACAAAATCATTGTACAAAAATCCACTGCTTTCCTATATACTAACAATGAAACTTTAGAAAAAGACATGAAAAGTAATTCCTTTTGTAATTGCAACCAAAAAGAATAAAATAACTAGGAATAAATGTAACAAAGGATGTGAAAGACCTATATACTGAAAACTACAAAGCATTGTTGAAAGAGATTGAAAAAGACACAACAAAATGGAAAAATATTTTGTGTTCATAGATTGGAAGAATCAACATAGTTAAAATGGCCAAAAACAATATACAGATTCAGTGCAATCGATCAAAATCCCAATGTCCTTTTTTTTTTATCCTCACCCAAGGACATTTTTTGTTCAGATAGAGTGGGAGGGAGAGAGAGAGAGAAAAAAAAACCATCAACATGAAAGGGACACGAGTGGTTGCCACCCACACAACCCAACCAGGGCTGGGGACAAACTACAACTGAGGTACGTGTCCTTAGCGGGAACCGAACCCGGGTCTCTCTGGACTGCAGGCTGATGCTCTAAACTGCTGAGCCAAACTGGCCAGGGCCCAATGTCATTTTAAAAATAAATAGAAAACCATCAGATTTGTATGGAACCACGAGAGACCCAGAATAGCCAAAACAATCTTGAGAAAAACGAATGAAGCTGGAGGTATCACATTACCTGACTTAAATATACTACAGAGCTATAATAATCAAAACAGCATGGTATTGGCAGAAAAACAGACACACAGATCAATGGAACAGAATTGAGAACCCAGAAATAAAACCACACATAAATGGGCAGATAATTTTCAATAAAGGAGCCAGAATTGCACAATGGAGAAAAGAAAGCCTCTTCAATAAATGGTGCTGGGAAAACTGGAAGGCCTCATGCAAAAGAATGAAACTTGATTATAGTTTGTCTCCATGTACAAAAATTAATTCAAAATGGATCAAAGACAAATATAGAATCTGAAACAATAAATTACATAGAAGAAAACATAGGTACTAAATTTATGGACCTTGGTCACAGAAAACATTTTATGAATTTGACCCAAAAGGCAAGGGAAATAAAGGCTATAATAAATGAATTGCACTATATCAAACTAAAAAGCTTCTGCAGAGGAAGAGGAAATGGCGGCGAAGTGAATGGAGCTACACAGACCATCTCACAGGGCCAAACTGGATTTACAATGAAAATAAAGGCAAATCCTCAGGAAGGGGCAACCGAAAGACACCTTAGAGGACCACATAAACAGGGACACCGACTCAATCCTGGTAGGCTTGCGAGGACGTGAGAGGGGGCTGGGAGCCCACATTTCGCAGCAGCCTGGGCAGGGACCAGGGAACTCGGTGGGAAGTTGCTGCTGCCGCCTCGGCTGAGACCCCGCCTGAGTCCTGCGAACTCTGTTGCCTGCTAAGCCCTCGGCTGGTGTCACACGGACTCGCGGGGACCAGGGGACTCGGCAGGACCATGGGGCTCAGCGGTAAGTTGCTGCTACCGCCTGCCTGCATGAGTCCTGCGAACTCTGTTGCCTGCTAAACCGTTGGCTGGTGCTGCACAGACTCGCTAGGACCAGAGGACCCGGCAGGACCAGGGGGCTCAGCAGGAAGTTGCTGCTACCGCCTACCTTGCGACCCCGCATGAGTCCGGGGAACTCTGTTGCCTGCTAAGCCCTCCACTGGTGCCGCATGGACTGGCTGGGACCACGGGACTTGGCGGGACGCTGCTACCAAGGCTGAGTCCCGTGAACTTTGCGTGCTAAGCCCTCGGCTGGTGCCGAATGAACTCGCAGGGACCAGGGGACTCTGCTAGAAGCTGCTGCCACCTCGGCAGAGTCCCGCTACCGCAGCTCAGTCCAGGGGTTTGTGCTGAGTGCAATGCCCTGGGCTGGTGCCACAGCCACGGCCGCCCTTGGCTAGAAGCAGCGCCCTCGGGTTAAAAGTCCCAGGCGACTCCACCACGCAGAGTCCGGACAGAGGCTAAATTGACAGCAGCCACCCACCTTGGGCTCTGGCAGAGGGAAGGCAGACAGGACTGGAATTCTGTGGGGACACTCGGGTTTTGGAGGGTGCTAAGAGCTTTTGCTGAGTGCAGCCACACAGGACTGGTCATATTACTCCTTCCCAGGGCCCTGGGGAGAGGCTGAGGCCCCTCCCTCAGAGATTCAACCCTACCTGGTGGCCATTGAAATGCTAATTGAGGCCCATTAACAACCAGCAGCTGCCCCACCCTCGGAAAATCCTCTTACACTGAGCACCTGAGGGAGTTTTTCAGGCAAGTCAGAAACCAAGGGTCTTCAGGTGACCTCTACAAATAGCCTCCAGGCAAAAAAGGCTAGAGGATAACTACCATTTCCTGCGCAAGCAACACTAACCAGAAAAGCTAAGACTTGACCGTGGTGTTTAAAGTAGGTCCTCCCTGGCTCATCCAAACCCAGGAGAGGGTGCCACAAACAGCAGAACACCAACACCCACAGGGAAAATTTGGCAGACTCCAAAGCCCACTATGATAGCCAAAATGGTGAAAAACAGAAACAAAAGTCAAATGAAAGAACAAGAGACCTCTACGGAAGATGAGGTGCACTTAAGCAAGTTAACAGAACTGGAATTTACAGCCATGATCTTGAGGAAGCTCAACAGCATGTGTAAGGATATGAGCACCACGAGTAAAGACATAGAAATGTTGAAAATCAACCAGTTGGAAATTAAAAACCAACAGGAAGAAATGAAGAATGACATATCAGAAATGGAAAACACATTGGAAGGTCTAAAAAGCAGAGTAGGGGAAGCTGAGGACCGGATCAGTGAATTAGAAGACAGGCTAGAAAAAAATCAACCAATCAGAAAACCAAAAGGAAAAAATGATTAAAAAACAGGAGGACAGCTTAAGAGAACCGTGGGACAACTGGAAACGAAATAATATTCACATCATAGGAGTCCCTGAAGAATAAGGAAATAAGCAAGGGGTAGAGAATATATTCAAAGAAATAGTGACAGAAAACTTCCCTAATTTGGTGAAGGAAGAAGGCATTCAAGTTCAAGAAGCACAGAGAGCCCCAAGTAAGAAGTACCCAAACAGACCCACACCAAGACACATAGTAATCAAAGTGCCAAAAATTAAAGACAAAGAGAGAATCCTAAAAGCAGCAAGAGATAAGCAACAGGTTACCTACAAAGGAAACCCCATAAGACTCAGCTGACTTCTCACAAGAAACACTACAGGCCAGAAGGGAATGGCCTGAAGTAATCAAGGTCATGAAAAACAAGAATCTGAATCCAAGACTACTCTACCCAGCAAGGCTATTATTCAAAATAGAAGGTCAAATAAAGAGCTTCCCAGACAAAAAAAATCGCTAAGGGAATACATTAGCACCAAACCAGCACTGCAAGAAATGTTAAAAGGACTGCTGTAATTAGCAGTAGAAATGGGAAGAAAAAGAGAACCACACTAAACAAAAATGGCAATAAATAAGTACATATCAACAATCACCTTAAATGTAAATGGACTGAATGCTCCCATAAAAAGACACAGAGTAGCTGATTGGATAAGAAAGCATGACTCAGACTTCTGGTCAAGATGGCAGCGTAGGTAAACGCGGTATCGCGTCCTCCCACAACCACATCAAAGTTACAACTAAACTACAGAACAACCATCATTCAAAACCGCCTGAAATCAAGCTGAATGGAAGTCGTGCAACTACGGAATTAAAAAAAAAAAGCAGCTACATCCAGACTGGTAGGACGGGCGGTGCAGCGGCGTGAGGGGTGGCGGTGGCGGCGGCGATGGCGGCGGCGGCGGCGGCAGCGGCGGCGCCGCACTGGCGGTGCGCGGCGGTGAGACGGGCTGGTCCCACACCCAAGCGTGGTGGATAAAAATCAGGAGGCTCCCGCGGCTGGGAAGGTCCTTCCTGAGGACTGAGGTGTCCCCGTCCCACACCAGGTGCCCCACTCAGGGTTCCAGTGCCAGTAAGAGAAGTCCCCATAACTTCTGGCTGGAAAAACCAGCGGAAACTGAGGCGCCAGAGACATACAGGGAGGAGCTGAGCAGTTTGGCACTGGAGCGAGGGCTGGAGAGGGGGTGTCCTCGGGGACAAACGTGCTGTAAGAGGCCTTTGTTCCTTTGGTGAGCCCTTCCCGGGGGTGGCAGACAAAAGCCATATCTGGGACTCCAGCAACCTGGCTCACACTAGTAGCCCCGCCCTGCTGACTCCCTGAGGCCCCGCCCTGCCCCACACAACTTTCAAGCCCACCCAAGCTGTTGCCACTTGCTTAAACATAGGATTGGTCAGTCTTGGATCCTGCTTCAGGTTTTTCCTAAATTCTTTCAAACGAGAAGCATCAGGTCTCAGCGAGCCCCATACCTCTCATTAAGTAATACACAGAAACAAACACAGAGAGGCAGCCAAAATGAGGATACAAAGAAACAGGTCCCAAATGAAAGAGCAGAACAAAACCCCAATAAAAGAACTAAGCGAAAGGGAGATAAGCAACCTAACAGATACTGAGTTCAAAATACTGCTTATAAGGATGCTCAATGAACTTAGTGAGAACCTAAATGAACTTAGGGAGGGCCTCAAGAGCATAAAAAAGGACCAGTTAGAAATCATGGATACACAGTTAGAATTAAAGGAGGCATTAACTGAAATAAAGAATAATTTACACTGCTTCAATAATAGAGTAAGTAAATCCAAAGAGCAAACCATCGATTTGGAATATAAGGAAGCAAAAAATGCCCAATCAGAAGAGCAAAAAGAAAAAAGAATCCAAAAAAATGAGGATAGTTTAAGGAGCCTCTGGGACAACTTCAAGCATGCCAACATTCGCATCTTGGGGGTGCCCGAAGGAGAAGAGAGAGAACAAGAAATCGAAAACCTGTTTGAAACAATAATGGCAGAAAACTTTCCTAACTTGGTGAAGGAAACAGACATACAAGTCCAGGAAGCACAGAGAGTCCCAAACAAGATGAACCCCAAGAGGCACACACCAAGACACATCATCATCAAAATGCAAAAGGTTCAAGACAGAGAGAGAATCTTAAAAGCAGGAAGAGAAAGGCAGCTAGTTACCTACAAGGGAGTACCCATTAGGCTGTCAGCTGATTTCTCAAAAGAAACTTTGCATGCCAGAAGGGAGTGGCAAGAAATATTCAACCAAAATTACTCTATCCTGCAAAGCTATCATTTAGAATTGATGGACATATAAAAACTTTCACAGACAAGAAAAAGTTAAAGGAGTTCATCACTACCAAACCGTTATTATATGAAATGATGAAGGGTCTTTTTGAAGAAAAAGATAAAATGTTTGAACAAACAAAATGACAATGAATACATATCTATCAACAATGGAATCTACAAACAAAATGAACAGGAATAACAGAAACATTCTCATAGATACAGAGAACATTTTGTTGGTTGCCAGTTGGGAAGGGGGTTGGGGAATGGGTGAAAAAGGTGAAGGGATTAAGAAGCACAAATTCATTGCTAGACTGACCAACCTCAAAGGGAAAGGGGTTTGGGGGGTGGGAAGAAATAAACCAAAGAACTTATATGCATAACCAATGGACACAGACAATAGTGTCGGAAAAGGTGGGAGGGGGGCGGGAGTGGGGAGGAGGGGGTCAATGGGGGAAAAATGTGGAACATCTGTAATACATTTTACATCTAAAAATAAAGATTTGAAAAAGAACAAAAAAAGAAAGAAAGCATGACTCATATTATGTTGTTTACAAGAGACCCACCTCACAACAAAAGACTCACATATGTTGAAAGTGAAGGGATGGAAAAAAATCTTCCAAGCAAATGGAAAGGAAGAAAAGCTGGGGTAGCAATACTCATATCTGATCAAATAGATTTCAGAATGAAGGCCATAATTAGAGACACAGAAGGCCACTACGTAACATAGAAAGGATCTATCCAACAGGAAGATATAACCTTGATAAACATATATGCACCCAATACAGGAGCACCAAAATATATTTAAAAACTTCTGGAGGACTTCAAAGGAGAAATCGATAGCAATACAATCATAGCAGGGGACTTCAACACCCTGCTGACATCACTGGATAGATCCTCTAGACAAAAAATTAGCAAGGAAACAGAGACTCTAAATGAAGCACTAGACCAAATGGATTTAATAGATAACTACAGAGAACTACACCCCAAAACTACAGAATTCACATTCTTCTCAAGTGCACATGGGACAATCTCACAGATAGACCACATGTTAGGGCACAAACTAAGTCTCTACAAGTTCAAGAAGATTGAAATCATATCAAGCATCTTCTCAGATCACAATGGCATGAAACTAGATATCAATTGCAAGAAGAACATACAAAGACATTTGAACACATGGAAGCTAAATAGCACGTTATTAAGCAATGAATGTGTCACCGAGGAGATCAAGGAAGAAATCAAAAACTTCATGGAAACCAATGAAAATGAAGACACAACAACACAAAATCTATGGGATGCAGTGAAAGCAGTACTGAGAAGGAAGTTCATAGCACTACAGGCCTACCTCAAAGAAGAAGAAAAATCTCTAATAGACTATCTAACCTCACAACTTAAAGAACTAGAGAGCAAACAAACAAACAAAAAACCCCAGAGCAAGTAGAAGGAAGGATATAGTAAGGATCAGAGCAGAAATAAATGGCATAGAGACCAAAAAAACAATTCAAAGGATCAATAAAACAAAGAGCTGGTTTTTCGAAAAGATAAACAAGATTGATGGACCCTTAGCTAGACTCACTAAGAAACAAAGAGAGAGAACCCAAATACACAAAATCAGATAAAGAGGAGAGATAACAACTGACACCACAGAAGTACAAAAGATCGTTAAGAACTACTATGAACATTTATATGGCAACAAATTCGACAATCTAAGCCAAATGGACACATTTCTAGAAACACATATTCTCCCAAAACTGGATCAGGAAGAGATAGAAAACTTGAACAGACCAATAACAACAGAAGAAATTGAAGATGTAATCAAGACTCTCCCAGCAAACAAAAGTCCAGGCACAGATGGCTTCACGGGGGAGTTTTACCGAACATTCAAAGAAGAACTAATACCCATTCTTCTCAAACTATTTCAAAAAATTCAAGAAGAAGGAAGATTTCCAAACTCTTTTTATGAAGCCAGCATAATTCTAATTTCAAAACCTGAAAAAGACACAACAAAGAAAGAAAACTACAGGCCAAAATCCCTGATGAATATAGATGCCAAAATCCTGAACAAAATACTAGCGAATTGGCTCCAGCAATACACCAAACAAATTATCCACCATGACCAAGTGGGATTCATCCCAGGGATGCAAGGCTGGTACAATATTCGCAAATCCATAAATGTGATACACCACATAAGTAAAACGAAGAATAAAAACCACATGATAATATTAATAGATTATGAAAAAGCCTTCGACAAAATCCAGCATCCATTTCTGATAAAAACGCTCAGCAGTGTGGGAATAGAGGGATCATATCTCGACATAATAAAGGCCATATATGAAAGACCTACAGGCAGCATCATCATACTCAATGGGCAAAAACTAAAAGCATTTCCCTTAAGAACAGGAACAAGGCAAGGATGCCCACTTTCGCCACTCCTATTTAACATGGTACTGGAAGTCTTACCCACAGCAATCAGACAGGAAGAAAAACTAAAAGGGATCCAAATTGGAAAGGAGGAAGTGAAGTTGTCATTATTTGCAGATGACACGATACTATACATAGAAAACCCCAAAGACTCCATCAAAAGTTTACTAGACTTAATAAGTGAATTCGGCAAAGTAGCAGGATACAAAATTAACATCAAGAAATCAACGGTATTCTTATCCACCAATGATGAACTCACAGAATGAGAAACTGAAAAAAAATCCCATTTACATTGCGGCACAAAAATTAAGATACCTAGCAATAAACTTAACCAAAAAAATAACATTGAAAAATGAAATAGAGGAAGATATAAAAAAGTGGAAGCACATACCCTGTTCATGGATTGGGAGAATTAACATCATTAAAATGTCCATGTTACCCAAAGCAATCTATAGATTCAATGCAATCCCCATAAAAATACCAATGGCATACTTCACAGAGTTAGAACAATTACTTCAAAAGTTCACATGGAACCAAAAAAGGCCTCGAATAGCCACAGCAATCTTGAAAAGGAAGAACAAAGTTGGAGGGATCACAATTTGACAAAGGTAGCAAGAGCATACAGTGGAGTAAGGACAACCTCTTTAATAAATGGTGCTGGGAAAATTGGACAGCTACTTGCAAAAAAATGAAACTAGACCATCAACTTACACCCTACATGAGAATAAACTCAAAATGGATAAAAGACTTAAATGTAACTCATGAATCCATAAAAATCCTAGAAGAGACTGTAGGCAACAAAATCTCAGACAAGATACGCAGCAGAATTTTTACTGACACATCACCTAAGGCAATAGAAATAAAGGAGAAAATAAACACATGGGACTACATCAAACTCAAAAGCTTCTGCACAGTGAAAGATGCAATCATCAAAACGGAAAGGCTACCCACTGTATGGGAGAGCATAATTGCCAATGATATATCAGATAAGGGGTTAATTTTCTTTCTTTTTTTTTTTTTTTTATCCTCACCCGAGGGCATTTTTCCATTTTTTGTACAGATAGAGTGGGAGGGAGAGAGAGGAAGGGAGAGAGAGAGAGAAACATCGACGTGAAGGGACACATCGAGTGGCTGCCACCCGCACGACCAACCAGGGCCGGGGACAAACTGCAACCGAAGCATGTGCCCTTAGTGGGAACCGAACCCGGGTCTCTCCGGACTGCAGGCCGTCGCTCTAACCGCTGAGCCAAACTGGCCAGGGCAAGGGGTTAATTTTCAATACATATAGAGTCCTCATACAAGTCCACAAAAGGAAGACAAAGAATCCAATTAAAAAATGGGCAGAGGAGCTAAATAGACACCTCTCCAAACAGGACATACAAATGTCTAAGAAACATATGAAGAAATGCTCATCATCACTAATCATCAGAGAGATATAAATTAAAACAACAATGAGGTATCACCTCACACCTGTCAGAATGGCCGCCATCAACAAATCATCAAACAACAAGTGTTGGCGAGGGTGTGGAGAAAAGGGGACTCTAGTACACTGCTGGTGGGAATGCAGACTGGTACAGCCACTATGGAAAACAATATGGTGTTACCTCAAAAAATTAAAAATTGAACTTCCATTTGACCCAGTGATCCCACTTCTAGGAATATACCCTAGGAAGCCTAGAACACCAATCAGAAATAACATAGGTACTCCCATGTTTGTAGCAGCACTATTTACAATAGCTAAGATCTGGAAACAGCCCAAGTGTCCATCAGTAGACGAATGGATAAAGAAGCTGTGGTACATATACACAATGGAGTACTACGCAGCTGTAAGAAAGAAAGATCTCTTGTCCTTTGAGACTACATGGAGGGATCTGGAAAGTATCATCCTAAGTGAAACAAGCCAAACAGAGAAAGACAAGTTTCATATGATCTCACTTATTTGTGGAATATAATGAATATAACAGTCTGAGGAATGGGGTAGTCCCAGAGATGCAGAAGTGGAGTACAGACTGACAATCCCCCGAAGAGGGGATCGTGGGGGAGAGATAAACCACAGAACTTATATGCATGTATGCATGAACAGTGGACATGGACAACAAACTGGGGAAAGGGTAGGGAGGGAGGGGGAGCGGGGAATCAGTGGGGGAAAAAGGAGAAATATCTGTAACAAAAATTAATTAATAAAAAAATAAAAATAAATAAAAAGCTTTTGCAGAGTAAAAGAAACTGACAACAAAACAAAAGGGCAGTAACCAAATGGGAGATATTTGTAAACAACAACTCCAACAAAGGTTTAATATCCCAAATATATAAAGAACACATATATAAACAGTCCAATTTAAACATGGGCAGAGGACCTTAACAGACACCTCTCCCAAGAAGACTTACAAATGGCCAATAGTTATATGAAAAGATGTTCAACTTCACTAGCTATTAGGGAAATGAAAATCAAAACTACAATGAGATACCACCTCACACCTTTTAGAATGGCTGTTATCAACCAGACAGGTAATGACAAGTGCTGGAGAGGTTGTGAAGAAAAGGGAACACTCATTCACTGCTGGTGGGAATGTAGACTGGTACAGCCACTATGGAAAACAGTATGGAGGCTCCTCAAAAACTTAAAAATAGAGTTACCATAAGACTCAGCAATTCCTCTCCTGGGTATCTACCCCCTCCCCCATAAAAATCTCCAAACATGTATTCGGAAAGATATATGCACCCTTATGTTCATTGCAGCACTATTCACAGTGGCCAAGACATGGAAACAACCAAAGTACCCTTCAATAGATGATTGGATAAAGAAGATGTATTACATATATACAATGGAATACTATTCAACCACCGGAAAAGATGAAATACTGACATTTGCAACAACATGGATGGACCTTGAGAATATTATGCTAAATGAAATAAGTCAGAAAAAGCTATGAACACATGACTTCACTCATATGTGGAATATGAAAAACTTTTTGAGTTGAGACACCATGATCAATTAGTCACTACAAAGAATCCCTGTGGAATAAACCATTCTGATAACCATTCCAGGCTTGTCCCTATTGTAGAAACTATGCCTACCATGTCTTAGTCAGTCAGTGCTGCTACATGGCCTCTGCCACAGCAGGATCTCATCATTGCCTTTGAATTCAGGATGCCAGTTTCAGTGGCAGCATCTCTCACCTTTATTCAGGCGTAGAGGAGAGCCACTGTAGCGCTCTTCATGGAAGCTGACACTTTCCCCACCAGTATTTCCAGTGTCCTCTGAGACCTCCCTTAGAACATGATAGGGAGTGGGTTAGCTTATCATGGGTGATGGCATTCCAGCAAACTTTTTTTTTTTTTTTTTTTTTTTGGTATGTGCCCCTAGCAGGAACTGAACCCAGGACTCTCTGGTCCGCAGACCAATGCTCCAACTGCTTAGCCAAGCTAGCCAGGGCAAACTTTTCTTAATAAATGTTTGGATACTTTCTTCTATATAACACCAATTCCATTAAGCATAGGCCACTGTTGAGCCAAGGTTTCAGATATCCAAAGAAACAATTAGAATCACTTCGAGATGCATAATTCCTGGATTCTGGTAAATTGAATTCGCCTCTAGTAGGTGTACTCATATCAGTAAATTTTCACACCAATGAAGGACTAGGCTTATCAGACTTGGGTGGAGAGACTGCTTCTGTTGGCGAGGGAGATTCTGTAGGGCTTGGAGTTTTGGTTTTAGTGTACTAAGAATAAACCTGGAAGGAAAGTGTTAGTAACCCATTCCCCTTCTATCTAGAGATGCTCAGGGAGAAATGAATGACCTCAATCAAAACTCCTTTAAATATGCTAATAACCCAGCCTTCTGGGAAACACATATAAAGATGTTTATTAGCCAAAGATAATAAGAGTAAAAATATCAAGCAAGATATAACCTGGTTTATTTCTGGGTTGCTTATTGTAAAGAAACCTGGAATTTATAGATTTGTAGGGTGGGAGACATGGCTGGCTCGAGTTGTATAATTAATGGGATACAAGATTTGTATGCTCCATAACCACAAAGTCTCCTTCTATGAAGCAGTGTTTCCACATACTTTGCCCAAAACACACCACACGTTTTAAGTCCAAGACCAGAATGTAGCCTAGCACAGAAGAGAAAATAATTTTTTATGAGTACTTGCATTTGAAAGGATCAGATTTCACCAAGGGAAACAATTTTATCTGTACTTATAATTGCCTATATTCTTTAAATCACTAGTTAAGATTAGTGTTGGGTAAAGTCACAGAATCACATAGACTCGTGTGTCTGATTTGACAGTTAAACCTTTGTGTTGTGATGCATTTGGTTTGCTAATAGGTTATTTAAGATTTTTGTGTCTATGTGCATAGAAGAGATAGGCCTGTGTATTCATGTGTTGCTTAATGATGGGAATGTCTGAGAAATACATTCTTTGGTGATTGTGTGATTGTGCAACATCATAGAGTGTACTTAGTCAACCCTGATTGTTATAGCCTATTGCCCCTAGGCTACAAACCTGTACAGCGTCTCACTGTATTGAAAAATGTAGGCAATTCTGAGACAATGTGTATCTAAACAAAACTAAACATAGAAAAGGTACTGTGCTTCTCTCCCATTGGAGTGCAGTAGGTATATTTACACCAGCATCACCACAAATACTTGACTAATGCATTGCTCAGTAACATTATGATGGCTACAATGTAACTAGTGATAGAAAATTTTCAGCCCATTATAATCTAATGGGACCACCTTTGTAGATGAGGATTGTCATTGACCAAAATGTTATTTTGGCACATGACTGTATTTTGTATATTCTTGTAATGTTCTTGTTGAGGTTAGGTATTGATATTTTATAGGTTTTAAAAGAGAAATTAGAAAATGTTACCTTTCGAATTCTCTGGAAGAGTTTGTTAAAGATTGGAAATATTTCTTAAATACAGAGATGGGCAAAAGTAGGATTACAGTTGAACAGCCATGCAAGTTATGATTATTACAGTAGCTTTATTAATGGTGTTTCCCATACCACAATTGTAAATCTATTGCCCAACCCTGTATTTGGTAAAATTAAACATCCATGCTAGCAAAACTTGGAGTTATTTTGTGAGAGGTTTAATTATGGTTTAAATTACTTTAATAGATATACAGATCATGGAAAGGAAGGAACTAAATGCTCTCTAAAAAGCAGGACAATGTAGAAAGTCTTTACATTTCCAGGGGAAGAAATTAAAGTTATATGTACTTGGTCTCAATGTTTTCTTATTTTTTCCCCTCTATAAAGTATACAGTGTTCTGGCAAGCAGAATCTTTTTTATCTGTTCATAAAATATTTACTGAGTGCTTACTGTGTGTCAGACATTCTACAAGGCACTGAGGATGTAATCATAAATAGTATCCTATATCTCATGAAGTTTAGAGTCTGTAGGGGAAAACATACATTGAAAAGGTAATTCTAAAATGTTACTTATTTGTGACTGTATTGAGTTTAATTAAAAAACAAAAGTAGTGAACATCTGTAATGGCCATTGTTGACACTGAGTGAGAGATGTCAGGCAATGTTGGGGGCCCAGCTGAGGCTGGAGATGACAATAAGTAAACATCAGACCAGGTAGCTGTGGAATTAGTTTCTAGCCCTGCTGCACAACAAAGACTTGGGAGCAAAGAAGGTAAACGGTTGGATCCACCCAGTACTGGGGATGTGCAGGATGGTCAGATTAAAAGGATGAGGAAATGAGGTCCCTGACATGGTGGGGACACACATACAATTCCCACGGACAGTTCCGATCCAAGCCTGGTGCCTGGAAATCAGAAGATTTTTTGTTTGTTTGTTTCCTCAGATTCTGATTGTGCTAGTGATTCTGATATGCACATTTTTCATGGCGGTTTTATGCATTTACTGGAATGACAGGTGGCTGACATTTGGGCTCTCACTGAAGGTAAGCATCATCCTGTAGGTCTAGCACTGTTTGCCCAGTGTGGCCAGCCTGACTTTTGGCTTCCTCCCAGGTCTTTGCTCCCTACCTGCACCTGAGCTGCATAACCATGATGGTTCTCCTTTCCTATCCCGTGGCCTTCTATTTGGTCACTTTGGAACAAGAAGGTACGTCATGTGGGTGGAGCCTTATCCTTTCAGCTCTGGCTTTAGCTTGCATCCTCTGCTCAGTGAAACACAAGCTTGGTAGATAGCCACCACTATGCCGCTTTGAAATTCCTTTAGCTTACTGCTCAGGCATACTCCTTGTGGCCAAACTCACAACTCCACATGGACTGTCAGAACATTTTCCTGATCAAACAGGCCTTCTTCTAAAGAGGGATTCTCCTTCTAGGAAAATAAGAAGTATCTTCATGTTGTTACACAGTGACTGTGTGGAAATGAAAAGGGGTTGGGGGGAGAATAGAGGCCGTTTTAATTTTATGTGACAGAGTGATGGTACTAGTCACAGTTTCTTTAGATTGTATTGAAATATTACTAGCTTCAGCTAATGAACTCATACTAGGTCCAGATATCCCTGGTTACATTCTAGTAATGCAAATCAGGTCCCTGTGAGTCCCTGTCACACCTGGGAACTTATAGCAGAAGCAGAAATGTCTTTGTCTCCCACTGGTTTTCTCTCCATTCTTTGCCCCAATATCATGGAAACATAAGAAAATCCGAGCTGTACATTAAATTGTTTTGAGAACGGAGTTATCCCACAGCACCCTTACTGAGAAACCAGTAGGATCTTTTTTTTTTTACGTCTCTTTTTACTGTTGGTTAAACAAGGATTGTTTGCTTCCTGGTTGCACAAGGGTGGAGACAAGAGAATGACTGGATTGGTTGTGTTGCCATTGTGTGTTTGTACTTGTGTGTATGTGTGTACACATATATGTGTATGAGGAAGGTGAATTGTAGCAAATGTTTTGGGGAAAGAGCTTAAAGGGAACAATAATGAATTCTTTTCTCTTTCATTTTTGAAATTTTAGCTATATTCAGAAGAGACAAGATTACACATCATAAGAGAAAGAGAAGCAAGATATTTTCTAGACTCACAAAGCTGAGAGGTTAGAGCTGGAGATACAGATTTGCAAGTGACTGATGTATAGGTGGTAAATTAAAAATGTACAAATTGGTAAAATCCTCAGAGGTCTACAATTATAAGTGTTGGAGAGTGGCCAGTGATAACAGGCATTGTGGATGAGGTGTGTGTGTGTGTGTGTGTGTGTGTGTGTGTGTGTGAGAGAGAGAGAGAGAGAGAGAGAGAGAAAGAGAGAGAGAGAGAGAGGCGCTAATACCTAATATTTATTGAGTACCTATTATGGGTAAACACTGTTATATCAACTCTATGAGGTAATTGTTAGCAGCAAAATAGCCCCATTTTTCAGAATGAAGCAAATGGAGACCCACAGAGGTTAAGCAGTGTGTCCACAGTCACACATTAGACAGTGGTAGTGTCTGGCTTTGACCTCAGACTCTGTCCGCCAGTGCCCCTTCCACTGTACTGCACTGCCTTACATATAGAGCCATTCTAGGCTGATCTTTACAGGCTTCAGGGCTCTCTCAGCACCAGCCATTTCACTCCTACTCCTGAGAAACTAACCCTTAACGTGCTTTCTCCTTCCTTCCTTCCTTCCACCTCCCGCACAGTTCATATTCTGTGAATTTTCAGTCGAACAATATTGCTTCGATAATAATGCTTACATTTGGATAGCCCTGTACAGTCAGGTCACTGAAAATAAATGGGGATGTGACGGAAATAGAGAGTAAATTGAGCAATCCACAGAATCAATGAAGCCTGTGCTCTGGGTATTTACTGACTGCTGCTTTGGGATAGTTAGTTGCTTGGGATGAGTCTCCATTCCTCTTTATCTTTTTTTCTCACTCCCCCTCAATCCTTCCAACCTTTTCAGCTGCACAAGTGGCTATTGGATTGCCTTTTTTCTTTATCCTTTTATGTCTGTGTGTGGTGCCATGGGGATATTATTCTCCCTGCCTTGTGGAGAAGAATAAATTGGGACCCAAACCAGACCTCTTTGGACATAGAGGTGCACCCATGGTAGGTTTGAGCATGATGGATGTGGGTGAGTACAGTGTGTATGGGTTTATGGATGAGAGAAGGGGACCTCAGAACCTTAGGAATCTCTGGAGAGGAAAAGGGGTTGGCTTTTGATGACAAGAATAGAGTTCATTATAAATGTTGGACTCGAATCCAGGTCACCTAACTCTCAGTCTATTTCTCTTTAATGTGCCCAGTGACATTGTCTCAGATGAGAAGAGTCCCAGAATCATTGGGTGGATGAGAATATATGCTGGCTCTTCAAAAAATGAGTGGAGGGAGCCAACATTTGTTTTTTAAAGTGCTTTCAATACCAGGCTTCCCTATGACCATAGAAGGGATATTGGGGGAGAAGCTCTGAGGTAGAGGCCTGATGTCCTTTCCTTCCATAGCTGGCACCTGAGAACACCATAATGTCCTTTGAGAAAGCTGTTGAAAACAGGGCCTTTGGACTGGAGACTGATATATACATAAGGTAAGAAAGCAGGGCCCGATAAGGCCAATGCCATGGAAGATGACCAGCCTGGACCAGGTTGTAGAGAGGACAAGCCTTGGGGAGTTTCTACTGGGTCATATGCCACATGTGCACACAGTGTGCACACACATAGGCGCACACGTGTGCAGACTCACACACACAAACCACTTCTCCCTTGTAAACATACATCTGTACCACTGTATTCTTAATTATAAGCTCATAAGTCATACACTATATGATGCCACACATAATTCAAATTTGTCCCCATTGCAAATCATACTTAAGACTTAACCCCATGCACTACCTAGCAATATGTTTCGCTAACAGTCTCTGGACACCTACTATATTCCAGACCTTCTTCTGGGTGCTATTGAGAGGCAAATGAGTACATTATACCTCTGCCTGAGTGATGTTTCCAGCCAGTGAAGGAGACATGGCATGTTTACAAATACCCACAGTATAACACCATTTGTGGGGGTCCCTTCCAGAGAAGATAAGTCAAATGTGGAGGAAAAGGTTACCTCTTATAATAGGAAAAAAGACCTGTGTACTCAGAATTGTGTTTGGGTTGAGTTTTGAAGGAAAAAATATTTTACCAAAAAGATATGGTGATAGAGTATATTTCAGGCAGAGCAACAACTTATTCAAAGGCCTATAATAAAAAACAACAACTTTGTAATATCAGTGAGCTAGCCTGTACGGATGCCACATTGACATGCTTGGGGACATGAGAGAGCCATGTGAAGAGGAGGTATGGCTGCGAGGCTCACTGAGGCTAGATAGTGGAGATTTCTAAATGTGTAATGGGTGTTCACCATTGGTTTTAACAGATTTACTGTTGTTTTAAAAGATGTGGCAATCTGTGAAGGAGACTTCTCAAGGAGATGAGTAATGGGCTGTAGCAATGTTCAAGAGAAAACAGTGGAATACTTGGATCAGAGCAGGGGTGTGGGCAAAAGACCTACTTGCTGTAAAATCTATGTACCTGAAAAGTTGGAAGTAGAAGGGCTTCGTCTCTAGCATGAGGATATTAGTGAATGTGGTGTGTACAAGCTCCCTTCACAGCCTTTCTCTGAGGCCAACAGAAAAGAAATGAATATTCTAATTAAAAAATGAGGAAATGTTTGAACCTGGATTCACCAAAGGGAGATGTATTGGTAAGGTCATAAGGCTGGAAGGTACATGACAAAGCCAGGATTAAAACTAGATTTTCTGACCCCAGCCTGGGGTTCTTGACAATACCTGACAATGACAACTGTTCCATGCAGAATGTTTGAATCAGGGTTTTGAAACAGGATGTTCTGTCAGAGCCCCCGGGTTCATTTGTGGAAGTGTCTGGGGCATAATGTAAAGGTGCTGAGCCAGTGAGCTCCCAGCACATGGTCTTTCTCTCTTGTTTTTGTGAATTCAACTGTGCTGTACATGATTCTTCCAACATCTCAGCTTCTAATCAAAGCTGAAATGGCTATATGAATATTAAACGAAGTACATTTCACAGCAAAAAATCACCAGAGACAAAGAGGGATATTACATAATGATAAATTCAAAAAAACTAATTCAGTAAGAGTACATAACAATTCTAAATATATATGAACCCAAAAACAGAGCTTCAAAATACATGAGGCAAAAACTGAAAGGAGAAATCAACAAACCTATAGCTATAGTTAAGAACTACAACACCCTTCTCATATTAATTGATATAATTACTAAACACAATACCATTAAAGACACAGAACAACTAACAACACCATCACCAGCAGAATCTATGTGACATTTATAGAACACTCAACCCAAGAACAAAAGAAGACAATTTTTTTCAGGTATCTACAGAACATGTATCAATATAGACTATATCATATGCCATAAAACAAAACTGAACCAATTTAAAAATACTGAAGTCATACAGAATGAATTCTCTGGCCACAATAGAATTACACTAGAAAGTGACAAAAATGATAAAATCTCTAAGCAATTGGAAATTAAACAAGTCTAATTCTAAATAATCCATGAGTTAAAGAGGTCTCCTCTACTTGATATGTGATTTGCAAAAATTGTCTCCCTTTAGTGGACTCTCTTTCATTTTTTTGATGCCAAATGATTTTGACAAAGATGCAAAGAAATTCAATGACCCATGCCTCACACCATATATTAAAATTAATTAAAACAAAATCAATTACATAAACATAAGAGCTAATACCAGAAAACCCTTAGAAGAAAACACAAGGGTAAATCTTTATGACCTTGGACTTGGCAGTGTATTCTGTGATATGACACCAAAAGCATGAGCAACAAAAGGAAAGATAGATAAACTGGACTTCTTCAAAATTAAAAACTTTAGTACGTCAAAGGACATGATCAAGAACATTAAAAGATAAATTACAGAATGGAAGAAAATATTTGCAAATTGTATATCTGATAAGGGTTTAATGTCTAGAATATATGAAGAACTCCTACAACTCAACAATAGAATGACAACAATCCAATTAAAAAATGGGCAAAGGACCTTGAAAACATTTTTCCAGGTAAGTTATCTAGATGGCCAAAAAGGACATGAAAAGATGTTCAACATTATCAGGAAAATACAAATCAAAATCACAATGAGATATCCCTTCAAACTTACCAGTATGGCTATAATCTAAAAAAAGGAAAATAACATGTGTTGGTAAGGATTTGGAGAAATTGTAAATGTGTACATTGCTGGTGGAAGTATAAAATGTTGTAGACACTGGAAACCAGTTTGTGCTTCCTCAGAAAGTTTAACATAGAATTATCATGTGAACTAACAAATCCATTGCTAAGTATATACCCGAAAAAATTTAAAACAGGGACTCAATGGGATACTTATATGCCAGTGTTTTTGCAGTATTATTCACTATAGCCAAAAGGTGGAACAGCCCAAGCATCCATCAACAGACACATTTTTAAAGTGTGGTATGTACATACAATTGGATATTATTCGGCCATAAAAATAATTAAAGTCTTCTATAACATGAATGTTACAATATTAATGAACCTTGAAAATACTATGCTGAGTTAAACTAGCTAGACACAAAAAGAGAAATATGGTGTGATTCTATTTATATGAAATATCTAGAACAGTCAAATTCATAGAGACAGAAAATAAGAGGTATCGGGCTAGGAGAAGGGAAGAATGGGGAATTAATACTTACTGGTACAGAGTTTTTATTTGGGATAATAAAAAGTTTTGGAAATAGATAATGTTGATGGTTGCATAACATTGTATATGTAATTAATGCCATCAAATTGTACATTTAAAAGTGCCTTACAAATGGCAATTTTTAAAATATATTTTACCACAGTAAAAAATAATTGGGGGAAAAAAAACTAAACAGTGGAAGAAGGATAACCTTTTCAACAAATAGTCCTGAAGCAATTGACATCCAGAAACAAAAGAAAAGATCCTCCACCTAAACCTCATGTTTTAGGGTGAGGGTAAAGAACCTCAAAATTGTGGATTTAAATGTAAAATGCAAAATTCTAAAACCTTTAGAAAACAAAACAGGAGAAATTATTTGGGATCTTGGGCTAGCCAAATTATTCTTAAGCTTTATACCAAAAGCACTATCCATAAAAGGCAAACGTGATAAATGAGATCTTGTCACAATGAAAACTTTTGCTCTGTGAAAGAAGACCCTGGTAAGCTCTTTATTTCTTCTTTGATTCTAACTGGTAGCCTTGCTGGATAGAGTAATCTTGGTTGTAGATTCTTCCTTTTCACCACTTTGAACATTTCATGCCAATCCCTTCTGGCATGCAACATTTCTGTTTAGAAATCAGCTGACAGTCTTATGTGAGTTTCCTAGTAGGTAACTAACTGCATTTGTCTTGCTGCCTTTAAGATTTGCTCTGTCTTTAACCTTTGGCATTTTAATTGTGATGTGTCTTGGTTTGGGCCTCTTTGGGATCATCTTGTTGGAACTGTCTGTGTCTCCTGGACTTGTGTGTCTTTTTTCTTCCCCAGATTAAAAGTTTTAGTCATTATTTCTTCAAATAATGTTTCAATCTTTTTATCTCTCTTCTCTTTCTGGTATCCCTATGATGTGAATGTTGGTGTGCTTGATGTTGTCCCAGAGGCCCCTTAAACAATCCTAATTTTTTGGATTCTTTTTTTCTTTTTGCTGTTCCAATTGGGTGTTTTTTGCTACCTTGCCCTGCAAATCGCTGATTGGCTCTTCTGCTTTATCTAAACTGCTGTTGATTCCACCTAATGTATTCTTCATTCAGTTAATGTATTCTTCATTTCTGACAGATCCTTTTTTATAGTTTTTATCTCTTTGTTTATGTTCTCCCTGAGTTGATCTATTCTTCCTCTAAGTTTATGAGCATCCCTATAACCAATGTTTTGAACTCTGACTCTGGTAGATTGCTTGCCTCCATTTTGTTTAGTACTTTTTCTGGAGTTTTCTCCTGTTCTTTCATTTGGGACTAGTTTTTTGTCTCCTCATTTTGGCTGCCTCCTTGTGTTTGTGTTAGGTAGGTTTGCTACATCTCCCAGCCTTGGCAGAGTGGCATTATGTAGTAGATGTCCTGTGGGGCCCAGTGGCACAGTCTTCATGTTTGTCTGAGCAGGATACTCCAGAGATGTCCCTTGTGTGGGTTTTGTGTGCTGTCCTGTGGTAGTTGAGCCTTGATTGCTGTTGACATATTGGTAGGTGGGATTCACCCTCCGGCTGATTGGCTGTGAGGACTGGCTGTAACTACAGTGGAAAGCTATTGTGACACCAATGAGTGGGATTCACTCTAGCAGTGCTCTGGTGCCTGCTGAGTTCACCCTTTGGGTGTGTTGTTTCAGAGCTAACTGAGTGGTGTTTTGGTGTGGTTTGAAGCCAGCCACAAGGTGTATTGGTTCTAGGGCCTCTTTGGAGGGGCTCTGGTGCAGGCCAAGGTCTGCTGCTGCCTATGCCTGGCCTTGGGCCACTTGGTAGGAGCTACAGAGTGATCTGTGGTTGGTAGCTACCTGTGCTGGGGTTGGAAGCACCTGGGAGTGGTTATGCTGTGAACCGAGGCTGGCTGCTACCAGTGCTAGGCTTGGACCACTTAGCAAGAGATACAGGGCACGCTGAGGCCAGCTGCTGCTAGTTTGGGGTTTGTGGACCTTTGAGATATTTTAGAGAAGTCTGCAGAAGGGACCCAATGTGGATTAGGCTCTGAAAGAGGTTCTGTCTGGGAGTGTGAATTGGGTGGGGCAAGATCTCAGACAATCACCAGGGTGGGGTGAGAGCCGAGTTAACCAAGTTAGTGGAGACTCAGATTTGGCACAAACTGTGTGGGAAGGGCTCAACAAAGAACAATGAAACCCATAGGCCTTTAATCCCAGGGAGAGCTGCCCCTATAGCCCTCACCCTGAGCCATACAATGCAGCTCTTCCCTGTATGTCCCTGGTGATTTTTGAGCTGCTGCTTCTCTGGGGTTTCTCTGGAGCATTTTTGAGTGAGTGAGTCTCTTCTGGGGATTTTTTTTTAAAAATCCTCACCCGAGGACATTTTTCCATTCTTTGTTCAGATAGAGCGGGAAGGAGAGAGAGGAAGAGAGAGAGAAATATCCACGTGAAAGGGACACATCAAGTGGTCGCCATCCGCACAACCCAACCAGGGCCGGGGACAAACTGCATCCGAGGTACATGCCCTTAGCGGGAACTAAACCCGGGTCTCTCCGGACAGCAGGCCAACGCACTAACCGCTGAGCCAAACCGGCTAGGGCTGTTCTGGGGCTTCTTAAGAGGAAGCTTGAGTCTCACCCAGGCTGTGTCCCTTCTGATTTTCACAGCCAGATGTTGTGAGGACTCCTCTTTTGGTACTGATGCTCCAGGCTGGGAAGCCAGAACCCCTTGCTCCTCAGAGCAGATCTCTGCAGCCAAGATATCCCTCCCAATTATTTTTTTAAAATATATTTTTATTGAGGTTTAGATAGAGAGGAAGGGAGAGGGAGAGAGAGATAAAAACATCGGTGAGAGAGAAACATCCATCAGCTGCCTCCTGCATGCTCCCTACCGGAGATTGATTTCACAACTAGGAATCGAACCAGTGACCTCTTAGTGCATGGGATGACGTGCAACCAACTGAGCCACATTGGCCAGGTGTCACTCCTGATTCTTAACCACCATACATGGGTATGGGACCAGCCCATTTCACATCTTCACCTCCTCCTACCAGTGTCAATGTGGCTTCTTCTTTATAATCTTAGCTATAGGAGTTCTGTTCAGCTAATCGTCAGGTGTTTTTCAAGGGTTGGTATTCTGTTTGAAATTTTGATGTGGTGTAAGAGGAGGCAAGCACAATATTTACTCCACCATCTTGACCCAGAGTCTTAATTAACAATGTGCTTTTATTTTCCCTCTCCAATCATTTGACATGTTAGTATCATGAATCTCACAATACATTATTAATTTTTGCTTTAAACATTTAGTCAATATTATTAAATATAAAAATATATTTTTTAAATTTTTATTTATTGATTTTAGAGGGGGGGGGGAGACATCATTTTGCTGTTCCACTTATTTATGTATTCACTGGTTGATTCAGGTGGAGATTGAGCCTGCAACCTTGGTGTATTGGGTCGATGCTCTAACCAACTGAGCTAAGCAACCAGAGCAAAAAAAAAAAAAAAAAAATTTAAATGTTTTAAATATTTACTTACATATTGTGTCTCATACTCTTTATTCTTGTGTTGTAGATGTATATGCCCAATTGGTATCTACTATTTGCCTAAGAATGTTTTTAAATTATTCTTATAGTACAGGCCTGCTGGAAATGAATGATCTCATCTTTCTTTATATGAAAACAAATTTTTATTTTCCCTTCCTTTTTATTAAATATAAGTTTATTTTATATCTCAAGGTGTTATTTGTGTGCCAGAAACATTTTACTATGGTTGAAATGAAAATACGTACTCAATTTATTAAATTCAATACCCTACTTATAAAGTTTTTAAATTTAGCTTATATACCTTATTTCATTTATAAATCTAACAAGTTAATCATTATTTTGAGTGATACTTTCATTCCATTTTTAATTAACTAAAATTCTTTAGATGTTTTTAACTGCAGTTATCTAATATGTTTTCTTTCTTTTGGTACTGCAGTTTTCTGACTTAATTTTTTCAGAATACTTGTCTTAAGTAATCCTTACCCTAAATGACTAGCATATGTCACTTAGGATAAAGTTCTCAAGATTCACTCATGTTGTAGCATATTGAAGAATTTCCATCCAAAAAAAGGATGAATATTTCATTGTGTATACATACCAAATTTTGCTCATTTATTCATCAGTTGATGGACACTTGTGTTGCTTCTACATTTTAGCTATAGTGAATAATGCTATTATGAACATAGGTTTATAAATATCTCTTTAAGACAGTGCTTTCATTGCCTTTGGATATATATAACCAGAAGTGGGATTGCTGGATCATATGGTATTTCTATCATTTGGTTTTTGAGGAACCACTATAGTGTTTTGTACAATGGCTGTATTGTCTTACATTTCAACTAGCAGTGCACAAGAGTTCCAGTTTCTCCACATTCTGAGAGGTGTGAGGTGGTATCTCATAGTTTTTATTGGCCTTTTCCTAATGATTAGGGATGTTGAGCATCTTTTCATGTGCTTATTAGCCATACATAATCTTCTTGGGAGAAATATCTATTCAAGTTCTTTGCCTACTTTTGAATTGGGGTAATTGGTCTTTGTTGTTTAGATTTAGTTTTCTCTGAATTCTAGATATTAATCCCTACCAGACATATTATTTATAAGTATTTCCCCTCATTATGTGGGTTTCCTTTTTACTCTATTAATAGTGTCTTTTGATGCAATAAATTTAAATTTTTTGTGAAGGCCAATTTGTCTATTTTTTTTTCTTTTGTTGCCTGTGTTTTGTTGTGATATCCAAGAAATTAATGCCACATCCAATGTCATGAAGATTTTCCTCTGTGTTTTCTTCTAAGAGTTTTATTCTTTTAGTTCTTACATTTAGGTCTTTAATCCACTGTGTATTTATTTTTGCATATGGTGTTAAGTAAAGGTCCAACTTCATTCTTTCCATGTGAATATCCAGTTTTCCCAGCTCCATTTGTTGAAAGGATTGTCCTTTCTCTCTTGAATGGTCTTCACACCCTTGTCAAGAATCATTACCATGTATGCGGGAGTTTATTTCTGCTGTATTCTATTCCAGTATATTGTTCTGTCTTTATGCTTGTATCATATTGTTTTGATTACTTATAGTAAGTTTTGAAATCAGGAAATGTGAGTACTCCAGTTTTGCTCTTTTTTAAAGATTGTTTTGGCTATTCAGGATCCCTTGAAAATCTATATGAATTTTAGAATGGATTTTTCTATTTCTTCAAAAAACATCATTGGGATTTTGATATGGATTGCATTGAATTGGTAGATTGCTTTGGGTGGTACTGTTATCTTAATAATGTTAATTCTTCCAGTAAATAAAGATGGGTTGTATTCTAATTTATTAATGTCTTTTTAAATTTCTTTCAGCAGTGTTTTTTAAATCTTGCACATCCTTGGTTAAGTTCTTTTCTAAGAATTTTATTCTTTTCAAGGCTATTGTAAATGGAATTGTTTCTGTAATTTCCTTTTCAGATTGTTCATCATTAATGTATAGAAATGCAACTAATTTTGTGTGTTAACTTTGTATCCTGCTACTTTGCTGAATTCATATATTCTGTCTTTTTACGGGAATCTTTAAGGTTTTCTACATATGAGATAATTCCTGGTGCTTCCTACTGTGCCATCTTCCCAGCATTCTCCCTTATCTTTATTATGAAGGAATTTAAGTTAACAGTTTTCCTTCATCATTTAAAATATGTTGTTCTATTGTTTTTTATCTTTCATAGTTTTATGAGAAGTATGCACTATGCTTCTATTTATTTCTGTGTAAATATGTGGGTTTTTTTTTTTTTTCTGACTACTTTTACAATTTTCCTCATCAGTTTTTCACCAGTTGGTTATAATAATCTTGATGCGGGATGTGTGCATGTATAAGTGTACTCTTATATTTATCCTTCATTGTACTTATTAAGATTCTTGTATCTTTTGATGCATAATTTTTATCAAATTGTGAAGATTTTTTTATTTACTCAGATTTTTTTTTCTGTTCCTCCTTTCTTTTTAGAACTCCAGTTACAAATGTATAATGCTGCTTGCTATAGTTTCACAGTTCATTTGGGTAGATTCTGTTGCTACATCTACAAATTCACTGATCTTTACATGATCTGTAATATCTAATCTGCTGCTAGTTTCATCCAGTAAAATTTTCATTTCAGTTGCTATATTTTTTCAGCTGTAGAATTTTTATTTTTTATATCTTATAGTTATATATTCATTATAATAATGTTTTCCTTCATATCTATTTTATACATTATCTATATTTTTATTTTACATGATTTAATACTCTGTTTACTAATTCTGACATTTTTTTTCATCTCCAAGTTTGCCTATATTGAGTAATTTTTCTAGTCATGGTTACATTTTCCTGGTTCCTTACATGTCTGGTAATTTTTATTTACATATTGGACATTGTTATTTACCATGTTGGGTGCTATATTCTTTTGTATTCTTTGAAAGATTTTGGACTTTTCCTAGTAGGCAGTTACTTGCAGATTAGTTTGATTCTTTGTAGGCTTATTTTCAAGTTCTTTGATGGGAGGCTCAAAAGTAATTCTAGTTCTGGCCTGTGTGGTTCAGTTGGTTGGGTGTCATCCCATGTATCAATAGGTTACCATTTCAATACCTGGTTAGGGTACATGCCCAGGTTGCGGGCTCCATCCCCAGTTGGGGGTATGTAAGAGGCAGCCGATTGATGTTTTGCTGTCACATTGATGTTTCTCTCTCTCTCTAAAAATTAATTTAAAATATTTTAAAAAGTAATTCTAGTTTTAAATTATTGCCATATCTAAGGTGTGGCTCTCTGGAGTCTCTAAAGGGTATGATGCAATTAGTAAAGGTCCACTCTCATTTTATGGACCTTGAATGATTCACGCCTCTTTATGAGTTCTGCAAATTTTTTGTCTTAGAAGTTTCTGGTAAAATGTTATTCTTGGAAGTTGTTCTTGGCAAACTTTATAGAGTATTACTCTGTACATCTGCACATTGATATTCAATCATATACTTAGGAACCTCTGTACATATTTACCTAGGTCAATCAAGATATCTCTCTCTCTCTCTCTCTCATAGCTTCATTCTCTATGGGACTCTAGCCCACAAATTCTAGCTGTCTTGACCTCTCCTTAACATGATCTCTCTCTCCTCGTTTCAGTGCTATAGCTGGGTATGTTTCAGGTTTCCCCTCCCTGTGCCATGGTCCTGTATTCACCTGCGAAAAGGAAGCCTGGGTAATGGTAGAGCTTATTTCATCTCTTTGTCTTTTCTGAGATCATCATACTGTGCGCTGTTGTCCGGTGGCTGAAAAAACTATTTCCCTCATTTTGTCCAATTTTGTAGTTGCTTATGGGCAGGAAGCTAAGTCTCAACCCTGTTTCTCCTTCGTGGCCACTACAGGGTTCTTTTCATTGGTATTTCAATGGAAAAGAAGACAGTTTTTCATAAAAGCAGAGATTCTTCAAGGCAAATAAGGGAACCAGGAACTTTTCTAATGATACCATCTGATGTGAAGGGTCTAGGACCAGAAATACTAAGGGCAGGTTCCTACCTGGGAAATGGGTCAGAAAAACACAGGAAAATTGGTGGATACTTGCTTAGCATAGTTCTGGGACCTCAGGGCCTTTCCCTAGCACCACCCCTCTCACTCTTGGGTCACTACTGTACCTGCTGTTTTCTTGATGCCAGAAAACACCTGGATAGGGATGCTACTCTTTCACCATCCTTGATGTGAGACATCACAAAAGATTGAGCCCTAGGGCAAAAAAATATGGGTGTCAAAGTGTAAATGACTGGTACTTAAGCCTTTGATGAGATTTGGGAGTTGGTAAGGAACCCAAGTAAAAGTGATTTTGATAGTCTTTCTGAGAACTTTTGTGTGCCAAGGTGGCTGAGTTCAGCCTGTCCAACACTTCCCCTCTTTTCCCCCTCTACCTGCAGTATTGATGGGGTGCCTTTTCTCATGCATGACCATGACCTGAGAAGAACAACCAATATCATGGAGGTCATGCCAAATTCATCCCGCATACAAAGTTCCTTCTTCTATTGGAGTTTCTTGTCAACTCTGAATGCTGGCAAATGGTTTGTAGACTCATGGGTAAGACATTCCCCATTGCAACAATCCTGTATTGGTTCCCTCTCCTGTGTAAGGTCATGTGCTGGTCCTGGAGATAAAGGCTTTAGATGAAGAGTCAAGCATATACACAATTTCATTCCAATTTGATAGCAGGATTATAAGCATTGGCAGGAGGGCTTTTTCAGTAATGCTATCTTTCTGCAATCACTGGAAATTCTGAAGACCAACTTGTAAACTTACATTTGCTATTTAATTCCCTTTTACCCAAACATTTTATAAACTTTTATAGTGTGCCCACCATGTACATTATACTTTCCTTGGTATATTGAGTGGCTCATAATCATAAATGAGGCAGACTAGAAAACTTATTCTTGATTCCATCTTCTTACTGTTCAACAAATATTTACTCAGTACCTATTGGATACTATACACACAGAATACAATGGTGAATAAACACACATACAGCCTTAATGGAGTTCACATGCTAGTTTATAAATCAGGTAATTATAATACATTGTGATAAGTGCTAAACTAGAGTTAAATTTTCAGGTTGCTCAGGAGCACAAAGAAAATTTTCTAACTCAGGCTGATGGATGGGTTAGGGATTCTGGAACAAGATATAGGCTAATAAAGGTGTGGTAAAATATAAAGCATGTGTTGTGTACAGTGTAATTTTGAGGTAAGAGTGAATGTTTCTACCTGAGATAGCTGGAGAATACTTTATGTAAAAGTATCATTTTAGCTGAGGGAATATAATTTCTAAGGGGAACCATGGGCAATGATGGGGGTGTGTTCAGAAATTATAGTGTATTGGAGCCAGAGGAAATGTGTGTGTGTGTGTGTGGGGGGGGGAATAATCTGGGAAAACGTTGAGAGCAAATTGTAGCAATGCTTAAAAAACAAGTTAGAGTTTAAGAATTTTTTGAATTTTTTAAAGTGGGTAAAATAAAATGTCAAATTTGCATTCAATGAAAGTCAAGCCTGCCTTTTCAAGATAAATTAAAGAAAACAAAACAACTTACATTTTTCAGCTTAATTGTATATGTAGGGGAATCCATGTGACTGAGGTTTTACCAATCAGATACACTAATTTGAGACTTAACTTTGGAAATAAACATCAGAGCAGGACAGCCAGCAGGCTCACATTGCTGGCACCTGTGGAGCAGAGCACATGCCCTGGGATCAGCTGTGGTAGTCGCTGTCTTAGCAGGTAATAGTGTAATTAGGAAAATAAATATTAACATATTTTTTAAATTATGCACTATGAGTGGAATGAAATTTTATTTATATTTAGTGTTCATCCTGAAGACTTATTTTATCCTTTTTCATGTAAAAATAGTGAAAAGTGAAGAACTATATAAGGAGGGACTTATCCACTTCAGGTTCATTCTTTTAACTTAAGGGATAATCGAAAGTAAATTTTTTATTACTGGGTCTCTTCAGAAAATGTGTTCTCATAGTTCTCATAGAACCTATAAATGCTGGTTCTACATGTGAAAAAAATGAGATCCCTTGATATTCCAGGTGTCTGCATATATAGGCCCTTTCTGTGTCTCATCATACATGAATAAATAGACACATACAAACTGGAGATGCTCCATTAAAAAATATATATTGGATTAATTAGTTATAGTTAATGTGTTGGCAAATGTGTGTTCCAGATGAAAAGGCTATTATATCTGATGTATAATATATGGTTCATAAAAGTTACTTACTGTAAATGCTAGGGTTGGGTACATTACTCTAATACATTTTGGTGGATTTTTTTTTTTTAGGATTAATAGCTTTATTTTAGCATACTTAGCCAGTATGTTCACAGTGTTTAGTTATACTATTACTATGGCTACTGAGGACTATCCTGAAACCTGGGGTTCAAATATGGTTATTTAATCCTCACCTAAAGATATGTTTATTACAACAGAACTCATATGCATGTATGCATGAACAATGGGCATGGACAACAAAGCTGGGGACAAGGTGGGGAGTGGGGGGGGTTATCAGTTGGGGAAAAAGGAGAAACATCTGTACCAAAAATAAATAAATTAATAATACAAAATATGTTTATTGATTTTTAGAAAGAGAGAGAGGATCATCCATGTGAGAGAGAAACATTGATCAGTTGCCTCCCGTACACGCCCTGGCCAGGTATCGAACCTGCAACCTTTCCGTGTATGGGATGATGCTCCAACCAACTGAGCCACACTGGCCAGAGCCAAATATTGTTATTTAAGGAGCTTTAATTTTAGGTTTGACTGTGAAGATTTCTTTGCTTGCATGCTCTGTGCCCAGAGGTGGTTGAAGTGGTGTTGGCATGTGATTTAAAAGATTTGGCTGTTTGGATAATTTTTGTTAAACAAAAAAATTGTTTATTTGTTAAACAAAAAAATTGTTTCTTTGTTTTGTTTTGTGGGTATTCTTGTTGTTCTTCACTAGATGGGTATACTTATGGATTGATGATGGTGGTCAGTTGATAATTATTTTTTGGTTATATTTATTATTCTTGACATTACTTATGAAAATTAAACAGTTCATCTCATCAATAACAAAATAAAAACAGATACAGAACTTCTAGGCATTATTTCTGGAAGTTTAGCTGCATTCTTGTTTCTCCAGCAAAACCAACATTTCTATTTTTTTTAATGTTTCTTATTGATTATTATTATTTTTTAAATTAATTAATTAATTTATTTTTGTTACAGATGTTTCTCCTTTTCCCCCCACTGATTCTTCCTTCCCCCTGCCTCCCTGCCCTGTCCCCAGCTTTGTTGTCCATGTTCACTGTTTATGCATACATGCATATAAGTTCTGTGGTTTATCTCTCCCCCACCATCCCCTCTTCTGGGGATTGTCAGTCTGTACCCCACTTCTATGTCTCTGGGACTGTCACATTCCTCAGACTGTTATGTTCATTGTATTCCACAAATAAGTGAGATCATATGATACTTATCTTTCTCTGTTTGGCTTGTTTCGCTTAGGATAATACTTTCCAGGTCCCTCCATGTAGTCTCAAAGGATAAGAGATCTTTCTTTCTTACAGCTGCATAGTATTCCATTGTGTATATGTACCACTGCTTTTTTATCCATTTGTCTACTGATGCACACTTGGGCTTTTTCCAGATCTTAGCTATTGTAAATAGTGCTGCTATGAACATGGGGGTACATATATTCTTTCTGATTGGTGTTTTAGGCTTCTTAGTGTATATTACTAGAAGCGGGATCACTGAGTCAAATGGAAGTTCAATTTTTAATTTTTTGAGGTAACACCATATTGTTTTCCGTAGTGGCTGCACCAGTCTGCATTCCCACCAGCAGTGTATAAGAGTCCCCTTTTCTCCACACCCTCGCCAACACTTGTTGTTTGATGATTTGTTGATGGCGGCCATTCTGACAGGTGTGAGGTGATACCTCATTGTTATTTTAATTTGCATCTCTCTGATGATTAGTGATGATGAGCATTTCTTCATATGTCTCTTAGCCATTTGTATGTCCTGTTTGGAGAGGTGTCTATTTAGCTCCTCTGCCCATTTTTTAATTGGGTTCTTTCTCTTCCTTTTGTTGAGTTGTATGAGCAAACTATATATATTGGAAATTAACCCCTTATCTGATATATCATTGGCAATTATGCTCTCCCATACAGTGGGTTACCTTTCTCTTTTGATGATTGTATCTTTCGCTGTGCAGAAGCTTTTGAATTTAATGTAGTCCCATGTGTTCATTTTCTCCTTTGTTTCTATTGCCTTAGGTGATGTATCAGTGAAAATTCTGCTGCAGATGATGTCTGAAATTTTGTTGCCTACAGTTTCTTCTAGGATTTTTATGGATTCGTGAGTCACATTTAAGTCTTTTATCCATTTTGAGTTTATTCTTGTGTATGGTGTAAGTTGATGGTCTAGTTTCATTTTTTTGCATGTAGTTGTCCAATTTTCCCAACACCATTTATTAAAGAGGCTTTCCTTACTCCACTGTATGCTCTTGCCACCTTTGTCAAATATTAATTGAGCATATTGCCTTGGGTCCATTTCTGGGTTCTCTGTTTTGTTCCACTGGTCTATATGCCTGTTCTTGTGCCAGTACCAGGCTGTTTTGATTATGGTGGCTTTGTAGTATAACCTGAAATCTGGTAATGTGATCCCTCCAACTTTGTTCTTCTTTTTCAAGATTGTTGTGACTATTTGAGGTCTTTTTTGGTTCCATATGAACTTTTGAAGCATTTGTTCTACTTCTGTGAAGTATGTCATTGGTATTTTTATGGGGATAGCATTGAATCTATAGATTGCTTTGGGTAGTATGGGCATTTTAATTATGTTAATTCTTCCAATCCATGAACAGGGTATGTGCTTCCACTTTTTTATATCTTCCTCTATTTCATTTTTCAATGACCTGTAGTTTTCTGCGAATAGGTCCTTTATTTTTTTGGTTAAGTTTATTCCTAGGTATTTTAATTTTTTTTGCCTCAATGGTAAATGGGATTGTTTTTCCAGTTTCTCTTTCTGTGAGTTCATTTTTGGTGTATAAGAATACCATTGATTTCTTGACGTTAATTTTGTATCCTGCTACTTTGCCAAATTCATTTATTAAGTCTAGTAAATTTATTTATTTATTTTTTATCCTCGCCCGAGGACATTTTTTCCATTTTTTGTTCAGGTAGAGTGGGAGGGAGAGAGGAAGAGAGAGAAAGAGAGAAACATTGACGTGAAAGGGACACATCGAGTGGCTGCCACCCGCACAACCAACCAGGGCCGGGGACAAACTGCAACCGCGGTATATGCCCTTAGCGGGAACCAAACCCGGGTCTCTCTGGACCGCAGGCCGATGCTCTAACCGCTGAGCCAAACCAGCCAGGGCAAGTCTAGTAAATTTTTGATGGAGCCTTTGGGGTTTTCTATGTATAGTATCATGTCATCTGCGAATAATGACAGTTTCAATTCCTCCTTTCCAGTTTGGATCTCTTTTATTTTTTCTTCATGTCTGATTGCTGTGGCTAAGACTTCCAGTACTATGTTAAGTAAGAGTGGTGAAAGTGGGCATCCTTGCCTTGTTCCTGTTCTTAAGGGAAATGCTTTTAGTTTTTGCCCATTGAGTATGATGTTGGCTGTAGGTTTTTCATATATGGCCTTTATTATGTCGAGATATGATCCCTCTATTCCCAGATTGCTGAGCATTTTTATCAGAAATGGATGCTGGATTTTGTCAAAGGCTTTTTCGGCATCTATTGATATTATCATGTGGTTTTTATTTTTCATTTTATTTATATGGTGTATCACATTTATTGATTTGTGAATATTGTACCAGTCTTGCATCCCTGGGATGAATCTCACTTGGTCATGGTGAATAATTTTTTTGGTGTACTGCTGGATCCGATTTGCTAGTATTTTGTTCAGGACTTTGGCATCTATGTTCATCGGGGATATTGGCTTGTAGTTTTCTTTCTTTGCAGTGTCTTGTTCTGGTTTTGGATATAGAATTATGCTGGCTTCATAAAACGAGTTTGGAAGTCTTCCTTCTTCTTGAATTTTTTGAAATAGTTTGAGGAGAATGGGTGTTAGTTCTTTGAATGTTCGGTAAAACTCCCCCGTGAAGCCATCCGGGACTGGGCTTTTGTTTGCTGGGAGAGTCTCGATTACATCTTCAATTTCTTTTATTGTTATTGGTCTGTTCAAGTTTTCCATCTCTTCCTGGTCCAGTTTTGGGAAACTATGTGTTTCTAGAAATGTGTCCATTTTGCTTAGATTGTCGAATTTGTTGCCATAGAATTTGTTGCCATAGAATTGTTCATAGTAGTTGTTAACGATCTTTTGTATTTCTGTGGTGTCAGTTGTTACTTCTCCTCTTTCATTTCTGATTTTGTGTATTTGGGTTCTCTCTCTTTGTTTCTTGGTGAGTCTAGCTAAGTATCCATCAATCTTGTTTATCTTTTCGAAAAACCAGCTCTTTGTTTCATTGATCCTTTGAATTGTTTTTTTGGTCTCTATGTCATTTATTTCTGCTCTGATCTTTACTATTTCCTTTCTTCTACTTGCTCTGGGGTTTTCTTTTTGTTTGCTCTCTAGTTCTTTAAGTTGTGAGGTTATATAGTTTATTAGAGATTTTTCTTGTTTTTGAGGTAGGCCTGTAGTGCTATGAACTTCCCTCTCAGAACTGCTTTTGCTGCATCCCATAGATTTTGTGTTGTTGTGTCTTCATTTTCATTGGTTTCCAGGAAGTTTTTAATTTTTTCCTTGATCTCCTTGGCAACTCATTCATTGTTTAAAACATGCTATTTAGCCTCCATGTGTTCAAATATCTTTGCATGCTTTTGTTGCAATTGATTTCTAGTTTCATGCCATTGTGATCTGAGAAGATGCTTGATATGATTTCAATCTTCTTGAACTTGTAGAGACTTAGTTTGTGTCCTAACATGTGGTCTATATTTGAGAATGTTCCTTGTGCACTTGAGAAAAATGTGAATTCTGTAATTCTCTGTAGATATCTATTAAATCCATTTGGTCTAGTGCTTCATTTAGAGTCTCTGTTTCCTTGCTAATATTTTGTCTATAGGATCTATCCAGTGATGTCAGCGGGGTGTTGAAGTCCCCTGCTATGATTGTATTGCTATCGATTTCTCCTTTGAAGTCCTCCAGAAGTTTTTAAATATATTTTGGTGCTCCTGTATTGGGTGCATATATGTGTATCAAGGTTATATCTTCCTGTTGGAGAGATCCTTTCAATATTATGCAGTGGCCTTCTTTGTCTCTAGTTATGGCCTTCATTCTGAAGTCTATTTTATCAGATATGAGTATTGCTACCCCAGCTTTTTTTTCCTTTCCGTTTGCTTGGAAGATTGTTTTCCATCCCTTCACTTTCAACCTATGTGAGTCTTTTGTTGTGAGGTGGGTCTCTTTTAAACAAATATATATGAGTCATGCTTTCTTATCCAATCAGCTACTCAGTGTCTTTTTATCGGAGCATTCAATCCATTTACATTTAAGGTAATTATTGATATGTACTTATTTATTGCCATTTTTGTTTAGTGTGGTTCTCTTTTTCTTCCCATTTCTCCTGCTAATTACAGCAGTCCTTTTAACATTTTCTTGCAGTGCTGGTTTGGTGCTAATGTATTCCCTTAGCCTTTTTTTTGTCTGGGAAGCTCTTTATTTGACCTTCTATTTTGAATGATAGCCTTGCTGGGTAGAGTAGTCTTGGATTCAGATCCTTGTTTTTCATGACCTTGATTACCTCATGCCATTCCCTTCTGGCCTGTAGTGTTTCTGTTGAGAAGTCAGCTGAGAGCCTTGTGGGGTTTCTTTTGTAGGGAACCTGTTGCTTATCTCTTGCTGCTTTTAGGATTCTCTCTTTGTTTTTAATTTTTGGCACTTTGATTACTATGTGTCTTGGTGTGGGCCTGTTTGGGTACTTCTTACTTGGGGCTCTCTGTGCTTCTTGAACTTGAATGCCTTCTTCCTTCACCAAATTAGGGAAGTTTTCTGTCACTATTTCTTCAAATATATTTTCTAACCCTTGCACATTTTCTTCTTCTCTGGGGACTCCTATGATACGAATATTATTACGTTTCCAGTTGTCCCACAGTCCTCTTATGCTGTTTTCCTGTTTTTAAATTATTTTTTCCTTTTGGTTTTCTGATTGGTTGAGTTTTTCTACCCTCTCTTCTAATTCACTGATCCAGTCCTCAGCTTCCTCTGCTCTGCTATTTAGACTTTCCAATATTTATTTCTGATATGTTCTTTATTTCTGATATGTCATTCTTCATTTCTTCTTGGTGGTTTTTAATTTCCAACTGGTTGATTTTCAACATTTCTATGTCTTTTTACTCATGGTGCTCATGTCCTTACAATGCTGTTGAGCTTCCTCAAGATCATGGCTCTGAATTCTAGTTCTGTTAACTTGCTTAACTGCGCCTCATCTTTGGTGGAGGTCTCTTGTTCTTTTATTTGGCTTTTGTTTCTTTGTTTCACCATGTTCGCTGTCACAGTGGGCTTTGGAGCCTGCCACATTTTCTCTGTGGGTGTTGGTGTTCTGCTGTTTGTGGCTCCCTCTCCTGGGCTTGGATGAGGCATGGAGGACCCACCTTAAACACCACTGTCAAGTCTTACTTTCCTGGTTAGAGTTGCTAGCCTAAGGAATGGTAGTTATCCTCTAGCTTTTGCCTAGAGGCTATTAGTAGTGGTCACCTGAAGAACCTTGATTTCTGAGTTGAATGAAAAACTCCCTCAGGTGCTCAGTGTAAGAGGATTCCCTGAGGGTGTGGCAGATGCTGGTTGTTAGTGGGCCTCAATTAGCATTTCAGTGGCCCACAGGGTGGGGTTGAATTTCCGAGGGAAGGAGTAAGATGACCGTAGTCCTGCATGGCTGCAACTCAGCAAAAGCTCTGAGCATCCTCCAAATCCCGAGTGTCCCCACACAGTTCCAGTTCATTCTGCCCTTCCTCTGCTGGAGCCTAAGGTGAGTGGCTGCTGCTAATTTAGCCTCTGTCCCAGCTCTGCGCTGTGGAGCCGCTTGGGAGTGTATCTCGTGGGCTTTGCTCCCAGCTAAGGGCGCCGTTCCCAGCTGAGGCCGCAGGTCCCAGCCGAGGGCGCAGCTCCTTGCTGAGGGTGCAGCTCCCAGCCTAGGGCACAGGTCCCAGCCGAGGCTCCCGCAGCTCCCAGCTGAGGGTGAAGCTCCCAGCTGAGGCCGCAGGTCCCAGCCAAGGCCGCCGCAGCTCCCAGCCAAGTCCGCTGCAGCTCCCAGCCCAGGCCGCTGAGGACCGTGGGCTCTAGCATCTTTGCAAGCCTACCAGGATTGAGTCAGTGTCCCTGGTTATGTGGTCTTCCAAACTGCTTTTCGGTTGCCTTTTCCTGATGATTTGTCTTTATTTTCGTTGTAATTTCAGTTTGGTCCTGGGAGATTGTCTGTGTAGCTTCCATTCACTGGGCCGCCATTTTCAGTCTCCCAAATTCCCTGTGTTCTTAACATGTCTGTTTTGTGGACTCTCAGGGAGAAAACACCTACTAGAAGGGCTCCTGGTGGCTAACTGGGCTCAAATTTTAAAAACGGAGCCTAGCGGCCATTACTACACAGGGCCTCTCACCAAACTGTGCTCCAAGAGAGGCCTGCACTGCCTGTGTCCTGCCCCTGAGCCCGTCCTCAGAGAGGAGTCCGTGCAATCCTATTTCAAACAGTAGGCCTGAGGCTCTCCCCATCCAACTAGAGATGTCTTGATTGTTTTTTTAGAGAGAGAGGAAGGGAGAGAGAGATAGAAACATCGATGTGCGAGAGAAACATCAATAGGCTGCCTTCTGCACACCCTCTACTGGGGATGGAGTCCACAACCTGCACATGTGCCCTGACCGGGAATCAAACTGGGACTTCTCTGTCCATTGGATGATGCTCAATCCACTGAGCCACACTGGCCAAGCCAAAATCAACATTTCTGTGGAGCTTTCTTACGTCCTTCTGTGGAAGTATATTTCTCAAATTTCAAATGAAATTTGTGAGCATGAGAACAAGTTTTATTTAGCACATTAATTAGGGAACAAGCAGGATGACTAAACCCACACTTAAAAGAGAAGTGAGACACCAACATACATGTAAGTCAGTGCAACAAGAAAATGCTGAAAGCAGATTGCTAAATTAGATACCAACCTAGTATATTAAGCTGGTTAATAATGCCAATAAAACCATACCTTTGGAGTTAACTTCTCTACCAGACAAAAATAATTTGCAAATGACAGCATTGTCACAAAAAGTAGAGACTCAGCAAAAATGTTTGTACCTGAATTCTGAGGAATCAGTGAGATCAAGATACTAAATACAAAGACTATTTTGCACAAGCGTAAGAGCTAGAGAAAAGTCTAGAGAGAATGTGTTTTCTTATATCCCCATGAGAAAGCAGAAATTTAACAATAGTACCAACAAAATTCCAAAATAAGGACACATGATTAGATTGCCCTCATCAGTATAGTTAATATCCTGCTATATCTTGGGTTATCACTGTGTTTTCACAATGTTATTTGTTCCTGTTATAAATTGAATCTTATAATTCCTGACTTAGTCCCCTAATACAGATGGATTGGTATTTACTTGAGATGGCATTGTCAGCTTACACTGGGAAGCCTGTTTCCATGAGTTAATTCCTTGCAGTATCAATTGATAAGAGTATCTGTTATAGTCCTTTTAACCAAGATTCTATTTCTGATCTATATCTTATAGAAAAGACCTTTAGGCAAGCATGGGAATAAAGCAGAAACCACTTGATAATGAAGCTGAATTCACCTAGCTAATTTTTTATAGTAAACAACAATATCAAAAAAGAGGAGAGCCCTGGCCAAGTGGCTCAGTTAGTTGGAGCATCGTCTTGTACACCAAAACGTTGCAGGTTTGATTCTTGGTCAGTGCACATACTGAGGTTGCGGGTTTGATCCCTGCTTGGGGCATGTACGGGAGGCAACTGATCAATGTTTCTCTCTCTCTCTCTCTCTCTGCCTTCCTCTCTCTAAAATCAATAAAACATCCTCAGGTGAAGATTTAAAAAGAATAAAATACTCTCTCTCTATTTTTTTAATCCTCAATGACATTTTTTGTTCAGATAGAGTGGGAGGGAGAGTGAGGAAGAGAGAGAGAGAGAGAAACATTGATGTGAAGGGAAGACATCGAGTGGTTGCCACCTGCACGACCCACCCAGGGCCGGGGACAAACTGCAACTAAAGTACGTGCCCTTAGCAGGAACCGAACCCAGGTCTCTCTGGACTGCAGGTCGAAGCTCTAACCGCTGAGCCAAACCAGCCAGGGCAAAATACTCTATTAATAGAATATAATACATAACTATTTTTAAAAGACTTGGTTTGTGCTCCTTAAGGGTAAGAACACATTATGGACACTGAGAACAGTAACAGATATCCTGGTATATATATATTTTTAATCTTCACCCAAGGATATTTACCCAATTATCTTCAGATAGGGAGGAGGAAAAGAGGGGGAGGGAGAGAGAAACATTGATGTGAGAGAGACACATTGATTGGATGCCCCCTGCAAAGCCCCCACCAGGGCTGGGGACTGAACTGCAACCAAGGTATGTCCTCTTGACCAGAACCAAACCTGCAACTATTTGGTCCGTGGGCCGACGTTCTAACCACTGAGCCAAACCAGCCAGGGCTCTCCTGGTATTTTTAACCTATTTTTTTTTTAAACTTCAAAGATTATCAAACTCTGAAACATTTATATTAGTTTTTCACCTGCAGAATATTAACAAGGAAGGTAGAGGCTTCCTTTTTATATTATGCAACTCCTGCCATATTGAGGGGCTTACTAAACAGGCAGTTTTTATAATAATATTGAGCTATGTGAAGCATGGACATTTCTGTTTCTGGCTATGACAAGTCACAAGTACTGGACATGTCCTCCTGCTGTAAACGACTAGAAAACCAGATAAAAATAGTTGGAACAACTGTTCTCTGATACTGGACAGCAGGCAGTGCAAAGCTATGATCCATGAGAGAAGTGAGTAAATGAAGAGAGTCTAGTGCTTTATCTCACGTTCTGCCTGTAGGCACTTTCCAGCCATCACATAGCAGGAGAAACCTAAGAAGAGCGTGGCCGAACTGTAGAATTGAGGAGAGACTGGATTTGGGGGAGGTTAAGGTGCCTGGAATTTCCAGGGGAAAATATCAAAAGGGAGAGATAAGCAACTCCAGAAATCTACATAGGAGCCAGCTTGAGTATGTTGCTGACATCTAAGGTGCACACAAATAGGTGAAGCTCCCAAGGCTGAGTAATGTGGTGCTAGAGCTGGCTTTTCTGCCATGGTGTCCTCTTGAAACCCCTCTACCTTCAGTATTTTGTGGAAGACTAGATTTTTTGTTGTTGTTGTTCAGATAGAGTGGGAGGGAGAGAGAGGAAGAGAGAGAGAGAGAAACATCAATGTGAAAGGGACACATGAGTGGCTGCCACCCACATGACCAACCAGGGCCGGGGACAAACTACAACCAAGGTACGTGCCCTTAGCGGGAACCAAACCTGGGTCTCTCTGGACTGCAGGCCCACGCTCTAACCGCTGAGCCAAACCGGCCAGGGCGGAAGACTAGATTTTAACAGGGTGGCCCTGATACTAGACCTCCTTCTACTGGAAGGTTGGAAATTGGTCTAAACAGGAATAGGTTGTAGGTGAAAGGTGCAGGGGGGAAGCCAAGATTAGGTGTGGGTTGTCTCTATGTGTCACCAAAGGTTCCTGTGCCAGACCTATAATCCCAGGGTTTGGGACTCACATTACATATCAGATCCATCCCTCACTGGTTTGGGCTAGGCCTACCATGCACAACAAAGGTATGTGTGTGTGTGTATGTGTTTGTAAAAATATAAGTTGGTCAAGATAGCTTTTAAGAACAAATACCTCTCTACCCATCTTGTGCTGCCCAGGGATGGATATGTGAAGCAATGACTAAATTCCTTAATCTTTAAAAATTCTTTGTTTTTCTTCCTTGGCTACCAGAGAGACCATAAGTGATGGCTTCTTTGTGGTGCCCAGAGTCAGTATCCTGTCCTGCTGCAGCAGTAATTAGTGTCATAGTAACTAAAGGAGAAATGCGGGTTTCATTTACATGCTGTGAAAGCACCGAAAACCTGCCTCACTGTGTTGAAATGAGGCAAATGCAATAGAATGCATTGGGTGATATGTGTTTGATCCTGGGTTCTTGTCTCCCCCAGTTGCTGCCCCCCTAGTTATTGTATTTGTCTTGGCTTTGTAGGACTTCACAGTAGCTGATTTGGTGATTGCTAGGTGACCTAGTTTGTGTAAATGTGTTGGTCTTTCTCCATGTTCTTTTTTTTTTTCTTTACCCGAGGATATTTTTGCATTTATCTTCAGATAGAGTGGGAGGGAGAAAGGGAGGAAGAGAGAGAGAGAAACATCAACATGAGAGAGACACATCGATTGGTTGCCACCTGCATGACCCCAACTGGGGCTGGGGACAAACTGCAACTGAGATGTATGCCCTTAGCGGGAATCAAACACCAGACTCCCTGGTCCACGGACCGATGCTCTAACTGCTGATCCAAACCAGCCAGGGCTCTCCATGTTCTTTTGGGGTTTTATTGTTTACAAACCTCTTTTTGTATTGAGAAAAATAATAGCCAAAACATCTTTGACAAAAGTTTCTGCACAAGGCTAAAAGGATCTGAAACATAGCTTGGAGACCCCTGTTCTTAAAGTGGGGGTCTTGAACCATCCTTCCTTTTGTTTCCTCTTCCCCTATGTCCTATTTTGGACAAGATCTTCTGTCCTAAAAACTTGATGTCTACCCTGTTTCTTCCGTCTGCACCCCCCCCCAAAAGCCCAATATCCACACACATACATATTTAATGTGTGGGTTGTCACCTCATCTATTAAATGATTTGTGAAAAAATCTTGAAGAAGCTAAGAATACTCCATTCCTTCCCAATATCCTGAGTCAAGACCATTCCTTGATGTGTGATTCATACCAAAAACACTTAGATGCTATATTCTAATCTCTCATTCTAGGGTAGAGAAAAGCAATGAAGGTGCCTTTCATTTTGAAAGTGGGGTTGGGAGACCAAGAAAGGGAAGATGAAAGTATATCTAAATCACTCGGGAACTTTTATGCAGGTGCAAAAAATTTATGTCAAAGTAGCCATAAGATTGTTTAATAGGAGACAGACGAATGTAACTCCATGTTTACTGCTAGAAACCAAAGCTTTGTGTGAAATCTTGAATTTATGGGGTAGGAGGGAGTGAGGATAGGAAAGCATGTACCTGTATGTTCTTCCCCTGATTATTTCTCATTTCTGAACTGCAGGAGACTGAGCCCCCTTGGGCTTTGGTGACTTCCATCACTGGGGGAACTGTTTATTGGATGGTTGATTTTGCAGTGCCCGGGGACTCCACTTGCTATCTATCATTTTGTGAAACACATGCTGACTTTTTTCCTTCCCCTTTTCCCTGGGAAAATAAAATGAATGAATAAAGATTTATCCTACTGAAAAATAAAGATATAAAAAGGACCAATAGAATTTCTAGAACTGAAAATCTACAATATCTGAAATTAAACATTTACAAGATTTTCATGAGGGCTATTGGTCTACAGTTTTCTTTTATATGGTTTTGGTATTATGGTAATGCTGACCTCATAAAATGAATTGAAATGTTCTGTCCTTTTTTATTTCCTGGAAGAGATTGTTCAGAATTGGTATTATTATTTCTTCCTATGTATTTGGTACAGTTTAACAGTGAACACACCTGGGCCTAGAGTTTTGTTTGTTGAAAGGTTTTTACTTATAAATTCAATTTCATGGATAGATATAGAGCATTCTTTCTGAGTAGCTATTGATCATTTGTGTCTTTTTTTAAATTTTTTTATTTTCCTTTATTGATTTTGGAGAGAGAGGAAGGGAGAGGGAGAGAGAGATAGAAACAATGATGAGAGAGAACATTGACTGGCTGCCTCCTGCATGCTCCTCACTGGGGATCAGGCCCACAGTTTGGGCATGTGTCCTAATTGAGAATCTAACCGGTGACCTCTTGGTGCATGGGTCGATGCTTAACCACTGAGCCACACCAGCCAGACCATTTGTGTCTTTTGAGGACTTGGTCTATATCATCTAAGTTTTGAAATATGGACATAGAATTGTTAATATTTTTATTATTCTTTTACTGATAGTGGGATTGGTGGTTATATTCTCTTTTATTTTTGATTTTCATAATTTCTAATTTTCTCCCCTCCACCTCTTCTTTTCAGCTGGCTAGAGAAATATCAATTGTTTTGATCCTGTCAGAGATACAGTGTTTGGCTTCATTGATTTCTCTATTGTTTTTGTTAATAATTTCTTTGATTTTTGCTCAAATCTTTATTATTTTTTCTTTTGTTTGCTGTGGATTTGATTTTATGTTTTCTTTCTACTTTGCTAAAGTGGAAACTTAGGTTACTGATTTTAGATATTTTTTCTTTCTATTATAAGCATATAATACTATACATTAACCTCTAAGTACTGCTTCAATTTCATCTTGTGGATTTTGATATGTTACATTTTAATTTTTTGTTTCATTCAAAATATTTAAAAATTTCCCTTGAGCCTTCTTTTTTGACTCATGGATTATTAAGAAATGGTTTTTTTGACTTTCCAAATGTTCATGGATTTTCCAGTTATCTATTCATTTTTGATTTCTAGTTTAATTTTGTTTGAGTCTAAGTGCATACTTTGTATGATTTTTGTTCTTTCATATTTATTAAGTTTACTTTTGTGGTCCAGAAAATGGCCTATCTTAATGTTCCAAGTGCATATGAAAGGAATGTGTATTCTGCAGTTGTTCAGTAGAGTGTTCTGTAAATGTCATTAGGTCAAATGGGTTAATAATGTTGTTCAGGTTGTCTCTGTCCGAATGTGTATTTTGCAGTTGTTTGGTAGAATATCCTATAAATGTCATTAGGTCAAGTTGGCTAATAATGTTGTTCAAGTTGTCTCTGTCCTTACGGATTTTCTATCTATTTGTTTTATCAGTTAGAGAGAGAGGATTAATGAAGTCTTCAGGCATAATTGTTGGTTCATCTATTTTTCTTTTAGATCTTTTAGGTATATCCGTTGTGTATCAGGTATTTTGAAGGTCTTTGGTTAAAGAGCATACACATTTAGGATTGCCCCCTTTTAAGGGTGTGTGGTAGGCAGAAGAATGGCTTTCTGAAGATGGCCATGCCTTAATTTCTGAAACATATAAATATGTGATTGTTCATGGTAAAATGGTCTTTGCAGATGTAAATGAAGTTATGGGCCCTTTGATGAAGAGATTATTCTGGATTATCTGGGTGGGTCCAATCTAATCATGAGTCCTAAAAAAGAAGAGAAACTTTCCTAGCTGCAGTAGGAGAGATGCAATAATGGAGACGAGGCAGGAGAGATTGGAAGCATTAGAGAAACTCAACCCACCATTGATGGTTTTGAATATGGGTGAAGCAAAAGAATGCAGGTATGGCCTTTAGAAGATGGAGATGGCTCTTAGCTGAGAGAGAACAAGGAAATGAGGACCTCAGTCCTATAAGCATAGAGAACTGAATTCTTCCAACAACCCGAATGAGCAGCAAGTGAATTCTCCCTTCCCAAAAGACGCCAGAAAAGAACCCAGCCCTGGAGCACCTTGATTTTAGGCAAGTGAGACCCATATAAGACTTCCAAAATTCAAAACTATAAATATAATGTATTTATATTTTTTAAGCTACTAAGTTTGTGGATTTTGTCACAGTAGCAATAGAAAACTAATCATGATATAATACCCCTCTTCATCCATAATAATAATAACTTACGAAAATAGAAGATACTTCAACAAAATATTAGCATCTCAAATCTATGATTATATAAAGAAGAGAATAATATCATGATCAAGTGGGGTTTATTCTGGGAGTGTAAGACTGATTGACCCAACATTCAAAAATCAGTCCATGTAATTTACCATATTAATAATTTAAAGAAAAACTATGCAATAAATTAATGCAGCAAAAGCTTTTGACAGCATTCAACAAAAATTCCATTTGTGATTAAAAACTCTCAGCAAACTATGAATAGAAGAGGACCTCTTTAAAATAGCCCAGGGGACCTGGCTGGTTTAGCTCAGTGGTTAGAGTGTCGGTCTGCAGATTGAAGGGCTGTGGGTTTGATTCCTGGTAAAGGGCACATACCTGGGTTGCAGATTCGATCCCAGGCTCTGGTTGGGGTTATATGGGAGGCAACCAATTGATGTGTGTCTCTCGTGTTGATATTTCTCTCACTCTCTCTCCATCCCTCCCTTCCACTCTATCTAAAAAGCAATGGGAAAATATCCTTGGGTGAGGACAAAATAAATTAATTAATTTAATTTAAATAACACAGGAGAACTTTTAAAATCCTACAGCGAACATCATTTTTCTTCTTCTTTTTTTTTAAACAAAAACTTGAAAATGATGAAAAAGTTTTCTGAACCTAAAGTTTATATTTTCACTAAGGCTAGCTTTAAAAAAATTGTAGTTTTTTGGCATTTGGAAATTATCTTTTTAAAACCTACCAAAACAGCCTTGGCCAGTGTGCTCAGTTAGTTGAAGCATCAGGGTTCGATTCCCTGTCAGGTCACATACGTAGGTTGCAGGTTCAATCCCTGGTCAGGGTGCCTGTACTAGGCAACTGATCGATGTGTCCTCTCATATTGTTGCTTCTCTTTCTCTCTCTCTTTCCCATCATCTCTTAAAAAAAAAAAAATCAATAAAAAATTTACCAAAACTGGTAGTACTAAGATCAGTAGTACTAAGAGAGTACTAATATTGCAAAGATATTGTTTGATTAGAACTAAGAAGCAGAAAAAAAATTTTTTTCTACAGTATATGTCAAAGCTTCAAAGAGCTAACAGGATATCACTTGATCAAGATCTGGGAGAGGATAAAATTGGAGATAAATGAGCCTAGATTTTATGACTGCAATCGCCCTCAGATGTATGACCTGAAATACAAACTCTTAGAGAAGAGAAGAATTCCAAAATGGTGGCAGAGTGAATGGAAGATACACACACCATCTCCCAGGACCAAACTGGAATTACAACTAAAATAAAGACAAATCCTTGGGGAAAAAAAAACAACAGAAAAGCAGGTGCAGAGGACCTTTTTAACCAAGGACAGAAAGAGGACCCTAAATTGAGCCTGGTAGGAACTTTGGAGGCACAAGAGGGCTGCCTGGGAGCCCACAGACAGCAGCTGTTTTAGCTGTGAGCACCTTCCTCGGGGTTAAAATCCCAAGCCAGGTCCACAGTGCAGAGGGCCAGGATAGAGCACTAAATTGGCTAAAGCCACTCACCTTGGGCTCTGGCAGAGGGAGGGCAGACAGGACTGGAACTGTGTGGAAAGACTCAGGAACTTGGAGAGCTGGGAGGGCAATGGGAATTTTGTGCTGAATCACTCCCTCACAGGACAGTAGCCATATTACTCAAAGAGCCCCTTCCTAGAGCCCTGGGGAGAAGCAACAGCCCTTTCTTCAGGAATTTAACACCACCCAGCCAGGCCAAAGGAATGCAAATTGAGGCTCATTAACAGCCAGCAAGCATCTGCCCCACCCTCTGGAAATCCTCTTACCCTGAACACCTAAGGGATTTATTATTATTCTGTTGAGGGCTACACCCCAAGGCTCATCAAGTAACTGAGACTAATAGCCTCCAGGAAAAAGCTAGAGGATAACTGAACCTTTCCTGGGCTTGCAAATCTACCCAGGAAAGTAAGACTGAACAGTGGTGTTTAACATGGGTCCTCCCACACTCATCCAAACCCAGTTGTGGGAGCCACAACCAGTGGAACACCAACACCCACAGGGAAAATTTGGGAGGCTCCAAAGCTCACCGAGATAGCCAGAATGGTGAAACAAAGAAAGAAATCCCTAATGAAAGAACAAGAGAACTCTACTGAAGAAGAGAGGAACAAAATGCAGTTAAGCAAGTTATCAGAGGTAGAGTTCAGAGTGATGATAATGAGGAAGTTCAATACATGAGTAAATATAGAGAAATATTGAAAATCAACCAATTGGAAATGAAAAACCACCAAGCAGAAATGAAGAATGACATAACAGAAACAAAGAACACATTGAAAAGGAATAACAAGCAGAGTAGAGGAAGCTGAGGACCGGATCCGTGAATTAGAAGACAGGGTAGAAATAGCCAATCAGAGAACCAAAAAGAAAAAACAATTAAAAACCAGGAAGACAGCTTAAGAGAACTGTGGGACAATATGAAATGTAACAACATCCACATCATAGGAGTTCCAGAAGAAGAAATGAGCAAGGATTAGAGAGTATATTTGAAGAAATAGTGACAGAAAACTTCCTGAATTTGGTGAAGGATAAAGGCAATCAAGTTCAAGAAGTACAGAGAGCCCCAAGTAAGAACCCAAACAGGCACACACCAAGACACATAATAATTAAAATGCCAAAAATTAAAGACAAAAAGAGAATCCCAAAGGTAGCAAGAGATAAGGAACAGCTTACCTACAAAGGAACCTCCATAAGGCTATCAGCTGATTCTCAACAGAAACACTATAGGCCAGAAGGGAATGGCATAAAGTATTCAAGGTCATGAAAAACAAGGATCTGAATCCAAGACTACTCTATTCAGCAAGGCTATCATTCAAAATAGAAGGTCAAATAAAGAGCTTCCCAGACCAAAAAAAAAAAAAAAAAGGCTAAGGGAATATATTAGCACCAAACCAGCACTGCAATAAATGTTAAAAGGACTGCAGTAATTAGTAGAAGAAATGGGAAAAAAATAGAACCACACTAAACAAAAATGGCAATAAATAAGTACATATTAATTATAACCTTAAATGTAAATGGATTGAACACTCTGATCAAAAGAGACAGAGTAGCTGATTGGATAAGAAAGCATGACTCATATATATTTTGTTTACAAGAGACCCAACTCACAACAAAAGACTCACGTAGGTTAAAAGTGAAGGGATGGAAAAAAATCTTCCAAGCAAACGGAAAGGGAGAAAAAAGCTGGAGTAGCAATACTTATGTAAGATAAAATAGACTTCAAAATGAAGGCCATAACTAGAGACAAAGAAGGCCACTACATAATATTGAAAGGATCTATCCAACAGGAAGATATAACCTTGGTAAACATGTATACACCCTGCCCAGCTGGTGTTGTTCAGTGGTTGAACTACATGGTGCATGGGTTGAGCATTGACCCATGCACCAAGAGGTCACTGGTTCGAGTCCTAGTCAGGGCTCATGCCCAGGTTGTGGGCCTGATCCCCAGTGGGGGGCATGCAAGAGGCGAACAGTCGATGTTTTCTCTCATTGAAGTTTCTATTTCTCTCTCCCTCTTCCTCTCTAAAATCAATAAAGAAAAAATATTGTATAATGTAAAAATAATCAAGCTGAATGGAAGTCCTACAACCACAAAATTAAAGAAGCAGCCACATCGAGACTGGTAGGAGGGGTGGAGGTGGATGGGCTGGTCCCACACCCATGTGTGCCAGATAAAAATCAGGATACCTCAGCTGTGAAGGTCCTCCCTGAAGAGTGAGGGGGTCCCTGTTCCACACCAAGCACCTAGCTCAAGGTTACAGTGCCAGGTAGAGAAGTCCCCATATCTTCTGGCTGTAAAAAACAGCAGGAGCTGAGGCTGAGGAAGGCTGAGGCTGCTGGAGCCCCAGGCAGTTCCTCTTAAAGGACCCGCACACGGACTTAGACTCTCTCCCTCTAAGCTCAGAGGGGAGGCAGCTTGAAAGGCAACAGAGACATGGGGGAAAACTGAGCTGTTTGGCCTCGGGGCGAGGGCTGGAGAGGCAGCTTTCTCTCAGACAGAGGTGCTGGTGGAGGCCTTTGTTCCTTTGGTGAGTCTTTCCCCCACTGGCCAGCAGAGGGCCGCCATATCTAGGAATCCAGCAACCTGGCTCACATAGTTTGCCCTGCTCTTTTCCCTCCCCATCCCCCACCCCCTGCCCTGGTGATTCCCTGAGGCCCTACTCCACCCAACTTACAGGCCCACCCAAGCTGTTTCCAAAGGCTTTACCATAGGATTGGCCTATCTTGGATCCTGCTTCAGAGTTTTTAAAAATCTCACAAACAAGCAGCATCTGGTCTCGGCGAGCCCCATACATCTTGTTAAGTGGCCCCAGGCCTGGCACTAGAAGCAACCAGCCTTGGTTCACAACTTGGCTTTTCCTAGGCACTTCCAAGCCCAGCACAAGAAGCAGCCATCGGCTGATCACTTTGTACCTTATGTCAGATAGCCCTGGATAGAACACAGGTGGAGGCTGACCTTGCCCCAGAGCCGGCACACCCAGTGGACAGCTTCAGACCACATCAAAACACCACCACCTAACCATCTCCACAAGCGACACACTCAAGGACTGGACTCACTGGTTACCAGAGCCCTGCTGAAGTAAGTCTTGCTCTGTGTGTTGGGATCCTACACCACTGATCCTCCAAGGTAGTCAGAGGCCAGTGGTCAGTGGGCACAGCCAGCCTTTGCAGCTGACCAGCCTGAGTGAATCTCTCCCATTGATGTTCAAACAGCAATCAAGACTCAATTTCGACAGAAGGGTGTACAGTCCACACTACGGGTGCACCTTGAGGGCCCAGCTGGAGTGATCAGCCAACCCTACAAAGCCTAGGAGATAGAGCAACTCTACCTAATAGATAGAAACAATCACAGGGAAGCAGCCAAAATGAGGAGATAAAGAAACATGTCCCAAATGAAAGAAAAGAACAAAACTCCAGGAAAAGAACTAAACAAAATGGAGATAAGCAATTAATCAGATGCAGAATTCAAAACACTGGTTATAAGGTTGCTCAAGGAACTTGGTGAGACATTCAAGGAACTTAGTGAGACCTTCAAGGAATGTAAGGATACCACCGAGGAATTTTGTGAGAATATCAACAATAAAAAAACAACAACAAAAAACAAAAAACAAAAACAATCAGAAATGAAGGAGGCACTAATTGAAATAAATAATTTACAGGGAATCAATAGTAGAGTAGGTAAAGCCAAGAAGCAAACCATCAATTTGCAATATAAGGAAGCAAAAACACCCAATCAGAACAGCAAAAAGAAAAAAGAATTTAAAAAATAATGAGAGTGTAAGGAGCCCCTGGGACAACTTCTTTTGTGCCAACAATTGCATCATAGGGGTGCCAGAAGGAAGAGAGAGAGCAAGAAATTGAAAACCTATTTGAAACAATAATGATAGAAAACTTCCCTAACTTGGTGAAGGAAACAAACATACAAGTTCACGAAGCACAGAGAATCCCAAGCAAGATGAACCCAAAGAGGTCCACACTGAGACACACCATCATCAAAATGCCAAAAGTTAAATACAAGAAAGAATCTTAAAAGCAGCAAGAGAAAAAGCAGTTTGTAACCTACAAAGGAGCTCCTATAAAACTGTCAGCTGATTTCTTGAACAAAACTTTGCAGGCCAGCAAGGAGTGGTAATAGATATTCAAGGTGATGAAAAGCAACAACCTACAACCAAGATTACGCTATCCTGCAAAGATATCACTTAGAATTGATAGACATTTCAAGAGTTTCCCAGACAAGAAGCTAAAGGAGTTCATCACCAACAAACCAGTATTATATGAAATGTTGAAGGATCTTCTTGAAGAAAAAGAAGATTAAAAATATGAACAATAAAATGGCAATAAATACATATCTATCGACAATTGACTCTACAAACAAAATGAGCAAGCAGAACAGAAACAGACTCAGAGATACAGAGAACTTTTTGTTGCTTGCCAATTGGGTGGGAGCTGGAGGGATGGGTGAAAATGGTGACGGAATTAAGAAATACAAATTGGTGGTTAGACTGATGAACCTCAAAGGGACGGGAGAAGGAAGGGTGGGATGAGATAAACCAAAGAACGTTTATGCATATTTGCATAATCGATGGAACAGACAATAGTGTGGGTCAGGCAGGAAGGGTGCAGGATTGTGGAGGGGGTTAATGGGGAGAAAAGAGAGGACATCTGTAATACATGCAACAATAAACATGAGTTTTTAAAAAAGAAAAGATTGAAATCATATTAAACATCTCAGATCACAATGGCATGAAACTAGAAATCAATCACAATAAAAACATGCAAAGACATTTAAACACATGGAGGTTAAATAGCATGCTCTTAAACAATGAATGGGTTACCAAGGAGATCAAGGAAGAAATTAAAACCTTTCTGGAAACCAATGAAAATGAACACAACAACACAAAATCTGTGGGACACAGAGAAAGCAGTGCTGAGAGAGAAGTTCATAGCACTATAGGCCTACCTCAAGAAACAAGAAAATGTTCTAATTGACTATCTAACCTCACAACTAGAAAGCAAACAAACAAACCAAAACAACCTCAGAGCAAGTAGAAGGAAAGAAATAGTAAAGATTAGAGCAGAAATAAATGACATGGAGACTAAAAAAAAAAAAAAATTCAAAAGATCAATGAAACAAAGAGCTGGTTCTTTGAAAAGATATACAAGATTGATGGACCCTTAGCTAGACTCACCAAGAAACAAAGAGAGAGGATCCAAATAAACAAAATCAGAAATGAAAGAGAAGTAACAACTGACACCACAGAAATACAAAGGACCATTAACAAATACTATGAAAAATTATATGTCAACAAATTGGACAATCTAGATGAAATGGACAAATTTCTAGAAACACATAGTCTCCCAAAACTGAACTGGGAAGAGAGAGAAAACTTGAACAGGCCAATGAAAACTAAGGAAATTGAAGATATAATCAAGAATCTCTCAGTAAACAAAGGCCCAGGCTCAGATAGCTTCATGGGGGAGTTTACCAAACATTCAAAGAAGCACTAACACCCATTCTCCTAAAACTATTTTAAAATATTCAAGAAGGAAGAAGACTTCCAAACTCCTTTTATCAGGCCAGCATAAATCTAATTCCAAAATCAGACAAAGACACTACAAAGAAAGAAAACTATAGACCAATATCCCTGATGAACATAGATGCCAAAATCCTTAACAAAATATTAGAAAATCAGATCTAGCAATACATTAAAAAAAGTATTCATCATGACCGAGTGGGATTCATCCCAGGGATGCAACACTGGTATAGTATTCACAAATCAATAAATGTGATACACCACATAAACAAAATGAAAGATAAAAACCATATGACCATGTCAATAGATACTGACAAAGCATTTGACAAAATCCAGCGCCCATTTCTGATAAAAACACTCAGCAATGTGGGAATAGACGGATCATGTCTTGACATAATAAAGGCCATATATGAAAAACCTACAGCCGCCCTGGCCGGTTTGGCTCAGCGGTTAGAGCGTCTGCCTGAGGTCTGGAGAGGCCCGGGTTCGGTTCCCGCTAAGGGCATGTACCTCGGTTGCAGTTTGTCCCCGGCCCTGGTTGGTCGTGTGGGTGGCAGCCACTTGATGTGTCCCTTTCACATCGATGTTTCCCTCTCTCTCTCTCTTCCTCTCTCTCCCTCCCACTCTGTCTGTACAAAAAATGGAAAAATGTCCTCGGATGAGGATTAAAAAAAACAAAAACAAACCTACAGCCAACATCATACTCGATGAGCAAAAATGAAAAGCATTTTACTTAAGAACAGGAACAAGACAGGGATGCCCACTTTTGCCACTCTTACTTTAACATAGCACTGGAAGTCTTAGCCACAGTAATTAGACATGAAGAAAAAAATGTAAGGGGTCCAAATTAGAAAAGAGGAAGTGAAACTGTCATTATTTGCAGATGACATGATACTGTACATAGAAAACCCTAGAGAATCCATCAAAAATCTAGATTTAATAAACAAATATGGCAAAGTACAGGATACAAAATTAACACCGAGAAATCGATGTCATTTTTATGTACCTATAATGAAATCACAGAAAGAGAAACTAAAAAAAAAAATTTTTCATTTAACATTGCAGCAAAAAAATTAAGATACCTAGGAATAAACTTAACCAAAGAAGTAAAAGACCCATTTGCAGAAAACTACAAGACATTGAATAAAGAAATAGAGGAAAATATAAAAAAGTGGAAGCATATAGCTTGTTCATGGATTGGAAGAATTAACATCATTAAAATGTCCATACTGCCCAAAGCAATCTATAGATTCAATGCAATCCCCATTAAAATACCAATGACATATTTCACAGAACTAGAACAAATACTTCAAAAGTTTATATGAAACCAAACAGACCCTGAATAGCCACAGCAATCTTGAAAAAGAACAACAAAGTAGGATGGATCACAATACTGATATCAGTTTATACTACAAAGCCATTGTATTCAAAACAGCCTGGTACTGGCACAAGAACAGGCATATAGATCAATGGAACAGAACAAAGATCCTGGAAATTGACCCAAAGCATTATGCTCTGTTAATATTTGGCAAAGGTGGCAAGAGCATACAGTGGAGCCTCTTTAATAAATGATGTTGGGAAAATTGGACAGCTACATGCAAAAAATTGAAACTAGACCACCAACTTACACCATACACAAGATTAAATTCAAAATGGATAAAAGACTTAAATATGATTCGTGATTCCATAAAAATCCTAGAAGAAAATGTAGGCAACAAAATTTCACACATCACACGCAGCAGAATTTTCTCTGATACAATGCCTAAGGCAAGAGAAATAAAGGAAAAATTAATACATGGGACTACATCAAACTAAAAAACTTCTACACAGCAAAAGAAACAGCCATCAAAATGGAAAGGGAACTCACTATATGGGAGAGCATCATTGCCAATGATACATCAGATAAGGGGTTAATTTCCAAAATATATAGAGTTCTCATACAACTTGACAAAAGGAAGACAACCCAATTTAAAAAATGGGCAGAGGAACTAAATAGACACCTCTTCAGAAAGGACATACAAATGGCCAAAAGACATATGAAAAAAATGCTCAATGTCACTAATCTCCAGAGAAATGCAAATTAAAACAACTATGAGGTATTCCCTCACACCTGCCAGAATGGCTGCCATCAACAAATCATCAAACAACAAGTGCTGGCAAGGGTGTGGAGAAAAGGGGACTTAGTCCACTGCTGGTGGAAATGCAGACTGGTGCAGCCACTATGGAAAACAATATGGTGTTTCCTCAAAAAATTAAAAATTGATCTGGCATTTGACCCACTGATCCCACTTCTAAGAATATATCCTAAGAAGCCTGAAACACCAGTCAGAAAGAATACATGTACCCCTATATTTATAGCAGCACTATTTACAATTGCTAGATTCTGGAAACAGCCCAAGTGTCCATCAATAGATGAGTGGATAAAAAAGCAGTGGTACATATATACAATGGAATACTATGCAGCTGTGAGGAAAAGATCTCTCTCTTTTTTTTATCCTCACCCAAGGACATTTTCCCATTTTTTGTTCAGGTAGAGTGGGAGGGAGGGGGAGGGAGGAAGGGGGGGGAAGAGAGAGAGAGAAACATTGACGTGAAAGGGACACATCGAGTGGCTGCCACCCACACGACCAACCAGGGCCAGGGACAAACTGCAACTGAGGTACGCGCCCTTAGCAGGAACCAAACCTGGGTTTCTCTGGACTGCAGGCCGACACTCTAACCGCTGAGCCAAACTGGCCAGGGTGAGATCTCTTATTTTTTGAGATGACATGGAGGGACCTGGAGAGTATTATGCTAAGCCAAATAAGGTAATCAGAGATAGACAAATACCACATAATCTCACTTATTTGTGGAATATAATGAACAAGGTGGGCTGATGAATGAAATAAATCCAGAGACATAGAAAAGAGTATGGTTCAGACGGACAAATTTTAGAGATGGGGGTGGGGGAAAGAATGAGATAAACCAAAGAACTTATATGCACGTATGGTAACCAATGGACGTAGACTGCAATGCTGGAGTTGGGGGCAGGATCGGGAGGAGGGTGTCTAGGGGTAAAAAAGAAACATCTGTAACAAAAATAAATAATAATTGCAAAAAATAAATAAAACAAAGTCTTAGGAAAGATAATTTCATTCAGCCCCAAGGGTGGGAAGATCTTGGTATACCATGCTTTGGGCTGAGACTCTGAAGGGCTGAACCCCAAGCATAAAGATGAGCTAAAAGAACCTCAGATAGGTGAGCTGACTCATAGTCTCTTTTTCCCTGGGGGATTTTGCTGATAGAGGGCATAAGCAGAAATCTGAGAACCAGTACTATAGACTAACAGAGAGCTGCTGCTGGGGATAAGACAGCAGCGAGCTCTTATAGGAAACTAAGGGATCCTCAAGCATACAGCCAGTTGTCCTCAAGATATTTGCCAAATCCTGAGGCTTACAGAATGGGAGGCTAAAAATTTCATTGGCAAGCCTTTGAAAAGCCCAGCAGATGTTTTGGCAGTCTCACAAGATACAGACTAGAATTATAAACCTGCGAGAGGGAGAAACCCCAGTAAATTCTGTACTCTCAGTTAAAATCTTGAGGTCTGTGCTGTTGGAATGGAAATGAGCCAAACATAGCTTGAGCTTTACTAGAGGTGCAACCCAGTCTTCTGTCCTAATAGTCAATGAATGGGTAGCTAATGGGATTAGCTACCATTATAACTGTCTACTAGAGGGAAGGGAAACTCCCTCTGGAGACATTGTGTAAAAAAAATTGCAGGGCATGCCAAAAGACAAAATGATAGGACCAAAAATAAGAGAGAAACATGGACAATAGAAACAGATGCACAGATGATCCAGATATTGGAGTCATCCAAAAAGGATTTTAAAATAACTTTGTTCACCCTGGCCTGTGGTGGCTTAGTGTTTAGAGCGTTGGCCCTAGGACCAAAGGGTCTTGGGTTCAATTTCTAGTCAAGGGCATGTATCTGGGTTGTAGGTTTGATCCCCAGCCCTGGTGAGGGCTTGTGTGGGAGGCAACCAATTGATGTGTCTCTCTCACATCAATGTCTGTCTCTCCCTCTCCTTCCATTTCACTCTCTCTAAAAGCAATGGAAAAAATATGCTCAGGTGAGGATTAACAAAAAAAAGTTAAAATAACTTTGTTCATGTTCAGTAAACAAGTAAAAAAGTTAGAGAAACTAAATAAAACAATAGAGAATTTCAATAGGGAATTGAAATGTATGTAAGAGAATTAGGGGTACAATATGGCAGTTCCTCAAATTTAAATATAGCATTACCATATGATTCAGCAATTCCACTTCTAGGTATGTACTCCAAAGAACTGAAAGCAGGGACTCAAACAGATAATTGCACACCAATGTTCATAGCAGTATTATTTACAATAGCCAAAGGTGAAAACTACTCTACAGTTGACCCTTGAACAACACTAATTTAAACTGTGTGGGTCTACTTATATGTGGTTTTTAAAAAGCTTTCATTTATACTTAATATTTTTTTCTGCTTGCTTTTTAGTTCCTTTTTGTTTTGTGTGTTTTTTCTTTTTTATCATTAAAAAAAATTTTAATTACAGTTGGCATACATCATTATATTAGTTTCAGGTGCACACCCCAGTGATTAGACATTATATAACTTACTAAGTAATCATCTCGATAAATCTTGCACCCATCTGACACCACACATACTTACTAGAATATTATTGACTTTATTCCCTATGCTATACTTTACTTCCCCATGACTATTCTGTAACAACCAATTTGTACTTCTTAATCCCTTTACCTTTTTCACCCATTCCCCCAACCTGGCAATCCTCTAAACATTTTCTTTATCTATAAGTCTGCTTGTTCTTTATTTTGTTTTTTTAGATTCAATTGCTGATAGGTATATATTTATTACCATTTTATTGTTCATATTTTTTATCTCTTCTGTCTTCTCCTTAAAAAAGACCCTTTAACATTTTATGTAATGCTGGTTTGGTGATGACGAACTCCTTTAATTTTTTCTTGTCTGGAAAGCTCTTTATCTTTCCTTCAGTTCTAAATGATAGCTTGGCTGAGTAATCTTGGTTGTAGGTCCTTGCTTTTCATCACTTTGAATATTTCTTGTCACTCCCTTCCGGCCTGCAAAGTTTCTGTTAAGAAATCAGCTGACCATCTTTTTTTTAAAATCAAATTTATTGTGGTGACACTGGTTAACAAATATACATTCCTGTGTTTATTGTAGTGTTATTGACAATAGCCAAGATTTGGAAGCAGCTGACAGTCTTATGGGAGCTCTCTTGTAGGTAACTAACTGCATTTATATTGCTGCTTTTAAGATTCCATCTTTAACCTTTGGCATTTTAATTATGATGTGTGTTGGTGTGGGCCTCTTTGGGTTCATATTGCTTGGGACTCTCTACACTCCCTGCACTCAAATATATGTCTCCTTCACTAGGGTAGAAAATTTTCACATCATTATTTTTTCATATAGATTTTTAATTTCTTGTTCTCTGTCTTCTCCTTCTAGCATCCCCATGAAGTGAATGTTGGTATACTTGAAGTTGTCCCAGAAGCTCCTTACACAATCCTCAAACAACATTTTTGATAAGAGGCTAATATCCAAAATATACAAAAAACTCATATAACTCAACAACAAAAATCCAATTAAAAATGGGCAGAGACCCAAACAGACTCTTCTCCCAAGAAGACATACAAGCCCTGGCCGGTTTGGCTCAGTGGTTAGAGAGACCCGGGTTCGGTTCCCGCTAAGGGCATGTAACTCGGTTGCAGTTTGTCCCCGGCCCTGGTTGGTCGTGCGGGTGGCAGCCACTCGATGTGTCCCTTTCACGTCGATGTTTCTCTCTCTCTCTCTCTTCCTCTCTCTCCCTCCCTCCCTATCTGAACAAAAAAATGGAAAAATGTCCTTGGGTGAGGATTAAAAAAAAAAAAGAAGACATACAAATGACCAACAGATACATGAAAAGGTATTCAATCTCACTAGCCATTAGAGAAATGCAAATCAAAACCATAATTAAATACCACCCCACACCTGTTAGAATGGCTATTACTAGCAAGACAATAAATAAGTGTTGTAGAAGTTGTGGAGAAAAAGGATCCCTTATACACTGCTGGTGGGATGTAAATTGGTACAACCACTAAAAGCAGTAAGGGGGTTTCCTAAAAAAATTAAGACTAGAGTTACTATATGACCCCAGCAATCTCTCTCTTAAGTATCTACCTGAAATTTTTGAAAATACTTATTTGTAAAAATATATGTATCCCTATGTTCATTGCAACATTATTCACAGTGGTCAAAACATGGAAACAACCTAAGTGTCCTTCGATGGATGATTGGATAGTGAAGATGTGGTACATACCATATATACAATGGAATAGTACTCAGCCTTAAGAAAAGATGAAACACTGCCATTTGTGACAACATGATGGATCTTGAGAATATCATGCTAAGTGAAATAAGATGCAAATAGTCAAGAACCATATGCTTTTACTCATGTGGGATATAAAACAAGGCAACAAACAAACAAAAACTCATAAACACAGACAACAGTATGGTGGTTACCAGAGGGAAAGAGGAGGGGGAGGTAGAAGAGGTTAAAAGAGGTCAAAACAGGCTGACAAAAGGAGACTTTACTTTTGGGTGGTGAATACACAGTGCAATATATAGATTATGTAGAATACAGTTGTACACTTGAAACCTACATAATTTTATTAATCATTGTCACCCCAATAAATTTAATAAAAATTTTAAAAAGATCTTGGTTTGACTTCAGAGGAGTAGAATGGGCCTTTAGTTAATTCCTGAAGCATAACTTTCCAGGCAAATTGTTGATTTTTCTCTAGTGAAAGCAGTAGGTTTTGGCTGTCTTCATCAGCGAGGACATGAAAGTAAATAGAGATAGGAATAAAGAAAGTTAGGCAGTACTAGAAAATGAAGTGTAACTTTTTTTATCCTCACCCGAGGACATTTTTGCATTTATCTTCAGATAGAGTGGGAGGGAGAGAGGGAGGAAGAGAGAGAGAAACATCTATGTGAGAGAGACACATTGACCAGTTGCCACCCACATTACCCCAACCGGGGCGGGGGACAAACTGCAACTGAGGTACGTGCCTTTAGCGAGAACCGAACCCAAGACACTCTGGTCCGTGGGTTGACACTGTAACCACTCAGCCAAACCGGCCAGGGCGAAGTATAACTCTTTTGTTAACAGCTCACAGATACTAGATAAATCTGTATTGTCCACCATCTCTCTCTCTCTCTCTTTTTTAAAGCAGGTTAAACAGACATGTTGCTTGGACTAATGAAAGGGATAATTAATTTGTATTATATTAAGTTTGTTATCATTGGTTTAGATCTTAACTTTAGCACTGAGAGGATTTTAAGAAATAGTGTCAACAGAGTCCATCTGAACTCTCACAGGTTTGATGCCAGTTATTCTGCCTCTGTTCCCTTCAGGAATTCTGATACAATGGCTAATAATTTGTTATGTTTTGAATCAGAATACTAACATTTAAAGCTATAACTTGATAATGTGCAGTAGAATTTTCTGTGACTCCTGAAAATAATTTTTGTGGTACATTTCTTCTGGTGGTGCTTTTTGCAAAGTAGATTCTTAATGATGAAATTTATAGGAAAGCACCACAGAGAAAAAAAAAAAAAGGAGTGTTTCTGACAGTGGCCTCAAAATAACAGTTATAGGTTGGGACATGGAAAAGGACTTGGGATTGTTAGAAATTCCCACTGTTTCAATGGTCTTAGTACTCTGAGCAATCTGATTTTCTGCAGCAGTGGGATTAGTAAAAAAAAAAAAAGAAAGGTAATGGTGACTGTATCAACAGGAAACTGTATTGTTCTTCTATATTTACAGATATTTCTACTCAAATATAGTCTATTGAGTGGTCAAGTTTTTGGATAATTGTCCTATTTTTAAATCAATATGATACATTGGATTGTCCACTGGCCCTTCTGCTTGCAATTGCTCTAAGCCTAGGCATAGAGAACCGAAGACCTTTTAGTATTGTTTCTAATTGAGGAACCAGGTGTTATATGTGGAAAACTGGAAGTTTGTTTTTATTTTTATCTCAATATTTCCTAGGCTTTTAAAAATATTCACCCACATATTGGAGATAGTCTAAACTGGCATTGTCTTATTTCTGTTTATTTTTCTGACTGAAGTCCCCTATTTTATATACAAAAAAGGAGACTTGATTTACTTCAGCTATTAGATCTACCCCATAACAACATTTAAAATGTACTGGAAACTAGTTTTAAACTCTCCTGTTGCTTAATCTTTATTGTTTTTGCTATTTTGAATTTTCGTCCAATTTATCTTTAAAGGAAAGTGTTCATAAATGTCTTTCTGTACTGCATTTCCTATTCTTTTCCCCCCATTCAGAGACTGTTAAAAAATTATGCACAGCATAGTCATTTAAATCCTGTCTTGGCCTTTGCCATCCTGTTCTTTTAACATTTAGATGAATCAGTTGGTCTAGATCTGGTAGAGTCTAACAAAATCTTGAATCCTGAAGCATATTTCTATTTTCCTGAGGATGAAAAAACCCTTCATGATAGACCTTAACTCAGATGTAGACTATGTTCAATTCAGCTTCTATGAGCTGCCTTCTAGTCTAGCAGGGGGATATTGTGCAAGGTGAGAAAGGGTTACTTGTTAAGGAGGTGAAGGGAAGGAAAAAAAAAATTAAAAAGGGTGAGAATGAGAATGAAGACAAAGTTGTGCAGAGAGAAAGAGATTATTTGAGTTAAGAAAATGTGGCCCTGGCCAGTTTGGCTCAGCGGTTAGAGCGTCGGCCTGCGGTCCGGAGAGACCCGGGTTCGGTTCCCGCTAAGGGCACGTACTTCGGTTGCAGTTTGTCCCCGGCCCTGGTCGGTCGTGCGGGTGGCAGCCACTCGATGTGTCCCTTCACGTCGATGTTTTTCTTTCTCTCTCCTTCCTCTCTCTCCCCCCCACTCTATCTGTACAAAAAATGGAAAAATATCCTCGGGTGAGGATAAAAAAAAGAAAAAAGAAAGAAAATGTGAAGTGGCTACTGCTTGCTTCACTGACTTCACCCACAAGTAATCTACAATTGGTAAATGTCAGTTGTAATCTATTACATTTAATATAGCTAAAATATGTATGGACTGAGATAGGATGAAATGCTGTGTATTTCAAAGGAAAATGGACAGTTCTCGCCGTGTGGGAGTTACTCTCCAGCTGAAGCAGTAGAGTGTGAGGAAACTAAGTGAATTGTGCACTTTTCTATGTACCAGACATGCTCTTAGACCCTGTAAATATTTCATCACATTTAATCTTCAAATAATCTTGAGACATATATAGATTATCCCTCCCATCCCCCATTTTATAGTTTGGGTAATGAAGACATTGAGAATTTAAATGGTTCTACAAATTACACAGCAAGAAGCATATGAAGCCAGAATTTGAATCTGGTCTAAGACAGCCACAAATAACCACAGACAGCAGAATGAGACATACAATTACAGGGCACAAAAGTGGGCCATTGGAGTTTAACACCATCAAAGTCTCTTTAGCTCAGGAGTAGTTAAGGAAGGCTTCACAAAGGAGGTAGCATTTGAACTGGGCTTTGCAGGTTGAGGTTATGACTTGACTTTAACAGGTGGCTATGGCAAAGAAGACAAATGAGTGATAGAGCTGGGATTGATTCCAATTCAGTCTGAAGCCAAAGTCTATTTCTAGAATAGTGAGAGCAAATGTTGGAAGCCGGTACAACTGAAAAGGGATTATATTACCTTGAGTTATAGAAAAAAGTCTGAAAAGGATGGTCAGGACTGGAACATGAGGGTCTCTCAGTGCAAATACAACAGGTTCTTCAATATAGACAAAAATATTCCAAATATCATAATTACCTAAGGAGTCTATATTTTATTTCTCTCCTTGGCAACTCTTATCTCAGTTGTTCATTTCCTCCTGACATTACCAGTATTTCAAAAGGTCTGGTGGGTTGAATGGTAATGGAGCAACATGGAGGTTGGGCTGGGTATAGAGCTATATAGCAGGAGAATTGGGAAATGCTTTTGATAGGAGCCAGTGTATTCTCTGATGTATTTATTTTTAGCGCCAACCATTTCACAATATGAAACCCTTATCAGAGGCAGATAAAGAAAAAGCAAGAAAGCAGATGATTCCGAAACTAAGTGATTTATTGAAAATTGCAAAGCAGGCGAAAAAATACGTGATATTTGATCTTAATGGCCCTCCACCAAAACATCCTTTCAGAAACACATATGTACGCCATGTAGTAAAAGTGATACTTGACACTAAAATTGAGCAACATCTGGTATGTCTATCTCAGTATTTATGGTAGAGGTTGGGAGGTGGGTAGCATGTCCCAGGAGTATAGCAGTTTAACTCCCTGGGATCCTTATGTAAATATGCTCCCTGTAGAAATGGAGATTGTTGCTTATACATGTGGCAACCTAAGAATGACCTACTTATATTTATTTCACTGCGGGAAAACATTGAGGATCTTTGCTATTCCAAACCAAATGAAATACCAGCAGTCTGTTAAAAAGGAATGTGTGTAATGACTGTATGATGTGACCTGCACCATACACTGAGGTAGAACTATTAGAAAGGGTCTAGGGAACACTAAGGTTTTGAGGACTTGGCTTCAATTAACGATGGATAGGTTGGTTCTAATTTGAGCAGATATTTATTTGTTCATTACATTTTTCAGAAGCAACTCTCTGTATTAGGGTAGTCAACCATTCCAAATCCCGTAAATTCTGAGAATATGGAAGAGTCCTGGGAGTGAAAAAATGTCTTTTATACCAATGGAACTATTTGCACAGATGAGTCATAATATAATAGCATTCCCCATTGGCAGGAAATGCGCCTTCTCAAAGATGATGTTTAGCATCATCAGCCTAAGGAGATGTTTATGATTCCCACATTTCATCTACACCTGCCAACCCCACATCCCCTTTGGCTAGTGTGAGGCTATCTGTACACAATAGGCCCTTGACCCAGGATGTTACCTGAGAAAACTCAGTTGCAGAACAACCCTGGTGAAAGCCCCATTATAGCAGTTTATTAGACAATATTAAGTCAAGGGCTAGAACCTCCCTCTGCTCCCTGTAGGTTATTACCAGTGCTAGAACAGGGCTCCGTCTATTCTCTATGACTATTTGTACCAAGACAGCTGATTGTCCACTGAAACATTTCCTATTTCTTCTTACAGATTTATTGGTTGCCTGGTTTTGACAGGGATTATGTCAAACAGAAAGCTCCTGGTTTTCAACAGGTGGGCCGGTTAAGCCCCGTTGAAGAACTTAGAAGAGAAAATATCAGTATAATAAATGTTGACTACAAGAGGTTATTTCACAATGGGTTGAGGTAAGTGTTTGACCTCACCTCTCTAGGCTTGTATTGCCTTACTTGCACAAAATCTGCGTTCTAACCAAACTACTTAGCTTTCCTTTCCCATCTCAGGATTCTGTGCGTGGCTGTCTTTTTGGAATTCCCTATTTCTCTCTTCTTGCTCTTCCCTTTCTTTCTTCCTCCCTCCCTCTACCAACAAACATTTATCAAGTATGGATTATGTCCCTAGAACATAGTCTTCAGCCCCTTCTTCTTTGTGCTTCAATTTCTCATCATTCAACACACATTTTTGTGTGCTTGGCATTTCTGTTTTCACATAAGGTGATTGTTGAAAAGTCAGAACTCAAAAAGGTGTCCATTTCCTCCTGCCATTACTAGATAGTACCTCATAAATAGCTTTGTGATCCAGGTAGGCATATTTCTAATAGGCATAATTAATTAAGAACATTACTAAATCATTATTTTAAAACTTAAAGCTTCCAAGCACAGAAGAAACTAAAGTTATTAATCACCACATTTATAAATATATAATAGAGATAGTTTTCAGATAAAAATATCTGGGAATAGAATGGTCACTCTTTCAAACTTAACTGTTATTAATCACTGCTTAATTTAATTTGTATCCCCTTTTTTGTAGATTTAAAAATAATCTTTTCTGATAATTCTGAAACCAGCCAACGAATGGGTCCAGGCTGCCCGTCACTACTTGAGCCAATTAAACAGAGACAAGGTTGAATCATATATGAGCATTTATTCCAATATTACTGGCAGTATGGGAAAATAGTGGATCTCATAAAATTGCTCCGCCCAGCCCCCTCATTTGCCACCTGCTTTTAAAGGATAGAGAAACAATGACAGGCAAGGGGGGTGGAATGTGGGCAGGGGGCTGCAGGGGCTGGTCACCAGCAAGTCGCAGTCCTGGGTCCAGGGTCCAGCATTCCGATAGATAATCAGGTTTTTAATCTTTCCATGAGTCTGGTAGTCCTCCTTGTCCTCAGATTAGGAGAATGGACAGCATTCCTGAGGTAAACTCTTAAGGCGCTCACCTCCCAGCCTGGTCAGAATGGGCTTTTCTTTAATCAGAACAAAGCAACCACGATTAACATTGTAAAGGATGATTAACAGCCCTGGCCGATTTGGCTCAGCGGTTAGAGTGTCAGCCTGCGGTCCACAGAGACCTGGGTTTGGTTCCCGCTAAGGGCATGTACCTTGGCTGCAGTTTGTCCCCGGCCCTGGTTGGGTTGTGTGGGTGGCGGCCACTCGATGTGTCCCTTTCACATCGATGTTTCTCTCTCTCTCTCTCTCCCTTCCACTCTATCTGAATAAAAAATGGAAAAATGTCCTCTGGTGAGGATAAAAAAAAAAAGGATGATTAACAATTTTTCTAACTATAGCTAGTGCCTCATTATGATTAGTTTTCTTACTCTTCTAATATTTTCTGTTAATTCTAATATTCTTTCCTGCCCCTTTCAATTCTAAATGTTTCAGGGACAAAGTCTCCATATATATATATATATATATATATATATATATATATATATATATGTGTGTGTGTGTGTATATATGTATGTGTGTGTATATATATATATATATACACACACATACACAAAATCTCCTTGGGCTTTGTAAAAATTTCCCCTGAAGAACTTTCTGCATCTCAAATCATACATGAAGCTGTGGGATGCACCTTTGTTTCTATTCCTACTTTTCCTGCCTCTTGGCCATAGGGTGGTTTAACATAAAATGGAAAATTATGTTATACCTTTATTTCCTAATTAGATTTCTTTTTGTCCAACTAATCTTCTATTTTGAGTATATTCTTATGATTGTAACTTTTTAAAAAGAGAAAATGGCTCTAAAATGATTTGCTTTTCTTCTAATCATAAATTATATTAATCTAGTATATTTGAAAGAATTTTGAAAGAATAAATAAATAGCTTCTATTAATTGAGCATTTATTATGTTCTTGTTCTGTGGTTGGTAGACCATAGGCTCTTTTTCAAATTCTGCTCTACCCATCAGCCACACATAGGACTTTGGACAGTTTTTAATTGTCAGTTTTCTCATTTGTAAATTGAGAATAACAATAACCTGATTGAATTGTTAAATTATTAAATGAGAATTCTTATTGTGCCCATAGAAAATGTTGCGCAAATATGAGAAAACAATAAATGTTAACTTATTCTTTTACTTTACCATCATTTCATGCTGGGTCCTGGAAATTATCTTGATCCCCATTTTGAAATGAGGAAACTTGCTTCTCAAGAGAAAAAGTTCAGAATGGTTAGGTAATTCACCATAGTTAATACAATTGGTCAGTAGGAGACCAAACTGAGTAATTATAGGTCTGACAGATTCCAGAATCCAAATTCTTTTACCACTGGGCTGTTAAATTTATTCCTGGGCTATAGTTACATGGGCATAGTTTCACCTGGCATCAGAATTAAGAGGGGCTCATATCCTGATTCCTATTATAAAGTCAAACAGTTTAATTTAGCTCAGCAAATGTTTACCAAGTAGTAATATGTAGAGTGCACCATAATAATTTTATATGAAAAGTCAACATAAGCAAGGCATCATCCTGTGCCTTAAGGAAACCATATATTCTAGTAGGAAGAATAGGGTTTTGTTTTTTTTATATATAGCTATGCTACAAAGCTGATTATAATAAATTCATGAGCTGGATTTTATTTCAAATCATTCCCCTCAAGGACCACTAAATTTTAAGAAATTAAGCAGTTGTACTTTTAGTTACTTATATGATGTTTATGACCAGAATGTTTAGGATTAGGAACACATTTTCAGTATATTCTCTATGATCAGTGCTCACTTCCAAGTCCTTCAGACCACTGTCACATGACATTGTGACCTTGCTGTTTTGACAGATCGGTTTAAATGCATTGTTTTAACCAAAATTATATTAATATAGAGATGCCCTCTGTTTTATTTCTGTGGGGATTTTTAAGTGTTTTTTGAAATAGTTTAATTTTAACAACTCATTTATTAAGGTGATATTTACATAAAATTAACTATTTTAAAATGAACAATTCAGTGGCATTTAGTACATTCACAGTGTTGTACAACTATCACCTCTAGTTCTAATACATTTTGATATCGTAAAATATTTGTTTACCCTATTTTTCTTGGGAAGACTTGCTAGGGGGTTATGAATTTTATCATTTCAAAACACCAAATTTTGGCTTTGTTAGTTTTTTCTTGCATGTTTGTTTTCCTGTGTATTGATTTCTACTCTTAACCTTTATTATTTTCTCACTTTGATTTACTTAGGTTTGATTTGCTTTTCTTTTATTAGCTAGCTTCTTTATCTAGGTAGAAAACTAGGTGACTGATTTTAGATCTCCTGTTCTAATGTAAACACTTAAGCTATAAATCTCCCTGTAAACATTGTTTTAATAGCAACCCACAAATAATTTTGATATGCCTTATTATCATCCAATTTTAAAATTTAAAATTTTCCACTTTACTCATAGAAGTGTATTAAATTTTTTAAAATTTGAGGTTTCTCAGCTACCTTAGTGTTATTGATTTCTGATTTAAATACATTGTGACAAGAGAACAACACTGTATGATTTCAGTATTTTTAAATGTATTTAAACTTGTCTTTTGGCCCACTCTATCATTTATCTTGTTGAACTTCCCATGGCTACAAAAATAATGTGCTCTCTTCAGTTGCTGGGTGTAATATTCTATAAATGTCCATTAGTTTAAGTTAGTTGAGAGTCTTTTCAAACATTTCATAGTGAATTTTTCCATGTTTTCTATTAAGTTAACACAAGGGGTTAGATTGTAGATCAAACTGACACATATCAGAGAATTTACCTACTATCAATATTTACTATTATTATTATTATTATTATTATTATTTTAATCTTTATTGTTGAAAGTATTACAGATGTCCCTCCTTTTTCCCCATTGATAACATCCTCCCCCAAACTCCTGCCTTCACTGAATCTTTGTTATAAATCTCAAAGATAAGTGAGCAATTAAGAGGCTCAAGACAAAGCAAAGAAGTCAGAGACATTGATTCCAACTCCACGGGTATCTTCCTTCATTGGACACATGAGTACTCTAAGGCCCACAGTAATATTTCACATAGGAGAGGAGCATTTGAGTTACAAAATATCTCCATTAATACTTGCAGGAGCTCAGCCAATGTGGCTCAGTGAATTGAGTGTTGATCCATGGACTGAGAGGTCCTGGTTTGATTCCCGATCAGGGTACATGCTTGAGTTGCAGGTTCAATCCCTAGTAGGGGTGTGCAGGAGGCAGCCGATCAATGTTTCACTCTCACATTGGAATTTCTCTCTCTCCATCCCTCTCTCTCTAAAAAGTCAATAAAAACATATTTTTTAAAAACATTAAAAAAAAAGTACTCCCAGGGAGTTGTGTAGCTTATGTGACCTTCTTCAGGGACCCATACCTCATAAACCCACCTTCTATATTTACTTATGAAATGTGTACTAACAAGGAGCATACTTTAAAGAATATTTTCTATATATAAAGCTTCTCTTCCTAGTGAATGTCAGTATTATATATACAAAAGGTATAGTTATTATGGTGACAAAAAGATTAAACCAAGTCTTCTGCCTTCTTTAATCTGGAAGCAAACTCCCCAGTCAGTGAGAAATGAATGGTTCTTATGCCTCATCTATCAGTTACCAAGAAGGGAGTATTAACATCTCCTACTATGATTATTGATTTCTGTATCTCTCTCTCTTTAGTGCTGTTGTTGTTCAGGCTTTCTATGTTTTAAAACTCTTTCATTAGCCCTGGCCAGTTTGGCTCAGCGGTTGGAGCATCAGCCTGCGGACCAGAGAATCCTGGGTTTGGATCCCGCTAGGGCCACATACCAAAAAAAAAAAGAAAGAAAAACTCTCATTAGGTTGCATATGCATTTAGAATTGTTTGGTCTTCTTGGTGAATTGACCCTTTCATTATGAAATGTCCATCGTGTCTGATAATAATTCTTATTTAAAGGTTACTTTTTCTTTTATTAATATTACCACACTAGCTTTCTTATAATTGGTGTTTGTATTATACCTCTTTTTGTCATTTATCTTTCCATTGCTTTGCATCTTTATATTTAAAGTCCATCTCTTATAAAAAGAATGTTATTGATTATTGCTTTTATATTTAGTTAGACAATCTCTGCCTTTTAGTGGTAATGTTTGGTCTACTATTAACCCTACAATAGCCTCTAAATGTTTAAGTATAAGGAAGAATCAAATGTCTCTCACTTTAAATCAAAAGCTAGAAATGATTAAGCTTAGTGAGGAAGGCATGTTGAAATTCAAGAAAGGCCAAACGCTACATCTCTTGTGGTGAACAGTTAGCTAATTTGTGAATGCAAAGGAAAAGTTCTTGAAGGAAATTGAAAGTGAACACACAAATGATAAGAAAGCAAAACATCCTTATTGGTAATATGGAGAAAGATTTAATGGTCTGGATAGAAGATCAAACCAGCCACAACAGTCCCTTAAGCTTTGTCTAATCCAGGGCAGGGTCCTAACTCTTTTCAATTCTATGAAGGCTGAGAGAGGTGAGGAAACTGCAGAGGCAAAGTTGGAAGCTACATTAGGTTGGTTCATAAGGTTTAGGGAAAGAAACTCTCTCCATCCCACAAAAGTGCAAGGTGAAGCAGCCAGTGCTGATGTGGAAGCTACAGCAAGTTCTCCAGAAGATCTAGCTGAGAAGATGAATGGAGGCGGCTACACTAAACAACAGATTCAGTGTAGGTGAAACAGCTTTATATTGGAATAAAATGCCAGCTAGGATTTTCAGTTAGAAAGGAGAAATCTATGTCTGGTCTCAAAGCTTCAAAGGACAGGTTAACTCCCTTGTTGGAGGCTAATGCAACTGGCAACTTGAAGTTGAAGCCAGTGCTCATTTACCATCTGAAAATCCTAGGGTCCTTAAGAATTACGCTAAAACTACTCTGTCTGTGCCCTATAAGTGGAACAACAAAGCCTGGATGACAGCACATCTGCTTATAAGATGGTTAACTGAATCTTTTAAGCCCACTGTTGAAACTAACTGCTTAGAAGAAAAAGACTGCTTTCAAAATAGTATTACTGCTCATTGACAATGTACCTGGTCACTCATGAGCTCTAATGGAGATGTACGAGATTAATGTTGTTTTCATGCCTGCTAACATAACATCCTTTCTGCCGCCCATGGATCAAGGAGTAATTTCAACTTTCAGGTTTTATTGCCTAAAAAATACATTTTCATAAGGCTATGAATGCCAAAGACAGTGATTCTGCTGATGAATCTACCGGAAGTCTTAGCCACAGCAATCAGACATGAAGAAAAGGGAAAAGGGATCCAAATTGGAAAGGAGGAAGTTAAACTATCATTATTTGCAGATGACATGATATTGTACATAGAAAACCCTAAAGACTCCATCAAAAACCTACTAGACTTAATAAATTAATTAGGCAAAGTAGCAGGATACAAAATTAACGTCAAGAAATCGACAGCATTCTTATACACCAATGATGAACTCACAGAAAGAGAAACAGAAAAAACAATCCCATTTACCATTGTGGCAAAAAAAAAATTACGATACCTAGGAATAAACTTAACCAAAGAAGTAAAGGACCTATTTGCAAAAAACTACAGGACATTGAAAAAAGAAATAAAGGAAGATATAAAAAAGTGGAAGCACATACCTTGTTCATGGATTGGGAGAATTAACATCATTAAAATGTCCATATTACCCAAAGCAATGTATAGATTCAATGCAATCCTCATCAAAATACCAATGACATATTTCACAGAACTAAAACAAATACTTCAAAAGTTCATATGGAACCAAAAAAGACCCCGAATAGCCACAGCAATCTTGAAAAAGAAGGACAAAGTAGGTGGGATCACAATACTCAATATCAGGTTATACTACAAAGCAACTATAATCAAAACAGCCTGGTACTGGCACAAGAACAGGCATATAGACTACTGTAACAGAATAGAGAACCCAGAAGTGGACCCAAGACATTATGCCCAATTAATATCTGACAAAGACAGCCTCTTTAATAAATGGTGTTGGGACAATTGGACAGCTACATGCAGAAAAATGAAACTAGACCATCAACTTACACCATACACAAGAATAAACTCAAAATGCATAAAAGCCTTAAATGTGACCCGTGGATCCATAAAAATTCTAGAAGAAAATGTAAGCAACAAAATTTCAGACATCATATGCAACAGAATTTTCACTGATACATCACCTAAGGCAATAGAAACAAAGGAAAAAATGAACACATGGGACTATATCAAACTAAAAAGCTTGTGCACAGCAAAAGAAACAACCATCAAAATGGAAAAGCAACCCATTCTATGGGAGATCATCATTGCCAAAATATATAGAGTACTCATACAACTCAACAAAAGGAAGTCAAAGAACTCAATTAAAAAATGGGCAGAGGAGCTGAATAGACACCTCTCCAAACAGGACATACAAATGGCCAAGAGACATATGAAGAAATGTTCAACATCACTAATCATCAGAGAGATGCAAATTAAAACAATAGTGAGGTATCACCTCACACCTGTCAGAATGGCCGCCATCAACAAATCATCAAACAAGTGTTGGTGAGGGTGTGGAGAAACGGGGACTCTAGTGCACTGCTGGTGGGAATGCAGACTGGTGCAGCCACTATGGAAAACAATATGGTGTTACCTCAAAAAATTAAAAATTGAACTTCCATTTGACTCAGTGATCCCGCTTCTAGGAATATACCCTAAGAAGCCTGAAACACACCAATCAGAAAGAATATATGTACCCCCATGTTCATAGCAGCACTATTTACAATAGCTAAGATCTGGAAAGAGCCCAAGTGTCCATCAGTAGACGAATGGATAAAAAAGCAGTGGTACATATACACAATAGAGTACTATGCAGCTGTAAGAAAGAAAGACCTCTTATCCTTTGAGATGACATGGAGGGACCTGGAAGGTATTATCCCTAGTGAAACAAGCCAAGCAGAAAAAGACAAATACCACATGATCTCACTTATATATGGAATATAATGAATATAACAGTCTGAAGAATAGGGTAGACCTAGAAACATGGAAGTAGAGTACAGACTGACAACCCTCAGAAGGGGGGTGGTGGGGAGAGGGAAGAGATAAACCACAGAACCTATATGCATGTATGCATAACCAGTGGACATAGACAAAGCCAGGACAGGGCAGGGGGGATGGGAAGGAGGGTGTCAATGAGGTAAAAAAAGGAGAAACATCTTAACAAAAATAAAATTTAAAAATAAAAATAAATTAAGAAACCATTAAAAATTACATAAACTTAGTTGATAAAGTAGTAGCAGAGTTTGAGAGGATTGACTCCAATTTTGAGACATTTCACATTGGGTAAAATGCTATCAAATAGTATTGCATGCTACAGAGAAATTATTTTTATGAAAGGAAGAGTGGGGCAGCCTTTATTTTGTCATTTTAAGAAATTGCCCCAGCCACCCCAGACTTCAGTAACCACTACCCTGATCACTCAGCAGCCATCAATATCAAAGAAAGACCTTTCACCAGCAAAAAAAAAGTTACAACTTGATGAAAACATTTTTTTGCAATAAAGTATTTCTAAATCAAGGTGTGTATATTATTTTAGACATAATGCTATTGCACACTTAACTACAGTGTGATGCAAACATAACTTTTATGTGCACTTGGAAACAAAAAAACTCATGTAACTTTACTCTCTCTCTGGCCTTATGCACAGTCTTATGTAACCCACCAGCTGCTGCATTAACGCAGGGATACCTTGCTGCTATCTGTGCATTTAGCTGAGAACTTGCCCACTGTAATGACATGAATAAAATGTTTGTAAACATTAAAAATTACCAGTTTAGCCCTGACTGGTTTGGTTCAGCTGATAGAGTGTCGCCTGTGGACTGACGAGTCGCGGGTTTGGTTCCAGTCAAGGAAATTGACTGGTTGTGGTTCCTCCTTGGCCCTGGTTGGGTCATACAGGAGGCAACCAGTCAGTGTGGCTCTATCACATCAATGTTTCTCTCTGTCTCACTCTCTCTCCCTCCCTCTCACACTATCTGATAATAAGCAGAAAAATATACTCGGGTGAGGAATAAAAAATAAAAATAAAAAAAGAATTATTAGTTTATGTTTGGGGCATACAGTGTATAAAGGTGTATTTTTCTGGTAGCAACAACTAAAAAGGATTGGAATGGAGCTGTAAAGAAACAGAGGTTTGTATATTATTGAAGTTAAGCTGGTATAAATTTGAAAAAAAATGCTGTAATTTTTAGAATGTTAAATGTAGTTCCCATGGTAACCACAAAGAAAATAGATATAGAATATACACAAAAGAAGGAAATGATTAACTGTTTTAGTACAAAAATATCAAATAAAAAAAAAACAATACAGAAAATAAGGGACCAAACGTAAAGCATATAGAAATAACAAAATATCAGATGATGGAAAAAAAATAAATATTTACAGGAGTGACTGAAGTAACAAAATGACAAAAGTCCCTTCTCATCAGTAATTTTTAAAATGGATTATTAACAGAGATATAATGAATGGTTAAAAAAACATGTTCCAACTTTATGCTGTCTATAAGAGACTCACTTTACATCCACAGACGCAGATAGATTGCAAGTGAAAGGATGGAAAAAGTTTCAGCATCACACCTGGCCAGAGACCCTGAGCCGAGGTGGGCTAATGTCCCTACACTGACAGCTGCTTTCTTCTCACAGCTGGGCATGTTTTCTCCATTTTTGTTGTTGTTGTTGTTGTTTTACTTTTTTAAAATCTTTATTGTTGAATGTATTACAGATGTTCCTCATTTTTCCTCCATTGACCCCCTCCTCCCCACTCCTGCCCCCCTCCTGCCTTTTCCCACACTGTTGTCTGTGTCCATTGGTTATGCATGTATGTATATAAGTTCTTTGGTTTATTTCTTCCTACCCCGCCAACCCCCCATCCCTTTGAGGTTTGTCGGTCTAGCAACCAATTTGTACTTCTTAATCCCTTCACTTTTTTCACTCATTCCCCCAACCCCCCTCCCATCTGGCAACCAACAAAATGTTCTCTACATGTATGAGAATGTTTCTGTTCTGCTTGTTCATTTTGTTTGTAGATTCAATTGTTGATAGATATGTATTCACTGCCATTTTGTTTGTTCATATTTTTTATCTTTAAGAAGATCCTTCAACATTTCATATAATAATGGTTTGGTGGTGATGAACTCCTTTACCTTTTCCTTGTCTGGGAAACTCTTTATATGGCCATCGATTCTAAATGACTGCTTTAGAGGATAGAGTAATCTTGGTTGTAGGTTCTTGCTTTCCATCACTCTGAGTATTTCTTGCCATTCCCTTCTGGCCTGCAAAGTTTCTTTTGAGAAATCAGCTGACAGTCTTATGGGAACTCCCTTGTAGGTAACTAACTGCTTTTCTTTTGCTGCTTTCAAGATTCTCTCTTTGTCTTGAACCTCTTGCGTTTTGATGATGATGTGTCTTGGTGTGGGCCTCTTGGGGTTGATCTTGTTTGGGACTCTCTGTGCTTCCTGGACGTGTATGTCTGTTTCTTTCACCAAGTTAGGGAAATTTTCTGCCATTATTGTTTCAAATAGGTTTTTGATTTCTTGTTCTCTCTCTTCTCCTCCTGGCACCCCCAGGATGCGAATGTTGGCACGCTTGAAGACTGGCCCTTTTTTATGCTCTTGAGGCCCTCACTAAGTTCTCTGAGGTTCTCACTAAATCCATTGAGCATCCTTATAAGCAGTGTTTTGAACTCGGTATCTGTTAGGTTGCTTATTTCCATTTCACTTAGTTCTTTTCCTGGGGTTTTGTTCTGTTCTTTCATTTGGGACCTGTTTCTTTGTCTCCTCATTTTGGTTGCTTCCCTGTGTTTGTTTCTGTGTATTACTTAACGAGAGGTATGGGGCTGTCTGAGACCAGATGCTCCTTGTTTGAAAGAATTTAGGAAAACCTGAAGCAGGATCCAAGACAGGCCAATCCTATGGTTAAGCAACTGGCAACAGCTTGGGTGGGCCTGAAAGTTGGGTGGGGCGGGGCCTCAGGGAATCACCAGGGTGGGACTAACAGTGTGGAGCCAGGTTGCTGGAGTCCCAGATATGGCGGCTGCCTGCCCCCACAGGGAAGGGCTCACAGAAGGAACAAAGGCCACTTACAGCACATTTGTCCTGGAGAAAGCCTCTTCTCCAGACCTTGCTCCAATTCCAAACAGCTCAGTTCTTCCCTGTATGTCTCTGGTGCCCCTTCAGCTGCCTCCCCCTCAAGCTTAGAGGGAGTGAGTCTGATAAGTCCGTGCACGGGCCCTTTAAGAGGAGCTGCCTGGGGCTCCCGCCACCTTAGCCTCCCTGAGCCTCAGTTCCTGCTGGTTTTTCCAGCCAGAAGTTATGGGGACTTCTCTTCCTGACACTGGAACCCTGAGCGGGGCACCTGGTGTGGGACAGGGACCTCTCAGTCCTCAGGGAGGACCTTCCCAGCCAAGGTATCCTCCTGATTTTTATCCGCCACACGTGGGTGTGGGGCCAGCCTGTTGCACCTTTGCCCCTCCTACCAGCCTCGATGCCGCTGCTTCTTTAATTTTGTAGTTGTAGGACTTCCATTCAGCTTGATTTCAGGCGGTTTTGAATGATGTTCTATAGTTGTAACTTTGATGTGGTTGTGGAAGGACGCGATACCGCATTTACCTGTGCCTTCATCTTGACTGGAAGTCTGGGCATATTTTCAACTACATCATTTCAGTGCTGTCAGGGTAGCAAATACCAAAGAAATGGAACTGGTGTCCTAGTGTACCTCAGCTGCTGTTGCTCTGTAAGTCACATACTAGTATGTGAAAAAGAATCTTAGAATATCTTAGTACATCTTAGAATATCTTAGAATATCTTGGGCCAGAGTGGAAAACCTCTGAATTGTTCCCTCGGAACCTTCTTGCCTGTCTTCATTCATGCCTAAATTCTGGTCCTTGAGACACATAGCCTAGTGTTGAATGGCTCAACAAAAGTCTGTCATATTACAGTAGTTATTTCCAAAGCAGCATCTTGTGCAAACAGTTTATGACATTGAAGAAAGAAAGTGTCTCTGGTTAGCTATCCTCTGTGAAAAGTCAGCCACCCGACCAGTGCTAATTGAAAGCATAATTTAGAAGACAGTATTAGATAGTGGAATATGAATAAAAATAGAAACAAACTCCAAAAAGCTATAGTCTATAAGGACTGGGCCAAATAATGACCAGTTCACAGGTGGTCTTGCTTGAAGGCTACAAAAGTGTTGCTCACATAATTCTCAGATACGCATTGGAGTCCACAGCTGGTATTCTGCAGTCTGACTCTATGCAGGACATGGTCAGGGTCTAGCTCAAATTTTCTCTAACCCCGGGAAAGATGCTGAATAGGAATGGGATTGTACCACGTACAGTATTTCAAAGGCAATAAAGGCCTATTAGGATGTAGACGTTTCACAAACAATATTACACCTTTAATTCTGAAGGGCTCCTTGAGTTTCTTTTGACACTTTTTAGAATGTATCTGTCAGGAAGAGACTCAAGGGCATTTTACTGGGATTTATCTTTTTTGGCAAAATAGAAAATGTAGGCATAACCATAGTTCTATAAAAATGTTTTAAAGAGGGTCCTAGGCAGTTTGGCTCAGCAGTTAAGAGTGTCGGCCTGCAGTCCAGAGAGACCTGGGTTCGGTTCCCGCTAAGGGCATGTACCTCGGTTGCAGTTTGTCCCCGGCCCTGGTTGGTCGTGTGGGTGGCAGCCACTCGATGTGTCCCTTTCATGTCGATGCCCCCCCCCTTCCTTTCTCTCCCTCCCACTCTATCTGAACAACAACAACAACAAAAATGGAAAAATGTCCTCAGGTGAGGATAAAAAAAAAAATGTTTAAAGAGGTTATTTCTGATTAAAATTTTTTAGCAAGTGATACAAAACAATAACAAGAAAGTAAACATCTTCATATCTACTATAAGAACAAAAATTCTTTACCAGCATCTTATTTTAAATACAGCGAAAGAGTACTTATAAACTGTAGAGGATTCTCTTATAAATAAGGCACAGCCTGTCATTGCCACAGATTTGAGTTAGACAATAGTGTTCTCTCTGGAAGGCACAAATTGGAAATCTGATTACCCAAAGGTTTAAAGTGTGGTTCTGAATATAAGGTCATGTGATGAGGATAGCTAATTTGGAAAAAAATTCCCTTAACTGGAATTAATGGCAATTAATCAGACAATGTTACTTCTAGGTTATAACACTCTGGAACTTAACAAGTCCTCTTCATCAGCCCATGTGTAAATTTGTAAAGGCATTGTGCAAAATGTGGGCTGGGCTGACTACACTACTAGTTTGGAGTGAATGTTAAAAAAAGGACACATTTCCAAAAAATCAAACTTTACACTAACTAGCAGAAAATAATCATTTTAGATATTAACAGTATGTAAGCTTAATAAAATAGCAGGTTCTAAGTCAAAGTCTGGAAGGGGTTTCTGGAACAGCAGGCTGGAGTTTCACTGGTTCTTCATGAAGACACACTCCACAAGATGACGACGATGATGATGATGATGATGATGACTGTAACCACAACATTAATCCCTATGACCCACACTTTGCATTTCTGCCACCAATATTTCTCTTCAACTTAGCAGCACTTATTTCACATTGGGAAGCTGCTGCCTGCAGTGTGTCTGCACGGTCATCTAACTCAGAGAGCTTCTCATCTCTTTTCAACACCCTTATCCACATTGACTCTCATGACTTCCACCACCTCATCCACTTGATTCTGTGTCTGCTGAAGCCTTCGATTACTGCCAGAGGCAGCACTTGGACATGCAGCCACACCTGTAGACATGTTAGCGGCAGTGGTGGCAGCAGCAGGATTAGTGTTGATAAAGTGGCCGAGCAGGGACCAGAGTTAAACTAATCCTTTTTAAATTCATTAGTTTTTTAAATTATGTAGAAAGTAACATGGAGTTACAAACCAAAGATATGATAATACTACCTTTTAGACTAATAATTGTTTTTTCTTTATACATGTTAATCTCTTAAATCCCATACAAAAGAAAGAGCACTTATACAAACCATTGTTACAACAAAACTAGAGATTATAATTGTCCATGTATGTATTTCTGTTGAAATCTTGAATTCTCCACACAGTTTTGAGTTACTATTTAGTGTCTTGTTCATTTCACCTTGCAGGACTTCCTTGATCTTTTCTTCTAGGGCAGATCTACTGTCCACGAACTCCCTCAGCTTTGGTCTATCTATGAATTTATCAATTTTCCCCCTCAGTTTTGAAAAACAGTTTTGCTACATATAAGATTCTTGGTTGGCAGTTTTTTCTAACTTTGAATATGTGGGCACATAATCTTTAAGATGGTTATTTTAAAGTCATTGTCTAATATATTTGCCATCAACTCTTTTTTTAGGGACAGTTTCAGTTGATTTTTCCCCTTTGAATGGACCTTACCTTCTTGTTTCTTTGTATGTTTGTGATTTTTTTCCCCCAATTTTTATTAATTCATTTTTGTTACAGATGTTTCTCCTTTTTTCCCCATTGACATCCTCCTCTCCATCTCGCCCCCCCCCCCCCCGCCCCAGCATTGTTGTCTATGTCCATTGATTACACTTACATGCCTATAAGTTATTTGGTTCATCTCATCCATGCCCCTCGCCCCCCTCCTCTGAGGTTTTTCAGTCTGAACCATACTCCTTTCTATGTCCCTGGGTCTATTTTGTTCATCAGCCTACCTTGTTCATTATATTCCACAAATAAGCGAGGTCATTTAGTATTTGTCTTTCCCTGATTGGCTTATTTAGCTTAGCATAATACTTTTGAGGTTTCTCCATGTTGTTTCAAAGGAACGAGATCTTTCTTTCTTACAGCTGCATAGTATTCTATTGTATATATGTACCACAGCTTTTTTTTTTTTTTTTTTTTTTTTTTTTTTTTATCCTCACCCGAGGACATTTTTCTATTTTTTGTTCAGATAGAGCAGGAGGGAGAGAGAGAGAGAGAAACATCGATGTGAAAGGGACACATCGAGTGGCTGCCACCTGCACGACCAACCAGGGCCGGGGACAAACTGCAACCGAGGTACGTGCCCTTAGCGGGAACCGAACCCGGGTCTCTCTGTACCGCAGGCCGACGCACCAACCGCTGAGCCAAACCGGCCAGAGCTGTACCACAGCTTTTTTATCCACTCATCTATTGATGGACACTTGGGCTGTTTCCAGATATTAGCTATTGTAAATAGTGCTGCTATGAATATAGGGGTACATATATTCTTTCTGATTGGTGTTTCAGGCTTCTTAGAGTATATTCCTAGAAGTGGGATTACTGGGTCAAATGACAATTCAATTTTTAATTTTTTGAGGAAACACCATACTGTTTTCCATAGTGGCTGCACCAGTCTGCATTCCCACCAGCAGTGTCCTACAATCCTCTTTTCTCCACACCCTCGCCAGCACTTGTTGTTTAATGATTTGTTAATGGCAGCCATTCTGACAGGTTTAGGTGGTACCTCATAGTTGTTTTAATTTGCATCTCTCTGATGATTAGTGATGTTGAGCACTTCTTCATATGTCTCTTGGACATTTGTATGTCCTTTTTGGAGAGGTGTCTGTTTAGTTCCTCTGCTCATTTTTTAATTGGGTTCTTTGTCTTCCTTTTGTTCAGTTGAATAAGCACTCTATATATTTTGGAAATTAACCCGTTATCTGATATATCATTGGCTATTATGCTCTCCCATAGAGTGGGTTTCCTTTCCATTTTAATGTTTGTTTCTTTTGCTGTGCAGAAGCTTTTGAGTTTGATGTAGTCCCATGTGTTCATTTTTTCCTTTGTTTCTGTTGCCATAGATGATGTATCAGTGAAAATTCTGCTGCATATGATGTCTGAAATTTTGTTGCCTACATTTTCTTCTAGGATGTTTAAGTCTTTTATCCATTCTGAGTTTAGTCTTGTGTATGATGTAAGTTGATGATCTAGTTTCACACATTACATGCAGCAGAATTTTCACTGATACAATGCCTAAGACAAGAGAAACAAAGGAAAATATTAATATATGGGACTACATCAAACTAAAAAGCTTTTGCACAGCAAAAGAAACATCCATCAGAATGGAAAGTGAAGCCACTATGTAGGAGAGCATAATTACCAATGATATATCAGATAAGGGGTTAATTTCCAAAATGTATAGAGTGCTCATACAACTCAATAAAAGGAAGACAAAGACCCCAATTAACAAATGGGCAGAGGATCTAAATAGACACCTCTCCAAAAAGGACATTCAAATGGCCATTATGAATAAATGTTCAACGTCACTAATCATCAGAGAGATGCAAATTAAAACAACTATAAGGTTTCACCCCACACCTGCCAAAATGGCTGCCATCAATAAATCATCAAAGAAGTGCTGGTGAGGGTGTGGAGAAAAGAGGACTCTAGTATACTGCTGGTGGAATGCAGACTGGTACAGCCACTATGGAAAACAGTATGGTGTTTCCTCAAAAAATTAAAAATTGAACTGTCATTTGACCCAGTGATCCCATTTCTGGGCATATACCCTAAGAAGCCTGAAACACCAATATACACAATGGAATACTATGCAGCTGTAAGAAAGAGAGATCTCTTATCCTTTGAGACAACATGGAGGGATCTGAAGAGCATTATGCTAAGCGAAATAAGCAAATTAGAGAAAGACAAATACCACATGATCGCACTTATTTGTGGAATAAAACGAACAAAATAAGCTGATGAACAAAATAGACTGAGAGACATAGAAAGGAGTACAGTTCAGACTGACAATCTTCAGAAGAGGGGGGTGGAGGGTGGATGAGATAAACCAAAGAACTTATATGCATGTAAGCGTAACTAAGGGACATAGACAACAATGCTGGGGCAGGGCAGGGTGGAGGGATGCAGGATTGGGAGGAGGGTGTCAATGGGGGAAAAAGGAGAAACATCTGTAACAAAAATAAATTAATAAAAATTGCAACAACAACAAAAAAGTCAAGTCTGAGAACTCTGTCTAGCCCTTAGATATCAGAGATTTTCTATTTTTACTGAAAAAATATATTATTTAAGTCTGTGATCCATTTTGAGTTAATTTTTATGTAAATTGTGTTATGTAGGTCAAGGTTCTTTTTTTGCCTGTGCCTGTCCAATTGCTTCAGTACCATTTGTTGCAAAAACTCTCTTTATTCCATTTTCTGTTTAATTATTTTTGCATCTTTATAAAAACTCATTTGGGAATATTTGTGTGGGTCTATTTCTGGGTATTAAATTATGCTCCTGGACTATATGTCTGACTCTTCGCAAATACCATACCGTCTTGATTACTGTAGCTCTATAGTAACCGTTAATATTGGGTAAAGTGATCCACAATTCATTATCTTCTTTTTCAATATTGTTTTAGTTATTTGGGAGTTGTGTTTTTCTATATAAATTTTAGAATCAGGTGGCCTAATTGTACAAAAAAACTTCCTGGGATTTTTATAAGAATTACATTAAGCCTATGGATCAGTTTGAGGAGAATTGTCATCTTTATGATGTTGAGTCTTCCAATCCATGAACATATATGTCTCTATTTAAATCTTCTTTGATTACTTTCATCAATATTTTGTTGTTTTCAGTGTATAGATCCTATACTTACTTTGTTAAGATAACTATTTAATTTTCTTTGGAGTGATTGCTAATATTAATTTCTATGTGTTCATTACTACCAAATAAAAATGTGATTGGTTTTTGTGTGTTGGTGTCAAAAAAAGTAAATTAAAGGTAAGTTTTTAGTACTGTTTTCTTCTATTTAAAAAAATTTATCTTTAGGTGATCTGTAGAATTGTCTTAGACACATATTATGTAATTAACTGACAACACTCCTGCAAAGGTGGTATTATTGTTTTTATTTTACAGTTGACACAATGAGTCTAAGAACTTGCCAGGCTGATATATGACAGAGGTGAGATTCATACCCAGGCTGTAGAGAGCTGTTTCCAATATGCTATACCATACCACTGTTGGTATGGGAGTAGAGATATTAAATCCATCCCTTTATCTCATTGCAACATGAGCCCATTCTGCATGTCATATCATAAGTTGTTTCAGGACCAACTGCTTCTGGTGATTTAAGCCACAGCCTTTCACAAACCTGGTAGCTGTTACCCTTTTAGGTGATGAAGGTAAGATTAACTCTAAATCTCCTGTGGGTTTTTTTTTGTGTTCCAGAGATTATAAAGCAGCTGACATCACCATCAACTTGTATATCGTCAATAAGCCTTGGGTCTTCTCACTGGCCTGGTGCTCCAGGATTCACTCAGTGACCACAGATAACATTGAGCTTCTGAGGCAGATAGATTACCCTTACTACTTCATGGTGAGCTGATGGTCCAGATTGTTCTTCCAAGTCTGTATACTAGGAGTTCATGTACCGTACCCCATGTGTACCTTGCTCACTGTACAGTCACCTGGGGAGCTACTTAAGAACAGAGACATCTGCGATTTTGGAGATGTGTCATTCTCCCTTCTCTCACACAGATCCTACTGTGAACTTGGAAATGTTCCATTGACCAAAGCAAGTCACATGGCCAAGTCCAGATTAAAGGTGGATGAAGGGAGAAACAGCAAAGTCACATAGCATACAGTTTTTTTAAACTCAGATTTTACAGTTTTAAGTAACATTTCATTACACTGCACAATTATAACAATAAAAACAACTGTTCTAAGCCACTTGAGGAGTAAGAACAACCTATTCTTGGTGTTGCTTGGTGGTGCTCACCTGGTGGGCATCCTGGAACAGGCCAAAGCATCAATCAGTATGTCTCCCGGAGGGGATTAGCAGCCTCAGTTTAGTGGAAGGTGGTTGAGAGCTTCTACTGTACCTGCCTAGTAGGGTTGTTGAGAGGACGAGATGTGAACAGACCCTTCAAGTGCTTAGAATACTTCCTTAGCTCCTGTAAATGCTCATTAATGGTTCATTGTTCTCATTAGTATCAGGATCATTGGTGTTTTTATTAATATCTTTATTCAGTCCAAGGAAAGACCTTGGGATAGGGAGGAGAATGGCCTAAGAAAGAATAAAAAGTGCCAGCCCCAGTAGCATCAAGTAAGGGGAACAGTGGAGGAGGAAAGGGAGGATCAAACCGGGGAATTAGAAAATTCACACAAGAGGCCCCAGGAGATGGAGCTCTGGGATGTGTGTGATTCAGGCGAGGAGTGTGGAGAAGGGGGCATGTTAGGTAAGGGAGAATTATAATTTCAGCCTACTTGAAGCATCATGATATAGAACAGTGGTTTGTAAATGCAGGCTCACTGACTGGTTACTTCAGCATCATCTGGGGAGCCCGTTAAAAATGCAAGAATTCTAACTTCTGAGGTCTGTAGGGAGCCCCAGAAACCTGGGTCACTGGAAGCCATGGTGTGAAAACACAGAGCACTGGAGCTCAAGAACTTGGGCTGTAGTCCTGGGTCCAGCGCAGACTTGCCATGTGACTTCTCTGGGACTCCCTCAGGCCTCTGTGTTGAGAGTCAAAGGAGATGAAGGGTGTGAAGTTTTATCCCTTGCAGAGCCCCGGACACATGGAAGGGGTGATTGTTAGGAAAGCAGCAGGTATTCTCTGTGTTTGAGACCACCACATCAAACAGGCTTCCTCCACCTGGCCTGCCCCTCCACTCCCTCCCCAGCCCTCGCAGCAGACCATACCAATCAGAAAGAATATATGCACCCCTATGTTCATAGCAGCACTATTTACAATTGTAAATCTGGAAACAGCCCATATGTCCATCAATAGATGAGTGGATAAAAAAAGCTGTGATATATATACACAATGGAACACTATGCAGCTGTAAGAAAGAAAGATCTCTTATTTTTTTAGACAACATAGAGGGACCTGGAGAGCATTATGCTAAGTGAAATAAGCCAATCAGAGAACGGCAAATACCACATGATCTCACTTGTTTGTGGAATGTAATGAACAAAATAAGCTGATGAACAAACTAGACCCAGAGACATAGAAAAGAGTATGGTTCAGATTGACAAACCTCAGAGGAGAGGGCGGGATGGATGAGATGAACCAAAGAACTTATATGCATGTATGCATAACCAATGGACATAGACAACGATGCTGGGGGGGGTGGGGGGGTGGAGGGAGGGTGTCTGGGTGGGGAGGAGAAACATCTGTAACAAAAATTAATAAAAATTGAAAAATAAAATCCCTTCCAACTCTAAAGTTCTTGCACTGTGGTTTTCTGTTTTGCAGGTGCCAAGTTACTACAGGATCATGTGGCTTTTCCTGGATATTCTTACTGTAGTTTTCATTTTTGCCATATTTTGTTTTCACTGGTAAGCATATGCTTGTAATTTTACATGAAATTTCCCCAAAATAATAGTATAAATGGTTCTTATGGGAAGTTGAGAAAAACAGTTAAACACTCTTCCTATAATCCATCCCTCATGGCAAGTTCTCAGGAAGGCAGATTTATAATCTGAACCCTCCATTTCTTCCCATGCTGCCTGCAGCTCATCACACCCCTTCCACCTCCTCAGCACAGGACAGTGTGCTAAGGATAAGGACTGTCACTAAAGCTCAGTTAAAGCCTGTTACCACAGATTCTGTGGATCAGGTGGGAGAGGACAGGGTTGAAGGTTGTCTAGAACAAGTGCCTCTATATTCCCACCTTCCACAAACTGGACATGGTGGGGTGCTGTGTAAACGGCATGTTCACAAACCCAGAAGATGGGGATTTAGCCCTGGATTTTCCCCTTAGTTGCTGGGTGACCCTGGGAAAATCACTGTCCTTTTCTAGGTCATAGTGTTTATCTGTCCAAGAAAATGACATTTGAGAATCTTTGTAGGGCAAGTCCTACAGGATTGCAAGGTTGAAAGTGGGAGAGGAAAGACCCACATGAAGAATTTTAACTAGAGGAGACCATGGTTTGTAGACCTCATCATGCCCATCATTTCATTTGTGAGTTATCCTTTAAAGAGGAAAACTACAAATGTTCTGCTTAAGTGAGAATTTTACTGGATAATGTTTCTTTTCTGGCTACTGCCTTGGATTATTATTTTTGGTAAAGGTCTTAAAGGCTCACGGTTAGTCTTCTTCATTCCAGGTGGAGAGAGAACCAAATAGAAAAAGTCTTTGAAAGCAGCAGCAGTTACACAGGTAAAGTCAGGGGCCTACCCCACTGCTACTCATTTGCCCCCAGGACATGGGGTCTGCTTTTCATGTCTCTGACAAGTGCTGAGTGAATCTGAGAAACTGAGAGGAGGGGACCAGGGAGAAGTTGGAAAGTATAGGTGCGCACAGATTCTAGAGGACCCTTGACAACAGTCTTCATTTTGGATTTCATTCTCTAAGCAATGAAACCCCTTGGAAGTTGCTGAATATGGTATTCATTTTTAATTTCTTAATATATTTATTCATCACACAGCTCTTGAATGCTCACTTTGTGCCAGGCACCCTGAGATGGGTTGAAGATAATTGAAAAATGGAGGGTTGGTCAAGAGGGCAGAGGGTTGGCCCCAGAGAACAAACAGTAAGGAAGCCAACAAAAGCATAGCAATCGACACCATTGGGCCAGGCACCCAGATCGAGGACAGAGAGGCTTCCATGCCAATTAGGGCTGAATGTGCTTTATGGGGCTCCAGTTGTGGGCAGTGTGTGTGGGAAGGTGTTGGGGGAAGGTCTCGGCTCTGCATATAAGCAGTCAGGAGATGGCAGGTGAGTTTCAAACAAGGGAGCTATATGCTAGATTTCTGTGCAAAGGGATGGACTAACAGAGTGACTTTTTCTTTGGCAGGAGAACTCAGGAAGGGAGATAGACCCAGGAAGGGGAAGGGAAGTAGTTTTAATTTTCAAAAGGTTGTGGTGATAATCACATAGTTGTTGGTTTGGAGAGCCAGTTCAATGTCAAAGGAAAAAACAAATAGAAGGCAGAGGACTGTGCAGTGCATGATGCAGTTTCCTTTCACGGCTCTTGGAGCCTTAAGTAAAGTTGGTATAGTCACAAAATCATGAATTAATTTAATTTCTCGTGGACAGTGGTGAAGATCCCGAGATGCTGTGCACCAGCTGATATAGAGACTCTGAGAAAATAAGTTCAGAAATTAGAATAAATTGAATTGTATACTGTGAAACTGAGGGTTCACCCCAAGACTGCCCAAATCTCTTGAGGCAAACAGAGTTCTCAAGTAACTCTGAGTGACATGCATCTTAAGATCGCTCTACTGGTTGTTAAGAGGTCTGAAGGCTGGATTCCAGATACTGTATGATTTTCAGTTGTTGTATGAGTAAACTGAGGTTTCCATAACAAAATAGCATAGGCTGGTGGCTTCAACAACAGAAATTTATTTTCTCACACTTACGGAGCCTAGAAGTTCAAGATCAGTGTGCCAACAGGTTTGGTTTCTTCTGAGCCCTCTGTCCCTGGCTTGCAGGGCGCCACCTTCTTGTTGCATCCTCACTCAGCCTTTCCTCCGCACACACTCATCTTCAGTGTCTCTGTCTCCAGATGTTCTCTCCAGTAAGATTGGATTACGGCCCACCCTCATGGCCTCATTTTATTTTATTATTTATTTATTTATTTTTTTTTTTACCCTCACCCGAGGACATTTTTTCCATTTTTTGTTCAGATAGAGTGTGGGAGAGAGAGAGAGAAACATCGACGTGAAAGGGACACGTCGAGTGGTTGCCACCCACACGACCCAACCAGGGCCGGGGACAAACTGTAACCGAGGTACATGCCCTTAGTGGGAACCGTACCCGGGTCTCTCTGGACCGCAGGCCAACGCTCTAACCATTGAGCCAAACCAGCCAGGGCCAGTTGGATAATTTTTTAGTTTTTATTTTTTTCAAATATTTTTCTGCCACTAACCTTTTTTTAGACTATTTAATTTCTGGACTTGGATTCTATTGCTGAATATATTCATTTTTTATTGTTGTGTAACAAACTACCACAAACCTAGCAGCTTAAAACAACAAAAGTTTAGGCACGGGTTAGCTGGACCCTCTGTTTAGAGTCTTACCAGGCTAAAATCGAGGAGTTGGCCTGGGCTGAGGTTTCATCTGAGACTTAAAAGTCCTTTTCCATTCTTACTAGTTTGGGGCAGAATTTAGTTCCTTACAATTGTAGGACTATAGTTGTCCCTGTTTTCTTGATCACTGATGACAGGGTTTTGCCCTGAGCTCCTAGAGTAAGCCTTCAGGCCGTAGCCACCTGGCCCTCTCACAACATGACAGCTTGCTTTTTTCAAAGCCAACAGAATAATATCATAGCAGATGGATTCATGAAAAGGAGAATAAAGGAAGCAAAATAACAGAAAAAAAATAGACAAGTTGAAACATGGTAGTCATAAATCCAACCATTTTATTAATTACATTAAATATAAATGGTCCCAAAAACTCAAATCAAAAATAGAGACTGTCAGGAGAGAAAAAAAACGGCGGCAGAGTGAATGGAGCTACACAGACCATCTCCCAGGACCAAACTGGATTTACAACGAAAATAAAGACAAATCGTCAGGAAGGAGCAACTGAAAGGCAGCCTGGAGGACTACATAACCAGGGACACTGACTCAATCCTGGCAGGCTTGCGAGGACGCGAAAGGGGGCCGGGAGCCCACGGTCCACAGCGGCCTGGGCTGGGACCAGCGAACTCGGCTGGGACCAGAGGACTCAGATGGAAGCTGCTGCCGCCTTGGCTGCATGCTAAGCCCTGGGCAGGTGCTGCACAGACTCGGCCGGGACCAGGGGACTCGGTGGGAAGCTGCTGCTACCTCAGCTTCGACTGCGGCTAAGTCCTGCAAACTCGGCTAAGTGCTACCCCTCGGCTGGTGCCGCAGACTTGGCCGCCCTTAGCTGGGAGCAGCGCCATTGGGTTAAAAGTCCCAGGCGGCTCCACAACTTAGAGTCTGGACAGAGGCTAAATTGGCAGAAGCCACTCACCTTGGGCTCCGGCAGAGGGAAGGCAGACTGGACTGGAACTGTGTGGGGACACTCGGGATTTGGAGGGTGCTCAGAGCTTGTGCTGAGTGCAGCCACACAGGACTGTGGTCATCTTACTCCTTCCCAGGGCCCTGGGGAGAGGTGGCGGCCCCTCCCTCAGAGATTCAACCACATCTGGTGGCCATTGAAATGCTAATTGAGGCCCATTAACAACCAGCCTCTGCCCCACCCTCGGGAAATCCTCTTACACTGAGCACCTGAGGGAGTTTTTCAGGCAATGCAGAAACCAAGGTTCTTCAGGTGGCCTCTACTAATAGCCTCCAGGCAAAAAAAAGCTAGAGGAAAGTTAAGACTTGACAGTGGTGGTTAAAGTGGGTCCTCCCTGCCTCATCCAAACCCAGGAGAGGGAGCCACAAACATCAGAACACCAACACCCACAGGGAAAATTTGGCAGACTCCAAAGCCCACTGTGATAGCCAAAATGGTGAAAAACAGAAACAAAAACCAAATGAAAGAACAAGAGACCTCTACGGAAGATGAGATAAATGAGGTGCAGTTAAGCAAGTTAACAGAACTAGAATTCAGAGCCATGATCTTGAGGAAGCTCAACAACATGTGTAAGGACATGAGCACCATGAGTAAAGACATAGAAATGTTGAAAATCAACCAGATGGAAATTAAAAACGACATATCAGAAATGAAAAACACATTGGAAGGTCTAAAAAGCAGAGTAGAAGAAGCTGAGAACCGGATCAGTGAATTAGGAGACAGGGTAGAAAAAATCAATCAATCAGAAAATCAAAAGGAGCCCTGGCTGGTTTGGCTCAGCGGTTAGAGCGTCGGCCTGTGGTCCTGAGAGACCCGGGTTTGGTTCCCGCTAAGGGCACGTACCTCGGTTGCAGTTTGTCCCCGGCCCTGGTCGGTCGTGCGGGTGGCAGCCACTCGATGTGTTCCTTTCACGTCAATGTTTCTCTCTCTCTCTCTCTGTTCCCTTCTCTCCCTCCCACTCTACCTGAACAACAACAAAAAAAAAAAAAATGGGAAAATGTCCTCGGGTGAGTATAATAAAAAAAAAAAAAAAAAAAAAAAAAAAAAAAAAACCAAAAGGAAAAAATGATTAAAAAAAGGAAGAGAGCTTAAGAGACTGTGGGACAACTGGAAACATAATAATATTCGCATCATAGGAGTCCCTGAAGAAGTAGAAAATGAGCAAGGGTTAGAGAATATATTCAAAGAAATAGTGACAGAAAACTTTCCTAATTTGGTGAGGGAAGAAGGCATTCAAGTTCAAGAAGCACAGAGAGCCCCAAGTAAGAAGAACCCAAACAGGCCCACACCAAGACACATAGTAATCAAAGTGCCAAAAATTAAAGACAAAGAGAGAATCCTAAAAGCAGCAAGAGATAAGCAACAGGTTACCTACAAAGGAAACCCCACAAGGCTCTCAGCTGACTTCTCACAAGAAACACTACAGGCCAGAGGGAATGGCATGAAGTAATCAAGGTCATGAAAAACAAGGATCTGAATCACAGACTGCTCTACCCAACAAGGCTATCATTCAAAATAGAAGGACAAATAAAGAGCTTCACAGACAAAAAAAAAGGCTAAGGGAATACATTAGCACCAAACCAGCACTGCAAGAAATGTTAAAAGGACTGCTGTAATTAGCAGGAGAAATGGGAAGAAAAATAGAACCACACTAAACAAAAATGGCAATAAATAAGTACATATCAATAATCACCTTTAATGTAAATGGATTGAATGCTCCCATAAAAAGACACAGAGTAGCTGATTGGATAAGAAAGCATGACTCATCTATATGTTGTTTACAAGAGACCCACCTTACAACAAAAGACTCACATAGATTGAAAGTGAAGAGATGGAAAAAAAATCTTCCAAGCAAACAGAAAGGAAAAAAAAGCTGGGGTAGCAATACTCATATCTGATAAAAGAAACTTCAAAATGAAGGCCATAACTAGAGACAAAGAAGGCCATTACATAATATTGAAAGGATCTCTCCAACAGGAAGATATAACCTTGATAAACATATATGCACTCAATATAGGAGCACGAAAATATATTAAAAATCTTCTGGAGGACTTCAAAGGAGAAATCGATACCAATACAATCATAGCAGGGGACTTCAACACCCCACTGACATCACTGGATAGATCCTCTAGACAAAAAATTAGCAAGGAAACAGAGACTCTAAATGAAATTCTAGAACAAATGGAATTAATAGCTATCTACAGAGAATTACACTCCAAAACTACAGAATTTAAATTCTTCTCAGGTGCACATGGGGCATTCTCAAAGATAGACCACATGTTAGGGCACAAAGAGAAGTCTCTACATGTTCAAGAAGACTGAAATTATATCAAGCAGCTTCTCAGATCACAATGGCATGAAACTAGAAATCAATTGCAACAAAAGCATGCAAAGATATTTGAACACATGGAAGCTAAATAGCATGTTATTAAACAATGAATGGGTCACCGAGGAGATCAAGGAAGAAATCAAAAACTTCATGGAAACCAATGAAAATGAAGACACAACTACACAAAATCGATGGGATGCAGCCAAAGCAGTTCTGAGAGGGAAGGTCATAGCACTACAGGCCTACCTCAAAAACAAGAAAAATCTCTAATAGACTATCTAACCTCACAACTTAAAGAACTAGAGAGCAAACAAAAAGAAAACCTCAGAGCAAGTAGAAGGAAGGAAATAGTAAAGATCAGAGCAGAAATAAATGACATAGAGACCAAAAAAACAATTCAAAGGATCAATGAAACAAAGAGCTGGTTTTTCTAAAAGATAAACAAGATTAATGGACCCTTAGCTAGACTCACCAAGAAACAAAGAGAGAGAACCCAAATGCACAAAATCAGAAATGAAAGAGGAGAAGTAACAACTGACACCACAGAAATACAAAAGATCGTTAACAACTGTGAACAATTATATGGCAACAAATTCGACAATCTAAGCGAAATGGACACATTTCTATAAACAAATAGTCTCCCAAAACTGGACCAGGAAGAGATAGAAAACTTGAACAGACCAATATCAACATAAGAAATTGAAGATGTAATCAAGACCCTCCCAGCAAACAAAAGCCCAGGCCAGGATGGCTTCACGGGGGAGTTTTACCGAAGATTCAAAGAAGAGCTAACACCCATTCTCCTCAAACTATTTCAAAAAATTCAAGAAGATGAAGACTTCCAAACTCGTTTTATGAAGCCAGCATAATTCTAATTCCAAAACCAGAAAAAGACACTACAAAGAAAGAAAACTACAGGCCAATATCCCTGATGAACATAGACACCAAAATCCTGAACAAAATACTAGCAAATTGGCTCCAGCAATACACCAAACAAATTATTCACCATGACCAAGTGGGATTCATCCCAGGGATGCAAGGCTGGTACAATAACTGCAAATCAATAAATGTGATGCACCACATAAATAAAATGAAGAATAAAAACCACATGATCATATCAATAGATGCTGAAAAAGCCTTCAACAAAATCCAGCATCCATATCTGATAAAAATGCTCAGCAGTGTGGGACTAGAGGGATCATCTCTTGTCATAATAAAGACCATATATGAAAGACCTACAGCCAACATCATACTCAATGGGCAAAAACTAAAAGTATTTCCCTTAAGAACAGGAACAAGGCAAGGATGCCCACTTTCGCCACTCTTATTTAACATAGTACTGGAAGTCTTAGCCACAGCAATCAGACAGGAAGAAAAAATAAAATGGATCCAAACTGGAAAGGAGGAATTGAAACTGTCATTTTTCGCAGATGACATGATACTATACATAGAAAACCCCAAAGGCTCCATCAAAAATTTACTAGACTTAAATGAATTTGGCAAAGTAGCAGGATACAAAATTAACGTCAAGAAATCGACGGCATTCTTATACACCAAGGATGAACTCACAGAAAGAGAAACTAGGAAAACAATCCCATTTACCATTGCAGCAAAAAAAATTAAGATACCTAGGAATAAACTCAACCAAAGAAATAAAAGATCTATTCGCAGAAAAGTACAGGTCATTGAAAAAAGAAATAGAGGAAGATATAAAAAAGTGGAAGCACATACCCTGTTCATGGATTGGGAGAATTAACATCATTAAAATGTCCATATTACCCAAAGCAATCTATAGATTCAATGCAATCCCCATCAAAATACCAACAGCATACTTCACAGAATTAAAACGAGTACTTCAAAAGTTTATATGGAACCAAAAAACACCCCGAATAGCCACAGCAATCTTGAAAAGGAAGAACAAAGTTGGAGGGATCACATTATTAGATTTCAGGTTATACTACAAAGCCACCGTAATCAAAACAGCCTGGTACTGGCACAAGAACAGACATATAGACCAGTGGAACAGAACAGAGAACCCAGAAATGGACCCAAGGCAATATGCTCAATTAATATTTGACAAAGGTGGCAAGAGAATACAGTGGAGTAAGGACAGCCTCTTTAATAAATGGTGCTGGGAAAATTGGACAGCTACATGCAGAAAAATGAAACTAGACACCCTATACAAGAATAAACTCAAAATGGATAAAAGACTTAAATGTGACTCATGAATCCATAAAAATCCTAGAAGAAACTGTAGGCAACAAAATTTCAGACATCATACGGAGCAGAATGTTCACTGATACATCACCTAAAGCAATAGAAACAAAGGAGAAAATGAACACATGGGACTACATCAAACTCAAAAGCTTCTGCACAGCGAAAGATACAATCATCAAAATGGAAAGGCTACCCACTATATGGGAGAGCATAATTGCCAATGATATATCAGATAAGGGGTTAATTTCCAATACATATAGAGTGCTCATACAACTCCACAAAAGGAAGACAAAGAACCCAATTAAAAAATGGGCAGAGGAACTAAATAGACACCTCTCCAAAAAGGACATACAAATGTCCAAGAGACATATGAAGAAATGCTCATCATCACTAATCATCAGAGAGATGCAAATCAAAACAACAATGAGGTGTCACCTCACACCTGTCAGAATGGCCGCCATCAACAAATCATCAAACAACAAGTGTTGGCGAAGGTGTGGAGAAAAGGGGACTCTAGTACACTGCTGGTGGGAATGCAGACTGGTACAGCCACTATGGAAAACAATATGGTGTTACCTCAAAAAATTAAAAATTGAACTTCCATTTGACTCAGTGATCCCAATTCTAGGAATATACCCTACGAAGCCTGAAACACCAAACAGAAAAAATATATGTACCCCCATGTTCATAGCAGCACTATTTACAATAGCTAAGATCTGGAAACAGCCCAAGTGTCCATCAGTAGACGAATGGATAAAGAAGCTGTGGTACATATACACAATGGAGTACTACTCAGCTGTAAGAAAGATCTCTTGTCCTTTGAGACTACATGAAGGGACCTGGAGAGTATCATCCGGAGTGAGGCAAGCCAAACAGAGAAGGACAAGTATCATATGATCTCACTTATTTGTGGAATATAATGAACATAACAGTCTGAGGAATGGGGTAGTCCCAGAGACATGGCGGTGCGGGGTAGCCTGATAATCCCCAGAAGAGGGGGTGGTGGGGGAGAGATAAACTACAGAACTTATATGCATGTGTGCATGAACAGTGGACATGGGCAAACAAACTGGGGTCAGGGCGGGGAGGGAGAGGGAGGGGGGAACCAGTGGGGGAAAAAGGAGAAACATCTGTAACAAAAATTAATTAATAAAAAAAAAATAGAGACTGTCAAATAGGAAAAAAGCAAGTCCCAACCATATGTGGTCAACAAAAGAAATACTTAGAATACAAAGACACAAATAGGTTCAAAGTAAAAGGATGGGGGAAATGATATGCCATGTAAACAATCAGCTTAAGAAATAATATGTAAAAAAACATGGAACATTACGGGAAACAAAGATCTCATAATGATGAAAAGGTCAGTATATCAGGAAGGCATTATATAAATCTGTGTATGCACTTAATGTCAGAGCTTCAAAACACATGAAACAAAAACTTGAAGTCATAGCTGGAGATTTTACAAGCACTTTCTCAGTACCTGAAAGAACAAATAAGTATACACACAAATAACATCAGAAAGGACATATAAATCTGAGCAACAGTGTCAGCACACTGACATAAAACAAAATCCCCAACAATGGGAGGAATATACTATATTTTCAAATGTAGGTTGCATATTTGCCAAAATAGACCATATGACAAGCCATAAAACAAGTCTCAAATAAATTTCAAAAGACTGGAATCTTACATATACCCTCAGAAGCCTGAAACACCAAACAGAAAGAACATATGTACCCCCATGTTTGTAGCAGCCACAACAAACTTAAATTAAAAACAAATATTAATATCTAGATAAGCCTCTAAATGCTGGAAATTAATGTATTTTTAAACATCCCATTGATCAAGGAATAAATCACAAGAGAAATTAGATATTAAATTAACTATTTTTAACTAAAGGATAATGCATATAAAACAACAGGACTTAGAGGGAAATTTGTAACTTTAAAAGTTAGAAGAAGAAAGTTTTGATATTGGTTAAGTTTCTACCTTAAGAATCTATAAAAAGAAGAGTGCATTTTTCTCCAAGTGAAAGAAAGGAAATACTAAAGATAGGAGGAATCAATAAAATAGAAAAGATACAGAGAAAATGAAAAAAGAGAAAAGTTTAATAAAAATAAACACTTAGCAAGATGAGAGAAAAAGAGAGGTTGCCAGGTTGCTAACATAATTAATTACAAATAAAAGAGGGAGTATCCCTTCAGATCCTAGACATAAAAAAGGAAAATTATGAGCAGTTTTATGTCATTAAGTTTGACAACTTAAATGAAATAGACCATTTTTTAAAATATATAACTTACCAGAACTGACAGAAGAAATAGAAATTTGTAATAATCCACTATCAGAATCAAAGTTATATATCAAAAACCTCACTAGAAAGAAAAATTGGGGCCCAAAGAGTTTCATTTGTTATTCATATATTTAAGAAATAATACTAATTCTATACCAACTCAGAAAAAAAAAAAAGAAGAAGAAGAAGGAGACTTCCCAGCTAATTCTTTGAGGCCAGCAATATCCTCATATAAAATCTCACAAAGACATTACAAGAACTAAATTTACAGATCAATATCATTACAAACTTAGACATAAGAATCCTTAACAAAATATTAGCAAATTGAATCCATCAGTGTAAACAGGATAATACATCATGAGCAAGTAAGATTTACACCAGTAATGCAAGATGGATATATCATTTGAAACTTAATCAATATAATCCCATATTAAAATAAAATAGAAAAAGCATATTTGACAAAAGCCAACACCCCTTTATGAGAAATGTTCTGGGCAAACTAGGAATAGGGATGAAACTTCCTCAATGTGATCAAAGATATTTACAAAAAAAAACTGCTGTCAATATCATTTTTAATGATGAAGCAATGAATATTGTCTCTGTAAAATCAGAAATAAGGCAGGGATATCTGCTCACAACTTCTATTCAGCATTGTGCTGGAGATTGTAGCCAGTTTAATAGGATAAGTGACAGGCATGAAGGAATAAATAAATCTCCTAATTTGCAGATATGATCGTTTACATTAAAAAATTCTAAGGAATCAAACAACAAACAGACTTACTGGAAGTAATAAATGGGTTAAGCAGTGTCTCAGGATACAAGGTCAATACACAGAAAAATCAATTGTATGTCTTTATATTAGCAATGAATAATTGGAAACTTTAGAAAAGTTTAAATAGCATTTATAACAACATAAAAATGAGAATTATGAATATTTGCTGAAAGGAAGAAGACCCAAGTAAAGGGAGCAATACACCACCACATTCATGAATTAGAAAACCTAATATCATAGGTACTTGTCCTAAAATCTAGTTGACCTACAAACTCAACTCAAGAGCAATAAACAATCTCCTTCCTCTTGTGAAGCTGACAAAAGATGAAGCTCATGTGTGCAGCTGTTTCTTCAACGTTGAAATTACATTCAGGGTAAAATATAACCATTCCTAGCTTACCTCTTTGGATTGTCACTTTCTTCTAGATTTTGGCCCCACAGTTCCTCCCCTCATTATAAATTTTTATGTTTTCTTGGTTTTGTATATTATCCAGTTTTTAGTTTTCAGTAAGAGTCGGGTTCCTAGCTCTAGTACTAGAAGACTAGAAACGGTGGAGACAAATGTCTCCAGTTTGTTTTTTCTATCAGACAGGTAGATAAAAATTATTTATGTAGTGGCAAGCAAGACAAAGTCTCTGACCACAAAAAGCTCCTGTTCTAATAGAGGAGTGTTTATTCTTTATCTTTATATCTCTCTTATTTATTTTTATCGTGTTCATTTTTTAGAGCCATGGTTGTGAAATCATGAACTTTAAGAAAATGTCAATGTCGCCTTGGCTGGTTTGGCCTAGCGGTTAGAGTGTCAATCCACAGACCAGAGAGACCTGGGTCCGGTTCCCGCTAAGGGCACGTACCTTGGTTGCAGTTTGTCCCCGGCCCCAGTTGGGGTTGTGTGGGTGGCAACCAGTCAATGTGTCTCTCTCACACTGATGTTTCTCTCTCTGTCTTCCTCCTGCTCTATCTGAAGATAAGTGCAAAAATGTCCTCGGGTGAGAATTAAAAAAAAAATGTCAATGTCTTTCTTCTGAGAGCTTCCATGGGGAGCTAGAATTTCACACTGTAGACTCTTAAAATTCCAGCGCCATGATGAATTGGAGGACCATGAAAACCTTTGCACAAAATCTGGGGTAGGGAGCACTAGGGAGAAAGAACCTGAGATGATAAGTAAGGGACTAACATCTGTGTGTGTGTGTGTGGGGGGGGTACATGCCCCTAGCGGGAACTGAACCCGGGACTCTCTGGTCCACAGGTCAATGCTCAACCTCTGAGCCAAACTGGCCAGGGCTGAACAAACATCTTAAAGATGACTAGGACTTAACCATGTGACCAGCAAAGATTGGAGACATGACATTTGAGGAATCGGTGTTTTTGTCTTTTCTATTTCACAGACACTGAAAGTATAAGCCTCAAAAGGAGAAAAAGTGAGAAAGCAGAAACTTTTAGTATGACTGTAGAGCCTCTGCCCCAAGCTGGGGAAAGTCCTCAGACTCCAGTAGCCCCCGCCCCTGATCTAACCAGAGCATAAGGGGAGCCAAGGCTCCCCAAAGGAACACAGCAAACCAGAGCCAGTCCAGGAAACCACCAAGCCTGCTATGGATGATGTTATATAACCAGTGCCCACTGAGGAGGCCTTGGAACCCACCCAAACATCCACCCAGGAGGCCAACAGAGAGGCCACCCTCCAAACAGCAGTGCCAAAAGGCAGATGAACCAGGAGTTTCCTCCATAGAGGTCCTTTATCCTAAAACACAACCCAAAAAGACTCCCACTATTGAATCCTGTTTTAAGATGGTTTCCACCACATCCAGCATGCCCTCCTCCCTTGTGCTGTCCTCAAAGAACTATCCACACCTTGCCCCTTCTTCTTCTTCCTCTCTGTGCTCACTGAGGTGACGTGGGGAGTGGTCAATAAATGAGCGTAGCAGAGCACTTGAGACTCTGCGGAGAATGTTCTGGCCTAGCCTTTCTGTAAAGGATGCAACTCTAGGGTCTGGGTGAGAGAAAAACAGCTATTGTGGACTTGAAGCTGGAGCTCTGGGTGATCCAGGGCTTGTCCTATTCTAACCCTTCACACTATTCCCTGCTAATGGGGCAGCGGTGGTGAACATCAGCATGTAAATAAAGGCAGCCTTTCAGGAATGCAGAGGTAAAGGATGTATTCTTTGGACCCTTCTGTGATGACTCACGCTGGCAAAGACTAGGTGGTGAGAACCAAAGTGATCCCAGCCTGAGTCAGAAAATGAGAGCTGGCATGGGCACGAGTTGGGGGCAAAGATTGTATCCCACGTGTACTTTTTGTGATCTAGTGTGAAGTGGGGTGCTTCCTAGTAGCTTGCTGTTGGCTGACTCCTCAGTGGACTGACGGGCATATTCCCACGTGCACCCAATGGCCTTTGTCCTTGAAGGAAGACTAGAGCTTAGAACAGGCTTCTGGAGCCCCTTCTGTCTGGGAGTCCAGTGTTAGAAACAGTGAATTGAGTTCCACTGGGTGACCATCACCTACTCACACTCATCTGGGCCTCAGTACCCCATCTCTACAAGGATGGTGCAGGGGCAGCTCACTGCAGCACCTTCCTCCTGGCTCAGATTTATCCTGGGCTGACTGTGGGGGCACGTAACACTGGGGGGCTGGGCGGTCTGGAACAGCAACACAATCATCCCAGAAAGCAGGGCTATGGTTTGGGGCCTCGGTCTCCCCAAGCAGCGGCTGCCCCCCCCCCCCACACACACACACACACAGGCAGCTGCAGAGGACAGGAGCAGTACTCCCTGCGGCTTGGTTGAGCACCTAGGTGTGTATAACACCAGACACATAGGTGTGTGGGCAAACAGGACTCCGCTCTGCCGAAGTGTCGGGGACCCTGAGGCAGGTCACAACTGTGCCCACACAAGGGGATGCTCCATCACTTCGCTGGGCACTCATCCCAGCCACAGCCCCAAATCACACCTTCCCTGTCACAGCCAAACGTGGTTCCGTCCTAGTGAGAAAGGAACATTCTACAGGCACTCACTGGATGTAAGGGTTTAACCCAAGGCAGCATTGTTCTTGGGGTTCTCCGTGGTTTGTTGATGACCCAAGGAGATGTTTCTGGCAGGATGCAAGGGCCACTCTGGCTCCACTGGCCCTAGTTAAGGCTCAGAAGCGAGTCCCTCTTTGAGCTCTTGCCCTGCACACTTAGGTCCTCACCTCCCAGGCTGATGTCCAGTGTTTCTCTGCAACCTGGCCCTGCCTCAGCCAGTCCCTTTAAGTCTCTTTCAAGCACACCTTGGACTCAGGCAACCCTACCCCCACACTCAGACCAGCTTGGCCTGTACACACAGACCAAGGAGAGAGGTATACAGGCCACATACACACACAAAAAGGGCCCTGCCCCACATCCTCTTTCCCTCCTTCTCCCATTTCCTCAACAAAGACACTCTGGTCAGAAAGAGAAACACATGCTTTATGTGCTCAGGAGACCAGGACAGCAGGGCTCAGCACTCACACTGCAATATACATGAGCGGTCTGTCTCCTTCAGCCCGCTGAGGGTCCTGGGCTCGGGGGAATTAGCCTTAGGTGCCAGGACAGTCTTGATTTGGTTGGTTTGGTCTGGTTGCTCCCAGTGTGGAGAACTGGGTTGTCCTCTTGAGTCCCTGTCCCAGGGGCGCACAGAAAGCCAAAGGCAGCCCAGGGCTGTCTGAGATGAGAAAAGCATGCGAGCCACACAGGCTCTTACAACGGGGAAGGCCCCATAAGCGGGGACCAGATCCAACCCAGGGGCCTCGGGTGGCTGGAAGGCCACCTCACTGGAAGAAGGGCCCGAGTTCAAGCTGGTGCGGTCACTGGTGGGTGGCCGGCTGAGCCTCCCTGCCTGGATGCCAGAGGTCTTCGCCCAGCTGCAAAGGTACCGATGGGCCTGAGCCAGCTGCTGCCTAGGGAGTAGGCACAGAGCCAGTGCCACCTCCACACTGTTCACTTGCCACTCCGGGAGCCCCGCTGTTTGCTCATGGCCGTGAGCATCTGGCTAATATAGGAAGTCAGGAGGTCATCCATCTTGTAGCCCTGGAAACAGTGGCAAGAAGACAAAGCACAGAGACAAGGCCAGCCCATTCAGACCCAGAACACAGCCCCCAGGAGTCTACGGAAGGCAGAACCCCAGACATGGGCAAGTCTTACTCCTCTCTGGTTGCCCAGCTGCATAGTTGAGGGGTTGGACTCATCTAGCAAGATGTCTCGGGTTCTAAGCTGTTATGACCCCACAGTAAGGCCCTAGCTTGTGGGTCCCTCAGATCCTGGATGCCTACCTCCAAGAACGAACAAAGGCTGTACAGCTGAGCTATGCCTTGGAAACAGCCCGGTCCAGGAGGCCTCAATGCAACTGGTTTAACTGTTGAACGCGGGGGCTGAAGGCTCAATCCCCAGATACTGAAGGCAAGCTCAAACAACTGCTACTGAAGGAGGGGTCTGTTCTTCAGCCCTAGATTAAGCCCCTTCCCCAGACCTAAAGCTGAGCCTCAAGCTAACCTGACCGTGGCCCCAGCCTGACCCCTGATCCCGACCAGCCAAGCCACTGACTCCTATTCATCCCAGGGCCTGGGAGAGTGGCTGGAGCGGCGGGGAGGCGGGCGCCCCCGGGCTGGGAAGAAAGAAGCCTCACCAGGGACGTCTCACAGAGCAGCTTGCTCCCGCGCACCAGGTTCCCAATGGTGATGTGGAAGTAGGTGTTGCCACTGCTCCAGTTGGAGATCTTGGTGAAGGGGTGAGTGGTCAAGATGTCCTGGGGGAGCAGAAAGTCTGAAGCTGCACAGCCGGGACCCCTGGCCTCACTCCCCTCAGCTCGAGCCCACAGACCATATGAAGGGCCCCAGGCCCTCAGACAAAGAGCAGGAGGGTGGAGCTAGCCCTGCCACGGAGCTGCTAGGAGCTGCTACAGGAGGTTGAGGCGGGTGCCTTCGCCCTCCATGCCTTGGGGGGACCAGCAGGTGGGACGACAAGGAAGTCCAGGAGGCTCTCGGGCATGTGGGAGGCCTAAAGGAACTGAAACTGTGGTCCTAGAGGAGATGGTCCAGGTACAGGAAGAGGAAAGAGAAAGGAAGAAGACAGGACAGAACCTTGGGGAACACAGTACTTATGGACTAGGTAGAGAGGAAGCCTATGGAAGGGTCGAATGGCCAAGAGAGAGATGCTGAAAACCAGGGAAGGGGGCACAGGAAGCCGGGGAAGACGGTGGTCATTGGACCTACCACCAACGGTCCCATTGTCCTTCTGTGCATGTGATAGGACTGTGCCTCCTGGTCCCCTTGGTGAGGACTGCTCTGGCCCATAAATGTGAGTGTAGTTACCCCAGTGCAGCCTGCCATCCTGTCCAAGACAGGCAGCATTCAGGAAGGGGACAGGATGGTAGCGTCCATGATGCTGAAAGGCCAAGTACTAGCGCTCACTGGATTTATAACAAGGTGTTGGCACCTCTAGAAGAGCCACCTGATGGAGCAGGTGAGGGGCTTGGAAGAGCAAGAGCAAACACAGGCAGAGGTGTGGCCAGGAGGGCGGATGAAGTGAGGATGGACGCTGGCAGGGGCTTGTTAGAGGTGCGGCCAGGGCAGCCTGCCCTGCCTGCTCCTCCCTGCCACTGCTCACCTTGGTTCTGGGATCGATGAGGCTGACCCCATACTTGTTGATGGCAATTAAGAGGATCTCAGGGAAGTTTGGCTCCGTAGTTTGCTGGTAAGAAAAGCCAAAAACCATCGGGAGGGGCCCCGGCGCAGGAAAAGCTGTGCGCGCGGGGCAGGAATGCGGATGCCCGGCTGGGGTAAAGCTGACCTCTCCTGCCTACTCAGCGCCAGGGCGCAGGCACTGGCAGCCCTGCCATGATCTCACAGTTCCCACCTCTGCTGGGCCCTCAGTGCTACCCCAAATCCCTTCATGGGTCCCCAGTGACCCCCTCTTCCACTCCCCCCAGCAGCAGCCCAATGCCCTCTCTCTAGGAGCCTCTGCTATCTCATCTCTCTCAACCCAAATGTCTCTCATCTCTAAAAACCCTCCTTGAACCTTACTATCTACCTACGTAGCTACCTAGTTACCTCCCTGAAGGCCTCCCACCCTGGGGGTAACAGGCCGCGCTCTCCTCTCCATCCAGACCGCTCCCCTCAGTCCCTCATGCCAGCCCTTCCATCACTCTCCTGCCTCTGGGGCGCCCCTCAGATCCCCGCACCCTGCCGGCTGAGTGGACTTCTGGCCCCATCCTCCTTGTTCTGAACCCTCCAAGGCTGGCTGCCCCTGCAGGAAAACCCCTCTCCTGCTTGCCCACCTGCCTCACCAGGATCTGCTCACCTCGCGCCCTGTGCCCAGCTGCACTCGGCCACTTGCTCCTCTTGCCCGGGCCTGAGCTCTCACCCTCTGGGTCTATGCTCATGGCTGCCAGGGACACTCCCCAGGGGCTCCCCGGGGCTCGAGGTTGCCCCTTCCGGGAAGCCTCCTCAGCCTGTACGGTCTGGGTGGGCCCCCTGGCGCTGCCACCTTGGTAAGAGCCCCCCCCCCCCACGCCCCAGATTATCCTCCACGATTCGGGCCTGTTCACACATCTGCTTCCGCTGCCAGGCTGAGCTCTTGGTCCTCTGTGTCCCAGGACCGAGTCCAGGCTCAGCTCTCAGCCGAGACCCCTGGCGGAGACGAGTCTGAGGGGCCTTCCTTCTTCCTTGCCGGGGCAGGCAGCAGAGTCCATCGCTGGTTCCCAGTCCTGGGGAGGAGTCTCTGCCCTCTCGTGCCCCCTCCTCACCTCCTTCCTTTTCTCTGAGAAGCCACCCACAGCATACCTTCACCTCGAAAAAGGCTGAACCAAAGGTGGGCCACTTGAAGATGACCTTCAGGAAGGCCAGCTTGGCCTCCTCCTTGGACTTCCCCGCGTGCTTGTTGAAGTAGGCGACGATGGACTGCAGGGGAGGGTGGGTCAGAGTCCTCTCCTGCCCTCCGGCCCCACCCGTCAGCAGCTATCGAGGGCCTGGGAGGGCCAGGCACAGGAGGGAGTCCTGGAGGCCATGACAGGCTACCTCCCTTATTCCAGTTAATGGATTCCTGCCCTCCTCCCTCCCCAAGCAAGCAGGCCAAGGAGTTTTAAATAAAGGTAGGACACCATGGTAACCAAGGCAGGGAAAAATATTGCAGAGTGGCTAGCTGAATCCTTTTTCTGAAAGACTAGAGACTCAAGCAGCTGGAGAGGGAATGGGAGGGTGACCTTATCCCATGCAGGGTCACAGGAGAGCTTCCCTGGGCTGTTGGCTGCCCCCTGACCCCTGGGGTGCCCAGAGACCCACTGTAGGCGACCTTAGCCCCACTGCCTCCCCCATGCTCACCCGCTTCCAGTCGTCAGGTGCGACCTGCCGGATGAGGTCCTGGGGCACCAGCTCCCGGAGCAGCTTTGGGATACTGGGAAAGTAGGACTTGTCCTCCTCGAACTTGACCCTGTAGATCAGCGCCCCCAGCTGCAGCACCTCCTCCCGCGTGCACTTGTGGTAGCCTCGGAGATACTTGGGCAACTCCTGCCAAAGACAGAGCCGGTCACTGGGAGGAGGGACTTGGAGGAAGCGGCTCCTTCCCTACCACCCTGAGGTGCCTTCCTGCCTGAGCCCACACCGGGGCCGCTCGCTTTCCAGCAGCTGACCCCGCTCCTCGAGGGGGCACGGCACAGCGGAGCACAGCCGCCACGCGCGGATTCCCCGCGGTGCAGTTTGAAAGCAGAGCTGTGTGTGAACAGTATGTCATCCCCCTAACAGTCCAGCGAGGGGAAATCAGAGTGAGCAGAGGGTGAAACGGAGACTGTTCCGCACCCTGACCTCCCAGGCCTGCGCTCCCTGGGAAAGCCTCTCAGGCCGGCCTGGTTTCAGCAGCAGCACCAGCCATGCCCACCTCGAGCTTCCAGACCAGAACCGGAGTGTGGAGGGAGTCACTCTGGTGATTCGAAAGCAAAGCTGGACCCTCTAAAGGGCTAGCACTGCCCACAGGCTCCCCGAGCCTTACTACTCTCTTATTTGAAGCATAGGGAAACTGAGGCTGGCCTGAGGACGCACTGCAAATCAGAAACCTGTCAATTATGATCCACCTACCTTTTCATCTACACAATCAGATACTCACCCACCCTGTCCACTCACCACCTATCTGCCCATCTATACCCACCCATCCACCCAGCCATATGGGTCTACCCACCCACATCCATTCGCCCATCCATCTACCTACCCACCCACCCTCCTACCCACTCACCCACTCACCCATCCACCCACCTATATCCAACTCATAAATTCATTTACTATCCGTCCTCCCATCCATTCATGGAGTCACCGATTCACCTACTCACCCATCAATCAAGCCAACAAATATTTATTGAGCATCTACTATGAGCCAAGCCCTTTAAGCAGCAACATATATCCTCCTTACTCTCATGGAACTTGTAGTCAAGAACAGGCATTAATCATCACCCCAAATCAACGTACAATTCCACGAATTGTTCTCAGTACTATGAGAACATAAAACAGGGTGACCTGATACAGTCTTGGGGACAGAGAAGACTTCCCTTAAGATGAGCTGATTGATGGAAAACAGTATGGAGGGATTCCTTAGAAAATTAAAAATAGAACTGTCTTGTGACCCAGCAATTTTACTTCTGGGTATACAGTTGTCCCTCACCAGCCCGCGCTTTGACTTTTGCGGCTTCACTCTATCACGATTTTTTTCAAATACATAAATAAAGAATCCTACTTCGCGGAAACTCATTTATCGCGGTAGAGTCTGGAAATGATTAACCACAATAAACAAGGCTGACTGTATAGCCAAAGAAACCCCAAGCACTAATTTGAAAGAATATATATGCACCCCTATGTTCACTGCAGCTTTATTTACAACAGGCAAGTTATGGAAGCAACCCATGTGCCTATCAATAGACGAATAGATAAAAAAGCTGTGGTACATGTATACAATGGGATATTACTTGGCCAAAAAAAACCAAAAACACAGTCCTACCATTTGTGACAGCATGGATGGGCCTAGAGTATTATGCAAAGTGCAATAAGTCAGTCAGAGAAAGACAAATACCATATGATTTCACTTACATGTAGAATCGAAAGAACAATATAAATGAGCGAACAAAACAGACTCACATCTTTGAATTAGCGTCTGAAAGCTCAACAGGTAAAGAGGGAAAGACCCGAGAGAAGGGCATCCCAGAAGAGAGAACATGATAAATGTGTCTTCAAGGCTGTGCTGTCACAGGCCCTGCCCCTGGCAAGGACAGCGGGTCTCTGCTTTCACAGGTACACGAGGCTGCAGCCCGCGGAGACGCTGGGCAGCTCACCTGGTAATAGTGGAAGATGGAGTCGGCCATGGGGTCCTTCCCTGGCACTGTGGTGGTCCACAGCTTCTTCATGAAGAACACCTGGTAGGTGAGCGAGGGCAGGATTCCTGGGACAGAGGACAACTGGTCACCCAGAGGGTCCCCGTACAAAGGTGTGCCCATGCCCAGCACCGCCCAGAGCGGGTCCCTCCCAGGTGGGCTTTGTGGTACGACACCGAGCCAGCACCTGCCCTGCTCCGGGCTGCAGGTGAGCCCAGACCCCCTCCTCATGTTACCATCCTTGACGGGCCGCGCCTTCTTTATCCAGTCTGTCAGGTGTCGAACGAAGTCGAAGAAGAAGTCGTTCTCAGGCACGCTGATGACCTAAGGACACGGCCGTTCAGCCCACTGGTTCAGTTTGAGCAATGCTGACTTTCCCGCCCGAGGACTTCCTAGTGGCCCCTTCTCCACAGAGGCTCCCTCTGGCCGCCCGAAGGGGTGTCTGTGTGCAGCCACACCCTGCCCCAACTGTGTCTCCAGGACACAGCCTGCCCAGTGGGACAGTCACTCCACTCTGTCATTTAGCAAAGACCACTGCGCGCTGCCCTCGCCCCGGGGAAAAGACCGAGAACTAGCCCAGGCCCTGCCTTGGACAGTTGCTGGCATCTGTGTCCTGCTCCTCCCACAGGCTCTGAGCCACCTGGGTCCAGGACTCACTGAGATCCCCTCTGCGTCCCAGTGACTGGCACCGCTGGTCAGGGAAGCCTTCGCACAGGAAGGGGCTTCAGCACTGCCCTTTGACCCCGTGGACAGAGAAGTCGGGGAGGGCAGCGTGGGATGGAGGCAGGGGCCTGTGCTTTGGAGTCAGACCGACCTGGATCTCGGGCCCTTCTGTGTGACCCTGGGTAAGTTACTCAACCTTTCTGAACCCAGATTGTGTGATCTATTAGGTGGGGATGATCACCCTCCCTTCACGGGTATTTCAAGGGTTAATAGCTTCAGCTCAGCAGCTGAGGGGCGGTCAATCAGATCTGGAAGTACATGTGTGTTGGGGCGAGTGAGGGGCGGGCCTGGTGTGAGGCCACTCTGGGCAGATGCCCAGTAAGGAAAGGGGCGCACAGGGATGCAAGAAGGAGATGGGCACAGTCCGGTGCCACACAGAAGAGCACCTCTCTCTTCTCTACCCTGCCCTCCCTCCTGTCTCTTTCCTGTCCCTGCCCTCCCTCCTGTCTCTTTCCTGTCCCCTGCCCTCCCTCCTGTCTCTTTCCTGTCCCTGCCCTCCCTCCTGTCTCTTTCCTGTCCCTGCCCTCCCTCCTGTCTCTTTCCTGTCCCCTGTCCTCCCTCCCGTGTCTCTTTCCTGTCCCTGCCCTCCCTCCTGTCTCTTTCCTGTCCCTGCCCTCCCTCCTGTCTCTTTCCTGTCCCTGCCCTTCCTCCTGTCTCTTTCCTGTCCCTGCCCTCCCTCCTGTCTCTTTCCTGTCCCTGCCCTTCCTCCTGTCTCTTTCCTGTCCCTGCCCTCCCTCCTGTCTCTTTCCTGTCCCTGCCCTCCCTCCTGTCTCTTCCCCCTCCCCCCTCCTATGTCTCTTTCCCCTCCCCCTCCCTCCTGTCTCTCTGTCTCCTCCCCCTCCTCCCCCTCCTTCCCTCCTGTGTCTCTCTCCTCTCCCCCTGCTGCCCCAGAAGCTGCTATGGTTCCAGCAAATTTCCCAACAGACAAACCAACAACAGACAAGGACTCAGCACCCACCTTGTCTGCAATTTTGACAAAGAGGCTGAATCCCTCAGAGGACTTGAGGAGTAGCCGGGCGGCGATGTTCTGGCAGAAGTCCTTGGCCTTAGTGCTGGACTCCACCTCGAAGGCCTGGGGGTGGGGTGGGGCTGCCTTGACTCTGGCAGGGCCCCTTACACCCCACTGGCTAGACCGACCCCCTCCTAGGCAAGACAGCCCCCTCTAAGGAGGTCCCGTGGGTCCAGAGCTAGGCACAGCATTTAAGGAAAAAAAAAAAAGGCCACTCCTGTCTGGGTCTTCCCAGATCATGTCCTCCCCAACCCTCCAGGCCTTGGCCTTGGCCTGCAGGGCCCTGGGCCTGGCTCTACAAGCGTGTGTGATGGCAGAGGCCGAGGGAGCACGGAGGGCAGAGGCCGGGGGAGCACGGAGGGCGGAGGCCGGGGGAGCACGGAGGGCGGAGGCCGGGGGAGCACGGAGGGCGGAGGCCGGGGGGGCACAGAGGGCGGAGGCCCGGGGGGGCACGGAGGGCGGAGGCCCGGGGGAGCACGGAGGGCGGAGGCCCGGGGAGCACGGAGGGCGGAGGCTGGGGAGCACGGAGGGCGGATGTCCAGGGAGCACGGAGGGCGGATGTCCGGGGAGCACGGAGGGCGGATGTCCGGGGGAGCACGGAGGGTGGGAGCACGGAGGGCGGAGGCCGGGGGAGCACGGAGGGCGGAAGCCGGGGGGGCACGGAGGGCGGAGGCCCGGGGGAGCACGGAGGGCGGAGGCCCGGGGAGCACGGAGGGCGGAGGTTGGGGGAGCACGGAGGGCGGAGGTTGGGGGAGCGCCGAGGGCGGAGGTTGGGGGAGCACTGAGGGCGGAGGTTGGGGGTGCACTGAGGGCGGAGGTTTGGGGAGTATGGAGGGCGGAGGTTGGGGGAGCACAGAGGGCGGAGGTTGGGGGAGCACAGAGGGCGGAGGTTGGGGGTGCACTGAGGGCGGAGGTTTGGGGAGTACGGAGGGCGGAGGTTGGGGGAGCGCCGAGGGCGGAGGTTGGGGGAGCGCCGAGGGCGGAGGTTGGGGGAGCACAGAGGGCGGAGGTTGGGGGAGCACGGAGGGCGCAGGTTGGGGGAGCACGAGGGCGCAGGTTGGGGGAGCACGGATGGCAGGGGAAAACAGAGGTGAATGGTAGGTGAGGGTTCGACAAAGAGGAAAGCAGAGTCCAGAAAGGGGGAGGAGAAAAGAGAGCTGGAAGCAGGGTGGGAGGGACGGGAGCGGGGGGGGGGGGGGGGGCACTCCATGTTACCTTCCTCTGGAGGGGACAGGAAAGGATCTCAGAGTTTATCCTTGTGACTGGAATCCTATCGTGACATTTCTCAGTCTCTAGTGTCTAGACAGGTTCTAAAGCTGCCTCCAAAGGAAGGCGTCAGTGCTGGGCTGGGTTATCTGAACTGGCGCTGTGCTGACACGGGGTAAGAAGCAGGCTCAGAGGCAGCCTGGCCACAAGGGTGTGTCAGGAAGACAGGCAGGACCCTTGGACAGGGGGCCAGAGGAAGGGATGGCCTTCTCAAGGAAGCTGCTCGAGGAGACGGAGGTTGAACCAGAAACCCAAGGGCTCCTGACCCAGGGAGTCTGGCAGCTTGACTGAGCCCTGACTCCACTGAGGGGCAGGAGGAAGGGGAGCCGTGGGGATGGCAGGAGGGAGGCATCGAGGTTGCTCCCTGTGTCCCCCAGGGAGCCTGGTGTCTTAGGGGCATCCACGGGCCAAGAAGCCAGGGCCCTCACCTCGTCAGTGTCGTCGGGGAAGTAGACCTTGTGGAATATCTGGGTGGTTTTATGCTGGATGGCCTCCACCTCCACCAGGTGCGGGGGGTACTTCCGGGACCCGTTTCTAAAAGCCAGGGGCAGAGGGGACAAAGTCAGGAACTGGCAGGTTCACGAGGCAAGAAGCAGAGGGAACTTTGAGAGACAGAACATCTCACTTCCAATCCCTGCCCATCACTTCCTACCAGGAGACTGTCACTTAACCTCAGAATCTCCAGCTGCTCGTCTGTGCAATGGGATGATGACAGCACCCCCCACGGGGCTATGGAGGGGACAGTGAGCAAAGGACGCAGACGGGCTCTCGGAGTGTGACGTGCCTGCAGGCACCTGCCATCTGAGCTGGCTTGAAGGTCTGAGCCAGCCCCTCTGAGCAGCCAGACTCACTGTGTCCAGGATGGGCACTGGCACTTCAACCTCTGATGAGCTGGCAGCTGTGGTTCCCCAGGGACAGGTCCCACTTGCTATGTGGCCCCGTCCTCACCTCCAAGGGGACGGGTCTCCCAAACCAGGTGTGGCTGGGAGCCCATCGCAGTGCCTGCCCCCAGGCTGTGTGCCCTGCCCCCGCCCCCGCCCCCGCGGTACCTCAGGGCTTTCTGGAGCCGCTGCAGGCAGTCCGTGGCCAGCGGACAGTGCCTTCGGGACTGCAGGAAGCGCTGCACGTGGGGCAGGAGGATGTTGCTGGGGGGGAAGAGGCCCGTGCACAGCCAGAGCAGCTCCCAGCCCCGCTCTTCACTGTACCTGCCGGAAGAGGTGTAGTGTCCCGCAGGGGTACCAAGGGCAACCACAGGGGTCTGAGCACCACCCGGGGCTGCACACCCCTCTCTCCTCACCGCAGCAGCACATGCCCGGCCTGGCCCCCCGCCCTGTCTGAGGACCCACACAGACCCCACCTCCCTGACAGCTGGGTCCAGTGAGTGCCACTCAAAGTGTGGTCAGCTGACCCACGCGGGGCCACACAGTTACCAGCCTAATGGAGATAAGGTGCTCATGCCAGAATGAAAATCGGCTTTACCAAGCACTCTGTTTGGTTCAGCTAAGATTTTTTTCTTAGCAGGACTTTCTTATGAAGAAAGCAGTGTGTGATTTCTCTTCTGGCGGAAGCTCTTTAACTCACCTACTTTTGGAATAACACTAAGTTAGAACAGCCAGTGAGCTCCCTCAGGCACCATTCTGAGCTCTTTGGGCCTGACAGGAGGGAAGCTTGGAGGGCTTCTAGGAGGAGGTGGCATTCTATTTAGGCTTTGAAGAATGGGACAAATCCTGATATGCAAAGGAGAGGAAAGGTTTTCCTGGTTGGAGTCATAGCACATACAGAGGTTTGTCCGTGTGAAAAGATCTGATATTTGGCTCTTGAGTAAGAGATGCAGAGAGTGGCACAGCTGGGGAGGAAGTCGGGGGTCTGGGTGCAAGAAGATGATAGGGCTTCTCTTAGGCTCTGAAACTAGCCTGTGCCTGACTTCCCACTCCTGCAGTCATATGGCCCCGAGGGAGAAGAAGGTGACACCCTCTGGAACCCAACCCCTTTAGCCCATGAAAATCGTCAGCCAGAGCTTCCAACACAGCCAGCTCCGCCTGAGCAGGGAGGGGACCTTTGCTCCTGAGCTGAACCTGCAGTGGGACAGCAGAGCCTGGGCAGGGCAGGAGCATCTGGGAGGCTCTAGCTGGGCATGGCAGGAAGTTAGGAGGAGCTGGGCCTGTTAAACTCGGAGGACAGACAGAGGGCACAGCCACCACTGCTTGGTTCTTGGCCCTCCTGAGGCAGAGCTAGGGGGCCGGAGGGGGCTCCTACTCTGAGCGAGGAGGGACTGCTCCCAGGCAGAGCCAGCTGCTGCCTTGGGAGGCTGGGAGCTCCCCAGGACAATGGGTGCCTGACCGTTCAGATTCCCTTCAGCTGTGAGCACCGGGGGCGGGGGGGGGGGGGGGGAGGCCGGCCCCTTGGCTGCCCACCAGCCGGCTTACCTACCTGATGTGGTTGTCGGTCAGCTGCTTCAGGATCTGTACGTACACCTCGTCCTTGAGGGGCTCGGCCTTCAGGGCGCCCTCGAAGATCTGGTCGGTGAGCTCGTTGACCGAGCGCATCCTCTTGGATGGGTAGTCACCCATGTACTTGAGCATGGCTGGAGAGCCGTCAAGGAGGGGCTCGTGGCCAATGCGGGGTCCAGGAGGCAGGAGGCCACACTGTCCCACTGGGCCTGCCTCAGGATCGTGCCCCTGGGCCTCAGACTACTCACTTAGGAGACGAGCATTATTCTCCCACCCTGCGGCCCTTGCTTACCACCACCCTCTCTCAACTCCTGCAGCCCCCTCCTCCGCCCCCCAACCCCACATGCAAAGCGCTCACAGCAACCAGCATGCATGTCCCAATCACTAGTCTGACTATGCCACCCCTGTCCAGGGGCTCCGCATGGCCTCGGGACACAGTCCACGCTTCTTAACAGGGCTTGGGAACCCTCCACGAGTCAGCCCACACATCCTCAGATTCCCTCCTTGAGTCTGCCCTCCAGCTGTGTTGAATTATTTTATGCCCTCGAAACAGCCCTGCTCTGTCTGCCTCGGGGCCTTCGTGCATGCTGCTCCCTCCGTCTGGAACCCTCCCCACCCATCTCCCTTTTGACTGGCTGAGTAAGTCCTACTCAGTTTTCAGGTCTCAGCTTAGATACCACTTCCTCCAAGAAGCCCTCCCTGCCCTCCTCCAAGACTGGGTCAGGTCACTGTGCTGCCAACCTCATCATAGCACTGATCCCAGTCAGCATGTCTCCCTTGAGGCCAGGGACTGGGCCTGGTCACCACTGTCTCCACGCCTGGCCCAGCACATGGTAAAGTGCTGTCAGCCAAATAACAGGGTCAGAAGAGACAAAGGGTGAGGTGGCTTCTTGCATACTGTAGGGTGCCTGGCACCTGGAGGGAGCTGCTCCATCAGCCTCCCTCCGCGTCCCAGGACCCAGCGGGCCCCCAGAAGGATGTAGGTATCTAGATGAAAACCCTGGAGGCAGGGGCCGGCCCCACCCTGCCCTGTGGTCCCCTCCCCTGCCCCCAGCCCTGGTGTGGATGGATACCGATGAAGGCCATGCAGGCCTCCTGCGAGAGCTCCTCGCTGCCCAGGATCTTCTTGAGCAGGGCCTGCTTGAGCGGCTCCCGCGTGTGGCTCCACAGCCGGTCCTTCCCTCGGGCCTTGGACACCATCACACGGCTCAGGGTGTGCTTGGGCGGGGGCCTGACCCGGCACAGGAACAGTCAGCACTAACTGACACCCAGGTTGTGAGACCTGCCCCCATCCAGCCCCACTGCTGAAGGCCAAGGGTAGGGCACAGGCCCTGTTCCTCCCTGCAGCCCTGTGTCCTGGGGCAGGTACCCGTCCTCCCCGGCTTCACCTTCTCAGCTGGAAAAGGAAGACTAACGTGGCTGTGCCTCGGCCAGCCCTCCCCTCCCCCGTCTGCACGCTCCTGCTCCCCTCTGCACTGGCCTTGGCGTGTGCTCTGCCCGAGTCACCCCTATACCGCTTGGCGCAGAGCCCCCTCCCCCAGGAAGCCTTTCCTCTGTCCCCAGCAGCCCCATAACAAGCCCTGCTCAGAGGTGGGGTCGCTCTGTGATGCCCCCACCAGAGAGTGCCGCAGCCTGCAGCTGGCCATCCCGGGGCCCCTCTCCCCGTTCCCTGGCACCTGAAGTAGTCGTAGGAAAACTCCTCCAGTGTGTAGGGCTTGGTGCGCACCTCGGGCTCCGGTGTCCGCAGCTGCATCAGCCGGATAACGTCCTGCCTCTGGTCAGGGGTCATGGTGACCAGGGCCTGCAGACCAAGAGACGGGGCTGAGGTCAGCTCTCCGCCTGGGGCTCCTGGGATCAAAATGGCAAAGCCCAGAGCCTTCCAGACTGGGGCAGGGGAGCCTGCCACTGTGGGGGAGCCCCCGTGCCCCATTCCTGCTCTAGGAGCCCTTTGCTCCCTGTGACCTCCGAAGCTCCTGCTGCCTCCACCATGCTGGGCTCAGGACCCTTCCCTCGGTGCCCTGTGTCTGAACCAGGCTGGGTCAGTTAGAAAGGCTGGACGAGGCGGAGGGAACACGGTGAGAACTGCCCAGGGAGCGGGAGCCGCGTGGACACGCTGAGGTCTGAGTGCTCAGCGCTACGCTCAAGGTGATTCCAAAGAACCAGGACCCCCCTTCCCAGCTCTGCCCTCTGCGCTTTCGGTCTGAGCACACCCTGCCCCGGGCACTGCCTCCTCTGACGGGTGCCAGGCCCTCTCCAGGTGGGATAGCTCCCCACGGGGCCCCCAGATCATCTTCACAGAAGCTGCGGGCCCTGTGTCTATTGTAATCCCTCACTCAGACATGCAAAGAAGACAAAGAGGGGTTCGGCAGAGCCCCCATCCACATACCACAATCTCCCGCAGCGGCATGGTGACTGTGGGCATGACATACACGCAGTCGGTGGGGAAGTCCCCGCGCTGCTTGGTCCGCTCGTTGATGCCATTGGCCCAGCCGGAGCTCATGACCTGCTCTCCTGTGTCGTGGTCCAGGATGATGAGGTCTCCCTTAGCAAAGCCGAGGAAACCCGACTCCTCGCCCGCTGGGAACCAGTGGTGAGAGGGGCCACAGGGGGGCAGAAAGAGAGTCGGGATGAAACACCTTTATTTGAGTTGACGACCTAGAAGCTGCTCCTCACACTGAGGAACCGAGGCCCTGTCCCACTCACGTCTGCTCGCTGGTCACCCTGCCTCCATCTTGCCATAGCCCTCCACGCGGACACGGCCATCAGAGTAGGCCCGTCCCCCGCTCAAAACCCTTCTGGGGCTCCCCCTGCCCTCAGGAGAAAGCCCACACACTCCTTGACACGCTCAGAAGGCCCGTGGTGGGCTGACTGCTGACGTCGTACCCGCCCCTCACCAGTCCAGCCAACCGCAGCGCAGCTCCCAGACACGCCTGCTTCCCCAGCCCAGAGCTGGGTCTGTGGTCCGCTCTCTGCCTCGAACACTCACACACATTTTCCTCCCTGACCCCCAGGCTGCCTGGGGCCTCTCTTCTGGGCTCCCACAGCCTCTGGGCTTTCCTGGCCACTGTACTGTCCCAGGGACTGTCGCTGCCTGTTTCTACCCCTGACTTTTCACAGCTCTGCCCAGGGCCTGGGCGGCCGGGGAGGCTCGGTCAGGCAGTTGTTACTGCCGTCCTCATTTGAACACGGCGGGTATTTGGAGAATACCGAGGGAACCCCTGATCTCACCTGGACAAGGTGACGGGGATGAGTACTGAAGACCGGGGTGGGGGGAAGATTTCCCAGAGCATAGGAGGACGGCACAGAGTTTGGCTCTTTGGTTAAGTTGCAGCCAAGGGCATTGGGGGCAGATGGGTAACAGCATTAGCAGCTTTGAACGCCCAGCCAAGGCCAAGGGGGGTGATCTGCCTGACGCTTGTGACCCAGGTACTAGGCAGCCCGTGCCAAGAGCCACTCACCAGGGTTGGGGTTGTCCTGCAGGGCCACCACGTACTTAGACCTCTTCCGGAGCCCCTCCAGAAAGGTGACCACTAGGTCACGGATGTCCTCGGCATTGCTGGAGGTGAAGGTATACTCATCCCCCTTGATGGTGGCCAGCGTGAAGCTGGGGGCTGTCAGTTTGGCTCCCCTGCAGGACCAACACGGAGAACAGGGCCCAGCCGGGGTCAGTCCTGCCCAGCCCGAGTGAGATGAAGCACAGCCCAGGTCAGAGCAGCCCAGCGAGAGCAAGACACGGCACTCCCTGAAGGAGACCAAGGCCAGCACGGTCAGACACAGCCGGCCAGAGGCTGGCCTAGGCAGGGTGCCACGTGGCCCCGGTCAGACATGGCCTGGCCAAGGCCACGCGTGGTCAGAGGGAGGCCTGAAGTAGCCCAGCCCACTTCCCTTTTGCTGTTTAATTCCTACTCACCCTTTAGTCTCAGCCTAGGTACCCCTTCCTCCAGGAAGCCTTCTCTACCCCCCCACAGCCACCATTACACTGGTCCTGCTTTAACATGACCTGTTCAATACCATCTCCTGTCTCAGCTGAAGCTTCAAGGGGGGGGGGGGACTATCTTGTCCCCACGGCATCCTTCATGGGCCTGCGCAGAGCTGGCCGTGGCCCAACCCTGCCCAGAGGGACGCAGCCGGAGACAGCACTGCCCCTCCCACTGCTTGGTGCGTGTATTTCTCACCACAGTTACTGAAGGAAAGTATCGAGACCTCTACTTCAGGGACGAGGACGTGGAAGCAAGTCCCATCCGGGCCCCTGAATCCGGCCAGGGTCTTTCTATGTACACTCGGCTGCCCCGCCTAGCCCAGCCACAGCCCATCTCGGGACAACCACGGACGCTCCACAGAGGCCTCCCTGCCACCCGTCAGGGCTGCTCGGCCACTCAGGACCGGGACCGGCCGCGGGGCTCTTCCCCTCGGTGGCGTCCTCTGTGAGCTGGAGACTCCCCTCGGAGGCCCGGGCCCGCAGGAGGGCTCCAGGAGCCTCTCCTCCCCATCTGTCTGTGTGTCCCTCTGCCCCTCCTCGGCTCAGACAGCTGAATCAGGACTCGGCGCCGGAGCCCCAGCCCTGCCGGGCCTTTGTGCAGCTCCCACAGCTCCCTGCCCTGCACCGAGGTGGGTGCGGGGCTGACTCGCCTGCTGCTGGACACAGCCATGATCTCGGGGAAGGACAGCTCCAGAAGCACCTGCTCCTGCTCATCCACGAAGTAGACGCCCGTCCAGTTGACGGCCACAATGACGTCGTTTTTGGGGAGGCTGGGGCCTGGGGCAGAGATCGAGGCACTGAGAGGAGGCCTCCCTCTCCTGGGCCCAGCCCCGGCCCGTCCTCACGGCTGCCCGAGCGGGGAGCATATTGATTTCCACTTTACAGAAATGGAAACTGAGCCTCAGAGAGCACAACCTCCCAGGCAGCCAAATCCCAGCGGTGGGAAGAGGGTGCTGCCCCCGCCCTGCAGTGAGGTGAGTGTGGGGAGGTTCCCTCCGGCCAACGACTGGTGATTCTGTGAAGCCCGGCACCAGCACGGGCCTGGCATGGAGAGGTGCCCCAAAATGACAGCCGAGGACAGCTGAGCTGGTGGCCTGTGCAGGTTTGTGCTGGCCCCTCCCAGCGTCATGGAGTCAGCCCAGCCCGAGCTCTGGGCCACGCGCTTCTCCAGCTGCTTTAACGATCTCCAGGCGCACTGGGCTGTTCAACCCCGTGCGCCTGCCGTGCGCCTGCCGTGCGCCTGCCGTGCGCCTGCCGTGCGCCTGCCGTGCGCCTGCCGTGCGCCTGCCGTGCGCCTGCCGTGCGCCTGCCGTGCGCCACGGAGCCCAGCTGGACTGAGGGAGGCAGACCCACTCGCGCACCGGCCTGGAGAGACCACGCAGCCCGCAGGCAGGACTGGCCGCCTGGGCACTGTCTCAGGCCATCCCCTCCCTGCGTGGGCTGGAGGAAGGGTGGGAGAAGCCATGGGGGCAGGGAAGCTGCGGGCACCTGAGAATTTGTAGGCTTCGTAAAACCTGGAGAACAACAAGGGCCACTTGAAGCGGGCGTAATTGACCACGTCCTCCTTGACCTTCTGGGAATCAGTTCTCCTCTGGGCATAAATCCCCTGGAGGGGGGCAGACAAGGACAGGGGACAAAAAGACATCATATGCGCTCTGTCTGGAAGTCAGAGGTCCCCGCCCCCAGGCCAGGAGTGGCCCCAGGCTATGGCGCCCTCCTGTGTGTCATGGCCTCACCCCGTCCCATCAGCCCCCCGCCACCCCATCACCTGCCCTCCTCCTACTCCACTGACATCAGCATTCGCTCGGGGAACACAGGTCCTGCCTGCAGGGCTCCCAGTGCACCAAGTGACAGAAAAGCCCACCGTTCCAGCCAGCGCAAATGCAGGGAATGGAAGGGCCTTAGCAGCTGCCCAGTGTGAGGGGTGGTGGAGGGACTGCCAAGGACAGAGACATGGAGGGATGGAGGGGAGCATGTATCTCCTCTGGAGGGAGGGGAGGCCTCAGGGGTGAGCCAGGACCAGATGTAGAGGGGCACAGGGAGCTTCGGGCAGGGGTGGAGGCTTGTGGGCAGCTCACCAGAGGTCAAAGAGCCAGGTGGGAAGAGGCCATGTGGAGCGGGGTGAGAGACCGCTGGTCTGCAGAGCCTTCTGGCAACTTGTGTGCAAAGATGGTTCTGCTCTTACATAACCAGGGCCAGACCCTCCAGCAGCTGGGGTCTCCCCACCCCTACCCCGCCCCCAGCAGGCTACCCCTGCTCTACTTGGGCAGCCCCTTAGCCTGGAAGGCAGCTGCTCAGGGCTGGTTATGGGCCTGGGGCCTCAAGCAAGGGGGCGAGGGGCCTGCACGAAGTCCCCAGGTGGGACGGGGGCCAGAGTTCTTGCAGCAGAGAGGAGGGCGCCCTTGACGATCTCCTCCAGCACGCAGCAGCACTCCTGAGCTGTGGCGCTAGGAACGCCTGTGCAGGTCAGGAGTGGGGACCCCCAACACCCCCGGGCCCATGGTTTCCCCCATGTGGTCCACCTCTGTGTCCCCGGAGCCCAGGCCAAAGTAGAGGACAGGAGACGTGAGAGAACTGAGGTCCATGGGGGAGGATGGCTGGTGGGAAGCAGGAGGTCAAGGTGCCACCCTGCCCCCTGCAGCTGGTAGACAGACATGTCGGTGAGAACTGTGACTCTGGTGCCCAGTGCTAACTCCATGACCCCCGTCACCACAGCCCCTTCCGAGAGCCCGCCCAGCCCCACCTTCTTGTGGGCGGCAATGGCCAGCTGCGCCCACTTCTCCAGCGTCTTCAGCGGCGTGATCTCACGGTCGGGGATGTAGGTGGGCACGAGGCTCAGGAGGCGCTCCAGGATCATCTCAGAGCCATAGTCCACAAAGTACTGCTGGGAGGCCAGCTCGGCCAGGTCGTCCTCCTGGGTGGGGGGGGTGGAGGTCTCACGCACACCCTCTGGGCAGCCCTGCCCCCTGCGGGCTCAGCCCCTGGCCCGGGGACCCCGCGCTCTCTGAGTTCACCAGCCGCTCTTGCCTGCCGGCTGGACCATGAGCTTGTGCAGGGCAGGACCACATCCTCGCCTTCTCCTGGGCCCGCTCAGCACCAGAGGTACCCCAGCTGACCCAGAGAGAGCAGCCAGACCCTCACAACAGGTCAGCCACTACATCCACGGTCCAGTGAGAGCAACTGGGGCTGACAAACAAGAACAGGCAGGGACTGCCCTGGAGGGAGGGGGACCTGGGTACTGCTGGAGACTGTCACTACCCCCCTGGGATGATCAAAGCACTGCACAGCCCACAGCTGCAGCACAGAGGCTGCAGGGAGCCACGCGGGCACTGGGCAGTGGCCCCTGTGCCTGCGGCGGGCGCACGGCAGCCCCCGTGACGCCTGCCTGGGGCTCTTGGGTGTCTTACAGGCAGTAGATATTTTTCAACTCGTTCAAAGTATTTTAGAATTTTAGAAACTGGTGTAGCTGTACTAACACATTCTGCCTGAATAGCAACTCGCCACCACGGCCACCACCACCAACACCATCATCATCATCACGACCCTCACGCCTCCAGCTGTCCTACACCATCACTGCTCCACCATCGCCACCACCAGCCCTTCATTCCCATCATCTCCATCCTCCTCCTTCCATCACAACCACCAACAGAATCCCAGGTATCATGAGAGACACCATCACTACCATCAAAAACAAGACAACCACGCCACTCCTGTCCGCAGAAGGAAATAGAAGGATACACGTTTGCAAACTTTGGTCTAACGAGTGGATGATCTCTTAACCCCTCAGAGGGCAGAGTTTTCTAGACTGACGCAGAACCAGGCAGCCGGCTGTGGAGCGCGTCCTTGTACCGCGCAGCCTCCGCAGCAGCGTGGGCACACCTCCCGCCGGCAGAGTCCAGGCTGGTCTTCAAAGCCCTTGCCCTGTGGTAGCGTTAGATCCAGGAGGAGCTTGGATCGTGCCCGCCCTCAATCAGGCTAACCTCTGCGTTAGCTAATGGTGGGTCACAGACAGTAACACTCAGCCCGAATTCAGAAAACAGGCGTCCCTGCGTCAAGCAAGCTCAGCCAGATCGGCTCGCACTCACCTTCTCACACCTGTACTCCCCAAACTTGACCCCTCGCACCACCTGCTGGTAGATGAGATTGGTCGCCACATTGTCCTCGGAAGGGTTGTGCCAGGGCGTGAAGACCTCTTTGCGGAAGAAGAGCCGCCAGGGGGCATTGCGCTCCTGGGCACCCTGCTCTTTGGCATACTGCTCACACTGGGAGACGGCATCCATGACGTGGTCACTGCCACTGCCCAGGGAGGACACCTGTTGGCAGAGGGCTGGCAGTCACCCAGCGGAAGGGGGAGCAAGCAGGGCAGGACTACAAAGAGCCATCCACTGGGCCGACTGTTCCCATTTGGATGCCAAACTGAGGCTCCGAGAGGCAGGGAGGTGCCCAGGAGGCAGACCAGCACAGGATCCCTGCACCCCAGCCATGGGCCCTGAGCCGGCACACCACCCAGGAGTCCCCATTTCATAGTGTAAGCCTTTTGTGAAACTCTGATGGACAAATGGCCACTGAAAACACAAGAAATATCTATCCGCACAGGAGAAAAATCCAGACAAATTGTGTCGACAACATGGTTCTGTCTGTGGACCTGCAGGGTGGGGGCACCTCTGCTGTGTGTGACGTTGCTGGGTGTGGAGGCAAAGTCACCCAGCCCCGGGCCCCACTCCACAGAGAAGGCTCCAGGCCTGGATGTGCCAGGTGGTCACTAAGGAGTAAACGAAATTACCATAGCAACCTGATGAGGAGCCATATCCCCAACTGTAAATGGGAAGACGGGGTCTGGAGAGCCAAGTGGCTGCGTGCGCCCGCCGCCTGTCCGCCATGTTCGTTCCCCAGCACCAGCGGGGGACTGACCTGGCCCTTCTACCTCTGACTGAAGTGAGTTCTGGGTTTCAACACTGTTCTACTGCATTTTTCTTTAGGGGCTTAAAAGGGCTCCACATGCTTAAAGAATTGGCCAGATCTAGGGTTACCACCAGCGAACAGGGCAAACCATGGCCCTGGAAGGTAAGTAACGCGCAAGGTGACCTGAGCCAGTAGGTGGCAGCACTGGGCGGGGAGCGGTGCAGCCCAGGGACCACCAGTGCAGGGCTGGCCGTACCTTATCAAACAGGGCAATGTAGAGGGAGAACCCGAAGCGGTCCTTGAGTGAGATCTTGTCGGCCAGTGCGTTGCAGAGCTCCTTGGCCGTGGTGGCTGAGTCTGCCAACAGGGTCTTGGTGGTCCCATCCATGAATGTCACAGGCAGCATAATGGGCTTCTTGGACTTGGTGGCCTGAAGGTGACCAAGAGGCTTGTGGGAGTCCTCTCACTTCAGACCACCTAACCTCTCTGGCTCCTAGCTCCCAGCTGCCTATGAGATTGGAGCTGCCCCCAGGGCCCCGACTCCAGCATCTCACCAAGACATTGTCTGTCCGGGTCACAGGTACCCAGGAAGCCCTGCTGTGCTCCCCAACCTACAGGGCACTCAGGGTCCCTGAGCCAGGCCACAGGGGCTGGGAGGTTAGGCAGTGACTCGCCAGGGGCTTCTGCCCTCATGTCACATAACTATCACAAGGCCCTGTGAAATGAGTAGTATTCTGGCCCTGTTGCCGATGAAGCCATTGAGACAGAGGGAAAACCTGCCCAAATCACTTTGACCATAAGGCGGACAGACAGGAGTCAGCCATCCACTGGGGGCGTTCCCGTTCCAACAGGCCTGGGATTCAGAACTTAAGGGTGGGTGTGTGAAAAACACAGAATCCCAAAGCAGGGCATTTTCTGGGCACGGGAGATGCACACACACGTGTGCACAGGTACACGCTTGGCAGGGCCGGGGCTGCACCTGTAGCTCCAGCCAGCTGGGTGGCTGCGTCCGTGTCCCATTGACGAAGGTCCTCCTGAGCCGCTCCTCACAGTATGGCGCGTAGCCAGGCGGTCCCCCGTGGATGAAGTTCCGCAGGTACTGTAGACAGAGGACCAGCTGAGGGGGTCCCCGCTCTGCCATCAGAGCAGTCTCGCAGGGTCTCCTGCCTCCGGTCTCTCCACCCACACTCTGTACCTGCTCTTCAAGGCACGTCTGCCCTCGCCCCTCTGCTCCCAGGGCTCCCTCCAAATCCAGTGCACACAGCTTGTGTTGGCACCACAAGCCCGCCCTGTCGAGTCTCAGCCATGCCTCTTGCTTCACCCCACACACTGTGCCCTCCCCCCACCCAGCTTGACTGCTCCTCGCCCAGGGCCCACCTCCCTGACTAGGAGGCGTGCTCCCTCTTCACAGCACTGGCCAGCCAGGTGGTCCCACTGCCACCTGTTCTGTCTCTGTGTCCCCAGCGCCCAGGGCCGGGCACCAAGGAGCAGGCAAGAAAGAGGCCCGAGAGGAACTAAAGTGCCTGCTCGAAGACAGGACGTAGAGGGTCCAGGAGATGCTGCTGTCAAACTTGGCCTCCTCATGAATAAAATGGGCCGAGGGGAGAACAGCGTGAGGGTCCGGCTGCTCAGGAGGAGGGGACAGGAAGACGGCCTGGCGTAGCTGAGGCCTGAGTGAGATGACTCGGGCAGGGCCTCATTACCAAGGCCCCCAGAGCTTCTTCCCAAAGCTCCCTCCCAGCCCCCCTTCCCTGCAGGAGGCCAGGTGCCTGCCTACCTTAACAAACTTCTCCGAGGGGGCGAAGCAGCCCACACAGAGGGACATGAGGATCCAGCCCCGGGCATAGCTGCTCTTGGAGGGGTTGTGGGTGAGCTGCTTGCCAATCTGGCAGTAGATCTCATCCCTGGGCAGGGGAGGCACGGAAGGGAGACCACCTCAGGGGAAAAGTACCCCCGGCTCCACCCCAGCCTGTCCCTCACCAGCTAGGTGGCCCAGGCAGGAGAGTTCACCTTTCTGAGCCTAGCCCATGGTCATGAGAGCAAGTGCATTTTCTACTAATGGCAAGTAGCAGAGCAGAAACAGCAAAAACATCTGGGGAATTTCTCTGGGGGTGGAATGAGCAGGGACTTTGACTTTCTCTTGATACATTTCTGTAATGTTTGAATACTTAAGTGGTCTGGTCATGTGTTGCTTTTGTAATCAAATTAAAGCAATGAGGGTAGCTTTTTCCTTTCATTTTAAGGGGAAATGATAGTACCTTCCTTACAGGATTGCTGTGCAGAAGAAGGAGCCAAGGCTCGTAAAGCACCTAGCACAATACACCCTCAATAAATGCGAGTGGCAGTTAAGACACTGCCTGCCTGTTCAGGGCCAAGAGCAGGACCCGTGATGATGAAGTGACCACCAGGGGGCACTCTCGGCTCTTTTCTGCCTCGAAGGCCGGCCTGGGCGGAAAGGAGGATCTGTCTATCTAACTCAGTGGCTTGCCAGTTTGAGAGTTCACAGACCAGTGCAACTTCAAAATAAATTCTGGAGGTTTCTAACTTATTATCATGACAAATAAGGACATTTAAGACACCACCCCCACATACAACCTGCCCATTATCTATACCACAGTTATTTCATAAAACAAAGGTAATTTTAGTATTCAAAAAGTAGGAAGGCTGAAGTCTCAGAACCAAGAACAGTCCTTTAAATAAATCAAATTTAGCTCTAGAAACATCCTTATTTTTTCCATCTTGTCACAAACCAATTAAAACTTCATCACCTGCGGCTGGGAGCCTGACCCCTCCCCCTCCATCACTTGATGGACGTATGGGGACACCTGGGCCGAGATAAGGACGGGCCCAGCTGTCAATACCCCACCCTTCTGACTCCTGGTCCAGGGCTCCTGGCATTGCGTTCCCTGGAAGTAACCGCTTTAAGTCACTGTGGAAATAACTGGGTCACAAATCCTTGCCGCTTCTTCCTGGAGGCGGGCGACCTGGGTACTGTGACCATCGCCTCGAGGTGGTGACAGCCTCCAGCAGCACTGAGAGGAGGCCTGGAGGGAAGGCAGCAGGTCTGGGAGGCTAGTGACTCTTGGGAAAGTCTCTTCCGTCTCTGGACCTCAGTTTTCCCATTGGTAAAATGGGGCTCACCCCCCCCCATCCTGCTGTCCTCCCAGCCAGCAGTCATGGGATCAGCAGTCATGGGATCACCTGTCCTCTGGTGCAGAGTTCTCAGAAAAGTCCCACTTCCCTCCACTGACCAGCTGAGCTGATCCCTTCATTGCTCCTGCGGACTCCTGGGGCATCCACCTCCTCCCCAGTACCCCAGGGACCCAATGTGAGCCTGTCCGGGCCTGGGGGGAAGGAGCCACTCCTGGCATGAGCTGGCGGGGACGAGGTTGAAGCAGAAAATGCACGTCAGGTACTGATGACAATAGCTGCCACTTGCTGGATGCCTCCCGGGTCCCACACTTTCCACAGGTTTATCTGCTCACAAGTCTATGAGGCAGGTACTATTATTATTCCCCTTTTACAGATGGAGAAACTGAGGTTTACACAGAGGAACTAACTCTACCAAGGTCACATGACTAGCTAGCAGCAGAGCTAAATCCAGGCCTGTGTGGCTTAATCTGTTGCTAAAGTGAGAGAGCCACAACTCAGCCACCAAAAGCCTTTTAGGGCCGCACCCCAGGAGGGCAGGGTGCCTCCCCGCACACCCCTCCCTGCACCCCGCCCTCGGCGCTGACCGGAGTGCTGGTCGTAAGATGCCGTTGCCAATGATGAAGTGCAGCTTCTCCAGGTTGGAGGTGGGCCGGTCCTCCAGCATGCTATTGCCCTGCACCGTGGACTCCCCGTCATGCAGCCTCTTGGTCACCTGGGCCACAGGGAGGGGACAAGGCTTAACCCAGGCAGGGGAAGTGAGGGCCCTGCCCCCTGCCTGAGTCTGCCCACTTCCCTGAGAGCAGAATCCTGGGAGTGGCCAGAAGAGCTGGCTCCATGGGTCATATCCTGTGCAGAGCACGTGTTGGATCAACCCACTCTGGGGTTAAGGCTCCTCTGCGGCCTCCTTGTCACCCCGCCCCAACCCCTACACCAGAGAAGCCCTTTCAGTCAGGGAAGGGACCTGCTCCTCCGACTCTTGGCAGGACCCCTATCTCTCCAGGGGCTCCCACACACAACTCTGACACCCAGAGTCCTCCCTGGGTTCTAACTCCCGACACCATCACCTGTCACCAATGCCCTGGCCCCTATGTGAACAGCCCAGACTGGGTTCTTCCCTCTGGTCTCACACAACCCACAACATGAGCCCTGCACCCTGTCCAGAGATGAGGGGTGAGTGAGAGGGTGAGCAGGGAGAATGTGCCTCTTCACACAGAAGGGTGTGGGAGGTCCTCCCATCTACTGAGCACCCAGTTGTCATCCTGCACCATCCCCCCAGGGGCCCACGGAGTGGGCATTTTTGTTCCTGGGGGTCTCAGATACCCATGAGCAAAGGTGGGAGTCTAATCTAGGACTACATGACTGCAAGACTGGATGTGAGCCCCAGATGGGGAACAGGGTGAGGACAGAGGCAGTCGGCTGTGGGAGCCCCAAGGGGGAGTCGGTGGCTGCGGAGGGTCCCATGAGGGGTCTGTGGAGGCGGCCACCCCCAGGCAGAGAAGAGGAAGGAGGAACTTTAGGACGTGAGACTGGTGTGTGCAAATGCATGGGGCATGGGAAGCCAGGCCCCTGCGCTGGAAATGGTTCATGTGTCTGCCTTCCCGGCCTGAACAACTCGGAGCCCAGGGACCGAGCGCAGGGACCGAGCCCAGGGACCGAGCGCAGGGACCGAGCCCAGGGACCGAGCGCAGGGACCGAGCCCAGGGACCGAGCGCAGGGACCGAGCCCAGGGACCGAGCGCAGGGACCGAGCCCAGGGACCGAGCGCAGGGACCGAGCGCAGGGATGGTGCTGAGAGAAGCGAGGTGACCACACCCGCGAGTTCAAACAAATCAGTAGCGTCGATGCCCCTGGGCACGCATCCCCCAGAAAGGTCCTTAGATCAAACGCAACGCAGGACGTCCTCCCTCTCACTACCTGCTGCCCCAGCCCTCCCCAGCATCAGGTCCCCTCCTCTGGGAAGCCCTCCCTGACCTGGCCCCAGCCTGAGCCCAGGGCTCTCTTCCTGTCCTCCCGATCACCCCGATGCCATCCTGTCACCAGCCATCCCAGAGCCCTTGGACAGGCAGCGTCCGTCCCTGAGGGTCCCAAGGCCAGCCTTGTCCCAGCCTGGGCCACCCAGGGCAGCTGGGGGTCTGCTCTAACCTCCTCTGTCAGCTTCGACTTCTTCTTCAGGGTCAAGTGCACCAGCTTGTGCCTCACACTGCTCTTCTTCTGCCCCTCAGGCAGCTGGGCCTGCGGACAACAGGGGCCGGGAACCAACGCTGAGCCTTGTTCCCACAGGAGACGGAGGAGCGCGGGGGCCGGGAGGTGAGGCAGAGGTAGCTCCTGGAAGCTCCTGGGCTGAGGACCCGCCCACTGGCCGGGGCGGGAGGTCGCCAGAGGGCACCGGGCCTCACCTCGCCCTCGCCCTGCAGCGCCTGCAGCTCCCTCTTGTACGTCTTCTTGCCTAGGGTCTCATAAATCTTGGTCATCACGGGGATCTTCTCGCTGCCGTCACTCATGGCCGTGTGGTACTTCGGCTCAGGGAGGTCGCCCATGAACCGGAGGATGGTGATCCACACCGCCAGGGCCGCCTGGGGGCAGAGCATGTGAGTCAGAAAGCCCAAGCGCAGGGTATCACTGACGCCACCGGAGTAACCTGGGGCGTGGGGACAGGGCTGCAGACCCACCGGAAGGCCAGTGCTGAGGGCGTCTGGATGTTCTTAGGATCGTGGCCGCCCAGTAAAGTCAGCCCTGGTCCCAGCCCACCGGGGCCCGCCTCCTCGGTGCCCACATTGCCAGCGCAGCCCCAGCTCTCACCAGCTGGTCACCTTCATCATCGTGGTACAACAGCGGCTGCTTGAGCGGCCGCCGGGTATAGGTGTGCGTGGTCGTGCCCTGGAAGTAGGTGGCAGAGAACTTGGCGAATTTGTACTCGGAGAGGTCCTCCTCGTCCTCATCCGGCAGGGGCAGGGCTGCGTCCAGGTCCTCCTCCACCATCTCCCTCCGCCCGCGCTCCAGGTCCTGAGGAGGGAGGGGTTCCCTGCTGTGGGGCGACCCAGGGCTGGGCTGCAGCCCCCCCACCTGTCCCTGCGGGGCTGGCACCTCCTCCACCAGGGTATAGTGTCGTCCTGTTCACTACTTAGAATCTGGTGCATGGTGAGCCCTCAATGCACAAATGAATAAAAGGCTGCGAGCGGCCCTGTAGAGGGACAGTGACTGACCTGACGTGGTAGGCTGGTGGCTGGACAGGGCCTGGGATCTATGGCCCCTGACCCAGGTCATTGCAGCTGCTCTCTGCTCAGAGGGGACCAGGTGGTCTTACATGCAAGGGGGCACAGCCATCCCCCTGAAGCCTGTCCCCAGCCCCTGTTCCCAGCCTGGTACCTCAAAGCCACTGGGTGCCTGGCCCTCCTGGCCTGGCAGGCCGCCCGAAGTCCCCAGGAAGCCGAACATCTTGTCCACCATGTCCGAGTGATTGACGGGCTCGTGGCGGGCCCTCTCCATCTGCTCCAGGAGCTCTTTCTTCCGCCGAGCCTCCTCCTTCTCCTTCAGCTCTCGCTCGGCGTCCTCACGAGCCAGCTGGGCCAGGCGCTCCTGGGAGGTGGGGAGACGGAGGAGACAGCCTCAGGAACTAGCCCTCCCTGGGGAGCCCAAGAGCCCCTGCAGCACCCAGGCCGCAGCCCCAATCTCCTCCTGGGCCTCCTGACCACGGGGAAGGATTGAGCTTGGGCCTCACACCCATCAGCTCTCAAAGCCTCGTGCAGACAGATGCCCAGGTAGTAATGCCGCCGGCCCTCGGGGCTCAGCTGGAACACCTCCTCCAGGAAGCCTGCTCGTGCTTTCCCAGCCGGAGGGACCACGCCAGCCAAGAATCCCATCCCCGTTGGGTCAAGGCTTTAGACCAGGGCTGACCCACAGAAAAACAACGCGAGCCACGCAGGTAGCGGCTACACTTAAAACGGTAAAAGGAAATAAGGGAAATCTTATTTTAATAATATATTTTATTTAACCCAACATTTCCAAAATAATATTTCAACATGTAACTAATATTTTTAAAGTAGTACGGAGACAGTTTATATTCCTTTTTTCCTTACTGTTTTCAAAATCCAGCATGTGTTTTGCGCTTAGAGTGCTTTGCCGTTTCAAGCGCTCAGTGGCCCCCTGGGGCTGGTGGCTCTATGCTGGATGCTCTCACCCCGCTCAGCTCTGTACCTAGGCGTTGTCTCCCCGCTGGAAAAGGTACTCACACTCTGGAGCCACCGCCCTCTGTCCCTTGTCCTGGCCCAGGACCAGCCCAGGGCACAAATGAGGGAAGGAGTCGCAGGACAGAGCCAGTGTGGGTGCCGGCTACTGAGCCAGCGGAGGGACATCTAAGGGCGGGGACATTCTCTGCTCACCTGATGCTTGCGTTCGGCCTCCTCCTTGGCCTTCTTGGCGCTCATCTCCTTCCGGAGCTTCTCCTCCTCTGCCAGCCGCATTTTCTCAGCCTCCAGGCGCCGCCGGTACTGAGGGAAGGGACAGCCGGGTGGGCACCGATGCCACCGTGCTTCCCGCCCACCCTACCCTGCCTGAGCTCTGGGTTTGGGAGCAATTTTACCACATAATTTGGCAGATAGGGAAACTGAGGCATCTGAGAAATTCCCCAAGTCACACAGTGAGCCAGGGGCACCAATGATCCCAAAACCAAACGGGGTTCGCCTTGACCTCCCAAAGATTCACAGGGGTGACTGGGGTTCCCCGCCCTGCCCTTGGATGGGAGAATGAAAATGAGGGTCTGGTCCAGTTTTGTGGTTCCTCAGGGGAGACACAGCCCTGGGTCTCAGCCAACAAGTGGGGGTGGCTTGTCTTCCTGAGGGGAGCCACAGGTGCTGCGGAGTCCCCCTCCTCACCTCGGCCCTGAGGCGCCGGTGCAGCCGGCGGGCGATCATGCCCCGGGCGTAGGCCTGCACGGTGAGCACGGCCCAGAGGCGGTGGCGGAAGGCCTTGCGAACCAGGTAGGCCCGGCAGCGGGCCTGGAACTGGATGATGCGCCGGCGGGCCAGGTGGTACTGCTGGTGCAGCTTCCGGGAGCGGTGCAGGGCCTGCAGCCGCAGGAAGCCCAGCCGCATCTGCAAGGACAGGCCCGCTCAGAGCCCCGACTCCAGACTGACCTGTCCACGGGACATGGCCGCACTGGGCCCGCTCTCCCCCGGGCATGCCCAGAGGAACAGCTCTGTCCTCCTTGGACTAGGGCTCCAGAGGTCAGCTCTGTCTCCTCTTGGGCGGGAGTTTCCCAGGAATGGCCTTGGCTCCCCCATCCTCAGACCAGGAGCGGGTCTCCTTCCTGTCGCCTCCCCAGCCCCAAGCCCAGGCTGCAGCCCAGTTGTTCTACTGAGGTCAGTGGGACACAGCTGCGTCCAGCCCCCTCTGAGGGCTGTGATGACTCAGTGCTCACACTCATCAGAACAGTCTAGAAGAAAAGCCAAACCGTTGCCAACCAGGTGGGAAAAGCCACAAGAACCAGACCAGGCCTTTGGGCGGAGAAATGGTGGGGCAGGCTGGGGCAGAGCAGGAGGCCACCCGGTCTCCTGGCACAGGCACATCCTGCTGCTACGGCAACGGGGAGGGGTCAAAGGCCTGTGGGGCCAGGAGCAGCCCCTCAGGGAGGCTCACCAGCCCATAGTTCCTCCTGCAGTTGTGGCCCCGCCAGTGTCTCTGGATCAGGGTGGCAGCGTTCTTCAGCTTCAGGAAGTGGGACCTGCAACAGCACCGTGATGCGGGAAGTCCTCCAGGCAGCCAGGGCACAGGTGGGGTTTGGAATCAGGACAGCAGGGCTAGTCCCAGCTCCGTGTCCCCGGATACATATCCCCTCTCTGCCTCAACTTCCTCATCTGTAAAGCAGGTAGAATGATACCTGCCCTGCCTGTTCACAGGCTTGTCACTTGAGCCCAAAAAGGGGACTTTCCAAAGGTGTTTATTGAATGAATAAATGTATGAATAAAAAGTAAATAAAATAAGCCTGGCTGGTGTGGCTCAGTGGTTGAGCGTCAAGCCATGCACCAAGAGGTCGCCGGTTTGATTCCCAGTCAGGGCACATGCCCAGATTGTGGGCCAAATCCCCAGTGGGGGGCACGCAGGAGGCAGTCGATCCATGTTCCCTCTCATTGATGTTTCCATCTCTCTCTCCCTTTCCCTTCCTCTCTCTCTAAAATCAATAAAGAAAAAGAAATTTAAAAAATAAAATCAATAAAGAAAAAATAATTCCTTAAAAAAGTAAATAAAATAATATGAAAGATTAAAAATTTTGAACACTGTGAACATCACTCATTACTGCCAACCTTCTCCATTATATAGGTGAGAAAACTGAGACCCAGTGAGGTTGGACCAGAGCCCACATTGACTGACTGAGTGAGCGCAGTGCTACTGCCTGCACACACTAGGCACACTCAGGTGGGTGGATGGATGGAGAGATGAACGGATGGAGGGGTGGATGGAGGGAGAGATGGGTGGCTGGAAAGGAGGGAGTGGCCAGAAGAACTGCGAAAGGGGCAGGCTGCGGGATGTTTGTGGAGCCTGAGTCACACTTCAGAGTCAGTCCTGCTGATTTGTGATTGTACAGCTATACACATGTCCCTTCCATGGAATAAGGAACACATTTTGTCATTTACAAAATCTCAAAATTTCCTCCTTGAGAAACTTCATCAGGCATCCAGGACCACAGTGTACCCAAAGTGTATGCCACATGAATCCACGTGTGTGTGCCTGTCAGTCATGTGTCTGTGTGTTCATCAGTGTGTTATGCATGTGTGTGCTTGTTTCTATGTGTGCACATGGGTGTGCATACTTATTCCTAGTGTTCAAGTTGGGGGAACAGAGGTGAGCCAAGCACTCCTGTGCACATGTACACACACACACACACACACCTGCTTGTGGGAGGAGCTGGTCCCTGCACGTACCTGTCTTTGAACCCCCGGATGACCTTCTGGAGCAGGATGACTCTGTCGGTAATGGCCTTGTCCCGCTCCACCTCCAGCAGCATGTCGTGGTGGTCCTGGAGGGCAGAGCTCCTGAGCAGTGGCCCCCAGGAATCCAAGTGAAGGCCCTCTCATCGTTCTCTTGGATTCCAGGCCTAGGCCTGGCTGGGCCACACAGGCTCCTAGCCCTGCTCTGGCTCCATGGGCACCTCTCACAGCCACCAGTATAGACAGAGGTGCTTGTGGCCGTTTCCCAGAGGCCCGGGTGGGACAAACAGAGCAGGAGGAGCCGAACTTGGATGTAGTCAGAGGGGGCAATAGGCACACACACTGGCTTCATCCCTATGGCCTTCCCTGCCCGTGCCTGAGCCTCTCCAGATGTCTGTCATATCAGCCCCTGACTGGGCCAGGCCACCGTCATATCCCTCTAGGATCTCGGCAGCAGCCTCCTACCCAGTCTCCTGGCCTCTGTCGCTCCCCCCCGGGCCTCCCTAAGGAGGGACCTTTCTAAAACAAAATGATGGTGATCTTACAGTGATGCCCATGATTCTCAGGGTTGAGCCTGGTCTCCTCCCCTGGTACCCAGGCCTCCATGATCCAGGCCTGTCTCCTCTTCACCCACGAACCCCCAGCCCTCACTCTGGTTAGACAAAACCTCATCATTCATTCAATGCCTATAAATTGAATGTCTCCATTGCCAGCACTGTGCTAGGCGCTGGAGTGAGACCTCGGAGAGCCAGGCAGACCAGGCCCAGCGCTGGGGAGGCTGAGTCTCTGTGGGGGAGCCGTATCCATCGTTAATCACAGGCCACCTCTCTTGTGGACAGGGCTCAGCACAGAGAGCTGCCCAGCCATGCCTTTCTGAATGAGTAGACGAACGAATGAATGAGAAGTGGACAGTGAGGCTCTGAAAACCTCTGCCAGTTTCTGAAGAGCCCAGAGAGGTGAGGGTGGGGATGGGGAGGGTCCGCAGAGCTGCCGGCCCTCGGTGCCATCGTGCTGCGTGCCCTCCCTCCCGTACCTGCACAGCTGGGCATCAGACAAACCAGTGAAAGCCCAGTACCTGACCTTGGGCAACTCATTTCTTCTCTCTGAGCCTCTGAAATGGGCATAATAACCCTGCCTCACTGGCTGCCGTGACGACTAAAGATCACAGACAAAAAGCCCCGCCGGGGTCCGGGCCACTGTGAGACGCAGGGCACAGTGCACATTTTTCCGATGAGGAAATGAAGGCTCAGGGAGATGACCGGACGGCCCCTCAGCCAGGAAGGAATTACAGTGGAGCCCAGGACTCCCTCCAGCTCGGGCTGGCTCCTTCCTTCCCTCCTCCCAGATGTCCTGCGCTGCCCAGGCCCCACCCGCACCAGAGGAAGGAGCCCTGCCCTGTCACCCAGGACAGCCAGACTCGAATACAACGGAAATGGAAATGAGGAAGCCGGCCTGCTGGGAGCTCACGCTGTCCCTCTGCAGCTGCCCCTCCACCACCGACTCCCAGCAAGCTCTGTTCCAAGGCCAGGACTCCGCTTCCTAATCCCAGCCCTTACCCCTCCCCAGCTGCTGAGCTCTGACGTCCTGCCCAGGCTGTGTGGGAGCCAGCGAGCTCCGGGTTTGTGCTCGGGGACGTAGGAACTAGAGACACTAGAGAGGGGTGCGCAGGGCCCATCAGAGCCTGGGGTGAACCCCGCCTGGCAGGAAACCACAGGAGAGGACTTCAAGATACACTCAGAAAATCCTCCACAGGGAGAACGAGGCTCCGAGAGGCCAGTGACCTGCCCAAAGTCCCAGGGAAGACAGCCACGGGTCAGGAGGGAGTGCAGGTCTCCGGGGGAGCCCACTTTGGTCTTCTGTCTTCTCACCCAGGTCAGTGCCCTGGCCCCACTCCCAGGTCACAGATGAGCTCGGTACCAGTTGCCCCTCTCCTGCGAAGGAGGCCTCGTTCCCCGCACACTCGTCCTATCACAGACTGCGGGACGGGAGGATCCAAAGGCCCAGCACTGACTCCACCTGATGCTGCAGCTTCTCTAGATGGCCCCCCAGCGCCCATTCCCGCCGTGACGGGAGTTCAGAGCCCCCGAGGCAGCCAGGGGGGCTTTCCCACCTTCAGAAAGATCTTGGTCTTGCCAATCTGCCAGTCATCGTGGGCGCCCAGCACAGCCTCAGCCATGCGCTGGCACGTCCCCCGAAGGTCATCCTGGGGGGGGGGGTGCACAAGGGAATAGACAGTTGGAAAAGACACCTCAGTGTACCTCCCCAGGCCAGGAGGCAGGGCTCTTGCTCCAACTCTGCACCTGACTCGCTGTGTGACCCAAACAGGTCCTGCCTTCTCTGACCCTCACTTTTCTCCGTAGCTCAGCAGGATGACCACAGACCCTCTCCCACAGCGGACCTCCAGGGCCCACCTGGTAGCACTGGCCTCGTCCATTACACCACATGAGTGATGCTCACGCCCACCAACATGGCCAGCGAAGCCCTCGATGCACTCTGTGCCTGACCCCCAGTTCTCCCCACCGTGCTGAGGTGGCCAGGCTGATGTCATGCCCAGCTACCTGTCTCAATCAGAAAATAAGGGCCTTTGCCCAGCCAGAGCTGAGACCCTCCCTCCCTGCACCTAGGCCTCAGCTCGGTACCTGCTTGTAGGCAGGCTTCACGCCGGGCAGCAGCACGCGGTACCGCTCCACGAACTCCAAGAAGCTATAGCGGATGGGGTAGCCGGCTCGGCGGATCCGAATGGTCTCCATCATCCCGGAGTACCGCAGCTGGCGCACGCACAGGTGCCGGTCGAACAGCTGCCCAGAGCCAAGGGCATCAGTGCCGGCGGCTCCTGCTGGGAGGCCAGCCCTGCTCCGGGCTCCCCAGCCCCAGACATGGGCCCAGAGAGGCCAAAGCCACACAGCAGCAAGAAATGAGACTCTCTCGGGGGGTGATGGTGCTTTGGGGACACAGAGGAGAGATGGTTTAATCCCCCTTGGGACATCTGCAGGGCGCTTCATGGAGGAGTCCTTTGCTCTAACCCCGGCAGGACAGAGCGCCCTGGAGGGCCAGGGCGAGCACCTGTGCAGCGTGGAAGCCTGACAGTCAGGACATGGGCGCTTTACGAGAGACCGAGGAGGCTAATCCACATCAAAATACTGGTTGCAAGGTGCTGGGTGCCTTGCACAACCCCTGGGGTTGCCCTTCATGTTACAGCCACTGTAGATTTGTAATTATTTTGACAACTTTCTGACTGCTGACAATAAAGTGCATTAAGAAAGAGAAACAGCCTGGCTGGTGTGGCTCAGTGGATTGAGCGTCGTCCCAGGGACTGAGAGGTCCTGGTTCGATTGTCAGTCAGGGCACATGCTGGGGTTATGGGCTCGATCCCTAGTAGGGGGCGTGTAGGAGGCAGCTGATCCTGTTCCTCTCTCACATGGATGTTTCTATCTCTCTCTCTCCCTTGCTCTCTCTCTCCCTTGCTCTCTCTCTAAAAATCAATAAAAACATATTTTTTTAAAAAAGAGAGAAAGCCCGGCTAGTGTAGCTTAGTGGTTGAGCGTCGACCCATGCACCAAGAAGTCACCAGTTGGATTCCTGTTTGGGGCACATGCCCAGGTTGTGGGCCCAGTCCCCAGTGGGGGGCATGCCGGAGGTGGCCAATCGATGTTCTCGCTCACTGATGTTTCCAGCTCTCTCTCCCTCTCCCTCTTTCTCTAAAATCAATAAAGAAAAAAAAAATTTTAAATAAAAAGAAAGAGATTTCACCCTGGCCGGTTTTGCTCAGTGGTTAGAGCGTCGGCCTGTGGACCAGAGAGTCCCGGGTTCGGTTCCAGCTAAGGGCATGTACCTCGGTTGCAGTTTATCCCCGGCCCCTGTTGGGATCATGTGGGTGGCAACCAGTTGATGTGTCTCTCTCACGTCAATGTTTCTCTCTCCCCCCAACCCTCCTGTTCTATTTTTTTAAAAAAAAGAAAGAGATTTGTCTAATTGGTACTGAGTTGTCTTTGTGGCGGCAGCAGGGCAGGGCCGGCCTGGGGCTCCTGGAGGGGCTGAGAAGGCCTCAGGGAACCAGCTGGGAGGCAGCAAGGTGTGACTGATCAGATCTGCATTTGAAACCCTTGTCCCTCACTGCAGTGGAGGGGCCTGGCCAGGGAGGCAGGAGGCAGGAGAGCAGGGAGGATGTCCTGCTGTCAAGGTCCAGCCACAGATGTGAGGCCTGGGCCCAGAGAAGGTCCGGGGGCATCTGAGAGCAAGAAAGGTGGTGCCCAGCTGCCTGGCAGAGACCTGAGCTCATCCCTCCTACTTTAGCCAGGAGCTGGCTGGGCCCTCGTTGAACCGCACAGCCCTGCGGACCTGGTCCTGAGCCCCAGGGGGCTGGTCAGCCCACTCTGGGAAAGTGTCCAGGCAGGAGGGAGGGCCAGCACCATGCCTGGCTTCCGCCACCTGTTTCCTCTCCCTCCAGGCACTTGCCCTGGCCCAGCCCTGGGCTCCCACCCGGACCCCTGGGGCCCCTCCACACCCCACCCAGCCTCCAGGAAGAGCCTTTGTGGTAAACAACACACCCCAGAGCTTGGAAGGAGAGACAGGCAGTGAGGATTTGGGCTCTGCAGCCTCGATCCCTTTACCGCCCCTGAGCCCCCTGAGCCCCCTGAGCCCCCTGAGCCCCCTGAGCGGTCAGTCCCACACCTCAAAGGAGGGGGCCATCACCCAGTCGCCACCCTGCTCCCAGGGCCCAGACCCTGCACCATCCCCCAGACCGTGGCCAAGCGCCCCCCCGCCCCGGGGTCACTCACCATGGGCTTCTTGAACTCGTTGGGTTTGATGCAGCGCACGAAGAAGGGCTGGCAGGCGCCCAGGGTGCGCATGAGCAGCTCCAGCGACCGCTTGAACTGACTGCTGAGTGTGGGCGAGCGCTTCCTGGTCTCGGCGCCCTGGGGGATGGACCACAGCGATGGGAGGGGCTGGCCTGCGCCCCTCCAGCTCGCAGGACGGGAAGGGCAGGTGGGAGGTCAGTAGAGTCAGGCCAGGGAAGCGGGCTGGCCCGGCACGTGGGGTTTCCTGTGGCCTGCCGGGTCTGGACTGGAGCTTGGACTCCCCACGCAGCCCTTCCAGGGGGCCTCCTGGGACTGGGCCAGAGAGCGCTGCAGGGGCCTGGGAGCCCTGGGTGCCCGCCTCGGTGAGCTGGGTAATTCCAGGCAAGGTGTCTCCCCTCTCTGAGGCTCCAGTCTCCCTTTCCAGGAATAAATGAGTGGCCAAATTTGGTCACCTCAGGGCACTGGGGTTGCTCCTAGAGACAGGTTAGACAGACTTATATTTAAACCCTGGCCCCATCACCTCCTGTGTGATCCTGGGCAGGTCACTAACCAACACTGAGACTCCTTTTTCTAAATGGGAATAGTGCCACCTACCCAGCTGACAGGGCTGTGAAGGGGGCACAGACTATGTCAACAGAACCCGGGAGCCTGGGACAGGAGGGGCTGCTGCCTGTGCCCTCCCCTTCCTGTGGGATTAGGGGTTCAGCAGCAGCCTGGGCGGTGCGGGCCTAGGTCAGCCTAAGAAGGCACAGAGCTGGCCTCGCACTGAGTGGCCCCAAAGCCACAGCTCTGTGCTCCAGCAGGCCCTCTCTGGGAGAGCCCGCCAGGGACCTGCACCTCCCTGCCCCAGTGGGGCCCCCCTCAGAACTGTGTGAAATGGGGGTGTCAGGGTAGGACCTGAGCAGCAAACAGGAAGCAGACCGTCTCAGACTGATACCCAGAAACTGGACATAGAAACCGAATTCTATTCCAAAGTGCTTTGATGTTCTTGTTTTGCTGGTGATTTCTCTTCGGTGAGGATTTCTCATGAATGAATTTGATCATCATGGTGAGGTTTTATGCTTTAAATGAGACATGATTTTATCTGATCTCCTGTGGCACCAGAAACCCAGGGTGCAGGTGTCGCTGTGTGAGGTGTCTGGGGAAAGCCCACAGACGATATGCCTCAGACTGAAACAGCAAACACCTGCTCCTCTGAAATTTGCCGTGTTTTCTGTTTTCGTTGGATTTGGAACATATTCTAAGGTTTGCCAAGGGAAGCTGGGGAGTGGTTGCGTTAGGGCAGGGTGGGTGTCAGGTTGGCTGCCCCCAAACCTGACCCAGCGGCAGCACTTGGAGGGCGAGCTGTCCAGGTGGGGCTGTGACCTGCCTGCGCTGGAGCCCCTGCCATGAGCACACACACAACACTGACACAGACACATGCCCGTACCCAGCACACACAGACACACAGAGCACACCCACATGGACACAGTAGACGCATAAACAACACAAGAGGACACACAGGTACACAGCACACAACACACAACACACGCAGCATATATACACAACACATACACACAGCACACAAACTACACACACAGCACATATACACAACACACATACACAGCACACACACTGCACACACAGTGCACACAGTACACACACAGCACACACACTACACACACAGCACATATACACTTTGACGGTTTTGATCACACTGGCACTACTTTTAGTCTCTTTTCTGCCAAGCTGTGAGCCCGTGAGGACAGGGTCTGCCCGGATACTGCAGTGCCCAGGGCTGACACAGTCCAGTCCACAGCTCAGCTGAACCGAGGTGGGCGAACTAGTTCCAAGTGTCCATGGGCTCCCAGAAATTGTCCACCTTCCAACTGCTCAGGTCACAAGTCTAGGAACCATCCCCAGCTCCTCTGTCATATCCAGCAGGCCAGCATCTTCCCGGCTTCCCCTCCAAAACAGACCCAGGATCGGTCTCCTTGCCGCCCCCGCCACTGTCCGCCTGTCCACGCCGTCAGCACGGCTCTCAGATCACTGCAAGAACCTCCAAACGGTGTCCGTCCCCCCACTCCACACCGCCTCCACGCTGCCGTTGAGGCAGCAGCCCTAGCGAGCCTATGAAAACACAAGCCCAGTCATGTCTGCTTCGCTCAAAACCCTCCAATGGCTCCCCAGTTCGCTCAGCAGTTCCCCAGTACGCTGACGTCCTCACCGGGCCCGACAATGTCCCACGAGATCTGGTCCCGGTGACTGGTCGTCTCTCCACCACCCTGCTCACCCCTCCCAGCCACCAGCCTCCATGCTCTTCCTGCAATGCACCAGGCAGACTTAGGGCTTGAGAAGCATCTGAGGCTTTGCCTGTGCTGTTCCCTCCCCCTGCAATGCTTTTCCTCCATAAGGTAAGGGCTGGCTTCTTCACCTCCCGTCAGCGTCTCTGCAAGGCCTGTCCTGACCTCCCTGTTCAAAACTGCAAAGCCCCCCAACAGCCTTCCCCACTCCTTACTATTTCTCTATATCACAAATCCCCACCTGACATCCTATATACTTTACGTATGTATTTGCTTACTATTTCCCCTTCTGCTAGAATGTAAGTTGCATGGGAACAGAAATTTGTTTTGTTTACTACTGTGTCCTCAAGACGTAAGACAATGTCTGGCATATAATGGACACTCGGTCAGTATTTATGATGGAACCGGGGTGAGTGGGGCTACGGGCCTTCGGGCCTTCGGGCTTGCTCCCGCTTCCCTAGCCACCTGGGTTCTGAATTTGGCTTTATGTCACTGAAGGGCAAGGGGTCCTTTCTGACACTCCTTGTCTTCTGGGATCGTCTGAAGACACATGGGAGGGTAAAGGCAGAAGTGACAAGTCCAAAAGTCCCTTTTAAACGACTCCACGGGAGGAACCTGAGCCTGAGGTGAACGGGGCTGGGAAGCTGCAGGCAGAAGAAGCCACCAGCACAAAGTGAACAAAACGTCCTGTGGACTCGGTCCCAGGGACATGTGACAGGGGTTAGACATTAATCTGGGTGCTCGATGCCCCGGAAGAACCACTGTCCTACGGCTCAGCCGATCTCTCCGGCAGCAGTGGTTGGGGTGGGGCTGCCCGGCCGCCCTGGGGAGGAGGCACAAGAAGCAAGGCAGGGAATTCAGGGGGGCAGGCTGGGGGTGCTGCCCGGGACATGAGTTCAGATCACTGGACACAGGTGTCGGGGCTTCCACCCTGCAGAAGGCACTGCGGCTGGTACACCGTGTCGAGGAAACGGACCTCACGCTCCACCGGGCGGGCTCCGGTGCTCCTTGAACAGAGCTGTCCTGCTTCCAGCACTTACAGAACATGTTCTCCTTCCTGGAGGTGCGCTGACAGAGACAGCACAGTGCAGGGCAGAGAGCAGGGATCTGAAAAGCCTCACTTGGATGTGCCCTTGGACAAGTCCCTGTACCGCCCTGAGAAAGACCTGGATCCAATCCCTGTGTGTCACAAGCTGTGTGAGATTGAGCAAGCAGCTAGGCCTCTCTGGGCCCAGGCTTCGTTAGCTATAACACGGGGGCAATAGTAATGACTCACACAGTTGCTGTGGGCAGTGAATGAGGCGAGAAATGTAAGTGCTGAGCCCCAGCCTGGCCCAGAAGAGGAGATGTAATTGGTATCATATTTGTCACTGCTGCCCTGGCTGGTGTGGCTCAGTTGGTTGGGCGTCATCCCGTGCACCAAAGGGTCGCCGGTTCAGTTCCCTGTCAGGGCACATGCCCAGGTTGTGGGCTCTATCCCCAGTAGGGGGCATGCAAGAGGCAGCCAATGGATGTTACACTCTCACATAGATGTTTCTCTCTCTCTCTCCTTCTCCCTTCTTGTCTCTATAAAAACCAATAAAATAAAAATTTTTTTAATGTGTCACTGTGTCTAATTTGTGCTCCAAAACTCCCTCAGGAGTGGGCCATTCTGAAAACCTTAGGGTCTTATGCTTGGACCTCTCCATGGTTCCTCAGCAAGTGGGTTCTAATCCCAGGGTCCAGGGGAAGGAGTCTGAGAACAGAAGATTTCGTGGAGAGGTCCCCAGAGGCCTCCAGATGCTCTGGAAGGAGAGAAGGGTGGGGGAAGATGAGGCTCAGTGATACTCCAGGACTATCCAAGACCAGGAGTGGGTGGACCTGGCAGGGGGAGCTGGTGACCACAGGATGAGAGGAAAGGCTGCAGAGGAGCCCAGAGACACACCTGTCTCATCAATGCCACGACCTGTGATAGGTGGGTTCTGGGTGGACTGCTGGGTGCTGGCGCTTCAGGTGTCTGGGGCCCCCTTCTGGTGATGGCCCTACATTCACCCTGTCACCCCACTGAGCCACAGTGTTGGCCTGGGGGGTGGGGTCCAGGGCTGATCCATGGACAGAGGCCAGAGGCCACCACCCAGACATGTGCCCAGCCCCTGGCGTAGGGGCCCTGCTCTGCCGCTGTGGCTTTTGTGAACTGTTGAGAACTCTGTGAGGCACCGGGCAGCAGGGCGATGGACGGCAGAGGGACTCGGCACTAAGGTCAAGCGTGGGAGGATGTCAGTACTAGGCAGAGAGGAGACTGAGGGTTGAGAAGAGAAAAGGGAGGCCAAGGGGAAGGCAGAGCGATGCCGCTGCCAAGGGGTCCTCAGCGCCGTTGAGACCTAAAGTGCCTTGGCAGCCACGACCTGAGGTGGAGGTCAGCACACACCAGGGTGCTGCTCCAGGGCCTAAGGAGCTGTGGGGCTGACGACTTCTAACGCCAGCCCCCCAGGGTGCTGACTTGGGGTGAGTCACAACCCATCTCTGAGCTTTCTATCTGCAAAATGCAGAAAATACCACCTGTCCGTCCTGCTCCAAGGTCAGCAGAGGATATGACCAAGCTGCAGACATAGGAACGGGGACAGAGCAGGGCCTCAGAGGGACTCGGTGGGGCAGAGGACTCGGAGGCACAGGCGTGGTCCCCGCTCTGCCCTGGTTCACAGGGTAGCTGGGCAAGCCCTGCCCCTTTCTCTAGGACTCAGTTTCCTTCTTTAAGAAACTGAGATGCCTGCAGTACACACAACTCAAAAAAAAAAACAAAAACAAAGCCACTCCACAAACCACTCCACAAAAAAACACACTCAAAAAAAAAGAAGGAAAAGCCGGCCCTTTCCCCAAGCCTCAGTGCCGTGGGGGCCAAGGACACAGCCTCGTCCCAGGGGCCGCTGAGGCCTCTGGGGTCCTTTACCTTCGCAGAAGCTGCTGACTGGCGGAGAGTGCCGGATGAATAACCACAGAGAAACTATAGCAGGAACCACAGTGCAGGGCGAGGGGCGGGGGCAAGGAGAACGGGGAGGGTCAGAACCAGGGAGAGAAGAGGACCCTCAGGGCAGAGGTCTGGGTTCCTTGGGGCTGGGGACATCAAAAGCCCCTGGACGGGCACCAAGAGGGCAGCAGCTCTGCCCCCCCGTGAGCCTCTCCGTGCACCCTCCAAGGAGCCACGGGACAGGAAGAAATGTGAAATAAAAAGGCATACAATCCTGCAGGAAAAAATCCACCAGCCTACCGCTCTACAGACAAAGGAAATGTTGAGGGTGGGAAATTCTCCACCCTGTATGGTGGCCAGGGCTGGTGCAGATATATCCCTTGTGCCATTTCTCTGAACACCCACACCCACCCCAGTCCTTAAGGCTGGACACGCTCCCTTTGCCCTGCGCCCTGTTCGCAGCGGGAGGTCCAGGCGGGGAGGGAGTACCTCTCCGAGTCCTGATCAGGCTCCACTCTGTGACCCCTCATATGACCCTTCTCTGGGCCTTGCGCTCCCTTGCACCCCCCAGTCAGTACAAGAGGGCCAGGTGGGAGGATCTTGGAGACCCCCAGGCCCCTCCTAGAAGCACAGGAAGGCACTGTGCCCGCTCTGCAGCCAGAGGGACTCAGCTGCAGCTGTTGCTTGGACAAGGGGTGTCTAGACTCTGCCTGGCTTCTAGGGACCCTTCTGTCCAATGGAAGCCCTGCCCTGACATTACCATGGCGACGTCGGCCTGGAAGATCTGCTTGATGAACTTGTTCCTGGAGGAGTGGACCAGCTGGATGATGTCTCCGTGCAGCGTATCCCGGTTCTTCTCCAGGAAGCCTGGCAGAGCAGACAGTGGTCACACCTCACCAGCTCCGGCAGCCTCCACCGGACAGGACAGCCCCGCCCCAAACCCTCCCCAAGGCCAGGACGACCCTCAAAGTTCACCCAGTTCACCCACATCCAAGTTACAGGGGGGACACTGAGGCCCGGAGAGGGCAGCGGCTGGCCCAAGGTCCCAGAGACAGCGAGGGCAGAGTGAGAGCTGGAACTCCGACTCCCCGGCCACACAGCCCCCTCTTCAGCCTGGTCAGAGACGAGCAGGAGGTCCGGCCTGGGCGATGGGGCACCTTCCTGACTGAACCACCCCAATGCCCCAGTGACAGTCTTAGTCTTTTAAACAAAGGTATCAAAAGCCCTTGTTAAGTAAGAGTCACCTAGGAGAGAATACATGTTGATACCAGCCAACTTGACTGAAAAAATGGACCGAAAATAGCTTGCCTTCTGTTTTACAAAGTACCCTCACAGCTCTGATGTTCACACCTCCCCTTGGAGGTGCAGGACAAACAGGAGTCATCTCCTCACCCCACAGCAGAGTAAGCCGATGTTCAGAGAGGCTAAGCAAGGTGTCTCACATCACACAGCAAGACACAAGCAGAGTTAGGACTCCGCAGGACCCCTGGTGCCAGTCCCCAGAGAAAGACGCCACCTCCAGGGACTGGGGAGTTAGAAGCTGGTTAATGGGGCCTCGCTGGGACGGGCAGGAGACAGATGCCCACCGGCTGGGAACGCCTGAGGAGCAGGAACCTGGGGGGAAGTGGCACCCTCTCCCCACGCGACTCCAGCTGCCCGGGCGGACGGCACAAGGACTCAGTGCCGGGCTGCCGCCCGGCATGTGAGGAGGGCGGAGCTGCAGGAGCACTCAGCAGTGGAAGGGCGGGCTCTGGAGTTGGGAAGGGAGTGTAGGGCTCGAACTGAGGCTCTATGACAGACTCACTATGGGACCCTAGGAAGGTCCCCTCTGGGCCTCAGCTTCCTCATCTGTCAGATGAGGATGTCCGTACTCATAAGCTGTTGCTTCTCTTCAGGTCACGTATCACCACCCATGCTGGGTTAAAACAGTACTTCACGAACCAGAAAATGCTGGTAGAATTGCTTCAAGCAGCTCAAAACTGGTTAGTGACCTCAGGCAGGTCACTTCCCTCGCTCAGCCTCAGTTCGCAAGTCTGTCAAAGCAGATGGCCCTCCTGTTCCCTCCAGATCTAACGTTCTGTAATTGTATAAGTTTGTGTCAAGTTCACTCAGGCTTCATTTCTGTGTCCTTGGCAACAGCAGGAAGCCTTACACATAACAGATGCTCAGTGAGTGTTGGTTGAACTGAACTGAAAAACACAACCCTCTGTTACTCCAAACAACAGGACGGTGGGTTTGCCCAGCAGTCCTTCAGATGTAACGTTGGCTTCCTTCTTCCTAACAGTAGGGTGGGATCGCACACCCAGTATTTTTTTTTTTTATCCTCACCCGAGGACATTTTTGCATTTATCTCCAGATAAAGCGGGAGGGAGAGAGGGAGGAAGAGAGAGAGAAAAATATCGATGTGAGAGAAACACATCGAGTGGCTGCCACCCACACAATCCCAACCGGGGTGGGGGACAAACTGCAACCGAGGTACGTGCCCTTAGCGGGAATTGAACTCGGGACTCTCGGGTCCGTGGGCGATGCTCTAACCACTGAGCCAAACCGGCCAGGACTCACATCAGTATTTAAGGAGGGCCGAGCAGCCTTCAGATCCCACCCTGCAGCACGGCTCCCTGTACACACTACTGCCTCTGGACCCACTCAACAAGGAAGCACTAAACCCACAGCTCCTGGCTCATTTGTTTGGCTGTGGGTGGGACCCCTGGGGCCGAATGGCAGGAGCTCGGCGTGGGCACATCCCTTGGCTGAGGCCCATTCCAGGCTGGCCCTTCACTAAACCAGAGTGGGAGGGGCGCAGTGGGCTAGGGCAGTCTGCAGGCTTGGCAGACCCTGTAAGAATTCCAGGCGGGGTAAACTTGACCTTGTTTTGACCCTCTTATTGACTTCTAGCTTGTAAATGAACCCAATCCCATGTCCCGAGAGGAAAGAAGTGTCTTCCCTTCAAAGCTCGCACTTGGTCTCATTGCTGAGAGTCTCGGTGGGTGGCTGGGCTGGCTCTAGGCCTGGCTTTACATCCAGTGGGCTCCGTCGGAAGGACAGTGAACCCCCCTGAGAAGCCTCAGTTTCCCATATGTACAAAAGAACATTGAGCCCACCTCAAAACATTGGAAGCAGGGGCTCAAATAAACACTTGTACACCAAGTTCACAGCAACATTATTTGCAGTGGCCAAAAGGTGCAAACAACTCAGATGCCCATCGACGGGTGAGAGGAGAGATTAAAAGGACACCTGCTGTGACACGCATGCACCTGGAGGACACCGTGCTCCGTGAAATAAGCCAGACGCAAAGCGTGTGATTCCACTTACACGCAGTACTTTAAGTAGCCAAATATGTAAAGAGAGAACGTAGGTTAGCGGGTATCCGAGGCTGGGGATGGGGAGTTATTGTTAATGGGTCCAGAGCTTCGCTTGGGGTGACAAATAGGCTCTGGAAACGGAGAGCAATGATGGTTGCATTATATGATGAATAACTTAATGTCACTGAATTGTAGACTTAAAAATTGTAGAAAATTTTACATTATATATATTTTACTACAGCATTTTTTTTTTCCTCACCCGAGGACATTTTTCCATTTTTTGTTCAGATAGAGCGGAGGGAGAGAGAGGAAGAGAGAGAGAGAGAAATATCGATGTGAAGGGACACATCGAGTGGTTGCCACCTGCACGACCCAACCAGGGCCCGGGACAAACTGCAACCGAGGTACGTGCCCTTAGCGGGAACTGAACCCGGGTCTCTCTGTACCGCAGGTCGACGCTCCAACCGCTGAGCCAAACCAGCCAGGGCAACTACAGCATTTTTTAATCTCTCAAAAAAAAAAAAAAAGATTGGTCGCAGTGTTTCCTCTGTGTTCCGGGAGCCTGGTGACGGTCCTGGTGGAGAAGGGGAGGGAGGGAGGCACAAAGAGCAGCCCCGCCGCCACCTGTACCTTGACTCTCATAGTAGACGACGCCGGCGAAGTGGTTGATCCCGAACTGGGTCTCGTGGTTGTTCTTGGGAGGGATGTAGTTCGAGTTGAGCTTGTGCTGCGAGTTCAGCTTATGCAACATGGTAGTGTCCGTGCCCTGTGGGGACCGAGGGACAGCTGTCGGGCCACCCCTCTCCTCTCCCCCAGGCCCCACTGCCTGTTCTGCCCCATGTCTTTGCACCCCTCTTCTGTCCTTCTCGAGAGCACCCCCCTTTATTTATAGCCCACGCGGGAGCTCTTTGGGCCTCCATTTCCTCATCTGTTAAGTGGGGAAGCGGAACAGCACAACCATGAGAGTACATCCCCGTTCAGATCTACTCCGGGATAAACCAGGGGAACAGCCCCTCCCCAAGCCTGGTCTGTGTCTGGAGCACCTACTCTGTGCCAGCTGTGTGCCTAGACGTCCGTCTGGGGCAGGACGCAGTGGACTGCAGGGGACTCCCGAATGTGGAAGAATGCACTTGAATTGGCCCAGAGCCACCCTGAGAGGCGGGTGTCACTAGCCCCTTCTGCAGATGAGGAAAGCTGAGGCTCGGTTCGGAGGACCCGCCCTCCGCAGACCCACCTTGGGGAACTTGCTCTCCTCGTCGATGAGGGAGATGATGTTCATGGGCTTGTTGGCGATCATGTCCAGGGCCTCCTGGTTGTCGGTGAACTCGATGTGCAGCCAGTCGATGCTCTCCAGGTCGTACTCCTCCTGCTCCAGCTTGAACACGTGCCGCACGAAGAACTGCTGCAGGTGCTCGTTGGCGAAGTTGATGCAGAGCTGCTCAAAGCTGGGGGGTGCACAGGGGCCGCGGGGTGAGCGGGTGGCGTTCAGGCCCTGCTCCACCGCTCAGGGGCCCAGCTCTGCCTCCAGGGGCACACTGTTCCTGCTGCAGACTCTGACCTCTGAGGTGGGTGGGACTGTCCAGGCTAGTGCCCTAGTGCCCAGGGCTCAGGACCCCCAGTTCGGGACCTTTCACCTGCCTGACCAGGCCCTGTGGGGAGGGCTGGCAGGTGGGCCGCAGGCCCCGCAGAGCACCTGGAGGAGAAGAGACCAGGAGAGAGCCAAAGTGTCCGCAGGACCTGGAAAGGGGTCTGATGAAACTTGGATGCACAACCTTGATGGCTGACATCTCTGAGCCGCCAACTCTCCTCTCCCACGTGACACTCAATGTGGCTGTTTTGGTGGGGTGGGGATGGGGGACTTTGAGACATCAAAACATTACAGGAATGAAAATGACGCAGCTAGAAGGTGGGGCAGGGCCAGCTGCCTGTCACTTGAGATCCACCTGGGCCTGCTCCATCGTCTGCCCCTCATGCAGCCCCAAGAGTGGGACGTCAAGCGTGGCCGAGACCCCATCTCGACTTTGGCTCAGGCCCAGCCTCACCTGTTTCGAGGCACCTTGCAGTGGGGGCACCAGGCCCGTCAGCAGTGAGGCCTGATGCTACAGGGCCTCCCCTCTCCCTCCCCCCACCATCCCTTCCTGAGCCGGCCTCAGCTGACCCTGGGGACAGAGGGGATGAGAAGGAAGGGGAGAGGGCCCACCAGGACGACTGGGGTCGTTTTTCAGCAGCCTGGCAGGGTGTGCGCGGAACAACTGAAAGTAGTTTAGCGGGGGAGAAGCGACACGTCTTAGTTCTGTGTTGTGGAGGAAAAGTTCCCGCAGGGCAGAGCCCCACAAGTTACCTGTTCACAGCAAAGTTCTCGAACCCAAAGATGTCCAGGAGGCCAATGGACCGGCGAGAGTTCTTCACATCCTGGGACGGGGGCTTGTAAATCGCGGCGTTGATCTTGTCCACGATCCACACGAAGAGCCGCCCGTAGATGCCCTGGGAGGCCCGCGGCCGTCAGCCTCGGCCCGGCCAACCCGAGACCCGAGCTCCGGGGCCCTCGGCGGCCCTGCTCCAGCCCCTTCCACGAAACAGCGTGCTCTTGGGAACCCCCAGCCCTGCACTCACGCTGTCTCCTCTGCCCGGAGCACCCTTTCAGCTTGAACACTTCCCACTCAGTTTTAAAGCTCCCCAAGAAACCTTTCCCAACCTCAGAGTTTGGGAGGGAGCCCTCCTGTGGACTCCCATTTCTCCATCTGCCTCTTGTCTCCCCATCAGCCCTGAATACCTTGGGGGTCCCAGAGCCAAGCACAGGGCCTGGAGCAGGGAGGGGCACAATGGGCAGCAAGGGGGTGACTGGAAGCAGGCAGGACTCAGTGCCCTCCTCACCCGACCCAGCCCTTCTTCAGTGTCTCCTCTGAGAAGACCAGAGATGTGACCCAGCATGAAACCCAAGGCCAGGTGGAGGGCCTGAGGGGACCAGAGGTGGCAGGGCCCCTGGAGGGCACAGCTCCCAGCTCCCTGTGGGACGCAGGAAAAGCAGACTCTTGCCCAGGCTCCCGAGAGAGTCAGTGGCCAGTCCTGGACCCAAGGGAGGCGGGGGTCATGGCCCAGATGCCCACCAGCTCTGTGGACTCCTCAGCTCCTGCCCATCAACAACCCATCCTCCCGCATGGCAGGGGACAGCAGGTGGCCACTCCACAGACCCACCTTGACAAAGGCATCTCGAACATCCAGTGCCTGCTCCCTGCTGAGCGGGGTGGACACTGTCTCCCCGCGGGTGATGAGGGTGCGGCTGGTCAGGCAGTTCATCAGGTCTGGGGGGTTCACCTGGGGGGGCAACATCAGGAGCTCACCCAGCCACTGCCAGCCGGTCCCTTCCTAGAACTCCCACCTACAGCCCCGTTCCCACTTCACACCAGGCCTCACTCTGACTGTCCCCTTCACTAAGAATGCCCTTCCCTGTGGCCCCACAGCCTAATCCTCCCCAACCTCCAAAGCCCACCCTAACACTGCCCGAAGGCTCTGCTCTCTCTGACACCCGCCCCCAAGCCCCCCAGGCGTTACCTGTCCTCAGGGCTGGCTCTTACTCTGGCTTTATTCACTGCAGCCTTCCCGCCCAGGGTAAAGCCTAGTGTCTGCTAAGAGACCGACAGACTGATTCTCTAGGGGCCCCCAGCCCTGGTGCCTACGGCCCACTGTCCCCAGGAGCAGCTGGCCTGAGACAGGCAGTGCGGCTCTGCTCCTCCTGGGGGATCTGCGCCCAGCACACATCTGGTACGCAGTGGTTCTCCATGCCGAATTTCTGGAACTTTCCCAAGCAGAGGCCCCAGCTCCTTGGGCCTCACATGCCAAGACCCTGAGCCTGAAGTCAAAACTGTCCCTCAGAGAAAAAAACAGCTATGGGGACAGAAAACCAGGCACTGACCTCAAGCAAGGATGCAGCTGTGGCCAGGGACGGGGAGAAGAGGACCTCGCAGGCATCCAGGTTTTCAAATGTCCGGGCTGCAAGAGGGCACAGCATCAGGTAAGGGAGGGTGGGCATGGGGGCTAGGGGCAGTCTAAGGGGATCCAGGGTGTTCTCAGGGTGCCTGGGTCAACGTATGTTTGAGGAATGTTCTCATCGTGAACTCTGGGCACCATGAGCATAGAAACCGTGTGCATCCAACACGGTTCTGTGCCTGGCGCCCAAGTATCAGACGCTGGCAGCCACGCCCCTCTCCCCCAGGCTCCCAGAACACTCTGCGGCTCCTGTGAGACAGGCTCAGTGAACTTGCTGAGCTTAGTGCCAGACACTCTCTGTCCTTCCCAAGTGTGCCTGCCCTTTGCACACACTCCTCCTTCTGCCTGCTGCTCCCTTTCTTCCTGTCTCTTAGTCTTTCTTTTTTTTCCTAATTGATTTTTAGAGCGAGAGACATTGATTTGCTGTTCCGCGTATTTACGCATCACTTAGTCTTTAAAGACTCACTAGACTGTGAGCTCCTTAGAGCTGGGAGTATTCATTCATTCACTAAACAAACTTTCCCAAAGGGACAGTTTTGACTTAAGCTCAGGTTCTTACTCTGTCTGGGGCCATGTCGGGTGACAAGGGCAAGAGCAAAGTGGGACTCGGTGCCTGCCTTAGACAGTCACCTCTCAGCCTGCCCATAGTAGGTGCCCTTAGTATGAATTAACTCAAAAACTGATTCCCTCTCCAAGACATCTGACCTTAAAGAAGAAACCAAATTTGGAAGTGATCTTAAGGGGCCAATAGTCAACCCCCCTTATACTTTATCTGTACATCTCAATGGTGGAATTTCAGCACCGTGAAACCACACCTGAGGCTGGGAGATCGGTTCAAATCTACCACAGGTGCATTCTCCCAAAGAAGGTACATGCTGAGACAGAAACTGAACCACCTTTACCCCCGGACAGCTGCTGTCGTGCTGCCCTCGGACCCAGCACAGGGTTGGGTGGGCTCATTCAGGCGCCTCACCCTCGTACTGCAGGTTGCCCAGGTGCAGGATGGAAGCCAGGAGCTTGGAGATCTCCCAGTTCTCGGTGTCGGTGAACATGAGCACCTTCATGGCGGAGCGGATGTTGGCATACTCCTGGCTGTCCTCCCGGCCCTCACAGGTGATGCAGTTACCCTGGTGGGCAGGAGTGGGAGCAGCAGAGCTTCAGGAAGGCCCCAGAGAGGCCGTGCCTGAGCCCAAGGGCCCTCACTGCCAAGCCCAGCCAGCCTGGGCTCCAGGCACCAACCTCACCTAGTGAGCGCCATGGCTCCTCCGGAAAGTCTAGAAAGCTCCTGTCTGGGCTTCTCCAGGACACATTTCCTATGCCTGGAACCCTGGATGCCCCTTTTTCTCATAAGTAGGAGGAGCTAGGTCACTGATGTCAGGCCTGGTCCACCACCCTGCCTGGCAGTCAGAGCACCAAGGCCCTGCCATGCGCCCTCTGCACCCATGGAACCCAGCCTCAGGGACTTGAACCCCTCACCAGGTGCAGCCTGGGATGCAAGGAGCATTGTCAGGGCCTGCCCCATTGCGTGTGCCCATAAGACCCGTGTGTGTGTGCGTGCACGCACGTGTGCAAGTGTACCAGGCCAGCCAGCTGCAGGAAGTGTCCAGGAAGACCTGTTACACCTACAACACGTACAGTCACACACATGCACCTCTGTTGTCCTGCATCCCTCAGATGCCATTGTCCGCGCTTGTGTCCATGTAGCTCAACCCAACCCAGCTCGAGGCAACCAGCAATAGGGGCTCCCCAGGACTAAGGAGGCTGCTGCCCCCGCAAGCTAGCTTACTGTGTACAAGGCCAGCCACCTAGTTCTGGTGGCATCCAATGGCCTGGGTCTACTTCTCGGTGGTGTCCTGCCAGCAGCAAGAGGCTGGCACCATGCCCCGCAGTCAGTGGCCCTTGAGTATGAACCACAGCGACCTACACGCCACTCTCTTGGGGGCCTGGCAGAGGTCCCAGGCTTCATATCTTCAAAGACTAGACTAACATACATGCACAGGTAGGTCCAAGTGCATGTACACATGGGTGTGTGTGTCTGAGTCCCTGGCTCTGGGACGCCTACACACATTTAGGAATGAGTGTCTGTGGTGAGAATTTGTCTAGATGTGTGAGCACGTGGGTGTATGCCCAAGCCAGGCACAGGCCTTGTGGCACACGCAAGCCCAGGGTGGGTGCAGGAGAGAGCCCAGAGCTGGGGAGGGTCTGGGTGGGCTCCCCGACTTCACTGGGATGGGCGTCCCCCTCCCTGGATGCCCCGCCTGGGCCTCACCATAGCCAAGTAGTTATAGTCCGTGGCCTGGCCCAGGCCCAGCTTCTTCTTCTGGTCCTCGCTCATGCCCTCCAGCATGCAGTAGAACACGTGGTAGTTCCTTTCATCGGGCGCCTGAGAACGTGGGCACGGGTGTTGGGGTAGGGGCAGGAGGGCAGGAGGAGGCCATCAGGAATCGATCAAGGAGACTGGAAACACGGTTTCTATTTTAACAACTGGCTTTTAGGAAAAAGCTCCGTGGTGGTTTCGTGGGATTTCAGGCACAGGCAAGCAGGCGCAGCCTAGGCTATGCGGACGGTGTGAACACCGCGCAGCACTGTGGCTCGGGGTCCTGTGCAGGGACAGCTCCGCCCCCGGGCTTGGGCCCACCTGGCGACAGACGCGTGACTTCTCCAGCAGGTACTGCTCGATCTTGGCGCCCTCGATGGCGCCCCGCTTGTTGAAGTGGATGTCAATGTACTTCCCGAAGCGGCTTGAGTTGTCATTGCGGATGGTCTTGGCATTCCCGAATGCTTCAGGGTGGGTAGAGGGTCAAGGCAAGGTCAGCCCCCACCCAGCCCCCTAGACCCCCCCTGAGGTCCCTAGCCCTACCTTCCAGGATGGGGGTGGCCTCCAGCACCTGCTGCTCGATCCACGAGTGCTGCCCACTGATGGCCGCCAGGAACTGCAAGATCAGCTTCGTGCTCTCTGTCTTCCCTGCCCCTGACTCCCCACTGCAGAGGACACCCAGAGAGAGGCCGGCCCGTCGCAGTCCGCACTGTCCCTCTCCCCACGGGGCTTCAGCCCAGGCTGCTTCCACCACCCGGCCTCCCCCGTCTGTGTAATGGGCTGACAACATAGACCCTCCAGCCGAGGAAAGGCTAAAGGAGATCATCGTTCTGCCACAGTCAAAGGTTACTTTCTTTCCCTTCATTCAGACATGCACAGCCCTCCATCCAGCACGTATTAGATGCTGGATTGTACTTTGTCCTTTTACCCTCTGCCCAAGAAATAACAGAATCCTGAGCTTTCCACTGACCATAACTTAACAGGAGCCAGCAGTAAATAAGGTTGGCCTCAAAAGCTAACATGAGCTTTGGTCACATTAATAGAGATATAAGACCTGGGAAAGGGGAGGTGATTATATATGAGACATTAGCAAGAGCACATAGCTAGAGCTCTGGGGTTAAGCCTGGAGCTCTGCGCTGGTGCTGGGCCTCCCACCTGATGATGCAGCACTGGTCACGGCTGTTGCGTTTCATGTTAAAGTAGCAATTGTCAGCAATGGCAAAGATGTGCGGGGGCATCTCCCCAATCTTCTTGTTGGTATACTGGCGGATGTGCTCTGGCGAGTAGATGGAGAGCAGCTGGTAGGGGTTCACAGCCACCAGGATGGAGCCTGTGTATGTCTGTGGATAACAAAGACCAGGGAGCTCACCACGTCCCATGTGGGAAGCTCTGACTCCCAAGTTCTCAGGTTCTGCCTGCTCCATCCCTCTGGGAGGGACAGCATGGCTCTGGTGCCAGAATCCTGCCTCCCTGTGATCTGGGGGCGGGTCTTTCGAACAGTGTTGGGTCTGGCTCAGAGTAGATGTCACTGACATTTGATGAAAGGAGGAAGTGAGGAGAGACAGAGAGAGGGTCTGTAAGCCTTAATTTCTTTATCTTAATCTGTAAAATGGGCATGAGACAACTGCTCATGACAACTGAAGGAAATTCCCAGCACACTGCAGGCACTCCTCAACACTGGCTCCCACCTCTGCCTCCAAGCCCTGCAGCCCAAACTTTCAGAGTGAGATTCTAAACTGGACCATTCTAGAACAGAGGCAATGGAACCTAGCCATAAAGAGCCGGAGGGGCTGGGGCATGTGGTTGGGGGTTGGCTGGGCCCCAGTCCCTGCAGCACTGCCCTGTGCTCAGGGTTCAGATGCACCTTGAAGAGCCTTCTGGGGTCTCTCTGTGGGCTCCTCTCTTAGTGCACAGATTGGCCACCAGTGTGCAAAGTGTCCTGATATGGGCCCTGGCCCTGCCACTCAGGGGACAACAAGGCCACCAGAACACAGTGAAGCACTCAGGAGTTACTTCTCCCTCCTCCTGCCCCTCCTCACCCCAACCTGAAAAAGCCAGGCCCAGCCTGTAACTGGTGATGGATGTATTGACATCTGGGTCTGGACAGGCTGAACATAGGACCTCACAGAGGAGGTGACAGCCCTGCCCCCCCCCCCAGCAGCCTCAGCCCAAGGTGGCCAGGCAGGCACCAGAGAAAACGCCCACCCTGGGGGCCAAGTGTGGCCTTTCAAAGCCCTGGGCTGAGCGCCTGACACCCAGGCCCCAGTCCTGGTTCTGCCCACCCTGGGCCAGGAGACCTGGCCTGGCACCACCCTTCTCTGGCACCTGGAGGACTCTCCTCTCCCTCCCAGACTCTGCCTTCAAGCAGCCCATGCCAGAAGCAGCTGAGCCCCGGCGTGCTGACCAGCTGACTGTGCGCAAGGGCCCAAGCAGGGAGAGACGGGGCAGGACGCGGGCCAGGAAGAGGCTGGAGAGGAGCGGCTGGGCCAAGCACCTGTGGAGAGTGGACCGGCTCTGTGCCACACTCACCGCCCGCCACAGCTGGTCTGAGGTTGGAAAGTGGGGAGCAGGAGAAAAGGGAACTGCTCAGTGGGGAACAGGGAGGCAAGGCCCTTCTCCACCAACAACACCCCACACAGCCCCAGGCTGGGCTAACTTCTCAGAGCAGAACCTGCCGACTTCCCGCCCCGGGACCCCTCAGCATCTTCCCTACAGCTCAGCCCTGCCCAGCTGGGAGAAGCAGCTGGACTCTGGTCCCTTTGACAGATCATTTCGAGTCTCTAAGCCTGAGTTTGCTCATCTGTAAGAGAGGAGTGGTTCACATCTACCTCCCAGGCTGCTGTAAGACCACAGGACATCACCTTTGGCAGGTGCCTGGTACAGAGGGGCTGCCCTTCTTCTTAGGACCTCCTTAATAACGCGATGGCACGAGGCCGGCTCCATGCGGTCATCCAAGAACCCCTCTCTGAGATGCTCGGGGCGGCTGACCGAACACTGGGGGCCAGGGCGGGACGCCTGGGGCTGATTCCTTGAGTGGGGGGTGCGAGAGGCCCCTCAGTGGAAATCCAGCACGGAGCCATAAAAGGGCGTGACCTTTGGAAGGCCCGCTGGAGAAAGGTCGCCCTGGCAGCTATGGGAGGAGGAATAGCAGCTGCAGAGATTGGAGGCAGAGATAGTATTTCAGACCTAATGAACTAGTCAGCAGACAGGGGAGCCAGAGCCAGACAGAGGTGGCCTGAGAGCAGGCTGTGAGCAGGAGTAGGGGAGGGGCAAGGCCGGAGAGGACCCAGTCACGCTGAGACACCAGAAGCGTCCTGCGCTGGGCCGGACCGTCTTCTCCCCCAGGGCTTCCATGGGCTCCTGAGCACCAGGCCTCAGCCCCCTGCGCCTGCTGTCCCCACCACTGTGCAGAGCAGAGCTCCTCCCCAGCTCAGCCCAGCCAGCGCGGCCTCCACCATGCTTCGCCAGGCGGGGGGGGGGGGGGGGGGGGCCTGGGAGCCCTCGACACCTCTCTCCTCATACCAGCCCCTTCTCCTCATCAGCATGGCCACCCCCTGGCCCAGCACCTCCCTCCTGGGCTCCCTGCTTCCACACTGCCTCCTACCAGGTACCCTCCACGGGGAGCAGGGTCAGCTTTTACCCAGTCTAACTGAGGCCTCCCCCCCTGAAAACCCCAGGCGGCTTCCCCTGGCCTCAAGACAAGGTCCGCATCCTGTCCTGGCTCCGAAGGCCCTGGCCTCACCAGCCACATCCCACAGCAGGGGCTCCCTCCGTATTAGACACTCAGTTAAATGCCCACACTCCACCGCCTGCCCCTTCCCCCAGCCAATTCTTGCCCATCCTTCCTGCCCAGGCTGAGATGACCCCCTGCAGGAAGCAGGGCCCCCTCCTGTGTGATCCATCACCACCCACACCGTCCCCTTCCTTGGCCAACCTGACTCCTTGGGAATGCCAGGTCAAGGCCCCTGCCCACCACACCTCGCTGCCCTCTCCACCCCGCACAGGACACGGGACACTCAGCAAACGTGTGCTGACCAACCGAAAGTGACAGCCGTAATGGGTACAGGAATGACCTGCTGCCCATGGGGGCAGCGGGGAAGGGGCTCAGGGCACAGGCAGCCCCACCTGGCGGAAGGATGGCGCGGACACGCAGACAAGCGCAGAACAGCGTGGGGAGCGACGCTGCCATCTGTGCAGGTGAAAGCTTTTAATTGTATATATATCATCTTATATCACATATATGATATACATACATACACAGTCAGCCCTCTGTATCCACGGGCTCCCCATCTGTGGGTTCAAACAACCACCAATCAAAAATATTTGGGGGGGAATGTTTTGTTGTTGCTGACATGTACTATGTAGTTAGGCCTATGAAGGTTGAGGTCTGGACTGAACATTACAAGCTTTTCTCCTTGTCATTATTCCCTAAACAATACGGTGTAACAACTATTTACATAGCACCTAACATTGCATTAGGTACTGTTAGCAATCTAGAGATGATTTAAAGCGTACAGGAGGATGTGCGTGGGTTATATGCAAACACTACACCTTTATATAAGGGACCTGAGTGTCATGGGCTTTGGAGTTGGTTGGCGGTCCTGGAACCAATGCCCTGTGTCTACCGAGGGACAACTGCATACATGTATCACATATGATTTATACAGTGTTTCTTCTGGAGGATAGATTAGATATCAAAGCAGTGGTTCTCTGCATGGCAGAAGGCAAACTTTCTCATTTGTAGCACACATACTCATATCAAAATTAATCATAAAAACAAAGCCTCTTGCCCTGGCCAGTTTTGCTCAGTGGTTAGAGTGTTGGCCCGCAGACCAGCGAGAGCCGGGTTCAGTTCCCGCTAAGGGCGTGTACCTCGGTTGCAGTTTGTCCCCGGCCCCGGAGGGGTCGTGCAGGAGGCAACCAGTCGATGTGTCTCGCTCACGTCGATGTTTTTCTCTCTCTCTTCCTCCCTCTTTCCCTCCTGCTCTATCTGAAAATAAATGCAAAAATGTCCTCGTGTGAGGATAAAAAAGAAACAAGTCCTCTTCCTCAGTGAGAGGAACCTCCCGTGGGAAGGGTGAGGACACACCAAGGGCCAGGGAGACCCCTGTGGGCACAGGACTCTGCAGCTTCCGCGTCAGCTGCCCTTAGATCCTCAGCAGGCCGGTGAGAGGTGCGTTCCCTCCCAGAGGGGAGGGCTGAGCATCCGAGCGGGGCAGGGACTTCGAGCTCAGCAGCAGACAAGCCGGGAGTGGGACAGCAAGGGGCCCTGGCACCAGCGCCCCAGGCCTCACCTCCCCACCTGAACTTCCCTAAACCGCAGGATGAAGCTGGCCACTGATGGCTCTGAGACCCAGGCTGGCCTGTCCCTCTGGGCCTCAGCGCCCCTCCATCCCCAGACTCTCGGCACTGCTTCCTGAGCCCGCTGGCCCTCCCTCCAAGAGTCTCCTGTCAGCAAACAGTCAATGCCCACTGCCCAGCACATGCCTCTTGCTCAAGTCTCCAGTAATAAAACCTACCCTGTGGGCCCTGGGCTGGGCTGGAGGACAGATAAGGACTATTCCCAAGCCCGGAGCACAGCACACAGAGACCCTAGGGGCCTCCAAGTCCCCAGGAGGAGATCAGGGGGCCACTCTGGGGCCAGAGACACAGTCCGGGAGATGTGGCAGGAATCCATTTTACCTCAAGCACCACCTCTTCCAGGAAGCCTGCAGGCCTGCCAGCCTGTGGCTTCTACCTTAGTAGACCATGGGAACCAAAACAAACACCCTGGGACACACACACCTTCCCAGAGTCACAGAGATCCCCACCCAGAGGGAAGGCTGAGACCACAGACTCCACAAAGGCCACCTGCCAAGACTGGACCCAGCCTCCGAGACCTCTGTTCAACATCAGGAAGTCCTGGGTCTCTGTCAGCCCTGCCACCTGTCTCTGCAGAGCCCAGGGACAGCCTCTGGCCTCCGGGACCACCCGGTGACGATTGCTAGGTGTTCTCTGAGGGCCCCCTCCTGTTCTGGGTGCCGAGGCTGATTGTGCCTGGGGTGCTGTCTGTCCCTCAGGCTCCTGGGGGCAGGCCAGATGGAGCAGGCAAGCCCAGGGCAGACAGTCAGGGACAGAGTGTCTGCCCAGCTCGTGGCTGTGAGTGGTGTGGTAATCTGAGGAAATCCTGGGTGTGTGGGGCTGTGCCCAGGGTAACCCAGCCCATGAGGTGCCCAGGGGTTGCCATGGTTAGGGACAGGTATGGTTTCTGAGTGAGACAATGGCCCAGCTGCTTCTTCAAAGCCCTGTTCTGCTCCTAGATCATCCGCCCCGTCACGGAATTGCGGAGTCGGCGGGTTGAGGAAAACTTGAACCCTGCAATTCTTGAGCACAGCTCCCCAGACACGCAGAATCTCAGGCCCACGGACTATAGGAGCTGAGATCTTCCAGATGCCATAGCTTGGTTTTCTGACGATAGGCTTCTGAATAAGAAGGCAGCTTAGACACCTCCCCTCGGCTCCATCCCTGGTCTCCGCCCTGCCTCCTGTCCCTCACCAGAAAAGGTGTCAGAAAGGTTCCTAGGGACACTTCTAATGAGGCAGATGTGCAGATCTTGGGATTTTCTGGAGAATCTATAAACCTCTGGAATTCTTTCCTTTGACCTCTCAGCAGCCTGCTCAAGGACGCAATGTCCAGGCTGATTTCTCCGCTGGCTGCCAGCTAATCAGTCTCACAGACAAGATTCACTGGTCCCGGCCCTCACCCTTAGGAATCCTGTTCTGGCCGTTTTCCTTGGGTCGGTCTCCTAACCAACTCCCTCCCATGCGAAGAATCAGCTTGTCTGCAAAGTCACCAAACTGTGTACAACAACCACCGACGTGCCTCTGAGGGGTGCTCAGACATGGTCCGCAGGGCCCTGGTGGAGACACCCCGTCTCACTCAGCTCCTCCCTGTGAAGGGGCCCCCAGCCTCCTGACAGGAGACTGGGTGGGAAATCAGCTCGGCAGCGGCCTCCCTGGCAGCCGGGGCGGGAGGCGGCGGGGGGGGGGGGGCTGAGCCCTGCTTACCCCCAGACCCAGTGTCAGGCTGCACCCAGCCCGCGTGAGTGGCCAGGAGAGCCCCAGGAACAGGACCCGCCATCCAGGGAGAGGAGCAAGGGGGGAACTGATGACGGGGGTGCAGACACCAGCGGACACTGGGGTACCTCTGACCTTGGCTCAAGTTCTAGCCCCACTCCCTTGGCTGAGCCACGCTGCTCATGTCTAGAGGTGCCGTCCATGCCCTGCCCCACCGCGGGAGAGGGAGAGAGAGGGGCTTTGTCAGTGCGCAGGGGCGTCCTGGCAGAGCGGCTGGCGGAGCCTGTGCACGGAGCCTGTGCACGGATGGGCGTCAAGGGCCCAGACACAGACTCTCCTTGGGAGCCTGAAGCTGCAGCGGGGACCCAGAGTGGGGAGGGTGGCACAGGGCCTCCCCAGCAGCTGAAGAGTCACCGTGCCAAGGCTTCTGAGGGGATGGACCCCTGGCTCACAGAGCTCCTTGCTGTGACGTTCAGGGACAACCCTGGGCTCCCTCACTCTTCCGCCCTGGCTCCCTGGCTCCCCGGCATGGTCCTGACAATCTGAGTGGCTCTGCCGCTCCCTCACCTGGCCTGGTGCTGCCTCCGGCCTTCTGTTCACACAGTGCCCTTTCCTGAATGCCACCTCTACCAGCCAACCTCACCCACCTCCAGGAGCCCACCACTCTCCCCGAGCTGGGAGTGACACCTCACTCCTACAAATCCCTCAGAACCTTCTCTGCACTTCTCTCGGGCACTCATCCCCACACCCCCTGAGCATGCCCTCCCTACCGCCTGCCCAGGGCCTGGGGACTGGCCTGGGGGCTCCCTCTGCTCTCTTCCTGCTGATGCACATCCACAGTTACCTTCACCCTGAGCTGCTGGCCGGAGGGGCTGGGTCAGAGCCATGCAGTGACCCACGCGCAGCGATGGCCCGGCTAAACCTTGTGGAGTCTGTTTTCCTGTCTGTGAAATGGGACTGTTGGACTACATCAGCAGTTCTGAGTGTGGCCCAAAGACCTTCGAGGGTCTCCAAGACCCTTTCAGGAAGTCTGCACGGTCTTTTGTTTCCACCTACATATCAGTGAGGCCAGATTTTCGTCATAATTAACCCAAACATCAGACTGGATGAGAAGCAGGTATGAGAATCCAGCTGTTTGCTGTTAAAGACGTTAAAGATATTTGAAAATACTGCCAAACAATGTCACTCTTCTCACTAACTTTTTTACTTTTGGCAAATATAGTTCTTTTTCATAAAAACATTATCTTGTAATGAACTTTTATGGTTATTTTTAAATAAATAAAATGTGTAAAGTTTCTCAGTTTTAACTTCTAATGTGGTGTCAGTAGATGTCACCCACATAAACTACTGTGTGTGGGATCTGCAATAATTTTTAAGAACATAAAGTTCCCTGGGCCGAAAGCCTCTACACCACATGCTCTCTGTGGCCCTTCTGACAGCCCACACGCAGCCCCCGAGCCCGCCCCCCAGCCCGGCCCCCCAGCCCCCGCCCCCGAGCCCGGCCCGGACCAGCTCAGGCCTGAGGGAGACCGTCCACAGCTGTCCTCCTGAGCTTCCGGACGGAGGAAGCGTGGGGTGTGCGCACGACTGGCTGTACTATCAAGATTTGGGCATCAAGGAGCATGTTTCCTCCTCTACCCCCTGCCTGAAGATACGAACTCCTACCCATCCTCTCTTGGCTTTGAGGACCCCATCACAGGCCCCAACCCCACAGCACACCCAGGGGCGGGGCAGCCAGTCCCTGTCTCTGGACAAAGCCCTGCGCCTTTCACCAGCTCTGCCCTGACGTCCCAGTGCTTTCAGGACCTATGGAGGCACATGAACCTGTGGCACAAACCACCTCCTTCCCCAGCCTCAGCCCACACAGGCCACGGCTCAAAGAGACGATGAGCCAGACTGAGGGGTGCAGGCACAGGTGTCCCTGGCAGTCTCGAAAGTGGGCTGTGGGCAGGCCGGGGTGCAGGCACAGGTGTCCCTGGCAGTCTCGGGAGCAGGCTGTGGGCAGGCCGGGGGGCAGCACTCACATAGATGAGGTGGTCCCGGTAGCGGATGAGCAGGTTGCGCAGGATGCCAGCCTCATTGAGGTCCCCCAGGCGGATCATGTCCTCCACGCCATGCACTGACGTGGGGTGCATGGGCTTGATGTGCGTGGCCTTTTGTGGGGTGATCCAGTGTTCCTGTGGGAAGGCACCGAGGCCAATGTCAGGTTGCGCCCCTGAACCCCCGCCACGTACTGCTGGGGAAAAGGCCCTGGAAGGAAGGGAACCCCTGGTCTGGGCGACCCTGGTAAGGACTGTGTTCTCTTCCACAGCCTAATGCACCAGTGCTAAGACGGGGGAGTCTATGAGGACGGTCCTGCCCCCCCACCCCCATGGGCCTCTCCTCCTCTTAGGCATTCTCTCTACAAACAAGAGGCAGGCAGACCAGGGGTTTTGGCCCACCTTACAGTTAACATAAGGGGGTTACAGCCCCCTCGTCACTGTACAGAACTGAATGGAAAGTGTAACAGTTGGAGTTAGCCTTGGCTTCACATCTAGGCTCCGGTAGATAAATGCACAGTCATTTCCAACAGTTCCGAGAATAAAGCAGCAGGCACACAGGAGGGAGAATCACCGGGGAGCTACTTTACATGGGGTCAGGGACCACCTCCAGAGGAGGTGACGGTCGAGCTGAGACCTGAAAGATATGAGCCCCTGTCAGCTGTGGGATTCCCCAGAGAGGACAGTCCAGGGCCAGGACACAGCAAGCAAAGACTGCGGCTGGCGAAGGGAGGCAGTAGCGTGGAGGTGGGAGAGGCGGACCCATCGGGATATATCCAGGGGCTGATGTATGTGGGGCAGGGCAGCTTCCAGTACTGAGCTGCAGCGGAAACCCTCTGGCTCCCTGCTCTTCCCTGCGACAGTCCCTGCTGCCAGCAGGTGACAGACAGTGGAGCATCTGGTCAAAGCATTGGCTTGTTCAATAATCTTGCCAAGTCCAGTTTCCCCCCAGCTCTGGAAGCCTCCCCTCGCCCCTGGTGGTCTCCAGCATCTTCTCCTCACAGTCCCAGCCCTCAGGGGAGAGAGAGTGTGACCTGTGCTCTGGGGTATGATCACAGCCTGAGTCAAGCCCCCACGGCCCTCTGGGGCCTCTTCCCAAACACCAGAACCCTGGCAGCCTCAGGACCTGGCTGGAACCTGACTTTTGGGGACGGGGTGAGGAGGACCCCTCTGCCACCTTCCTGCTCAAGCCCTCAGACTTGCTGAGCAGGAGTGACACACAAGTCATGAACTCTCACACCTGATTCTCCTCCAGGTCCCCTCTGGGAGAATCAACCCCAACACCTGGACACTAGCAGGAATCTGGGCATCAGCGCCCCATCCTTTCTCACCCCCATCCAACCAGTCACCCACTCCTACCCATTCTCCCCTGACATGCTCTCCACGCCAACCTCGAGCCCTGGTCCAGACCATCTCTCCCCTGATGCCTGCCCCTACCGTCCTCCACCTCCCTCCAGCCCTCCCCTCCTGTCCCTCGTCGCCTGGGAGTTTCCTCAAGCACCGGTCTGACCCCACTACTCTGGGGCTTTGAGTGCCTCTCTGACTCTCTCCCTCTCCGCTCTCCAGCCTGGCATTCAAGCAGAGCTGGATACAGGGACTGCTCGGCTTTGCTCCAGTAACCCCTGTACTTCCAAGGCAAAGGAGGGTGGCACCCACATCCCCAAACTCCTCTGTGACCTTGCCCGTGCTGTTCCTTCTTTCCACTCAGCCTTTGAGGCTCAGCTCAGATGGTCCCCATTCTAAGACCCCATGCTCCACCTGTGCCAGCCCCCCATGTCCACCGCAGGCCAGGTCAGGGGCCACCTCTGGGTTCCTACATTGCCTGGACCTCCCACTGCAAGGCAGTGGTCACCTGGGGTGCCACTGTGTGCGTTCTGTCCCTGACATCCCCATTTGCCCCAAGGCTGGGCACTCCTGGAGTGCCCGTGTCTGCTGTGTCCCTTCCACAGTGCCTCATACGGGACTGGGCACAAAGGACATAGCAGGGAGTCTCTAACGGGACAGATGGCCAGCTGGAGACCATGAGGACCAGGTCTGAATTAGAAGCAGGAGTCCTAGTCATGGGGAGACCCCAGGGGCCTCCTATTCCAACCCCCTCACTCCACATGGGAGAACAGGACCAGCGTAGGGTGGTGGCCCGCACAGGCCCTCAGAGGGTTCAGAGACAGGGACAGCCATTGCCCACAACTCCAGTTTCCCTGGCATTTCACAGCGCCTCCTGGGCAGGAGCCATTCAGTCCAGGTCAGGCCCTCACACAGCTCTCCCGAGGCATGAATGGGCCGGTGGCGAGATGGAAGAGCATGCCTGGACTCTCCAGTCCCCAGTGGAACATTCCTCTAGTCCAGGCACCCTATTTCCTCATAAAAGCTGATCCAGTTGGAAAATTCCTTCTGCCTGGTCCCTGCTCACTGCTCGGTCCTAGAGCCCAAGGGGGCCAGAGGGAGCGGACTCCTGGGTGGCTGTCCGCCTTCTCCACTCCACCCCATCTCTGGGTCCACAGTCCTCCCCCCAGCAGTTCAGCACACAGATAAGGGGCAGCTCAGCCACTGTGTACCCTGTGGTCCTATGCATGTCACTGCTCCCCCGAGCCTCCACGGCCTCATCTAGGAAATGGGAATCAGAATAATCCATTTTTCTTGGGGATTTGGGGAGGATTAAATGACACAACAAAGGCCAACCTTTGTTTTACTCCTGCCAGGTCTCTAAAAAGCTCCGGTGCTTGCTAACTGCTCAGCCGGTGCTGGGTATTTGCTCATGACCAGCCGTGTTTCACAGTGAGGAGCCACACGCAAGAGGCCGTGGCCCAGTCAGACGGCAGAGCTGAGCCTCTCCCACCCCTTTCCAGCTGAGATCGGCCCCCCTCAGATCAATGTCCACCGGCACCCACAGCACAGGCCAGAAACCAAGGCCTGGCCCTGGAGGGATACCAGAGAGAGCGAGAGGGGAGGAAAGAGAACATGGCCAGTTCCAGGGCTGGGGACACCGCTGGCCTGGCACTGAGCTCGGAGAGACAGGGCCACTCGCTCTGTAGAGGAATGGGGCGGGGGTACATGTGACAATGGGAATGGCGTGGGCAAAGGCAGAGTGTTAGGGTTCCACTGAGGACCAGAACCATACCTTTCATTCATTCATTCATTCATTCATTCATTCATTCATTCAGCAAGTTTTTACGAATAACATTTTCTGGGCAGACCCTTTGTTGAGCTCTGGGGAACCCGAGTGAGTCGCCTGGTGCCTACCCTCAAGTTGGAAGAGTCTGTGGGAAGGCGGAGGAACAAGAGGTGGCCTGGAAGGGTGAGGCGGGCATGAGTGAGAAGGGCTGGTGCAAGAGGCCAGAGCCCAGGCACCCAGTTCCATCGACACTAACCCAGCCCCAGCCTGCTCCAGGCCAGTCAGTCATGGCCCTCACATGCTGCAGCCCCCACTCTCAGGGCCTTAGTGGGGGCAGGTGGGAGGGGACCCTGAGATCTGGTGACACAGTTACGGGACACCATCTGACATGCAACACGACCCAGGTGAAACTCAAGCCTGTAGGCAGCGTCCCTGGGCCCCACCCTGGGGCTGCCGGCAGGTTAGTGGGCCTGTTTGCGCTGCCAGCCCCCCTTCTGTGGCTGGAACCTCACTGGCTTCCTGGACAGCCCTCGAACTGGAGCCTCTGGAGTGACACTGCAGGCACTCCCACACTCGGGGACAAAGGTGTGGCTAACAGAACCTGAGCCCCCAAGCTGCCACCGAGGTATTGGGAGGGGAACCGAAGGCAGAGGCCAGAGGCCCTGGGTCCTAATCCCAGCACCATCCCTCACTAGCTGTGTGAGGGGTTCTGGTGGTCCCTCTCTGCGCCAGTTTCCCTTGGGTAACAGTGGCTGCCCTCTCTGCCTGTCCCAGATGCTGAGGACCTAAAGACCGACCTGGGTCACAGGGCTGTGCAGACCCTGATGGGGTGTCCCGGGAGCTGCAGGGATAATGGTAATGCCCCACCCCTCCATGTCCAGTCCCAGGCCCCAGGGTCCCGAGCCCTCCCCTCACCCAGCAGGGCCTTCTGCTCCGCGTTGCTGTCCCCTGTCTCCCCGTCAGACCAGGAGCCCAAGACAAGGACTTGCTCCATCTCCATGTCCCCAGTGCTGGGCATAGCACTGAGCACAACCCAAATTACAGGGGAACTGAATCCCCCTGGGTCCCTCATGCCCCTGCTAAGCCGCAGCCTTGTTCTCTGCACCACATCCCCACGTCCCCATGCAGAACATACATGTGCAGTACACACGCACACATGTTCAGAGGCCCCAGGCTTCCCCTTGGAGCCCTCATCCAGACCACCCACCTTCCTCAGACACTTCCTTCCCTCCTCAGAGCCCCAGTCTCACTACTTGCCCACTCACACTGCCCGTGTCCCATTCCTTCAGGGCCACGAGAGACAAAGGGTTAATCTGCTAGGCTGATTCTGAGGGTGCATCAAGGGGGACAGTGAAGTCACAGGATGTTGTGACCCAGTGCAGCGAGACTAGGGGTGGTTTCAGACTCATTTTCCCGAGGTGCTCTCCATGTGTGACCTCACTTGTGGGTCAGCACTCTCTGAGACAATTCCTGTTATCCCCATTTTACAGAAGAAGAAACCGAGGCTCAGGAGGAAAAGAGACATGGCAAAGCTTCCATAGCCGGGGAGTGAGCGGGATGGATTTGAACCTAGTCGGTCTGACCCTGAAGCAGGCATGTGCCGAGAGCTCCCAGCCCGGCGCCGCCCCCGCCTCACGGTACACACACACCTGCCCACACAGACGCACGTCTCTGACACTAGACAAAATGGGTTATGCTTGTGGACACAGAACAGGACGCTTGAAGGGGGAGCATCCTCTCACAGGGCAGTGGGGGAAACTCCATGGAGGGTGCTGGGGCAGGGGAGAGGCAGAAGTGAGGGCACAGGCACCTCCTCCACCCCCTGGAGGGGGTCACTGCCTGGCCCCTCCCTTAGGTCGCCTGTCAGCCCGTGTCCCTCCCAAGACCTGGGGGCAGGGGAGGGGGCATGACTCACATTGCCTTCGTCGTCCACCACCTGGATCTGCCCAGAGTCGCAGAGTTTCACCACTGCCCCGATGGGCACATCAAACTCCTGCCCAGATCTCAGGTCCATCCAGACATAGTCCCCCTGTGGGTGAGAGACAGTCCCAGGCCAGGTGAGCAGGGATGGGGCTCGGGCACCCCTTCAAGCAGTCCTGTACCCCACCCCTACCACCAGAGGCTTTGGGCCAAGCACAGGAGAGGAAAAAAGAGGGTGCTTGTACTTGCTGGAAGCCATCTGCTGCAGGCCCTGGGCCGAGCGTTTAAGCAATGCCATCAGCCCTGCTCTGTAGCAGTGACTACATGAGTGTCCTGATGCTACATGCGAGTAAGCAGGGGTCAGAGAGCAGCCCAGATCATGCGGCTCGGCAGCTTCAAACCCAGGCCCGTTCAAAGCCCGGCTCTCCCGAGGCTCTACACCTCACACATGTGCAGCGGGCTCCCTGAGTTTTAGGAAGAAACAACAAGGCACCCAAGCCACTTCTCCTCTGTCCCAAAGGAGGTGTCCCCACAGGACACCCAAACAGCCTCCGTCACCTCCAGGGTCTCATGGTCGTAGTTCGGGGCTCCTCACAGTGACACCGCTCTGTACCAGGCCTTATAGTACAAGTTCAGTCACACTGTCGCCTGGCTTGTGGGTACAGCCCTGATCCTGAGTGGGAGGTTGTGTCATGTTTGTGTCCCCTGCAACCCCCGGCACAGGGCCTGGCTCTCACTACACACTCAGGGCACAGGGAAGGCAAATATAAAACCCAGAGTCAGAGGAACAGACTTAGGACAACCACCTTCAGCAGTGATGCATTCAACAAACATGGATTGAGCACCTACTGAATACAAGGCACTGACTGAGCTAAATGCTGGAATCAACCAGTGACCATGGTGTCTACATTCCAGTTGTCAGGACACAGAAAACAAACAGCTGAGCAAGTATGTTAACATGACCATGCTGAATCATGGTGAGGGTTGTGATCAAAATGAGCACCCCAGTGGTGGAGAATGACTGAGAGGCTGACAGGAGAGGCAGTAGCCAGGGCAGCCAGTCTGTGGAGGAAATCTCAGAGCTGAGACCTGAAAGGCGAGAAGCAGCCAGACAAGGAAAGAACAAGAGTAGACATCTGGGCAGAAGAAATGACAAGTGCAAAGGTCCTGTGGCAGGAAGGAACAGTAAGGAGGCCATTGTGTCAGGACCTGATGGGAGAGACGTTAGTCATAGAGGTGGACAAAATTCAGGACACTAAGGTTCTCATTGACCTGGAGGTAAACATTTTGATTTTATTCTAATCCAGTAAGAGTATTCTTTTTGGTGGTTCCCACATTCCCCAGGAGGGTAAGAGAATGTAGATATCCTAATAAAAATATAACTTACTATCAAATAGCAGTTAGAAACCTAGCAGCTGATAAAACTGATTCACAATGAAATAAGCCCACAGGAATGGCCCAGTGGCAATAGCTCAGGGCTATGAGTCAGGAGACTGGGTTGTAGGACCTACTTGGCCTTGGACAAGTCATTGACCACTTGGAGCCTCAGTTTCCACATGCTTCAGTGAGGGGTGGGCTCAGTGAGGCCTGGGGCCAACTCATTACTGTTTCAGCCCCTTCTGTTCCCATTGGAAACAACTATTTTTCAACCACAGCTGCCAGAGTGGGTCTTCGCTTCACAAGAGGTTAGTGCCTGTTAGATCCAGGCTTACTTCTAACCCAAGCTTTATCCAGAAAAAGTCAAAGCAACTGGAGCGCCTCTGGAAGGGGAGGAGAACTCACGTGGCACCAGGACATCCACTGTGTGCCCGGGGAGCATGGCTCCTCCATACACTGCCTCGTGTGTCCTCACGGCGACTCTAGTCCCAAGCCCAAGCTGCACTTTCTGCGGCACTCCTCGCCCTCGCTGAGTGCCAGCCTTCGGGCCGCCTGCACACCCTGCTCCGCCGTGCTTCTCCACCTGCCCCCACACCACTTTCCAAAGAGTGGGTGCCCACAGGTCTGTTCAGATCCAGAACGAATAGCAACTCTCCCGGGCACCCCCCTCTCCTCCCTCCCGAGTTTCCTCATTCGTTCAGCACACGTTTGCAAAGCCAGCTGTGGCCATCCTGGCCCAGACTCCGGTGACGGAGCAGGGAAGTAGCAGGTGCCTGGAGCAGTGATGGCAGCCCAAGCCAGACAAATGAGGGCCCTGAAAGCCATGGCAGGAGCTGGACTTTGAAGTATGACAAGAAGCCATTGGGAGGTTTTAAGCAGGAGAACGGAGTGATTTTCAGAACATCACCTTGGCTGCTCTGTGGAGAATGAAGGCTCCCCTGGGTCAGCACCACCACCCTGGGTCACCAGCCTCTGTGTCCATTCCCCACCAGCCTGCAGCCCTCGGAGGGTGGGGCTGGGTCTGAGTCTGTCACTGTGACTCCCCAGGGTCAAACAAGAAGAGCAGAATCCGTCTCTCAGAGAGAGAGAGAGAGAGAGAACACAAGAGCATATGTGTGAGTGTGCATATGAGTGTGTGAGTGTGTGAAAGCACGTGTGAGACAGGGCAAAGGTAGTATGTGTGTGATTGTGAGAGAGAGATGGCTGACTCCTGGGTGCCAGCCATGGCGGGCTGTGGCACCAGGGCATAGCCCTGGGCTGACCTACAATTATCCCCACAACGGTCCAGGTAGTGAGTTAGATGCCTCCCTGTAATTAACTATTTCATTGAACCTTATGATAAGCCGGAAGGAGAAGATTCTATCTCCACTTATCTCCTCAAGGAGGTCAAGAAACGTGCCCAAGTCCACACAGCTGCTTTGTGGTAGAGCCAGAAATGAAGCCAAATCCAGTGCACTTTCCTGACGGGCCCTGGGCCCAGCCCTGAACCAACTCTGTGAGCAGAACGGGGGCACGCACAGGGTCTCTGCCCTCTGCCTGCAGATGACTCATGGGCCCAAAAGGCAAGTTGGAAGTTTGGGCTGAGGGTAGCCAGAGGGTAAGGTTAAGTGTCTCTGAGTCACCTGTATCCCCTAAGCTAACCCAGAGTCTGCACACAGAAAATGCATCCCACTCAGGGAACAAAAAACCAAAGTGAAAGACCTCGTGTCAGCAGGAGATGGAGGCTCAGAGAGGCTGAGCGAGGAGCTCAGGGCCACAGAGCAAACAGAAGTGACAGGAACCCTCCTAACCAAGGAGGGAAGTGACTTAGCTGTCTCTGCTCTAGGCCAGAACTTGCGAAGAGGCTAGCATGGCAGCTAAGACACATCAGGGACAATGCTGGGGCCTGATAACCCCTGAGGGAGAAAGGTCCCATGGTGCCAAGGAAAGTCCTTGGAAAATCAGAATGAATCCAGGTTTTAAGGGTCTTCATTCTACAGATAAGGAAACTGAGGCCCAAAGACAGAAAGGAACTTGGCCACAATCACACATCAAATCAGTGACCAATAAAACTATGAGCACCTGCAGAGCCTGAACCCAAAACAACATGAGTCAGGGACCCCTGGTTGTGTGAGGGAAGGAAGATGGGAAAGAATCTGAAACTTTTTTGAGGGGCAGGAAGAAGGATGAGAGGAAAGGGTCACTGCGCCCCAGGTTATCCCCACCAGACCCTCCTACCCACGGCCAGACTCCAGGCAGTCCATGACTGCATCTAGCCCCATTCCTGCCCCGCCCCCCACCAGCAGGGGCACCCCACTAGGGACCTCACCTTGAATCAAAAACCCCATCTGTGGTGTGGCATGTGCCTCAGTGTGGCTGGGTAACTTGGGACAATTCCAGCTTCTCTGCTATCAGTGAGTGGCTGGAGCGAAGGGTCTCCCAGCCTCAGAGGGGTGATGTTCTAGAATAATCTAAAAGTTCTCAAGGGTACACCAGTACCCTGGTGGGGCCCCCTCAGGGAAACAGCGAACATCCACAGTGAACAAGTAGGTCCCAGTTCTGCCACTAACACGGTGTGACTTTGGGTAAGTCTTTCAGGCTCTCTGGGCTTCAAGGTTCACCCGCCTTAAAATGGAGGAAGTCAGTGCGGTGAAGGTGAGAGAGCCTAGGAAATGCAATTGTCCTGGATGTCTCCCCTCTTCCGGCCCAGGCAGGAGCCCAGGTGCTCATCACGGGCCTCAGTCCATGACGCCTCTCCCCTCCTGGGCTGGGGCTCAGGGCCTGCTGGGGAATGAAGGGATGTTTCGGGACATCCTCCTCCCCATATGCGCTCCAGGACACTGGTTTCATTAGCCCCGTTTTCACAGGTTGGAAAAATGAACCAGCCGTCTTGCCCGGGCGCCCGGCGTAAGGAGTGTCCAGTTGCTAACTCTGGGTGATAGGGAGACTTAGAGGGCCAGCCAGTTCACCCAGCCCCTGGGACAGCTGCAGGGCTCTGGACCCTCCCCGGCCTGGCCCATCCACCCTGGGTAAATGCGAAGGCCTCTGCCCAGGGAGGGGCAGCCAGGGCCCATTCACGCCGCGAGTCAGGGACCAAACGCAGCACGGCCACCCCCACACCCCCAACCCTGCCTGCGTGCACCCTGAGGCTTCGCGACCCTGTGGTCCTCCCGGCGCCGACAGGCGGGGGAACTGAGGCCCGGGGGGAGTCCCCGGGGCGCACCCTCCCGCGGGCCTCACCGGCATGACCGCGTAGGTCTTCAGCGCCTGGTTCAGGCTGCGCACCAGCGCCCACTTGCCCGGCTGCTTGGCGCGCGCCTCCGCCGGGGCGGCGGGGTCGGCGGGGTCGGCGGCTTCCGCGGGGTCCGCGGGGTCCGCGGGGTCCGCGGGGTCGGCGGGGTCGGCGGGGTGGGCGGGGGCCTCCATGGCGAGAGGGTCTGGCGGCGGCTCTGGCGGCCGCTCGGCTCAGGCTCCCTAATTCACCTAATCCGGTGCGCGCCGCCCTCGGGGAACCCTAAACCGGGCCATCTGCCGCGGGCCCATGGCAACGGCGGCTTAGGTGACGCCGGCGGGCGGGACAGCGAGGGGGCGCCCGCGCCGACCCGGCCCCCTCTCATGTCGGCGGGACCCCCGCCACCCCAGCATCGTCGGAGATCCGCGGCCAGCTTCACTGGGACCGCAGCTAGTGGCAGCGAGCCGCCGGCCTCAGCGTAAATGAGGCACCTGGAACCTCACCTTGACTACAGTTTTGGAGAAAATCAATGTTTTCTATGGTATTATGTAGTAGAACATAATAAACTTCGTGAATTTTAACACTAAAGGGAAGGTGCATCATAGATCTTTCTAGTTCACTGGCTGCCTCTGGCAAGTGAGGCCAGATAAAAATCTGGGGCTAGCCCTGGCCGGTTTGGCTCAGCAGCTGGAGCATCGGCCTGCGGTCCAGAGAGACCCGGGTTTGGTTGCGCTAAGGGCACGTACCTCAGTTGCAGTTTGTCCCCCGTCCTGGTTGGGTTGTGTGGGTGGTGACTACTGGATGTGTCTCTCTCACGTAATGTTTCTCTCTCTCTCTCTCTCCCATTCTATCTGAACAACAACAACAACAAAAATCTGGGGCTGTTGGGGCCCGGGGGGGTGGGAGCTTTGGAGGACATTGAGAGAAAGCTTCTGAAGAATCTGTCTCTGTCCTCACCCAGCTTCTGAGGCCAGCCTGTCCCTGATCGCCAGCCTGTCCCTGATCGCCAGCCTGCAGAGGCCTGGGGGAGGGGGCCCCCTGGTTCACGAGTACATCAAGCAACCCCTAATGACAGCGTTCACCCCACAGTGGGTACCAAGCTGGGTTCCTATGCCTTGGCAGCCACACAAGACTGGGTACCTGGCTGGGATCTGTGCCGGGCTGTGAGCCACAGGGGCATGGTCCCACCCACAGGGTGTGGAGTGCCAAGGCCCTATGACCCTCCACCCACCCCCACATTCTCCCCTCTCCCTACTTATCTTTAGCTTCCTTCCTTCTTGCCCCCTTCTTTCTCTTCTCTCTTCAAGGCCTCTTGTTCCCATTTTTGGCCCTGGACATTTTCTGGTTCCAGAAGCCCAAATGCTCCAGCACAGACAAGCAAACCATAGTGGGGAGTAGGGGGAACAGCCGGGAAGGAGGCAGTGAGGGCCGCACACAGAACTTGGAGCTGTCCCGCTGGACCCAGACTTCCTTCCACCCAAACACCTGTCCCAGTCCCAGGGACACAGCACTCTGCCACCTAGCACAAACTGGACCGACGGCAGGGATCCCCACCCACTTCCTGGGCCCTCTCAGGGACTCTGCTCCGGGCAGGCTCCTGCTCACGGTCAAGCCCAGAACACACGTACCCACCCAGGGAGACCCTGGGAACAGGAACCAGACCCTCAGACACAGGGAGGTGGTGGTGGAGGGCATTCAGGCACCCTTGAATCTGTCCATTTAACCACCCTTCACAGACCCAGACTAAAGCTTAGGGGACACTGTCCTCAGAAGTCCCAGCCCTGGGGTGAGGGGATAGACAGACCCAGACACAGATAAAAATGGTACCACCAGATAAGGGACAGATTGGCCCTAGAGAGACAGGATAGCATGGCCACTAAGAAGCTGGACTCTGGAGACAGACAGTTGGGCTAGGCCACTCACAAGTTGTGTGACCTTGAGTAAGTTCCTCAAGCTCTATGTGCCTTTGTTTCCTCATCTGCGGAATTGGCAGGATTAACTAGGTCAACATGTGTAACTCACTCAGATGGGTGCCTGGTGGAACAAATGTGCTATATGGATGTTAGTTGTTATTAACTGGGCAAGTCATGTAAGGGGTGGCAACTGGATGTTGTGATTTTTTTAGGCAGACTTGAGGGGTAGGGTGTTCTAAACAGGGAACAGCAAAGCACCAAGAAGCAGAAGGAAGAATGATGAGATGGTAAAAACAGGTCTGGTGGGTGGAGAGAGGCCCCGGAAGAGACCCAGCAAAATGCTGGAAGCCGGTCACCTGCCAAACCAGACCCACCACTCAACCCCTCAGCCTCCTGCACCCAATCCACCCTGAGCTACAGCCTGGAAATAGGCCCCTTCCCTGAAGGTGGCATCACAGCAGATCCTCTCCCAGAACCAGGGCTCACTGCTACTCCAGGCTCATCTCCTACTACCCTGACCACCCGGGATAGAGCCCCCTACCTTTGCACATGCTGTGCCTTCTGCCAGGAATGCTTTACCCCATTATCCTCTTCCTGCCCCATCTAGCCACCAACGCTCCACTGAGTCATGTGCCCCTGGTCTCCATACCTGCCTCCCCACTGACTTCCTTTCTGTACTGTCTTGGTTCCTCCCTTGGGCCCATGGTACTGCCTTCACCCCACCATCCAGGCCAGTTCTAGCCACCCATTTTACAGATGGGAAGACAGATTCAGAGAAGGTTCAGGACCTACCCAAGGATATATAGTAAGGGGGGACAAAAAGCTTTCAGAAAATAACTGTGACAACTGCCATTAATAAGTAGTGTCAGGAATATGGCAGAGCAGGGAATTCCAAGAACCTATCCCTTTACAAAAACATGGCAAAAACTATCAGAATCAACTTTACTGGAACTCTAGAAAATATTCAAAGGTTTACAGTAACCAAATGAGCAGGAGACCTTTGTGGTGTGTTTTGTTTTGTTTTGAATTTTTTTTCCTTTATTGATTTTAGAGAAAGAGGAAGGGAGAGGGAGAGAGAGATAGAAACATTGGTAAGAGAGAACATTGATTGGCTGCCTCCTCCATGCCAACCTAGGCACAACCTGGACATGTGTCCTGACCAGGAATCGAATCAGTGACCTCTTGGTGCATGGGTTGATGCTCAACCACTGAGCCACACAAGCTGGACCCTTTGTGATGTTTTAACCTATCCACCTCCCCCTCCCCCCCCCCACACACACTCATCTATACCTTGGTGGCAATCTTGAAAATGGCAGCCTGCATTCCTGGTGTGGGTTTTTGGGGCCGGAAGGAGCAAACAGACCTTGTTATTAAAGAATCGTGGTTATTTTAACCTGTCTGGGGGTTCACTGAAGGCATAATGCAAAGGACTTGCCTTTATTTTCCTAACTTGGAACTCCCCCAGGGCAGACAAGCAGCTATGGAAGGCACTGGTCAAAAATATCCACAGATGACTTCCGGTCAAGATGACAGGTAGGTAAACGCAGTATCGTGTCCTCCCACAACCACATCCAAGTTACAACTAAACTACAGAACACCCATCATGCAAAACCACCTGAAATCCAGCTGAATGGAAGTCCTACAACTACGGAATTAAAGCAGAAGCCACATCCAGACTGGTAGGAGGGGCGGAGGCGGATGGGCTGGTCCCACACCCACGTGTGGCAGATAAAAATCAGGAGGACACCTCACCTGGAAAGGTCCTCCCTGAGGACTGAGGGGTCCCCATCCCACACCAGGTGCCCTGCTCAGGGTTGCAGTGCCAAAAAGAGAAGTTCCCATAACTTCTGGCTGGAAAAACCAACAGGAACTGAGGCTCAGGGAGGTTGAGGCAGCTGGAGCCCCAGGCAGCTCCTTAAAGGGCCCGCGCACGGACTTATCGGACTCTCTCCCTCTAAGCTTGAGTGGGAGGCAGCTCGAGTGGTGCCAGAGACATACAGGGAAGAACTGAGCTGTTTGGCACTGGAGCGAGGGCTGGAGAGGGGGTTTTCTCTGGGACAAACATGCTGTCAGAGGCCTTTGTGCCTTTGGTGAGCCCTTCCCTGGGGTGGCAGACAGCCACCATATCTGGGACTCCAGCAACCTGGCTCACACTGGTTGCCCCGCCCTGGTGATCCCCTGAGGCCCCACCCCACCCAACTTTCAGACCCACCCAAGCTGTTGCCAGTTGCTTCACCATAGGATTGGCCTGTCTTGGATCCTGCTTCAGGTTTTCCTAAATTCTTTCAAACAATCAGCATCTGGTCTCAGCTAGCCCCATACCTCTCATTAAGTAATACACAGAAACAAACACAGAAAGGCAGCCAAAATGAGGAGACAAAGAAACAGGTCCCAAATGAAAGAACAGAACAAAACCCCAGGAAAAGAACTAAGTGAAATGGAAATAAGCAACCTAACAGATACCGAGTTCAAAATACTGCTTATAAGGATGCTCAATGAACTTAGTGAGAACCTCAGCGAACTTAGTGAGGGCCTCAAGAGCATAAAAAAGGACCAGTCAGAAATGAAGGGTGCACAGTCAGAAATGAAGGAGGCACTAACTGAAATAAGGAATAACTTACACAGATTCAATAGTAGAGTAGGTAAAGCCAAGAAGCAAGCCATTGATTTGGAATATAAAGAAGCAAAAAACACCCAATCAGAATAGCAAAAAGAAAAAAGAATCCAAAAAAATGAGGAGAGTGTAAGGAGCCTCTGGGACAACTTCAAGCATGCCAACATTCTCATCTTGGGGGTGCCAGGAGGAGAAGAGAGAAAACAAGAAATCGAAAACCTATTTGAAACAATAATGGCAGAAAACTTCCCTACCTTGGTGAAGGAAACAGACATATAAGTCCAGGAAGCAGAGAGGGTCCTAAACAAGATCAACCCCAAGAGGACCACACCAAGACACATCATCATCAAAATGCAAAAGGTTCAAGACAAAGAGAGAATCTTAAAAGCAGCAAGAGAAAGGCAGCTAGTTACCTACAAGGGAGTTCCCATAAGTCTGTCAGCTGATTTCTCAAAAGAAACTTTGCAGGCCAGAAGGGAGTGGCAAGAAATACTCAGAGTGATGAAAAGCAAGAACCTAGATTACTCTATTTTGCAAAGCTATCATTTAGAATCGATGGCCATATAAAGACTTTCCCAGACAAGAAAAAGTTAAAGGAGTTCATCACCACCAAACCGTTATTATATGAAATGTTGAAGGGTCTTTTAGAAGAAAAAGATAAAATATATGAACAAACAAAATGGCAGTGAATACATATCTATCGACAATGGAATCTACAAACAAAATGAACAGGCAGAACAGAAACATTCTCATAGATACAGAGAACATTTTATTGGTTGCCAGATGGGAGGGGGGTTGGGGGAATGGGTGAAACGGTGAAGGGATTAAGAAGTACAAAGTGGTTGCTAGACTGACAAACCTCAAAGGGTAGGAGGTTGCGGGCTGGGAAGAAATAAACCAAAGAACTTATATGCATAACCAATGGACACAGATAACAGTGTGGGAAAAGGCAGGAGGAGGAGGGGGTCAATAGGGGAAAAATGAGGAACATCTGTAATACATTCAACAATAAAGATTTTTTAAAAAGTATAAAAAAATATATCCAAAGGTAAATGAACCCACTGTTGCCTAGGGAAGTGACCACACATAACAAAGAATTCAGTCTTCACAAAAATAGTCTAGAAAAGTCACTGAATAAAACTACAACTCAAAACAAGCAGCAACAACAAACCCTGGGGAGAGGGAAGAATCTGACTTCTAGAGTGGTCACATTATAATATTTAAAATGTCCAATTTATAACAAAAAAATATGAGGTATGCAAGGAGACAAGAAAGTATGACTCAATCACAGGAAATTAATAGAAACTTTCCCTGAGGAAGCCCAGACTTTGGTCTTAATAGACAAAAAACTTTAATCAATTATCTTAAATATGCTCAAAAGAACTGAAAGAAACCAGAACAATATCTCACCAAAAAGAGAATATCAATAAAGAGACATAAATTATTAAAAGGGATCAAATAGAAAGTCTGGAGTTGAAAAGTACAATAACGGATATGAAAAATTCACTAGAGGGGTTCAATAGCAGATATGAATAGGCAAAATGAAAAAGCAGCAAACTTGCAGATATTGAGATTATCCAGTCTGATAAGCAGAAAGAATTAAGAAAAATAAGCAGAGACTAAGAAACCTGTGGGACACCATCAAATGGACCAATGTATGTAAATGGGAACCCCAAAAGGAGAGGAGAGAGGCAGGGGAGTAGAAAAAATAGTTTAAAAAATACTGGCCACAAATTCCCCAAACTTGATGAAAGATATGAATTTATACATACAAAAAATCCATATATTTTAAGTGGGGTATACTCAAAATGATCCACACTGAGACACATTATAACCCAACTGTCAAAAGACAAAGAGAATCTTGCCTGGCTGGTATGACTCAGCAGTAGAGCGTTGGCCCATGGACCAATGAGTCGTGGTTCAATTCCGGGCAAGGGCATGTACCTTGGTTGCAGCCTGCCCTGTTCGGGGTCATGCAGGAGGCAACCAGTCAATGTTTCTCTCTCTTTCCCTCCCACTCTATCTGAAGATAAATAGAAAAATGTCTTTGGGTGAAGATTAAAAACAAAAAAAAGACAAAGAGAACCTTGAAAGCAGTTAGAGAGGAGTGACTTGTCTAAACAAAGGATCTTCAATATGATTAATAGCCAATTTCTCATCAGAAACCAAGAAAGCCAGAGGCAGGAAGGTGATATATTTATTATTATTATTATTATTTTTTATCCTTACCCGAGGACATTTTTCCATTTTTTGTTCAGATAGAGTGGGAAGGAGAGAGAGAGAGAAACATGGACGTGAAAGGGACACATCAAGTGGCTGCCACCCGCACAACCAACCAGGGCCGGGGACAAACTGCAACCGAGGTACGTGCCCTTAGCGGGAACTGAACCCGGGTCTCTCTGGACCGCAGGCCGACGCTCTAACCGCTGAGCCAAACCGGCCAGGGCTGGAGGGTGATATATTTAAAGTAGTGAAAGAAAAGTAAACTGTCAAACATGAATTCTATATCTGGCAAAACCATCCTTCAAAAATGAAAGACAAACTAAAATATTTAGAGACAAACAAAAGCTGAGGGAGTCTGTCATTTGTCTACTTGCCTTACAAGAAATGCTGAAAGTAGTCAATTAAAATTAAAGGGCACTAGACAGTAACTCAAAGACATATGAAAAATAAAGAAACTTGGTCAAGGTAAACACATAGGCAATTATAAGCAAGATTATTGTTATCTTTGGTTTGTAACTCCTCTTCCCCTCACCCTTTTTGCTATATGATTTAAAGGACAAATGCATAAAACAATTACAAGTCTATGTTAATGGCCACACAGTGTAAAAAGATGTCATTTCTGATAACAATATAAAGAGAGGGATGGAGCTGTATGGGGCAAAGTTTTTATATGCTCTTGAAGCTAAGTTGGTACTAATTCCTACTAGATTGTAAAAATGTTAGATGTTAATTGCAAACCCTAGGGTAACACTAGAAAAGGGTGTATACACAGAAGAGGAAATGAGAAGAGAATCAAAACAGTACCCTGGGGGGGGGTCAATTAAACACAACAGGCAGTAATAGAGGAATCGTGGGGGAAAGATATGACATATTAAAAACAGCAAAATAGCAGAAATAAGTCTTTAAATGGAAATTAATTAAACTGTTCAATTAAAAGGTAGTTAGCAGAATAGGTATTTTTTAAAAGATCAATTTATATACTATCTACAAGAGACTCACTTTATTTATTTATTTTTATTTTTTCTTTTATTGATTTTAGAGAGAGAAGTGAGAGGGAGAGAGAGCTAGAAATATTGATGAGATAGAACATCGATTGGCCACTTCCTGCATGCCCCCCCCCCTCGGGATTGCGCCCACAACCTGGGCATGTGTCCTGACTGGGAATTGAACCAGTGACCTCTTGGTGCGTGGGTTGACTGACGCTCAACCACTGAGCCACACCAGCTGGACAAGAGACTCATTTTAGATACAAAGATACAAATGGGCTGAATGAAAGGACAGAAAAATGTCTTCCATGCAAATGTAACCAAAGAAGAGCTGGGGTGGCTATACTGATATCAGTCAGAATGTACTTTCAGTCGAAAATTGTTACAAGAGACTAAGGACATTATATTTTAATAAAAGGGTCAATCCAAGTGTTACCAACAGCCCACAAAGTTATCTTCAAAGCTGAACCTGGGCAAAGTACATCCAGTCCCTACTCTGACCCCAGAACTTGGCTGGAGGAGCCGGAAATCATGTCACCGGAAGCACGGCAGCCCTCACTGAGGTCCTTGAGGAAGGGGTCCCATGCCCACAGCTCTCTGGGTCCTTGTAAGCACCAGTTGGCCTTGCTACCTGGGCAAGTCTCTCCTCCTAAGACCTGTGTCCTATCTGTATGTGAGGGACTGTCACAAAAGCCTCAGAGCCTTCCCTGACACCCCACTATCACCACAGGCAGGGCAGAAGCCTCCCCCATCCCCAGGCTTCCTCCCACCCCTCCCCACCCCTGGGGACTCCTGCTATCCCAATTCCACTCCTGGGCACCCTTGCCATGTTTCTGAGCCTCCTCCCACTTGAGTCCGGTAACCCCTCTAGGACAGGGAGAAGCCACTTTATCTCTGCATCCCTTGTGCCCAGGCTGGTACAGAGAAGGGGCTCAGTGCCACTCTGCTGGGTGAGCAAGAGAACTCGGCTGGAGGAGGTAGCTTCTGGCATGTTAGGAATCTCCAGGCACCCTCACCCCACTCCTGAGGCTGCCAATAGACTGCCAAATGCCACCTGTGCCTGCTCCTGTGCCACCCCCTGGTGCCCTCCACAGCAGCCCTCCCCAGGTCTCTTCTCCCTGTCTGCTGCCCCCTCACCTGCACGGCTCCCTAGCTTGTGTGGACCTGCCCCTTTAGTCTAAGTTACTTTGTCTGGGCTTCAGTTTCTTCACCTGTGATATGGCACGAAGATCCCTACCTCACAGCCCTATGGCAACAAAATGAGATCATGTATGGAGAGTACCTAAGGACCAATGCGGATGCTGCTTTTGAAGAATTGGGACTCTCAACAAATGAAAGTTAAGTCCATCTTCGTGAAAGTGTTCCCTGAGCCTGGCACCCTGTGGGGCTCCGAAAGGCTGGCAGGGAGGGACCAGGACGGGTGAATCTCTGTCAGTGATATGTCCCAACAGGGGACACTCTCCACATGGAACAGAACCCTCATGTCCTTTGAGGCTTCCTGAGATTTTCATCCCAGATAAAGTGAGAGGGAAAAGATGGAGAGCCCTTGCACACAGGAGCACCACTGGTAGGACTGTATTGGTCGCCGTGGGCAGGGCGGCTCACACGGTGTATGCGCTAAGCCATTTCCTTCTCCACCTCCCTTAAAGTCGGTCCCATTGCCCACCCGAGCCCCTCGGCCGAATGAGGGCTTAGTGACAATCATTCATGCAGTCAGCAAAAAGCTCCATGGTGACCCGGCAGGTGCCCAGGCTGAGGAGGCAGTGGGGAGCAGGGCAAAGGCTGTCCCCCATTTCTGGGCTTACCCGGAGGCCCCAGGAGGTGAGGGCGCTCTAACAGGAGCAGAGGGGAAGGCTCCCAAAGGGAGTAGTGACCACCAGGAGGCTTGAGGGGAAGTCAGCCAGGAAACCGGGAGCCAGGTGCTCAGGGGCAGGAGGAGGGGAGGAGGGGCCGACCCAGGAGGCGGGTGAAGGAAGCAGCACTTTGATTGAATCCCTTGTGGCATTTTATCTTCGCAAACAACCATCCCAGGAAAGGAGGGTTTTATCCTTGTTGTGCAGATGAGGAAACTGAGGTAGGGAAAGCAGAAGAACACTCCTGAAATCCACCCAAGCAGCCCAGCTGTGTGGGCTCTGCCTGTGGCGCTGTGTAGCTGGCCGGCTCCCCAGAGTTGGAACCATTTCCAGGACCAAAGAATGATCAGAAATGTACTTTCTGTGTGAGGGGTGGGCAAAGCCGGTGTCCACCCACAGATACCGGCTCCCAGCAGAGGCTGCCCACAGGGGGAGGTGGGCCAGTGTTCAGACGGGACAGTCGGCCGAGGTCCCTAAGAGCAAACCCCCTTGGAGGGCTGTGGGTGGCCCAAGCTCTCCCTGTGGGGCTGTGCATGCCCACCCCACCCACCCAGCCCCACCTGCGGCGCAGGCCCTGGCACACAGCAAACACTCAGTGACAGTGACTTTCCCTCTCTTACGGTCCCTGATAGGCCTTTGAACAGACTCTCAGGCCAGGGGACCAAGGGGCATCAGAGAGGGTCTTTCTTGTCCAGTCCCAGGACAAAAGATTGTCCCGATTCTGCCCTGATGCCTGCCTTCTCGCATACACAGCACGCACGCTCACACAAAAGCACGCAGCCTCAGAACAGCCGCCCATTGGCCTCTGATGGTCCCAGAGCACACACTCCTACCAGCCCTAAGGCCTGGTGCCAGGCCCACCTGGCTCGGGGCCCACATTCCTGGCTCTGGAAAGCAGGAGCTCATTAGAGCCTCGGGCTGATCACGGGGAAGGGCTAGGGGTCAGGGGCCACTGCAGCTCTAGGAAGGAAGTGGGGCTGAAGGACCCAGCCAGAGACAGAGCCTCTGCTTCTTCCCCATATTACCCCAGGGACTCCAGCTCGGCTACGGCATCCCCAACTCACTGCTCCCCAGTCAGGCTCAAGGTCATTCCTAGTCTGGCATCAGTAAACCTGCCAAGTTCCTATTCCCTTTTCCCAAGGGCTTTCCCCCATGTGGGCCTTCGCACACGCTGTTCCACTGCCTGGAATGCCTGCAAATAAATGACTTCTACCCCGCGGAGTGAGTGCAGGGAGAAAGGGAAATCCCAACAGACACATCAGAGGGAGTAGTTCTAGACTGTGTCTGGAACAGTCAGGGGAAGTTTCACAGGTGGGTTTTGAAGCATAGATAGGAGTTTTCTGAAAGAAAGAATTGGGAAGGGTGTTCCACAGTTAAGCATGTGGATGAGAGAATATGGGATGGGGTAGGATGAGCCACCGACAGGCTACTCCTGCACAGAAAGATGAAGGCCAGTGTGGTGCAGAGAACACTCACCTGCTGAAGAATCACCATTGTCCTTTGTCAGACACTCCTGTGGCACACCTGGCCAGACACGCTTCTGCAGGGGGAGAGACCATGTCAAGCTTCTGAGCAGGCAGCTCTGGCAGCCTTGCACCTGGCAGGGGCCACCTGGGCTCCTCCCAAAGCCACAGCTGCTCCTGCCTCTGGGGAACCTTCCCTGGGTTCTGTCCCTCTGGTTGCAGCCTAGCCTGTGTGACCTGAGCCTCAGCCACCATCACCAGCTCCATTGCCCAGAGAAGCTGAGCTCCTCTCGGGGTCACTGTTACTCAGAGATTCCAAAGGGCTCCTAGGAAGTAGCAAGTCTACCCCCCTTACCCAGACATATGGGCAACGGGGCCCCGAGAGGGACCAAGACTTGCCTAAGTTTACATAGCAGGACAGGGCAAGTTCAGGACAAGGGCTTGGTCTCAGGTCCCCCAGCCTCCAGCTGCCCCAGAAGTGTGGGTGACAGGGACAGATGGCCCAAGGGGAGGGCCATGGGCTGAGCCTGCCTAAACTCTCCACAGCACCCACTGCATCGGGACAGAGGCTCCCCGGCCTGGCTTGTCAGGCCCAGCACTGTGGCTCCTGCTGGCGTCTAGTCTGCCTCTCGCTGCTCTCCTCCTTCCCCGGCCCTGTGCTCGGACTGACCGTCCTCGGACTGACCGTCCTCGGCACTCACTGTTCCTGAAGCGAGCCAGCCCTTTGCATACCTCCTGGCCTTTGCGTAGACTGGCTCCTCCACCTGGAATTCTGACTCGTAAATTCCCACCTACGCTCAGTTCAGATGTTACCTCCTCTGGGAAGCCTTCGCTGACCACCCCCAGGCTGCTGAGAGTCCTGATGTTTCCCTCTATCCAGCCCTGATTATATGTATTATGTTATCTGGTCGGGGCTGTCCCTATCCCTGACCCCAAAGTCAGGGAATTGATCCCGGGCAGGGCGTGGGGTTCATCCACCACCGCACACAGCACGGGCCAGGCCTGGAGAGACTCGGGAAGGACGTGGGACTGAGTGTGGTGACTCAAGGCAACCCAGCCCACAGCCCCTGGCACGAGGCCCTCCAGCCCCCCACCTGCCCCCCAGGATGAGCATCAATTTTTCACAAGGTCCATTCAGAGGCACTGGGGCATTTGATCCTCTGCCCATAACACTGCCTGACACCTGAGCCCTGACCCCTGTCCTGGAGCTCAGGGCTACAGCGGCACACAGCCCTCCCGGACCCTGCACCAGGCCTGGGTGTCCGCGGGGAAGGGAATTCAGCGAGGGCCGCCAGGCAGCCACCACGGGGAGCTGTGTCTGAAGAGGAAGCCTGGCCATCATGCCGGCATCCTGAGCCAGCATGAGCCACAGAGCCAGGGGGCAGAACCCGGGTTTTCATTAAGACTCGGGGCCTTGGGTGAGGGCATACAATTTAAGGACTACCCATAAGAAAAAAACTGTAAAATTGACATTTTTTTTCCCCTAAAAAGAAAAGAACTAGTCCATGTTCAAGTTAATTGTTTTGCAACTTGAGAACAGGGAACACAGAACTGCTTTTGTATTTCTCTGTCGCCCCTGGTTTACTTCATCCCCACAGCAACCCTGGCTGGTGAGGCTGTATATTCCCATTTCAAAGATGGGAACTCGGAAGCACAGAGGAAGCAAGCGACCTATCTGAGGAGACAGAGAAAGAGATAAGTGTTGGAGAAAGGCCAAAGGAGACGCAACAGGGACAGAGGTCTCTCTCTCTGTCTCTCTCTCTCTTTCTGTGTGTGTGTGTGTCTCTCTCTCTGTCTCTGTGTGTGTGTGTGTGTGTGTCTGTCTGTCTGCCTCTCTCTCTCTCCCCCATCCCAGCACAGCTACTCCCTGCCCCAGCCCTGGTCAGAGACAAGTCAGTGAACACCATGCCCCTCGGCTCTTCCCATGTCCAGGATACAGGCTCCATCTTTCCAGGCTCAGGACAGTTTCATCGGATGGCTGCTATGGCTGAGCCCCCAAAGGTGGCAGGAGGCCCAGACCAGGAGCAAATGACTGTGGTCACAGGGGCTCCAGGGTGGCCCAAGCCCATGACTCCCCAGGAAGTCCAGCAAACCTTCTCCCAGTGCCTAGGACAGGGATAGCCACGCTTACCTGAGTCCCAGCTGCCCACTCTCACTGCCCACCAGCCCGGGTGCAGCCACCACCTGCCGGAGGGCCCGGGAGGCTGGGGTCAGGGTCCGGGACAATCTGTAGACACACGTCCTCTCTTGCTCTGTCTTGCTCCAAAGCTCGCTCTGGGGGTGTCTCTGGGTCTTTCAGTTTCTCACGGTGTGACTCTCTTTGTCCACTCAGTCTTCCTGCCCAGGTCAGCTGTCCAGCGGCCCTGCTGCCTCTCATCCCCACCCCAGAGCCTTCCCCCAGGAGGCGGAGTCGGAGGGGCCTCCAAGGTCTGGGTGCCATGACATCAGCGTGGGGGCCGGGCCGGGCTGCCCAGGGCTCCGTGCAGAGCTCTGGCTGCCCAGAGGGAGCAGGGCACTGGGGTCTCTCAGCCGCAGCGTGGGACCCGGGCTGGGGCCGCGCATCGGGCCTCAGCGACTCCTGTCATTTGCAGTCACTCCACCCACTCTCTCAGCACCTGGCAGGAAACCCTGATCCTGACTTGGTCACTGATTTGCTGAGTCTCGGTCCCTGCCGCCCGCCACCAGGCCTGTTTCTCCTCCGCAAAGGGCTGAGACTGAGAGGAAAGGACCGGGCAGGGCAGAATACTGCCAAGCCCCCGTTCTAACCCGTTCTCCCTAGTCCCTGTCACACACCACGGCTGGCCCAGGCCACTCCCATTGGCTCCCCTCAGGTGTGTCCCCCAGAAGCTCCCCACTTCACCACTGCCCCACAACCTGCTGGGGAGCAGGAGGAGGAGGGCTGGAAACCTTCTCAGACCAGCTGAGTTGGAGCATCCCTGCACATGGCAGGGACACACACGGAGTCAAGTGAAAGGGGTGATTTTTAAACAAGGAGGAGCAAACAGGATGCTTGATATTGCTGCCGGGCAGACAGTAACACCGAGGACTCCGGCTGAGCCGGGCACTTCCTTGTCCCCACCCTTTGCCTACAGCCTCCCTGGCAGCTGCCCCATCCGTGTGGACCTCTTCAGGGGCAGCTCTAGGCCTGGGCGGAGAGAGGCGCTCTTTGGATCCTCAGCCCCTGTCACTAGGGCAGGGAAGGGACCACTCCAAAGGATGGAGTGCCCATCCCCCAGGACCCAGTGGTTCCAGGGCGCCACCTGCTGGGCACAGGCATGGCTGCACGATGGCACCCCCTTGAGAGCAAGGCTGAGCACCTGGCTTTGCCTGGAGACTAGGCACGGGAGGGGGCGTCACTCAGCCTCTGCAGAGGCCAGGGCTCCCTCTGACCCTACAGTCCTGACCCCTGAAGGCTCCTCGATGTGGGGTGTGCTTGGCCAGGTGGCATTCCCTGTCCCCGCGCTTGCTGGAGACAGGTACCTACCACTCCCCCAGTCACCTCTACGGGCCAGGCTGGCAGTCACGTCGTGTCAGCCCTACACAGATGGGGACACTGAGCCCCTGAGAGAAACATGGTGCCCCAGGCAGAATGCAGGTCTGAGCTGTGAGGGAAGGGTGAGGAGTGGGGAGCTGGGGGGCATGTGGTGACCTCCAGACGCCAGAACAGCCACAGGATACTCAGCACCTGTGTGGGGCCAGGCTCTGCGCCAAGGTGGGCGCAGACCTCATAATGTCCTTTTCTCATGGTCCTGTGGGGAAATCTAGGCATTGGCCTTAATCCATGTTCTTCTCACTCGCTACCCCAACCCAGTCATTGAGTTCTGTCCACTCTGCCTCCACAGTCTATCCTGTTTCCCCCCACCACCACCCTTGGCGTCTTGGACCAAGCTGCTCACACTGGTCTCCCCACATCCACCTGCACCCCACCAGCTCATCTCTGTCCGCAGCCTTCAGCTCACAACTGGACCAGAGCCGGGCCTTCCTTCCCCGAGCAGGCTCCAACAGCCCCGGTAACTCCCTCACCGCCTTACCAGTAATCATCTGCAAGACATTTGCACAGACTGCCCCACAGCAGGGACTGGGGCTGGTACCCTGCATCCCTCGTGCCTAGGGTCAAGGCCAGCCGAGGGAATACCTGAACGATGCCAATGGTCTCAGCTCACAGACCCAATGGGCAGGCAGCAGGGTCCAGCCTCAGCAATACCGTCCAAGTTCTCCCTCACACTGTCTATCAGAGGACAGTCACCTGGACCTGGGAAATATTCCCTCCATTATCCCTAACCCTGAGAGGGACAGACAGACACAAGGAAGTCTTTCTGGGTTTGTGGTAATGTTTATTCTGAGAACAAAATGGGTCTCCGTGAGGCCTGCCCGTCTGCAAACAGGGACTGGGCCCCGGGACTGAAGGGTGTGCACCAGCAGCTCGGAGCTGTTCTCCCCCCCCACCCTCCTGCCGCAGCCTGCAAGAGCTCCAACCTCACCTGCCCCACCCCTCGGGTCCCCTGGGGACAGGGGTGTCTGTACATCCAGGATCCAGCCTGGCCCACACAAAGGGGCAGGAAGCACGGGCAGGGCTGCTGAACAAGTTGGGGCGGGGGCAGCCCTAGGACTGAACCCACAGGTCTGCCGTTGGTCCTGGTTCACCCCAAGGCCCCGGTGGACGTGGCTGAGAAAGGACCCACACGTCGGCCCCAGAGGCCCCAAGACGGCATATCCAGCCTCGTCTCTCCCCCAGCCCCACTCAGAAGTGTGCATTTGAAATAGACATTGGAGAGTGATTACATGAGAGTGTACAGCGCGCACGCATACGGAGATACATAGAGAAAGGGTATGGTTTTGCCCTTATTCAGCACTTGCTAGTAAGAGTGCTGACAAACAGGAATCATTGGCCCCACTTTGCAAAAGGGGGAAATCGAGGCACAGGAGGTTTGAATGATTTGCTCCTGGTCATCGGTAGAGTCCTGGCCCCAGCCCAGGTTCTCGAGAGGAAGCCACAGCTTTTCCAAGAGTCCTCTTGTCCTCCTTGTTGTTCAGTTCCTGGCCCTCACGTGGCCCAGGGCCAGGACACAGGAGCAGAGCCGACCACGGGGTGAGGAGGCCAAGTTCATATCCCAGGACCCCGGCCAGGACACTGGACCAAAGAGCCAGATCTGGAGCCGAAAACTCTGGTTTCCAAAGGAATCCCCAGCAATTCTGGTTCTTGATCCGGCTGGACTTTCCCATTTATGTTGCCTGGTCTGGAGACTGGAAGGGCACAGCGGACCCTACGCGGGTCACCGTGCCAACACAACTGGGGCCGACCTGCAAACCACCCTGGCCTAATCCAGCTCCAGACGGCCTTTGAGAAGGTATGACATCCTGTTCCTCCCCAAGTGGAATCAGAATAAAATCAGAGGGCCACAAGAACGAGTTTAAGAAAAGGGGTTCCCAGGCTGTTTTCCCTTGAAAACCCCTGGTTAGAATGGCGAGTTTTAAAACAATATAAAATGTCGAGGACTAAAAGGAACTTTGGTCCAGGCAGCAAGAAGACAGCGGTGGCCTCCCTGGCTGCGTTTTGGAGGGAATGTTGGTGGAGGGCCTCTGGTCAGGCGATGGATTTACCTGTGTGCTGCCAAGCTAGTAGGTGACCTGGCCTTGACACCAACACCCAGAGCCCTTTCTCCCAGGAAAGCCCTGGTCTTGCAGCAAAGGGGTCCTCAGATATGTGCCTCCCCGTCGGGCCACCATGTCCTTCCCACCTGCCCAGCCCCTGGCCACAAACTGGGCACACTGCTGGCATCAGGGCCATGGAGACAGGAAGACGCCTCCCCTTCCCATCACTGCCAACACTTCTCCAGGGATCTGAAACCAGAGGCTGGGGATGAAATGAGAACGTGGAATGAGAAGGTATCTGCAGGTCCTCTGGGCACAGCCTGAGAGGACCCCAGAGCAGGGGGAGGCCCAGCATCAACGCGTGTCTCCCTGAGCTGTGGGCAGGAGCCCAGATCCTCTGGGGTCTCGTGGGCATCGTTTATTCACTTGGCAAATCTCTGCAGAATAAATGAATGGGTGGTGGGTGGATGGGACTGAAACCAACAGATGCCACCTGCGCATTTCCCAAATTCCAGCCTGAGCAGGGACCCGGCCAGAGCCAAGGTGGCTAGAGAGCCAGGTTTAGGTGACAGAGGAAGCAATGTCTGGGACACTGGGGCGGGCGCCGGAAGAGGGGCAAGAGCGGGGCTTCGGGATGTGGCAGTTCGTGTGTAAACAAGTGACATCTTCTTGGCACTCCGTTGGCAGAGAGCAGGGCCCTGGGAAAACATTCTCAACGGATAGAGTCCCTTAGCTGTGGCGACAGTTGGGGTAAGGAGGGCTATTTTAGATCTCAGCAAGAAGACTCCTCCATGAGAAAGGAATGCGTTGGGTTCTTCAGGACACTGAGGCCCAGAGAGGGGCAGAGACCTCCCAAGGTCACACAGCAAGTCAGTGGAAAAGCTGAGAAAAAGACCCCAGAGTCCTGGCTCCCAGGCTGGTCCCTGGTTGGTGACATGCAGACGGTGGGGGGAACTGTGGGGGCCAGGTGGGTGGGCAGGCCTCAGACGGCCGTGAGGGAGGCGCTGCTGAGGACATGCACAGCAACGGTGCCGGGCAGGTCGCTGGCCTGCCGGCTGTTTCGGTCTCGCAGGTGGAACGTGTGCAGGGCCTGGAGGTCGTCCGGGTCAGCCTTCAAGTGCACCTGGCCCAGGAACTCATCCTTCAGGACTCGGTGTTTCCAGATCTGGGAGGAGACAGAGAATCGTGGGGGGTGCTGGCGGTGGCGGCAGGGCCTTGAACCCCACCAGCATTGCCTCTGCCTCACCATGGACTTTGGGCAAGGCCGTGCCCCCAGAGCCTTGGACTTTCCCTCCTCTGACAAAGCCCTTCCACCTACGAAGTTAGGTCTGTTCCTATTAGCTCTGCTGTTGACCTTGGGTGAACTTGAGAAGTGCTACACCCCCTGTCCTGTTTTCCCCATCTCCAATATGAGGGTATCAGCAGCCCCTAAGGGTCCTGCTGGCCCCAACACCTGTGGGTCTGTGACTGGATCCAGCGTTAGGAAAACCTACAGTGCCTCCCCTGGGGCACCTACATGTTTACTTACAGGTGGTTTCTCACCAGAGAGATGCTGCCGCGGGCCCAGGGGACAGAGGGCTTCCTACTAATATGCTCACAACTCTTGTCCACTGGCCACCTTGGCCTGAGAGCAAGAGGAACCCGGGCACAGGGACCTCGCTTTCCGACCCCTGCCCGCAGGCAGCAGCCACCCCACCACATGCTGCCTCCGTGCAACTCTTCCAGGTGAACAGACCTACAGGGGAATTGAAGGAGCAACTCCCAAGGCTGGGGGGCAGTCGGCAGAGATGACCACTGTCTCTGGTCAGAAGACTAACCCTGCTGGGTTTCAGAATCACACCAGCTAATCTAACTCACCCGCCCCACAGAGGGGACTCTGGGGTTCCAGGAGGGGCAGGCAAGGGAATTCCCAAGGCCACACCATGTCAGGGGCAGAGTGGGGACCGGAACAGAGCATTCCTGGGTCCCGTCAAAGGCTCTGCCACCCAGGCCTCGCCACTCTGAATGGGGAAGTCAGGCTGGGGGCACAGGAGCGGCCCCAGGACAGCGGGCTCACCTGGATAGTGATGGGCTGGCCTGGCTTTTTGCGGTAGAAGATGGCTTTCACGTTGTACTCAGGTGTCGGGGTGCCCTTCTTCACGGCCGAGCGGACTTTGTCCCCCTCGCACTTGATGATCACATAAGAGTTAGCCCCTAGAGAGGTGGAGGGGTGATGGGGTGAGGATGGGGGCTAGGGCAGGACCTGGATGAGACGATATCTGGAACGTGAGGTGCCCTGGGACATGAGCAGAAGCCTGGGCTCATGTATTCAAGAGAAGGCAGACCAGGAGGGGACACACTAGTCATCTCTGGCCTCCAGGCCCTTACATTGGTTCTTTTGTCCAGAGCATCCTTCTGCCCTACTCCATTTCACTAGGCTTCATACTTAACACTTCCTCAGCCTGGAGAAAGGCCTCCTCCTCCAGGAAGTCCTCCCTGAGCCCCCCTCCCAGTTGCCTGTCCCTGCGCCTTATTGCCCCCCCCCCTCACTAGAAGCTGCCCAAGAGTAGGAGGCAGAGTGTTCCTCTCTGCACCCAGGGCTGGGCCTGAGTGGACATCAGGAAAGGTTTGCTCACTCAGTGACTGAGAGCAGGAGAGCTCTGGAGGCTGGGTGTCTACAGCTGGGGAGGGGGCAATCCCCTGGGGGGGGGGCTTTCCTCAAGCGAGCGCACCTGTCGAGGAGTCCTTGAGACCAGCAGCCCCCAGGACATGCACCTGGGTCACCTGCCGGGGGTAGCCGCACAGGGAGCTCCAGCAAGAGTGGGGCGGCTCATCCAGGCACAGCTCCCTGGTACAGGGCAGAGGAGAAAAGGGGGGAGGTCACAGAGCGGGATCAGGAAGGAAGGCAAGGGGGTTCAAGAAGAGGGGAGGGAGAGGAGCAGTCTTTAGTCCAGACATTGCTCGTCCTGGGCAAACCCCCTGGCCTTCCTGCTGTTCCATCCCCACCCAAGGGGACCCCATCCTTCCTTCCTCAAAGGAAAAGTAATTTACTGAGCACCTACTGTGTGCCAAGCCCTCTATTGGGCTGTTACAGGAATTATTTCTAATCCTCACAAAGCATCAGGCTCAGCAGGGAAGGGACTTGCCCACACAGCTGGTGGAGCCTAGGCTGGCAGGACTGAGGTCCACTGGGACCACTATATGAGCTGTCCACCCTGGGACCTGTGCTGCCTACCCTGGTGGGAGGTAGTGTGAGGCCCAAGGGTCTGCACCCCGCAGGGACAGGATGGCTTTAGGCCGACTCTACCACTGGTTGCAAGACCCTGGAAAATATCCCCAACCTCAATTCCCAATTCTGATCCATGAAATGGAGAGGTAGGTCTGCTGGTCTGGGTTCAAGAAAAGCAAACGAGATTTGTAAACTGTGAAGTGTGATGCACATATGAGAAGCTATTCTACTGTGTGGCTGAGGGAGGCTGGGACAAGGGAGCAGGGGAAGGGAGAGGAAGGAGATAGGCGCTGGGGTGGCTGGAGGCCTGGGCTCCATGCCTGGGGCAGATGCTGAGCATCTCTGGGCCTCAGATTCTGGGCCAGCCTGGTGTGCACCTGGGTCCCCCCACACTGGCCTGAGCCAGGCCCTGCGCACCGGCAGTTGGAGGGCACGTCAGTGAAGACTCGGAGCAGGAACTCGCCAGTGTGGCCGGGCTCGAAGGTGGTGGGGATGATGACGTAGCGCCCCGCGGGCTGGTCCGTGCGCAGGAACACGCTGCGCGAGTTGATGTAGATGGAGCTGGCGGCCCGGTGCTGTAGGCTGTGCATGCGGTACTCGCGGTTCTCCTCCACCTGCAGGCCAGGCGGGCTGGTCACTCGGAGCCCCGGCTCCACTCCACCCCAACCCTCTCCCTCACCACCGTGAAAAAGGTGAGACTCCACTCATGTGAAATGCCCAGAACAGGCAAGTCTACAGAGACAAAAGGAGATGAGTTTGCCCAGGCCTGGGGGCGCTGGGCATGGGACTGGCTGACGACGACTCGGCGACGTGGGGATTCTTTTTGGGGTGATGGAAATGTTCTAAAATTGATCATGGTGATGGTTACACAACTCTGAATATACGAACGATCACTGTACACTTTAAATGACTGACTCGTATAGTATGTGAATTCTATCTCAACAAAGCTTGTTAAAGGGGAGGGGACAATAGGAACTTCCCTGATAAGTCTGCGGGGTTTCTGACTATCACAACAGAAGCAAGTGTCACTATGTGCCCAGGTCACAGCAGGTGTCCAGGAAATGACATCGCCAGCTGGTAGGACGTGCTAGACAGTTGCTGGAATAAGTGTTATAAACTACAGTTACATCAGTGAAGGGCAGACACGTCCCGTCAAAGTCTTAACCTATCAGCTCACAATGAATGGACCAACCAATGATACGGGCAAACTGTCATGACATGACCAAGCTTGTCAGATGCCAGGGACTCAACTCGGACCATGCACTGAGCATATCCATGTGGTGTCATTAGGTCCTCGGGTCTGGCAAGCTGACCCTCTGCGCTCAGTGCCATCACACACTGAGTGTCACGATATGTGGAAGGTACTCGGGTCCCAGGCCAGGAGGAGTGGCCCCTGGTGAGCCTGCCTGGCTCTGCCCAGGATGCCTCCTCCCTGTGTCTAGCAAAGCCCCCAATTCAGGGTGACCAGGGCCCTGAGGGAGGGGGCAGCACGGGGCAACCAGCTCCCAGCCTCACCCACCAACAATCCTCCCCTTCCCCAACCACCAAACAGTCCAGGCCTGTGGGTCTGGGGCAGAAGAAATCAGGCTGAGCGCGCCCAGGGGAGTCAATCCCAGGCAGGGTGGGCCTTCTGTGGTTACAGCAACCAAGGCCCATGCCACAGCATGCCCACGGCATCAGCCAATGTGGTCAGGGTGGCAGGGATGATGTCGGTGACCAAGGTGTTCTTCCCTGGTGCAGGTGGCCCAGACTCCCGCTCCCTGCCCTCCTCACCCAGAGCAGACCTCACCTTGTAGATGTCGAAGCCGATGGCCAGGTTTTCACCCTTGCCATCCCGACGGGTGGACTGCTTCGGCCGCTGCTGGGTGCAAATCAGCACTTCATCTTCTGGCTTCTTGACATCGAAGATATACTGCCAGTGGGGCCAAGGAAGAGACACCAGTGAGACCACGCTGACAATGGGCCCGCCAGCTCCCGGAAGCTCACCCCAGAGCCAGGCCCCAGCTCAGCTGTGTGAGCTTGGGCAAGTCACGTCACCTCTCTGAGCCTCAGTCCCTCATCTGCAAAATGGGCCTAAAATGCCTACCCTGCATGAGGGGTGGGAGGACTTGAGGAGGACTTGGGGCTTACATGCAGTCGGAGCTCAATAAAAACACACCAAGCATGAGGACTAAGCAGTTGGCAGAGGCATGACCCAGGAGGCTGCAGGGGACAGGTCCCTGTGGAGGAGCTGACCTGGCCAAGCTCCCCCAGAAGGAGCAGCACTATGTGTGGAAACAAGGGGTTTGACCCCCAGTTCAACCTCTAAATGTCCCTGCAACTCTGGACAAGACACCCAATCCTCAGAGCCTGTTTCCTCCGTTTTACCATCTGTGGGTCAGAGTGTGAGGCTGGGGACCACACAACCACCCAGACACGCCATCCAACCCCCCTGTAGGGACGGTGCCCTGAGGCCCAGAGGGACAGAGCTGTACCCAAGGTGGCGCAGGAGTCCGTGGCAGGACAGTGGCGAGGGCCCCCGCAGATGGTCGAGGGGCAGGATGGGGGTCCCCGAGAATGCTCACCTGTGGGTTCTGGAAGAAGGTGTCCTTGTGGTTGATGCAGCCCCCGCTGCGGTTCTGCCTCGGGTTGTCGTGCCGTGTCCAGGCCCCACGCAGCTGGGCCTCCTCCCACGTCTTGTGGATGCTCAGGTAAGACGTGTTGAGCAGGCGGCACTTGATGATGTCGGTGAAGTATCGGCACACGTCCTCGAAAGTCATCCTGCGCGTGGCAAGGGGGTGAGCCAGGCAGGTCCCCTGGCCGGCCCACCACTGCTCGCCCTGCATTCTCTGACCACGACTCACACAACAGCGAGCCTGGACATGGCACCACACGGACCCACCACGCCTCTTTCGGCCTCAGTTTCCTGGTTTGTAAATTGGAAATGGATCTGACAACAGCTGCCCATCTCAGAGCTAGTGTGGGACTAACTATGCAATAAAAGCATGTTGTACAGCTCCTGGCAGACAGAAGCAGTCGCAAAGGCTGGCTGTTACAATGATTGAGAGTACGAAGACCTAATATGTACAGCCCTCTACAGTTTATAAAGCATGTTTCCATCTATCATCTTCCATGGCTGTTGTAAGGCCTGAATAAACTGGGTTGGGAACCCCTTGGTAAGCATGCTGCAGTGGCCAGGATGTTGCCATAGTTACTGCATGCTGCACACACCTCCAGGAGCCTGAGTGGGGGAGGGGAAAGTGCCCATCCCCCTTCAAGAGTGCACACATGAGAACATGCACATATATGCATCATATATGAACATATATGAGAAAAGCCTTAGGCAGAAACCCCTTACACTAATGAGGAGTTTCTAGTACTATGTTTTAACTCAACTGAGCCCTGAGCCAGACTGGGCACAGTGGATCTCATCCACAGGAGCCCAGACCAGAGGACCAGGGGTTCCCCTGATACCTGCAGGGGGTTGCTAACTGGGGTACCAAGGTCACTGCCATCTGTCTCTGGGCCTGCCTGGGGCCCTCACAGCATCCACCACACACAGGGTGCCCAGTACCCTCCAGGAAGTGGCTGAGTCTCTGAATCAAGTGTCCTCCTGAAGAATGGAACTGAGCCCGGCAGAGTCAGGACTAAATGCAGGCTGAATGAATGCAGGACGAGTGAATGCAAGATGAACAAATGAATGCAGGAATTAATGAATGAATGCAGGATTCAATGGGCTCTTCAAGTGATGCTGTGGCCATCTTCCCAGCCTACCCTCACCCATATACCTCCCTAATCTTACTCTTCCTAAACCCAAGTGTGCACTCTGGGCTCTGGGCTGGGTCTCTCTGACCACCAACAGCGCCTCTGAGTCTCAACTTAGGAGGCAGCCCCCCAGTGAGGCCTCTCTTCCCTATCTGCTCTGGGCAATCAGGTTGCCAGCCTGCCCCCTGCCCTCTGGTTGATCCCCCTACCGGCTGGCATCCTGAAGGACTCGGCCTGGGTGCCCAAGCAGCCGAGGGCCCCTGAGGCGGGCAGAGGGCACTGTGGGGATGAAAGCGCTGCCCAACTCAGCTGACAGAGCAAGGAAGCGGCTCAGAGGGACGGCATGACTTGCCCAAGGCCACACGGCCAGCTGATGGGGCAGCATTTGCTAGAGCCCTGGCTCCTAGCTCCCCTCAGTCATCCCTGCCCGGCACACAGGAGTCCCCCCTCAGCCCCGGACCTCCACCGGGCAAGAGCACACTCACCAGAACTCGCCGTCATCCTGCACAGTCACACCCATCTTCTCCCGCTCGCTCTTGCTCACCTTCTGCCACTCCTTTGAACTGGAGTGGGAGCACGGGGGAAGGAAAGGCACAGAATTGGCAGAGGGACCCCACCAGGGCCACCCTGGCAAGGGCGAGGAGGATGAGGGACTGCAGCACCTCATGTGGGTGTGGCTGGGGGCAGCGGGGCCATGACCAGCCTCTCGCTAAGAAGCCTGTCTGCCCTTCCCACAGGTAACCTCGCGCTGTCACATGCCGGGGCCTGGAGGTCAGGGAGCAAAGCTGCAGGCTGGGAGACAAGACCCTCAGTGGAGGGGCTCCTTTCCTGGGGGCCTGGTCTCAGTTCACCAGCACAGAGCAGTCACCCCATTCTCACCCTCACCCCTGGTGGCCTCCCTACCTCCTCACTCTCCAGACTGGTCTCCATGTCCCCTGCAGGAATCCGCTCACCCCACCTCCAGGCCTCAGCCCGTGCTGAATCCACCGGCCGGCCCCACTCTAAAGTAAGCCTCCTACTAAATTAATCCAACCCCAACCCCTTCGAGACCCGGCCCAGGGACCAACCTCCTCCAGGAGGCCCACCCTCATCCTTCCCGCACCCCCTTACCAAGCCACCCCACCAACTGCCCAGCCCTGCGCGATGCCTGCACCCCACCCCAGGCCTCACGTGTCGCTCCAGGGCCCGTTCCACTCTCGCTCGCCCCAGGGGTTGCGCAGGCGGATCATGTCCAGCTTCTCGGACTTGAAAAAGGCCAGTAGGCCGTGGCCCAGGCGCACCTTACGCACATCGGTGACGGCATACGCGTGGCCCTTCACCAGGCCACATGCCAGGCGGACCTCCATGTCTGCCTCGGTCACAGCCTGCGGAGGACACCGTTGCTCAGAGGCAGGCCCTTGCAGGCTCCAGCTGGGGCAAGGGGCCACAGCGCCCCCTACAGAATGGGAAGAGAATGGCAGCCCCACACAAAGGGGAAAGCTGGATCCTCTATGCTTAGGGACCGCGCTCTGCCGTTCACAGCCCTTTACAGAGCCTCTGGGAGCAGCAGTGCGGAGTAAGAAGGGGGTTGCGCGCCTCCGGTGTGGCTCAGTGGTTGAGCGTGGACCCATGCACCAAGAGATTCCCAGTTCAATTCCCGGTCAGGGCACATGCCCAGGTTGTGGGCCTGATCCCCAGTGGGGGGCATGCAGGAGGCAGCTAATCAATGTTCTCTAATTGATGTTTCTATCTCTCCCCCTCTCCCTTCCTCTCTCTCTAAAATCAATGAAGAAAAAAAAATTTCTTTTAAAAGAAAGGGACCTGCAGGGGGGTTGTCCCAGCAGGGGGCTGTCCACCACCACTGGCTCAATTTCGCAAGCCAGGTGTTAGAATGTTAGCTTGAAATCAACCATGGTAGGAGTATTTACACCACGTAAATCAACAAATGCTACAAGTCAGGGCTTTTTATTTTTCCAGAGAGCCAGTTTATCAGCACACCACTGGGTCAGCCAGACCTGTGTCCAAATGCTGCCTTCACTGAGCCCCAGCTTTCCCAGCGGAAACATAAGCAGTCAGAGAAACAAGACCTGAAGTGCCCGGGCCTGTGCCGGCCAGCAGCGGGGCTCCCTCCCCTCTCCCAGTCCCCTCATGCCTTGTGATGCCTCAAACCTTTAGCTGTATAGACACCCATCACCCCAATATGAGAGGGCCAGTAAAGGGGGCATTGGTCAAACAGTGTGGGCAAGGCATTTCATAGTGTAGGGGGCTAGGGCAGGGGGCTAGTGGCTTGTGTTGCCCAGCACTGGGGAGGGGCACCCTCCAACTGCTCCCTTTCCCCAAGAGGCTGAGGGTCTGGATTTATGAGCCAACCTGAGCAGGGGCTCTGCCTAGGACGCTAGAGCCGCTCCCACAATATTAAGTTGATAAAGGGAGGGGCCACCTCTGGGGTCAGCCTCTGTGTTCTTACCTTGATGGAGGCGCTAATGAGGCCTCCCCGGCTGTGCACCTTTAACATGCGCTCAAAGAGTGCATTCCTCTTGGCTTCATCATTGGCAAAGTCACCCTCGGCCAGGTCGATGGGCTCGGAAACGCCACCTGTGAAGTCTACTAGTGCATCCGCCGTGTTGCCTCCATCCAGGGCCTGGTAACAGCCCGCCAGCCTGGGGAGCAATGTGCAAAGAATTCCCAGCTAGCCTAAATCTTTCACATTATAGGGGAGATTTTTGAGACTCAGAGAGGTCAAGCAAACTTCTCTGATCACACAGCAGGCCGCAACACAGCAAACATTTGTCCCACTGAGCTACACTGTGTATCACTTAAATTCCCCTCAGCCTTAGCAGCCCCATCTTCAAAAATTGGCTGTCCAGAAATCTATCAATTCTTTTCAAAAGCATTAAAAACACATGTATCTTTTGACACATCAATTCTGGGTGAGTAACATTATTTGTAATAATGTAAAACGAGAAATCACCTAAATGTCTAACAGCGGGGAATTGGTTTTATAACTAATACTGCAGCCTGGATGGTTTGGCTCAGCGGTTAGAGCGTCAGCCTGTGGACCAATGAATTGGGGGTTCGATTCCAGTCAAGGCATGTACCTTGGTTGCGGTTCGTCCCTGGCTCTGGTCCGGGTCATGTGGGAAGCAACCAGTCGCTGTGTCTCTCTCACATTGATGTTTCTCTCTCTCTCCCTCTCACTCTATCTGAAGAAAAATGAAAAATACCCTCGGTGAGGATTAAAAAAAAACTACTGCTGCACCTCTACTCTGGAGCATTCAGCAGCCACCGAACAACGCCCCGCGGAAGGGCTCCTCGGCGGGCAAACGCTGGTGCTGCCTCATTACGTTTGAAAAAGCAATATATAAAAATAAATAAATAAATAAATAAAAATAAAATAAAAAAAAAGAAAAAGCAATACAGCTGGGTTCCAATTATGTTTAAATGCATTCACTTAAAAAACATTAAGCATCTACTGTGTGCAACATGCCAGACGCCAGACACAGCTGTGGCTCCCTATTTAAATGTTAGGAAAAGGGTTGGGGTCTTAAAGGCAGAACACCGAATGTGACTGAGAAGCGGAATGGGATATGTAACAACATTCTATTTATGTAATTTGAAAACAGCAACACAGGTTTTGCAAGGTAACCTACAAATAGAAAAACATGCATCAATAATGTTAAAAGAGTCCTGGCTGGGTGGCTCAGTTAGTTGGAGCATGGTTCCGTGCACCAAAGGGTCAAGGATTTGATTCCCAGTCAGGGTACATACCTGGGTTGTGGGCTCGATCCCTGATCGAGTGCGTACAGGAGGCAACGCGTCAATGTTTCTCTTTCACCTCTCTCTCTCCCTCTCTTCAATCAATAAAAACATCCTCTGGTGAGGATTGAAAAAAACAGTTGCCCCTGGTGGGGGTGGGGGTGGGGTGGAAGAGCAAAGGGAGGAAATGGAGATAGGAATAGGCAGAGGTGGGGCCTTGGGGGGACAATGGCTGTGGACAGTGTTCCTGAACAAGGAAGAAGCCTGATGATCTCAGATGACCCAAAACGGGGAAGAGGAGAGGAGAGAGCTGGAAGAATAGGAAGTACAGGACACTTGTGTTGTCTTCTGCATGGTTTTCTTGTATTTTCTGGATTTGCTATAACAGACATGCATTCCTTTTCCAATTTACAAAGTAAATCAGTGACAAAACAAGTGGACATAAACGGTGCAGCCACTGTGAAAAACAGTTTGGTGGTTACTAAATAATGTAAACACAGAACCACATGGCCCAGCAATTCCCTGCCAGGCATGTATTCCAAAGAACTGAAAGCAGACTCAGTGTTTACAACGGCATTATTCACAACGGCCGGCAGGGGGAGCCACCCAAGCGTCCATCGACAGAACAACGAATAAATAGTGCGGCACATACATGCCAGGGAACACTATTCAGCCACAAAGGGGAATGAAATTCTGATATATGCTACCACATGGCTGGACCTTGAAAACATTATGCTAAGTGACATTAAGCCAGACGCAGAAGGACAAATATTGTATGATTCCACGTACATGAGCCACCCAGCACAGGCAGATTCATAGAGACAGAAAGAGAGCAGAGATTCCAAGAGGTTGGGGAAAGAGTAGAAGGGGGAGGTACTGTTTAGTGGACACAGAATTTCGGTTGGGGATGATGAAAAGGCTGGGTATAGACAGTGGTGATGGGCACACAGCATTGTGAATGTAGCTAATGCCACTGAATCATGCACTTAAAGATGATTAGCATGGCCCTGGCCAGTGTGGCTCAACGGTTAGAGCATCGGCCCACGGACAGATGAGTCTCGGGTTTGATTCCGGCCAAAGGCACGTACCTCAGTTGCGCTATGTCCACAGCCCTGGTCAGTCATGCGGGAGGCAACCAATTGATGTGGCTCTATCACATCGATGTTTCTCTCTCTCTCTCCCTCCCTCCTTCCCACTCTATCTGTTGATAAATAGAAAAGTATCCTCAAGTGAGGAATAAAAAATAAAATGATTAAAATGATAAGTATTATATTTGGCCACAATAAAAGAAAACTGTTATTTTAAAACAAAACAAAGATGAGCAAGCCAGTGATGGCTCTGGGAGGTGGAAGGAGAGGGACCTGCACCAAGGACCGGGGAGACTCAGTGACCAACAGGGGGCAGGCTTTGCTCTTTTATTTTAGGATTAAAAATGGAATCATTTAATGGCTGTTTTCTAGGGATTAAAAATTTTTTTTTTTAATTTATTGATCTCTTAGAGAAAGAGGAAGGGGGTGAGAGAGAGAGAAACATCAATTTGCTGTGCCTTCGTGTATCAGGACGACGCTCTAACCAGCTGAGTACCCGACAAGGGCCTCTAGGGAGTTTCTCTTCCTCTCTCCGTCTCTGTCTCTGTCTCTCTCTCACATACACACACAGTTGGGGAAAGAGTAGAAGGGGGAGGTACTGTTTAGTGGACACAGAATTTCGGTTGGGGATGATGAAAAGGCTGGATATAGACAGTGGTGGTGGGTACACAGCATTGTGAATGACCGACAAATGGGCCTGGGAGGAGGAACCAGGCTCCCACAGAGCTGGTGGCTGGTCTCTGCCCCTCTGGCCCTCCTACCCCAGGCCTGCCCCTATTCTGGGCAGGTCGCTCTGCCCCAACAGTTTAACGAACCCTTGCTCATGCTCATGCTGGGGACCAGGCCTGGCCCAGAGCAGGAGGAGGTGGTCAGCAGAGGCAGAATGAGTGCAGGGACAGTCAGCGAGGGAGGTGGCAGCCCGGTGAGCAGGGAAGGCTCCACAGCCAGCCCCGACGCAGAGATACCACATCTGCAAGGCCTCCAGGGACGGCTGTGCAGCCTGGAGCTTTGGGAAAGAACCACTGACCCGAATGTGAGTGCCAGCCCTGCCCCCAGCTACCGGCAGGAAACTGTCCGGGGCCTCAGTCTTCTCAGACATGAGTGGGAGTAACCGTTCCTCCCTGTGTGGGTTGGCTGTGGGGACTTGACAACAAGGTAGCCAGAGGACCTTCAGTCCAGGCCTCCCCCCACCCAGGATACGCTCAGCTGGCCAGGCGCTGAGCGGGGCTCCGAGCACTCTGTGTGACTTTGCACCAGCCCCTGACCTCTCTGTGCAGGGAGCCCTGGCTAAAGGAACACCCATGTGGGCCCCATCAGCCGTGCCACCCCCGCACGGCCACCTGCCCGCCTGCCCAGTGCCGGCACCTACTTGGCATAGGCCTTCTCCACCAGGGCACACCAGAACTCATTGAGGGAGTTGGAGTGGCAGTAGATGAGCTGGTTGTTGACCGTGGGCAGCCGGTCGTCGATGACCACGTCCACCCACTCCCCAAAGCGCCAGAAGTGGAAGTGGAAGATGCCCGCATAGGCCTCAGGCTTCTCGGGGTCCCACTCCTGCTCCTTCCAGTTTGGGATGACCTGGATGTGGGAGGACAGGAGGGGACACATTGAGGTCACATCTGGCTTCCGGAGGAAATAGGGAGGGGCATACTTCCAGGGAATCGACGTGGAGAGAAATACTGGGTTTGATTCCCGTGTCTGCCATGAACAGCGTGGGACTTGGGCAAATCCTTCTCATCTCTGGGCCTCAGTTTCCCATCTCTGCAATGGTTGGAGGCTTCCTGGGTCTCCCTCCAGCTCTGTCATTCTAATGTCCCATGAGCTTCCCCTCCCTGCCCTTCCTCATGCCTCCTTCTGCTTCTTTCACCCTCAGAAATACATCTTATCCATCTCAGCTCCTGCCGGTGATGGGGCCAATCTCCCCCTACCCCAGCCTGAGACAGAAGCTGGAACCACACTGGCCTCCTCCCTCTCTCCGTCCCATCAGGCCAATCCTAGCTCCCACATTCTGCTAAAACCCGTTTCCCGTCCTTTCCCTGGCACCTTCCTGGCCGTCCCCCATCCCCTTGCCCTGGGACACTGTCAGCGTCAGCAGCCACACTGCCTTCATCCCACACAGCAGAGTGAATTTTGTGGTCACATTTCCCTGGAAAATAGGTTCAAACACTTAAGACGCTCTGCCCTCCACTACTCCTAGGCTGGTTTCTCTACTGAACCCCCAACCCCCCGCCCCGCTCCCTGCTCAGGCTCTTTCTCTGGTCAGGACTCCGCATCTGTTCTTCCTCCAACTGACTCTCACTTGTCCTTTAGGGTCCTCCCTCCTCCAGGAAGCCCACCTTGACTCTTCAGATTAGACCAGGACCCCCGTACATCAGTCTCATGGCCTCTGGTACTTCTCTGAGATGTTTATTCCAGTTACAATTAAACAAGTGTGACTGTGTGAACAATTGTGATACTGTCGGAATGTCAGCTCTCTGAAAGCAGGGACACGTCGCGCTTGGTCACTGCTATCCCCCAGCACCTAGCCAGAGCTTGGCCCAAAGAGGGTGCTTAATAAACGTGTGTTGACTGAACGAGTAAATTCACAGGCATTACATGGGCCTCCACCAACAATGATTATTATGGAGCATCTTGGAAATGGCAGAAAGTAAGCCCAGGACTGCCATGGGCCATGCCAGTTTAATTCACGCAATGACCCCGTGAGTACATTACTGTTATCCATCCCCACTTTACAGATGAAAAGATCGAGCCTCACAGAAGGCACGTCACTTGTCCAGAGTCACAGAGCTAGAAAACACACACACTCTTCATTAGTGACGACGGCCTAGCCCGGCCCCATGCCGGCACTGAGGACCCAGGTGAATCAGACGTGGCCCCCGCCCTCGGAGGCTCCCAGTCTGGCGAGAGAGGCAGGCACACAGGGTGCGTGCGGGCCTTGGGGGGAAGGGAGTGGAGGGCTCGACCTGGGCCAGCGGCAGCTTCTGAGCAGGTGTCCTGAGAGCTGGCACTGAGTGTCCCTAAGCAGACAAGGACAAATAGTGGCAGTGTGGGCAGCAGGAGGTGGGCAGGGAAGGGAAAACCTTTCATCCTGCTGAGTCAGGGGGACCTGCTGGCCCTGCTAAACATGGGGCCAGAGGGGCTGCGCACCATGGAGACCACGGGCAGCTCCCTCCAGGAAAAAACCACTCCCAGGTAGGGGCGGACTCGCAGGCATCCAGGCTGGGAGCTCGTCGTGCGTCAGGAGGCTGTGCAGCCCAGGGCCCGGGCAGCCTGAGCACGGACACCAGCCAAAAGCCATTCCCCAGCCCCCACGCTCATTAAAGATGTTTTTGTTACGCCTCCTACCATCAACAGGGATGCTGGCAAAGAGAAATGCTCCCTAGTGGGACATTCGAGACCAAGAAAATTAAAATGCTAAGCAGTGAGAGGCACCATGGTCACTGACGGAGCCTGTGAGGTGCCAGGCGCAGGGCCAGCTGTTTACTCCACCACCCTGACCCTCACAGCTATCTTTTGGGACAATACCACGCAAATCGCTGGCAGAGCCCACGCAGGGGCACCGTAAGGGAGGCAGGATTCGCACTCAGGGCTTCGGAACCTGGCACAGAGTCAGGAACCCAGCAAGGGCTTGATACTGGCTGGTCCCTTTCCCCACTGCCCCCTTACTGCCCTTTCCAGTCAACTCTGTGCCCTTCCTAAGTATCAACTCCCAGGCCGGCCTCTGCCCTGACCCCCAGCATTACTCCTGCTTCACTCTCAGGACAGGGAGTTGTATCAAAAGTGGGGCCCCTGCAGATGGGGGTATCATCCCCACTACACAGATGGGAAGGCTGAGGTCCACAGAGAAGCAAGGAGCTACCCAAGGGCACAGAGCGATGGGGAGTCCAAAGCCGAGAACACTGGCCTGGCCACCACACACTCGTCATCTCCGCGCTCTGAAAGCCCTGGACTGCATGGGGATGGGGGAGGGGCGGGGCGGGGAGACAGGGGACAGGGACCGAGGAGGGGGAAGAAGAGCCCTCACAGAGCACTGGGAGGCCTGCTGGGGCAGCAGGATCATTAGCCAAACCCAGGGCTTGGCTCTGAGTCCCTGTGGCTCAAGGAGTATCTAATAAGGCTCCAGGGCCTCGAGATCCAGAGGCAGGGATCCCCATGGGCCTCATTCCCCTTCTGCATCATGGCCATTGGACCGGGCACAGGGTGGACCCCAAGCCAGGCTTCTCACCCCTCAGCCCTCTGCTGCCTGCTGGGGTGCCAAGCAAGGGGGAAGAGCGCTCCGGGGGCACACGGGCTCGACTCCTTCCAAACAAGCAGGTCATGCCGGCAGTCAAGGAACCAAAGCCCCGGGGGCCCTATCAGAGGATTCAGAACCAAGGTGAAGAGGCTCCCAAAGGCCAGAGACAGGCCAATCTGAGCAGCGATAAGGATAACAACTTCCGTGCATGAAGACACGTCAAATACATTCCCGTCCAGGAGATCACGGTGCAGTTAGTCACTACTGGGGGATGGCAGGGAATCAACTCATGTTTTTGAAACTGGAAAATGAAGGGAAAGAATGGAAGATTTATCCTGCCTTTTCCACACAAACTGTACCCGAGGGTAACCACAGCAGTGAAGGGAGGTTTATATCTGGAGGCGAATTCCAGCTAAGAAATGAGAGCATCAGACTCCCACTATTTTGCAACCACTGACAAATAATGGATTTATGAAATCGTAGCTTCTAACATCACAGAAGAGAGCCAGCCAGACATTACGTCCCTCCTGAGAGAACATCGCCCACAATTAAGGCCCGAGCCCAATGGAGCCTCGAGAGCTAAGTCTTAGCTCACAGGAAATACGGGGCGCTGAGAACACTCTGGATGAAACAAAGCCAGCAGAGTCCAGAGAGAGGAGCCCCCCTTATCCGCGCAGGACACATCCCAAGACCCTCAGTGGATGTCTGAAACCGCAGATAGTACCAAACCCTTATGTACTGCTTTTTCCTATACATACATACCTATGATAAAGCTTAATGTATAAATCAGGCACAGTAAGACATTTAGTATAAGTTTGTATTTAGTAAATATAAGCTATATTTTCCTGTATAATCTTTTGCCTGTACGTGCATACCTATGGTGAAGTTCCATTTGTAAACCAGGCAAAGGAGAGACAAGCTTTGATACTGTGACAGTGGGTCTGATCATGGAGACGGTTGCTAAGTGACTAATGGACGGGTAGCTCACACAGCCTGGGTACACTGGACAAGGGGATGAGTTACGTCCTGGTGGGATGGAGCTGGGCTACAGGAGATTTCATCTTGCTACTCAGAACAATGCACAATTTAAAACTTATGAATTGTTTATTTCTGGAATTTTCCATTTAATATTTTCAGACCACGGTTGACCATGGGTATCTGAAACTGCAAAAAGCAAAACCACAGATAAGGAGGGACGACCGCAGTTGGAAACTGCACAGGACAACAGGTTTCTTCAGCAAATAAACTACAAGGAAAAAATTAAAAGATGAAGTAGAAGCAACCAATGGCAGTTATGGGCCTTGGTTTGGATCTCATTCAAACAAACTGTACAAGGCACATTTATAGCACAAATTGCAAACCAGAACATTTATTGGGTATTTGATGATATTAAAAAATTAGTGTAGCCTGGCCAGCGTAGCTCAATGGTTGAGCATCAACCCATGCACTAAGAGGTCGCTGGTTCGATTCCCGGTCAGGGCACATGCCCAGGTTGTGGGCCCGATCCCCAGTGGGGAGCATGCAGGAGGCGACCAGTCAGTGTTCTCTCTCATCGATGTTTCTATCTCTCCCTCCCTCTCTCTCTAAAATCAATAAAGAAAAAATAATTTTTTAAAATTAGTGTAAAATTATTTTAGTTGTGTTACAGCAGCCATGTCCGACCTTTTTCATCTCTTGGCACTCATAAACTACTAAAATTCTGCAGCACACCAAAAAAGGCGATTCATTCATATCAGACGGCTATTGTTGTGTTGGTGGTTGTCATCTTTTTATTTGACAATCTAAAACAAAGAGGTCTGCCCTGGCCGGTTTGGACTGCGGACCAGAGAGTCCCGGGTTCGGTTTCCGCTAGGGGCACGTACCACAAGAAAATAAAGATAAATAAATAAATAAAAATAATAATAAAAGAGGTCAGTGCCTAATACCTAAATAATCAGGTATTGCATGTTTTAAAAATTCTTGTGGCACACCGGTTGAAAGTTGCTGTGTTATGGTACTGTAGGGGTTTTTGTTTTGTTTTGATCGAGTCCTTACCATTCAGAAACGCATCAGAAGTATATGTTGCCTGGGGGGAGAGTGCAGAGGAAGGCGGTGGGCCGTGGGTAGACAACTGAAGCGGAGGGGTGGGGACAGGCAGCTCATGAGGCCGCCTCTCTTCATGTGTTGTCTAGAGCTGAAAGGCCCCATCGCCAGGGACACTGGTTGCCTGGCCGGGCATTCAGAGCCCTGTGGGGCGACTGTGCTGACTCCCTCGGCCTCACCCCTGAACTGCCTCCCTCGGGCCCCACAGAATCCACACCCTGTGAGGCATTCGTCCACCTCACGTGTGGCCGTGCATGTGTGGCTCCCTGCAGGCACCCACCCTGTTCCTTGACCCTCAGGGGCTAGCTGAGCTGCAGCTTGAGGGGCCTCCTGACCCCCACACTCCCCTTGGGCACCACTGGGCACCTCCTCCTCCGGCCCTCTCCCTGCTCACGAAGGGGAGCTCCTGGAGGGCAGGGCCATCTCCCGCCTGCCCAGCTCCCTGGCACCCAGAACCGGGCCTGACCCAACTCCAGGTCTTTCTGAGGACAATCCCCAAGCGCAGGCTCCCGCGAGGTCCTGGCTGACCGGTGACCTTGTACACACTAGTGGCCACCACATCACCAGCCGTGGTGCATGGCAGGGACTTATGTTTCAACCAGACCACCTTCCTAGTGTCCGCACCTGCCTACCCTTCCTCCAGGACTGTCGTGAGAACTGAGGTGGACCGTGGCCTTGGCGGTGCTGCATCCACTGTGGAGGGCTGTGCACACACGAGAGGGTGCCCCACTGGTGTGCGAGGTGCGGTGCACTCACATCACAACTCACAGACCTCCGGGTTGGGAGGGGGCTGAGGTGACCCATTCACCCCCCACGGCAGAAAGGAAAACCCCTACAACAGCCCCCTGTGCAGACGGGAAAAGCGAGGCTGGAGGGGTCGAGGCACTTACTTGGGCTGACCAGGCAGCGAGGTAAGGACTGTGTGGGATTTGGAACCCCACTCATACCCAGGGGACCCCGCTAACTGTCACTCACTGCGGAATCACTCAAACCTCCGGACCCACTAACCGGTGCACTGAGCGCCCCCTGGAGTCCTCGGCATCTGAAGCGCTCCCAGGGGGACTCCCCCCTAGATCCAAGTGGCTGGGGTCAATCCTGCTGGGGCAGGGGCTGACCTGGACTCTCCCAGGAGCGTGACAGCTCTGGGAAGGGCTCTGGGGTGGAGAACCGGGATGTGAGACCTGGCTGGGGGACCACTTCGAAGCAGGGGTTGTTTGCAAGCCAAAACCTCAAGTGAGGGCTCTGACCTTGGCCTCTGGGAAGACGCTAGCCTCGCCGACGAGACTGGGCATTCAGGTAGGGTGGAGGCATCGCTTCTGCCCACCCCAGGGCCCCGTGTCATGGAGTCAAAGGTCCACAGACCCAGAGCCTGGTCCACACACACACCCTCCAGCCCCTCCTCCGCCTCTGTGATTTGAAGCAGGCTGCTTCCCCTCTGGGCCCGTCTCTGTCCAATCTGAGTGCGCTAGCGATGACACGGGGACAGAGCTCTGAAGAAGGGTCAAGCGGGCACGAAGGTGACGTGGCAAAATCAGTCTTATCCAGCCAGCGGGACAGGGCGGAAAGGACTTCCCAGGAGCAGGCTGCTCCCTCCAGAGAGCTGAGGCTGGGACAGGGTCAGGAGCTGCCTGGACAGGCAGCAAACTGGTGACGGAGGCCGGGTGAAGCCTGGCCCGACTCCACCCCATCCCTTAGCTACTCCCCTGCCCGCCTGCGCCCACCCGCCCGCTGCCAGCTGAGCGCCTGTGGTGAACCCCACCACCCCTCGGGGCCCCACAGACGCCTGTGGTGAACCCCACCACCCCTCGGGGCCCACAGACGGAAGACCAGGTGGCTCCTCCGTGGTCTCAGTGCGGCTCTCTGCTCGCGCCACACAGAGACTGGTCTGGGGCCGCTGGAGAAAACTCCGTCAGGGGCGTTGGTTCCTGGATGGGTGTCAGGACACCTGGTTCTAAATTCCTCCCTGCTGTCTGACCTTGGGCCAGTCACTGACCACTCTGGGCTTCGTTTCAGAAGCAGCAGGAGGAGTTGGGGGTGTGGGAGAAAGCCTGGGGAGGGGTGCTCTGGGCTGAGGGGACCGGGCTCAGTCGCAGCTCCTGCAGGGGAGAGGTGGCTCCGGCGAGAGACTGCACACCAAGCCAGGGGCACACGGGCTTTATTGGGGCCACGGCGGGGGCGGGGTACAGGCGGTCAGTCTGCACAGACGGTCCCGAGCTGCAGCGAGAGGGTAAGCAAGGAACAGGGCCTGGCCTCCCCGGACGTCAGTGGGGCAGCGAGGAGGCAATGCCAGGCGTGAAGCTCATCCCGGAACAGGAAGGGGCTGCCAGTTAGAAAGGACCAGAGCCCACACCACAGCCAACCTCCCACCTAAAGACTCCGGACCCCCACACCTGCTCCTGCTTGCACACCTCCACAGTGGGCCCCCAACAGCAGCCCCGGGCAGGGGGTGGCTCCGACCCCCCATCTCTCGGGGCCCTGCGGCCCCCAGGGCTCTGCTTTGTGAGGGAAATGCCAGGGGCATGTCCCTGACGAAAACCAGGCTAGCCTTGAGGCCGGGTGTTGAGGTTACTTCCTGAGGTGCCCTCAGCTGACGCCAGGCAGGTCAGGCCCCTCCTTCAAAGGGGGCTCACTCGGCCTGTGCAGTGTGGAGGGGACTGAGGCTTGGGGAGCAGAACTGCACCCGCTGATGAGCTTGTCCGTCTCCTCTGAGGCCAGTTCTCCCATCGCAGCACACGGCCCCCTCCAGCCCACCTCTGCCCATCAGCCATCATGACGGCCCTGCCCTGCCGCCCCACCCCCAGCTCCTAAAGATGCAGAGACGCCACACAGCAGCGACACTCCCCTTCTCTGACCAATGAGCAGGAAACCTGGCGCCCAGCAGGGGACACCTGAGGCCCCAGAGAACCCACTGCCCCAGCTCCAGGGCTCTGGGCCCCTCACCCACCTCCCCCAGACAGAAGGAAACCCCTATACTACACTGTTCCCACTTCACTGTGTGAACCCCCGAGCCGCCTGCTCAGGAAGCCCCTCCCCAAGGTCATCCTGACCAAACCCCTGCTAAGGGCCACTGGTGAACCAGCTGGGCAATTATGTAACAGATCATCTAAAATCAGGTTTGTCCACAGGCAGGCAGAGACTCCAAAATACATCCATATGAATATAGCATGCGCTCTCTCAATATGTATGTACATGTACAGAGACAGATAGACACATCTCTGTGACACTTGTACGTCCCCCCTTACTTCTCCGCTCCTGAAGTCACTCTCAGAGGAGCAGGAGTCGGCCTGCCCAGCCTCCAGCGAGCCAGCCCCTCCTCACTGCCCCGACCAGTGCCCGCAGCCACGCTGCCCGATGTGCGGAGGGCCCCGAGGCCCTGTGGGACCGCACCAGGCCCACGCCAGGAGCAGGAGGTGGCCGTCAGGCGGCAGATGCCTCTGCTGGATTCCCCAAGGAGGCTGCTCTGCCGTCTCCATCTCCCCATCTCCAGAGGAAGCCCGATGGCTGGTTCTTTGGATCTCTGTCTGTCTGTCTGTCTATGTCTGTCTCTCTCTGGGTCTCCTTCAGCCTCTCTCCCGGCAGCGAGGCACAGAGAAGGCAGATGCCCACGGACCCTCCATCGGCCCCACTCGCCCCGACCTGGTCTCTACAGCAGCAGCAGCAGCAGCAGCAGCAGCAGCAGCAGCAGCCGGTTCGGCTTCTAGACTACAGACTTCGCATCTCCTCCCCGAGCTGGGGCGCCAGCACCAGGGGAAAGGGAGGAGGAAGAGCACAGGCCAGCAACTAGAGAAATGTCCCCAAATACACACCCGGGGGCAGGGGGCAGAGGCAGGGGACAGGGAAGGTGGGCGAGAGGAGGGGGCAGCAGTGGGCAGCTGCCATCAGAACTGGTTGAAGACCACGGAGGCCTTGAGGTCGGTGGGCTCCACGCCCTCGCCGAAGGTGATGAGGAAGTACATGACCTTGCGGATCTTGGCCAGTTCCGACAGGCGCTCCCCAAACTCCAGGGCGTCGGCCTCGTTCCAGTCCACGGCATCCGAGTCCTCCTTGCGCCAGAAGATGGCAGCGGGGTCCAGCAGCTGGCGCGTCATGAGGTTGGTGAGGTCAGGCGTCCAGTTCTGGGAGGTGCCCGTGATGGTGACCTTGCCCGGCTTGCTCAGCACCACGTCCCAGCGCTCGAACTGCAGCTTCTGCTGCTGGGTGAAGTCGAGGCGGTACACGGACTCGGCCGGCCGCAGCAGCTTCTCGCCGTCCTGGCGCTTCTCCCCACGGTGCTTCAGGCTCTCCACGCGCAGCCGCATCTGCTTGGTCAGCGCCTCGTCCAGGACCAGTGGCATGCTAAGCTGTGGCTGCTTCGGCCCGTCCTCTGCCATGGCCCGGGTGCTGCTGCCGCCGCTGCCGCCGTCCAGGAAGCGAATGGGCTGGGGCCTCGCTGCCAAAGCCGCCACAGGGGGCCCCGCCTACCCTTCCACCCTCCCCTCTTGGCCACTGGCCCTTCCCAGCTCCACCCAGTCCTCAAAACAGGGTGTGTATGAGGGTGGGAGTCCCCAAATGCCTCCTCTCCACTCCTCGAAGAAGCTGGTAATGGAGGCACTGCGGGCAGGCGGGAGGGTGACAGGCTCCTCGGGGACCAGATCGCTGATGTCAATTGCTGTGGCAACCACCCTGACTACTGCGGATGGGCTGGGAGCTGGCCTGTTTGTGAAGATGCGAGGGAGTGGGGAGCAGGTGCTCACTGGAGGCATGCAAGGAGCCTGGAAGACCCCCTGGCAGGAGGGCGGGGGGACAAGGACCAGAGGGGCCCGCTGATTGGAGATCTGAAGTTACCCCAGCCAGTCCCAGGAGCCATCCTTGACTCAGCATACCCCTCACCCTCCAACCCAATCACCAAGGCCTGCCAATTCTGCCTCCAGGCCCCACTGCCAGGGCCCTAGCCCAGCACCACCGTCTGTCACCTACACCCGTGTCCTCAAACTTCACTGGGCGTCAGGACCACTGACAGGACCTGAAACACGACTGCTGGGCCACACCCCCAGAGTTTCTGATTTAATAGATCTCTGATGAGGCCTGGGAACTTGCATTTCTCCCAGGTGCTGCTGCTGGTGCAGGGACTGTGCTGGGAGAATCGCTGACCTAGATGATTCTTGTCTGTGGGCCCAGCCTCAACCCTGCACCACATGGCAGCCACATGCCCAGGTTTCTCTCCTACTAGAAGCTCACCTCTTATTCCACCGGTATCGATCCTCAGTTTCTCCCAGGAGGCTTGAGGCAGAGAAAGAATCATACGGACATACTAATCTCTGGGACACAGCAGTAGTATGAATGGATGGGGTGGGAAAGGCTGGGAAACCAGAGGTACCAAGGCCTTGGTGCCTGCGTGGCAGGCCATGGTTGCTGGTTGGCACAGCAATAAGGTGGGTTTACACTGAGGGCAGAGCATGCCCACCCTCTCTGAGCCCGCAGGACATGGGGGGAGGTGTTACAGACCTGCACAGGCTGAGGTGGGAGGGGTTGCCAGGACCTGAACCTCACAGACACACAGGGAAGGCGAGAGGGGCAGCGAGAGCCAGGAAAAGCCAGAAAGGACAGAGGTAAGACGGGAGGCTGGATGGTGTGGGTGGGGCTGGGCCCACTACTGCCCACAGGCCTCGCTCAGCCACCAAGAGGCCTGGAGAGGACCCCCCACTGGTGGACGTAGAGATGACAGAGGGAAAAGAAGCCCCAGACTTGCCTGCGTGATTGCAAAACTGTGTACTTAAAACCAAAACACCTCTTAAACTCCAAATAGAAAAAAGACTGAAAAGAAATATAGAAAACCTTAACACTGGTTGTTTCTGGGTAAAGAAAACCTCAGTAACTTTGTACTTTTTCAAATCTTCTGTCCCCAGTACCTGGAATGGTGCTGGGGCATAGCTGGAGCTCAGTTAGCTGTGGTGAGTGAACTGCTACAGGGCGTGACCGCTCAGAGGACAGGGGCGGTGGGGTGGGAAACCTTTACATGGAACCGAAAGACAGCCCTGCGCCACGTGCTGTGCCCTGCCCTAGGCCTCCTGCCCCCCACACTCCCTCTCAGACACCCGGGCACTCCACCGGGACTCTGCTCTCCTTCTGCTTCCTGTGGCCAGGGGCACAGCTGACTGCCCCTGGGCCTGGCACCCCATGGCTTGGAGTAGGGATCAGACCCGCCTTCATGCCAGGGGCTTTGCCAGGCTCTGGGAGAGGTGAGACCCCCCAGCCCCACCTTGGACCAGGCCAGGCCTGATGGCACATCCTCCACCCACTGTCACATCCTGATTCTGGTTCCCCCAAGTCCATGCCCTGCCCTCAGGAACTGGATGGTCAATTTGGGGAGGACATAAAGCCTCCACAAAGGACCCCATACTGGGGGAGGCCCGCTGCCAAGGGGTGTCTGGCAGAACAGAGAAATAGGTGAGAGCCCAGAGGAAGGACAGGGAAGGGGTTTAATACATGCACATTGCCCCTCGGGCCATGGGCTTGCCCCCCCACACACACACACATACACAGGCTCCTTTAATTCTCCCACAACCCTGAGGACTGGAAAGGACAGGTTTACACTGAGGCCAAGAGAAGGAACATGACTTGCCCAAGGTCACATGACTAGCAAGAGACCCAGTCAGAGTGAAACCCGGGTCTGGCTGGCTTCCAATCATCGGCCCCAGGTTCCGTGGAGAACTGAGGTAACAGACTGGCTTCCTGGAGAAGGGGGCATGCGTATTGAGGGCATAATATGCCCACATCTGAGGCTCAGCATCCTCAGAATGAGGTGGGTGGGAGAAGTGTGGGTGCAGGTCAGGCTGAGCAGCACCCCCCATCCCATGAAGAAAGCAGGATGGGGTAAGGGAGGCCCTGCAGGGCCACAGGCCCAGAGGTGAGGGGTGACAACAAACAGGGCCCGTCAGCAGGGACAGGGAGGGAGGCAAAGCACAGTAATGAGCTCCCCAGGGCCTCGACGTTCCTTCCAGGACCCAGGGGCTGTCACCACAGCAGTACCAGAAGGCGGAGTGCAATTAGCCCAGAGCACCCCGCCCTGCTGCCGCCTCCCGGGGACACGAGGTCCTGGAGATCAGCCTCCCGGCCCTCGGAGCCTCCAGCCAGGCCCGGTGCCCAACATCTGCAGGAGGAACCTCCAGCCCTGAGACAAACACAGGCCTGCCAAGGTCACCCAGCCTCGGTGACAGGCCTCCCCTGCAGGTTCTGGGCCCCGCTACCCACCCCTCACATGAGCAGCTGCACAAGAGCCAGGGCAGGAGCAAGCTGAGGCTCCTCCCTACACATGCCCAGAGAGCCCACTCCCCAGGAGAGACCACGGCAGGTCTGGCTCCGTCCCACTGAAGGACCTACGGCAGCAAGGACAGCTGCGGGGCTGCTGGCCAGTAGCTGGATCCAACAATACAGGGCGGGGGGTGGGGGGTGAGGCCAGCACTACAGGACGCCTGGGGCCACCTCCGTCCTTGGACTGAGCCCTGACTGAGCTAAGGGGGGGCTCAGAGGATGGGGACTTTGTTCTGGGCTCAGAAAAGGTGGTTGGAGCCCCGAGGACAGGCCTACACCCAGAGAACAGTCCCAGGGCCCAACCCGCTCTAGGCCTTGAGGCCCACAAGTGCAATAAGCCCACATGTGGCTCTCTGGGGCCCTCCCACCTAGGACACCCATGTTTGTGGGCTGCCACAGTGGCCTTTGCAAGGGCCCTACGGCCACAGCGATCCTTCCCCCAGGACCATCAGGGCCAGGTCCCAGGGATGCCCAACCTGGGTTGGTTTTGAGAAGCCACACTCCATACAGAAGACATGACAGCAGGACCTCACCACAGTCCCAGCCTCAGCGGAAGGACAGCTCCCTCTGATGGCTGAGGGGCACCTCAGAGGGTGGGAACAAACTCACTCTGCTGCTTGTGCCCTGCGTCCGTAAGAAACCCATACAACTATGAGTATTAACTATCATGACACTGGCACCCGACCGCCATTCACAGAGCACCTTTACCCTCACACCTTCCCAAGAGAGAGCTGCCTGATATCCTGATATCCTGAGGAGGATATTTATACAGCTACCCAATGGTGAGCCCGAGGCTTGCCCCTGAACTCGTAAGACAGATGCCCAGTGCTCTTAAGCCCTGCTGCTCGCCCCCACAGGAAGAGCAGAAAGAGCAGGGATGAGAAACAGGCAGTGACTTGTATTTGCTGGCATGGGAACCCCGAATGCAATCAATCCCTGTTGATGATTCTTCCGGAGCACAAGTCCAGCCTCTATTGCAGCCTCCCCGCCTCCCCGGGAGAAGAGGCTGTCTGATTTAAGGGATGCACTACCGATTGCTGCCACAAGAGGGCGAAGCATTAGGACCAGCACCCACTGAACAAGTGAGAATTTTAAAGCCCAGAGAAGAACAAGGATTGGCCATGTCACACAGCAGGTACTGGCAGGGGTCTCCTGAGCCCCCGTTAGTGCTCTCTCCACAATACACACGATTCAGGCAGCTTCCACATTTCTCAAGTACATATTCTGCCAAATGGCTCCAGAGATACTGTGGCCCCCACAGAGGGGAGGAAACACATCAGAATCCCTGTGGGAGCTACACAGATTCCCAGCAGCCTCAGGGCTTAGACTGGGAGGTAAGGGGTAGGTGATTCTAAATCTCAGCCGATGCTAGAGCCCTGGTGTCACCCCACCGCACCCCCTGCACAGGCTGCACCACCCCCTGTAGGGCAGTGAGGACCGAAGGCTGGACTCACAGCCCCCAGCAGCCCCCACCCCAGCCCAGGCCTCACCTTCTGCCACAGCGACTCTCGGGAGGCAAGCGATGAGCAGGCTGCCACAAACCAGCAGTTCCCCACCTGGCCCTGGTGCAGGTCGTGGGAGCTGATGCCGTCCACAAAGAGGTGGGGGTCCTCGCAGATGTCCTGTGGAGAAGAGGAGACCTCACGGTCAGTGTAGGGATTCGCCTGTCTCCCCTTGAAACAGGGCCCCGTGTGCCAGTCGGTTCCCCAAACCAGCTTGCCCAGGTGCTGCCCGGGAGGCCCTTCTCCCTCCCTGGACCGAGGAACTCTGCTCTCCGGCCAAAGGTTCCACGCTGAATGAAGACTTGAAGGGCTTCAGGGCTGGATGCGGGGCCACCACTGTTCTCCTGCCCTGTGTCTCCCTTGACCAGCACATCCTTCTCCACACCAGCAGCCCTCAGGGGCCCACGGTCATGAAGCGGGGTGAGGGCACCGTGACGAGTGCAGAGGGCGGGAGGAGTGGGGGGCCGACGCACCATCCCCGCGTGGACACATGCTCAGGCTTCCGTCTGACCGTCACTCTGCCTGAGGAGTGTGACACTGTCATTCCATTTTATAGATGAGGAATGAAGGTTCAGAGAGGGGCAGCGGCGTGTCAAAGGCACACAGCAAGCACATGCCGAACAGAGCTGAGCAGACACCCACAGAGTGCCCACCCCCGGCCCGTCCTCCTCACCGGTCAGCATCTCCACCCCCACAGAGCTCAAAGGGAGTGCATGCTCCCCGAGGGGGGCTGGCTACAGTGGGCGGTGGGGAAGGTAGACACTAAGACATACCTTCCTAGCGCCAGGCACCTTGTTGGTACTACGATCAATCCTCACCGCAGTGCTCAGAAGTGGGCACTGTGCTCATTTCACAGAGGCGCAAACCGAGGCCCAGAGAGGTGGAATAATGCCCCACCACACAGCACGGACCTGTCTCCACTGCAGCGGTGCTCCCGGGCAAGTTCAATCACAGCGGAGCTACTGAGGGCCTACGGAAGGCAGCCGGCAGAGGGCTCCACAGCCGGGAAGTCAGAATTCAAATTCCCGCTCCCCACTTACTATTGGCTATGCAACCTTGGGCCAGGGGCTCGACCTCCCTGAGCTCGTTTCCTGTCCTGTGCAAAGGAGGCAGATTCTTACCCCTGCAGGGCTGTGGAAGGACTCCACAGGTCACGGAGGTACCGCACCTGCGGGGGAAAATGGGGCGAAGGACTACCCCTTCTCACTAAGGTGTTTGGGACCCCGCCGCCACCTCCGCCTGGGAGAACCAGTGTTTGGGAGGGCCAGAACCCCCCAGGATATGAGTGGCTCCAGATGGGACTCCAGAGTGACAAGTTCAGGGCCAAGCACAGACTACAGGAATGTTTTCACAGAAACCCAGCAGGCAGCTTCCCGGAAGTCTCGTCTCCCTCCCTGCTGCCCTCCTTATCTATCTCCCAGCCCCGCATTCTGGGCCAGGGAGAGCCAGGACTTAGCCTCTCCCCCAGGGTCCAGAAGGACCAGCAGGACAGGACGAGGGGGCTTCATATCCGCAGGACCACAGCCACAGCCCACCTCGGGAAGAGACAGCTACAGCCTGGCGTCACCAGGGTCTGCAGCAGAGGTGACCTCCAAGGCACTCCCCTCCCCTCCGATCCTCTCAGCCAGGGCCCTGGACGGAGACACAGCTGCCCACTCCACAGAGGAGGAGACAATGACGCCTAAGGTCATGAGCCAAAGTGGACCGATGGGACCGAACTCAGGTCTGCTGGGCTCTGAACCACAGCTCTCCTCCCCACAAAGCAGCAACAATTTCAGCCCGGCCCTGCCACCCGGAACAGGGCTTTGGCTCCAGACATTTCTGGAGAGAGAGAGAGAGAGAGAGAGAGAGAGAGAGAGAGAGAGAGCGCGCGCGCGCGAGCCTGAGCTCAGGAGTGGGAGGAGGCCTGGGTTCCAGGCCCAGCATTGGCGTGACTCGTGACTCGCTGTAGCAGAAAAGGGACCTCAGGCAAACCCACAAGCCTGGGAGGGAGCGGCAGGAGGGGGCGGTCTGGACGTGTTCCCACTGCCAGGAGAGGCTCAGGCTCGCCAGGACAACCTCGAGAAACCGCTGGAGGATGGTGGCGCCTGGAATCTGTTCGGAGCCCACAGGGCAGCCTGGATGGACCGATCACAGAAGAAGCTGACAAAGACTCAGAACCTGCTGTGTGCCCCACACTGTGCGAAACAAGCCGTGAGTCAGGCACCATTAGCACCCCACTCTGCAGATGAGGAAATCAGCGCACAGAGAAGTGAACTGAGCCCTGGCCGATTTGGCTCAGCGGTTAGAGCGTCGGCCTGTGGACCAGAGAGGCCTGGGTTCGTTCCGCTAAGGGCATGTACCTCGGTTGCAGTTTGTCCCCGGCCCTGGTTGGGTTGTGTGGGTGGCAACCACTCGATGTGTCCCTTTCACGTCGATGTTTCTCTCTCTCTCTCCCACTCCCCCCCCCCCCACTCTATCTGAACAAAATATGGAAATGTCCTCAGGTGAGGATTAAAAAAAAAAAGAAGTGAACTGAGATCAAACCCCAGCAGTCAGCTCCAGAGTCTCCAGGTGGGCTAGGACTTACGAGTGACAAAGCCACCCTTCCTTCACTCACCCGCTGGACCAGCTCAGGGGGTCTCACTATATAATAATGAGACCAAGGGGCCAGGGGCAGCCCACACCCTCGTCCTCACCACCACAGGGCCAGGCTTCTCGAGGCCAGTGTGTCCTTCCATCTGCCCTGGGCCATCAGCGAGGCACAGAGCACAGCTAGACAGGGAGCTCCCAGCCCATAGGCAGGGCCCCTGAGGAGGAGCAACCAGACTATCACCCTCCAGTGAGCACAGCCGTGACAGTGGAGCCCAGAGAGATCAGAGGGGGCGTCCCCCCCGCACAGCAGGCATGGAGAGCACTGGTAGGCAGGGAGGCTCCAGGGGGGAATGAGGACTTCAAATCCCCCGAGACACAGTGTGCCACAGCCTCAAGAAAGCTCCCACCTTTGTCACCATCCTCCCCCAGCGCCCAGCCACCCGTGTTCCCTTGCGTCGCTGGGGCTCAGGCAGGAGCCCTGGGAGGGGGGGCAAAGCGGCACGCAGGACTGGACGGGCAGGCACATGCTGTGAGCCCTGGGCCATGAACCCTGGGCCAGGCCATCCCTGGCTCCTCTGGTCAACACACCTCTCTCTGGGGCACAGCCTTCTGCACCTGCGGTGACCGCTCAGCCCCTCCCAGCGTGTTAGACCAGTTCCACCACTGCCCGGCATAACAAGAACTTCAGGTTTCCAGGCCCGGTGTACACACAGGAATGCCGCAGACAGCGGATCCGGGGCGCCTGCTAGCCCTCCTTCCTTCCCCCCTCCTCACCCATCCACCTCACCCAGCCGCCTCCCTCCTAGAATCCGAAATCAGGAATCTACCAGACAAGTGGGCAACAGGCTGGCGAAGGAAGCAGCCCCACTCCCTGGCACAGGAAACCAGGGCAGTGTTCTCAGGGGTTATAGTTTGCCCCCCCCCACCCCTCCAACAGACTTGCCTGCACACCCCATGCTCCCCACAGCAACCCCATGAGCACAGGCCATGAAGGGGATCATTTCTGGGCAGGGCGGAGCCCAGGCAGCTGGCCTCGGTGCAAACTGCCTGTTTCATGGCATAAAGGGGCTACTGTCCGGCGCAGCCAAGGACGCGGCCTTCCCCAGGCGCTGGAATGATAAGCATGAGCCCTGGGCACCGGGCTGGGGGCCAGCAGGCCACCTGGGAAGAATTCTGGGAGATTCCCAAACTAACCTCCGTTTGTAGAACCCCTGCTGGTCCCTTCTTGGTGCCACCAAGGGACCTGCAGGCTTACCTCCAGAGATGGGGGAGGCAGAGTGCTGGGTGGGGGGTGGGATGAGAAGGGGCCCCTACGCAAGGCTCTGGGCCTGAGCGAGAAGGAAGTACACACACCCCTTTACATGGGATCAGCCGAGTCACAGCCTTGCTGACGTCCCCCTCTCCCCTCATCTCCCTGACCTGGCCTGTGGGGAGGGGCCAGCAGGTGTTCACTGAACTGGAAGGAACAGAGAAACAATGAACCCGGGAGGCGGAGGCGGTGGGCCCCAGGCAGGTGCCCTGGGCGGGGACTGGGGAGGATGAGGCCTGGCCCACATGCAGAGTCCATTAGAGATGGGGCCTCCCAGGCGGGGACAGCACTGGGTCCTCAACACGGTCGGCAGGTGGGTGAGAGAGGAGCGCCTGTCCTCTGCCTGCCACGTGCCTGACACCACAGATGCCTCAAGTCATTTCAACCTCCAGAAATCATGATCGCTGAGAAGTATTCCCCCCATTTACAGATGAGGCAACTGAGGCCCGAGGAGGGGAAGTGACTTGCTCAAGGTCACACCTCCCATAAGGCCAAGTCCCTCTGGCCAAAAACCAGCCACTTCATTCCACTCTGGGGGAAGGAAGAGGGAGGCTGGCAGGCAGGGAGCCCGGCTGAGGTGCTCCCCCAGGAACACAGGCCACCTACAGAGGAGCGGGAGGTGGGTGGTGGGCCCCCCCGGGCTGCCGTGTTTGTAAACAGCCGGGTCATAGGACTCGGGAAGTGGGATTCCACAGAAATGTGGCCGGCAGCGCAGTGAAAGTCCCAGCTCCTGGCCAAGGGCCAAGCAGCTGGGAGCTAGTGGTCACCCTGCTGGGCCGGTCTCTCCACACCCGCAGGAGATAAGTCTGGCCCAGCTTCCTGCTCCACCAACCCCCACCCCGTCCTGTCAGTGGAGGGGGGCCACACCGCCCTGCCCCCACCCAGTAGGCACTGCTGACACGCGCCAGCCCACCGCACCCTGGCCCACATGGTCTCCCCTCCCCCACACCACTCAGCCATGCCTCCCAGCCGGAACTGACGCCACCGCCGCCCCTGGGCCCCACTCAGATGCCTCCCTCTCAGCGCCAGCCACCCCACGCCAGCTGTCACCAGGCTGCAGCCCCGGGGCAGGGGCAGCTCTGCTCCTTCTCCTTCGGTGTCTACATAGGACCAGGCACCCGGCCCAGTGAGGAAGGTAGCGAAGGAGAAGGCAGAGTGGCCGGGAAGGAAAGAGGCCCAGAGAGGGCAGATGACTCCTCCAGGGTCACACAGCCGGGGGATGCTGAGCCCACCAGTGTGGCGTTTCCTCCTCTCAGGGCCCCGAGCCCAAACTTCCCCAGGCAGGCCTCACCGGCCTCCTTCACAGCCATGGACCCACAGTGTCAGGGTGACAGCAGGAGGGCAGAAAAGGGGTGGAGTGAGAGGAGGCAAAGAGCTCCAGTGTCCCCCTCCTCCTCTCCCCCACGGCCTCACAGAGGCCCTTTGAGCCTGGCTTCCTTCCCCACCACCGACAACGACAACGGGCAGAGAGAGCCATGGGAAAGTGGGGTAGCCCCGGAGGCAGGGATCATCGGCCCAGCCAGGAGGCTGCTGGGAGTTCTGGAGAACCAAGGCAGGGGCCAGCGGTCCCAGTACGGCTCAGGGGCAGGTCAAAGGCAGCAGGGACCCTTTATCTGTTGTCAGGGAGGGGGGTCAGGGGGCGCAGGACTCCTGGGTCCTGCCCGCTCTGCTGCTGGCTCACTGGGCAATCCAGCCCCCACCTCCCCCTCGCAGCTGTTCCTCTCCCTTACTCAGTCTAAGAAGACACACAGGATCTTTTGAGTTAGAACGGACTGGACCATAGCCTAGGAGAGGAACATGAAGACTAAATTTCATTTTCCCAAAATGTCCAGGTGGTCAGAGTGAACTTTCTAATGCTGACCTGACCGGCACACCCTGCTGGAAGCCTGGCCTCCCAGGGCCCTGCGGCCTCAGAGCGCCCCAGCCCTGCCCACCTGCCCAGCGGGGACAGCCTGCCCTTCCTGCACCCCCTCCTCAAGCCTGCCAGCGGCACCGCCATGTCCCAAACCCAACGGAGGCTGCAAGCCCTGGTGTGGTCACACTGCGCCTTCAGCCTGCGCGACGCTTCCTGGCAAACGCCTTCTGTGACTATTGGACAGCGAAGTCTCCGCCTGGCCCCAGGCACTCGGGTCCAGCTCATTCTCCTGCATGAACGCCCTCCTGTGTGACCAGCTCTGTGTCACCTGGGGCCGTGACCTCCAGCAGCCCCCCCATCACCTAGGTCCCCAAGGGCATGCACTCTCAGACCCGGGAATCGAGGTTAAAGAGGGTGAAGTCAAGCCATGAGGCCAACCACTCCATTAAACACATTCTAGCCTCGGCGACCAAGGCAGGACAGGGGAGCAGCCAGCCAGATGCTCCATCAGTGGCCATTCCCAAGGGTGACGGTAACAGCTGCCGGTGCTGGGTGCCAGGCTCCAAGCCAGACTTCCATGCATCATCTCTTTTACTGCTCACAACAACCCTATGAGGTACTATTATTTTTTACTACTGTTATTATTGATTAATCATCGTAATAAGTACTTTTCATTTACAGCAAATGACTATTTCAAAATCATTATGAATATAATCAGCAAAGTAAACTCCTTGTACTTGAACATCACTAAATAGAACGTAAATGACACTTACGCTTGCTTGAATGTCACTAAAAAAGGTCACATCTACATCACCTCATTTTTATCCCAGAAACGACCCTGGCAAGGTGACGGGGCAGAGGGCTCCGTTTTCCCTATAAGGCAGCTGAGGCCCAGAGAGGGGGCGAGTCCTGGGTGGGCAGTGGGGATTAAGGCCCATCCTCCTGGCTCTCCCCTCCCCCCCAACCAGATCAAACCCCACAGCAGGAGGGCGCAGCCTCAGCCCCTCCACTTTCTCAGCCCCCTGGGGCCTCTGGAGGACTCTCCCACCACCCACTGTCCCCTGCAGACTGGGTGGGTCTGAGCCTGCTGCCTCTGCTCCAGCTCAGACCAGACACTGACCTTGGGCCGCTTCCATCTGACGTTGGGCCCCGGGACGCCCTTATAGTACAGCGAGTCGTCGGTGGCTGGGAAGTTGGGGTCCTCAAAGAGCACCTTCCTGCGCAGACAGGCCCGCTTCAGGGCTGAGTAGTTCTGGTCTCCGTAGGGCTTCACGCACGAGAACATGGTGGCCGCTGCCCAGGGAGGGGAGGCCAGAGCAAGTCAGCAGAGTGCTGTGTGGGTGCGTGGCGGCCCCAGGGGCAACTGGGAAGATAGAAGGACGGATCATTAGTTTGTGAGGGAGGGCTGGAGGCCCTGAGTCAGATGATCCGACCTGCCCCCTCCCTGCAGCCCTGTGAAGTGAGCACCCTCGTTCCCACTGGCCAGGAAAGAAGGCTCAGAGAGGGGGAGACCTGCCCAGGGTCACACAGCGGCACACACAGAGCAGGGGTGGGAGCTGACTGGCCTGCCTCCACAGTCTGAATGCTCTCATTTCTGATGCTCAGAGGTATGCCAGGCCGGCAGGCCCAGGGCACAACCAAGGGGAGCTCCGGGGTGCCAATCCCTATCCCCCCACACTTCCTTTGTTTCACCAGCCTTCCCTAGACCTCCCTGGCTGGTGTCACACCCACAGGAAAGCAGCGACATTGTCTCCAGGTCTCTGTTCTCTGGAGCCGCACCCCTAAGTCTAGAGTGGCCCAACTGTGCCCTGCGTGATGACCCGGGCCCCATCCAGCCATCACTCACGTTCATTCTCTCTTGCCTCCTTCTAGCAGTTCTGAGATGAATGTCTCCAGTGCCACAGGCACACTCTCATGGCTCCTTAATCCCAGTGACCTGACTGCTCGAAGACCCCGTCCCCGTCATGTGATCTCCCAGTCCCCAAAGCCAGACGCCCCCAGGACAGCCTCCCACACCACCCGGGGGCTCACACTCCTCAACAGCCTCTTCTGGGCCCTGACTGGCCCACTCCCAATGAGAACCCAGTCCCCTTACAGGAAACCATCCCAAACTCACTCCTCCTCTCCCCGACGCTCCCCAGACTCCCCAGCCCAGGGAGCAGGAAGCCCCAGAAGGCCAGGTGCATCTGGTGCGGCCCTCCACCACGCACAGCCGCGGGCACAGGAGGTCCGCACACGTCATCCTCCCTTCAGCCCCCGCAAGTCCAGGTGGGCCCAGCCAGCGCCCTGGACTCGAAGCCTGTGCCAGCCAGACACGAGGGACCCGGACTGGACCAACAAGGCAAGAAGGCCTCCGGGAGGGGACGGCAGGGGAGGAGGGACAGTCAGCAGGCCTGACACATCAGACGCCCTGACAGACGCCTGGACAGCCAGGCACGGAACTGACAGCCCCACGTGTCCCCATATCTCAGGCTCCATCTGGGCTGCCGGCAGAGCTCCACGCTCCCCTAGTCACTCATCCTGGACGCGCCCAGGGCAGCCCCGCAGCCTGCTTGGCACAGCTTCCAACGTCCCCCGCAGCCGCGGGAAGCCGAGGCCAGGTAGCTGGCTGCGGGGGCAAACGCGACTTTGAGAGCAAGGTCGACGTGGGCGCCAGTCCCAGCTGTACTACTCGCCTGCTGTGTGGCTTTAGTCACTCAACTCCTCTGAGTCCCAGTTTTATTACCTCCGCAATGAGAACAATATTGTAATCATCAATGGAAGATACAGTTAACCACAGGCCAAGGAGCCTGCCCAGTGGGCCAGAGGGAGGAAGGACGAGGAGGAAAGTGGACAAGCCACCTCTCGTTTCCGACTCAGCCTCCGTTCCTCTGGCACCTGCCAGGTGAGGACACCTGGCTCGAGGTCTGTGCGTGGCAAACGGTGCTGCGGGGCCTTTCACTGTCGCCATTTTTCAGACCAGAGGACTGAGGCTCAGTGGGGGAGGTGACTGGTCCACATTCCACGGCCGAGTCTGACTGAGAGCACACCCTCTGACTCTGGTGCCTGCACCCTGGCCTGGAGCCCCCACAGGCAGGAGGAAGGGCTGAGTGCCAGGCAGGGCAGGGCTCCCCGCACACACCCCCTGACTGAGCCGGCCTCCCAGGAAGGGAACAAGGGACCCGCAGGGAAGTGAGAAGCAGGAAGGAGAGGTGAGAATGGGCAGGGAGTGTGGGGCTTGATGGACAGAGGGGAGCGCAGGGAGGACCCATGGTTCCTGCTTGCCTGCTGGGGGGCTGAGAGCTGGCTTGTCCTCTGCGCTGGACCCGCAGTCACTTCACTTTCTGTCCCCACATCCTGCTGGGCCGCTTGCTCCATTGCTGTGTAACCTCGGGCCGGCCACTTAGCCTCTCTGGCCATCCCTCTGCCCAGGAAGGCGGATACCCCTGCCCCCTGCCACCCGCCCTTCCTGCCTTGGGGGCCTGGAGGAACGCGAGGGGAGCTGGGGAGCCGTCCAGGGCTCTGGCACGCGGCCACCAGGAGTCATTAGCACCGCGGCTTCCAGTTTCGCAGGGCCTCTCGGGAAGCACTTTAAGCTGCAAGAATTAGATCAAAGAAGCTGAAAGCAGGAGCCCAGAAATCAGCTCTAGCAATTCCAGTGTTCAGAGCCCAAAGGGCCCAGGGAGGGGAGCGAGCTGGCTGAGGTCACACAGCCAGGCTGCGGGAGAAGGGGGGTCTGGCGGCCCTCCAGCTGCTCAGCAGCCAGCACTGCTGGGAAGGTCTGCTCCTGGGGAGATCAGCAGGGAGGTGGGGGTGGGAGGGGAAGGCTCAGCTGCGCCAGGGCCCGGCAGAACCTGGGCCACGCCTGGCTGGCTGAGGGTCTGACCTAGTTCAGCCACCTCTCCTGCCTCACCGCTGCCAGCCAGGCTGACCCTGGCCTACTTATGCCAGCCTCTCTGGCCCCGGCCTTTGCACAGGCTGCACCTCATGCTGACTGCCCTCCTGCACCCTCCATTTGCCCCAGGGTCCTTTCCCATTCCAACCATTGAGTCAATACTCCCCTGGCGTCACAGAGTCACCAGCCTCCGAACTTCGCCCTCTCCCTGCAGTTCAGGCAGAAGCACAAAGGCCATGAATAAACCCGGAGTCAGGAAAGCCAGGCCTCCAGCGCTGGGACCTGAGCTAGGGGCCCTGGCACTGCCTGTCTTCTGATCACGTTTACTCTGTGTGTGTGAGCCACGCACTAACAGGACAGTCCGAGCTTCCCAGCGTTCCTTCCTGCTGCCCTCAGCCCTCCGTCCCTGCCCGTCTCACCCACCCCTGCCATTCTCCATCTGGGCTAAGTTCCAGTGCTGCGGGCTCTTCCCACTTCCCTAAAGCTGTCCACTCAGGGCCTCCGCACACACTGTTCCTTCCACACGTGCACAGCTGGAGGACCCCTGGTCACCTTGGAGACTCAGCCCAGGCACCTCCCACCCGCCCCCGACATTGCTCCTCCCCTCCGGCATCCTGGAACCCGGGACAAGGCTCATTACCTTACACCCCATCTTTGTATGACTTGTCCGCCTCTCCAGCCCAACCTCTGCGCCTCCGGGGCAGGGCCCCTGTCCAGCTCCTCTCTGGGTCCCCAGAGCCCACCAGTGGGCATGTTTAGTAAATGTGTGTTGAGTGAACCAGTACCTGTGGCACAGGAGGAATTCCTTCATGGCTGGGAAACATGGGCTCAGAGGGAGGCAGGGCCTCCGGGGGATCAGCTTTCCGCTTCGGAGCAGCACAGGCTCTCAGGTCTCCTGAAGACCAGGGCCCGCCCTTTCCCACTGGGCCAAGCCTCTCTCCTTCCCTCCCCTCCTGATGGCTGGGTGCTCTCGGGTGCGGCCCAGCCCCTCCCCAGTTTTGTTCCCCAGTGTCCCTCTAAGCAGTGCGATCTGGACAGGCCATGTGGCCTCTCTGGTCCGCACGGTCCTTGTCTGGAGGAAGAGATAACGTGCCAGGACCTCTGGGGGGGTCAAATGGGACGCCACCACATGGAACAGCATTTTGTACACTTGAACGCACCATGCCCCTGGGGGGAGGTCAATGCCATTGTCTGGGTACATCCACAAAGTTGCCAACTCCAGCCAGGAGAGTTACAAAACTTCTGAGTGTCAGTCCCCAACGAACTTCATGAATACAAGGCAAAACAAAAAATGTGGCCCTGGCCGGTTTGGCTCAGCGGTTAGAGCGTCCGCCTGCGGTCCGGAGAGGCCCGGGTTCGGTTCCCGCTAAGGGCATGTACCTCAGTTGCAGTTTGTCCCCGGCCCTGGTTGGTCGTGCGGGTGGCAGCCACTCGATGTGTCCCTTTCACATCGATGTTTCCCTCTCTCTCTTCCTCTCTCTCCCTCCCACTCTGTCTGTACAAAAAATGGAAAAATGTCCTCGGATGAGGATTAAAAAAAAAACACAAACAAACAAACAAAAAAACAAACAAACAAAAAAACCAAAAAATGTGTCATTACAGAGGTTTGAGCAAGACGGAAACAAAGGCCCAGCCCTAGGACTCAGGAGTCCTTTCGGAGATTCGGCCCTTTCCAGGCAGAGGGAACAGCTCAAGAAAAGGCTCACGCAGGAAAGTGCACAACAGCTCAGACCCAGGGTAGCACAGCGGGGCCCTGTGGACTGGGCACGGGCAACTGAGCTGGGTCAGAACAGGGCTTGCCAGGGAGCTCAGAGAACCCCAGCAGTCAGTCAGACCTGAGTTCAAGGGCAGCCACACCACTTAGAGCTGTGTGTCCTTGGGCAGGTCACTAACCCCTCTGAGCTGCTATCAGCCCCACCTGGTTCAGCTTCTAAAGGGGCAGGGTAAGAAAGTGGCACCTGCCATGGGCCTGCCCTGCAGGAGTCTGTCCACGCTTGGAGGCTGTGGCCTCCGCTGCTGCTCCCGGGATCTGCCGGAGGTGGTGGGGACAGACTGGGCAGAGGAAGGGCTCATCTTGCAGCAGGCCGCGCTGAGCCAGCCACAGGAGGGAGCTGACATCACTGAGTCTTCCCTGGACGCCGCAGCACAAAGCCAGGGAGAAACAGGAGAAAGAGTTGCAGTCCCGTTTTGTAGATGAGAACACCCAGGAGCGTGTCCAAAGTCTGCGGCTTGTTGGAGGTCTCTGCCCAGACCAGCCCCACCACATGGAGGTTTCCTCCGGGATCCCGCTGACATCCGACCCGCAGCCGCGTACGAAGCACTCGGGGTTCCTGAAAGCGCACCTTTCGCAGCCGTCTTCAAGTTTGCGGTAGAAGAATTTCAAGTCCCTGCAGCCCCAACCGCAATGATCACCAATGCTGGAATAGGAATAAATCCTGCCCAGACTGCTGGAAATGTTTTCTAAAGCATGGTTCAGACTGCGAATTATTCCTTACAGTTGTGTTGGAAGTTGTTAATATCTGCTACTTGGAAGATAGGATTACCCTTCAAAATAAACATTGGTACTGTTGTAAAACTAAAATCAGGCATTTAAAATCCTATGAAAACACCAATGGATGATGAAACAGTGAAAGGTGACTCTGTCCCTGCTTGTTATGCCCACGCTTCATGAGAAGAGGGGATGTTTATGCACAAAGACACGAACCATCTGCACAGAAAATACCGTCTTTCATTGCTTGCTCACCACATACACAGCAGTTCATTTGCAGTCAGTGGATTATCCAATGTGTTTTATTAGCGGAGGATGCTTCTGATAATTCTTTCTGAGAACATTTGGAAAATGTATTGCATCTCCCTATTTGTCTTTACATTAAAATTTTAAAAGGACTGTGGATCATACACGGCAGTTTGCATTACAGCATCTGACTTGCAGACTCAAAATTAGCTGAATTATTATTATTATTTTTTATCCTCACCCAAGGACATTTTTCCATTCTTTGTTCAGTGAGAGGGGGAAAGAGAGAGAGAGAAACATCAATGTGAAAGGGACACACCAAGTGGTTGCCACCCACACGACCCAACCAGGGCCGGGGACAAACTGCAACCGAGGTACATGACCTTAGCGGGAACCGAACCCGGGGCTCTCTGGAATGCAGGCCGATGCTCTACCGCTGAGCCAAACTGGTCAGGGCTGAATTCTTAATTATAGATTGTTTGTGATAGAGGACAGAGACCTATTAATGAATACTTAACTGTCTTAACTTGTTATCACATAGGTTTTTCTTTTATTTCAAGCTTCATGTGTTCATATAAATTTAGCCCATATGTGTATATATGTAAAATCAATATCCCACAACAAGGAGTTTTAACGATGATCTTGCAGAATCCAACACTTGTAACAGAAGGAACTGAAAACAAAGTAGAAGCTCCCTTTGCTGAGTTACGCGTTCCTTCACCAGTCTCTTTTAATACAGCCTTTGAGACAGGAATTCTCAAGAAACAGTGTTCTTTTCCCGAGGATAATATTTCTCAGTAGCATCCAGGAAGATCTGAAGTTCACACCAAGGCTCAAGGAAATGCTCTTTGGAAATGCTGATTAATTATACTCACCGAAGGCCCAACTTTTAAGAAAGTGCGAGGATCAGTTAAGTGAGTGAGAAGCCAGTAGAGGGAAGACGGGAAGGCCCAGGTGACCAGACTTCTAGTAGGAAGGACAGAAACAGAAAGCAACAGCAAAAGGGAACAGAAAAAGCCGGCTGGATGGGCTGAAGCACAAAGGCTGTGTAGGAAGAACCGAAGGGGATACTGGACATTTTCATAAGGAGAGGAAGGCAACTGGGAAAAGCAAAGCACAGGCCTTGTCAACAGGCAGATTTCAAAATCCCCTTCATGAGAATCGAAAGAATGATATGCAGAAGGGAGGTTTTATTTGCCCTTACAGGGAAAATCAGTATCTATGAAAATCTTCCAAAATGAACTGAAGGCTCCTAGTGACTCAGAACCAGCGCTCGCTCTGCTGTGTTCTCGGGGGGGAGCCTTCCAGGGGAGTCTGCCTGCTCCTTCTAGGCCTGGAAATGTAGTAGGCTTTCAATAAATACTTGCTGAATTATTTAAGAATAAAGTATCTCTAAGATCTGTAAATATGATCTGTAAGTTCTTTGTGCAGAATGTTTTGAGTATTTAGTTTAAATGCATTATTGGCACGTACTATCTTAGAGAACCACATTTTGCATCTTGTCACACTATATTTTCTACTCTTATGTTATTATTAAAGCTTTTCATCAGCACACATTAAAAACAAAAACAAACAAACAAGAAAACCAACGCTGTGGCTTATTAGCTGGACCCAAGCCTCCAGGCTCGGTATCTCACCAGGCTACCCACAGCAGGGCCCCGGGCTCATCCTTACCATTTTAGGGCATACCCTGATGCAGCAATAAAGAAGTCAGTAAGAACGTCGTTCCCGAGCATTTCTCTGAAGGAGAGCTCGGTTTGGCCCCGCAGGTCTCGACTCCCTCACAGCCCTTTCCCACCCACTTCAACAAGGGAGAAGCCGGTTTCAGGTTCAGGGTCATAGCACTTGGCTGGACCAGAATGTATTTGTCTGTTGTTTTTACTTGATTTTTAAGATTCTTCCATTTACCCTGAAGTTATGGAGAGTAACACTGACCTTCTATTTCCAGTAAACACACAGTTTCCTTTAAGAAATAAGGAAAAAGGAAGTTGATTTTTAAAAAACAAACATTAGGCTGCCATCAACAAATCATCAAACAAGTGTTGGCGAGGGTGTGGAGAAAAGGGGACTCTAGTACACTGCTGGTGGGAATGCAGATTGGTGCAGCCACTATGAAAAAGAATATGGTGTTTCCTCAAAAAATTAAAAATTGAACTGCCATTTGACCCAGTGATCCCACTTCTAGGAATATACCCTAAGAAGCCTGAAACACCAATCAGGAAGAATATATGTACCCCCATGTTCAGCAGCACTATTTACAATAGCTAAGATCTGGAAACAGCCCAAGTGTCCATCAGTAGACAAATGGATAAAAAAGCTGTGGTACATATACACAATGGAGTACTATGCAGCTGTAAGAAAGAAAGATCTCTATCCTTTGAGATGACATGGAGGGACCTAGAAGGTATTATCCTAAGCGAAACAAGCCAAACAGAGAAAGACAAATATCACATGATATCACTTATTTGTGGAATATAATGAACATAACAGTCTGAGGAACAGGGTAGACCCAGAGACGTGGAAGTAGGGTACAGACTGACAACCCTCAGAAGAGGGGGTGGAGGGGGAGGGAAGAGATAAACCACTGAACTTATATGCATGTATGCATAACCAATGGACACGGACAACAGAGCTGGGTATGGGGTGGGGGGATGGGGAGGAGGGTGTCAATGGGGAAAAAAAGGAGAAACATCTGTAACAAAAATAAATTAATAAAATTAGAATAAATAAATAAATAAATAACAAATATTAAGTTCCCAGTGGTATAGGCATTACAGCGAGCATCAGAGGGCAGGGTGCTATGGGCAAGGGCTGTGTGTCAGGGGCGAGTCACCTGACCTCTCTGAGCCTTGGGGTTCTCCTCTAAGAGCTGGGATAATGGAACCAGCACACGGAAGGCCACGAGTAGCCAAGACCATTGGAAGAAGAGCTGGAGAACACACACCTGCAGTTAACAAGACCTACCACAAAGCTCTGGTCATTGACACTGTGAAGTTGGTGCAGGGGTAGGGAACACACCAATGTGAGAGAACAGAAAGTCCAGACAGAGGCCACAAGTAGACGGACACCTGACTTATGACAAAGTTGACACCACAGGGCATTGGGGAAAGGATGGTCTTTTCAATGAAAGGTGCTGGGTCAACTGGCTATCCCTATGGAGAAAGCTTCACCTTGACCCCACCTCCCACTACGCACAAAAACAATTCCACACAGAGTACAAATCCAACTGAAAAGTAAAACAATAAAACTTTTTGAAGAAAAAGAAACAGAGCATGTTCAAATGGCCAATAGATGGAAAGAAAATGTGCTTACTTAACTAATCTCAAGGAAGTAAATACACATTAAAAACACGATGAGAGCCCGGCAGGTGTGGCTCAGTGGTTGAGCGTCAACCCATGCACCAAGAGGTCGCAAGTTCAATTCCTGGTCAGGGCACATGCCCGGGTTGTGTGCCCAATCCCCAGTAGGGAGCGTGCAGGAGGCGGCCAATTGATGTTCTCTCTCATTGATGCTTCTATCTCTCTCTCCCTCTCCCTTCCTCTCTCTCTAAAAGCAATAAAGAAAAAAAAAAAAACATGAGGGAAAAAAAATCAAACACAATGAGACACTACTACATTCCCAACCCAGAATGGCTAAAGTGAAAAACACCACATTTACACACACACACACACACACACACTCCCAAGCAGATATTTTCAGTGTACATCGGTACAACCACTTTACAAAATCATTTGACCATAGCTACTAAAACTAAACAAACACAAACTCTATCATTCAGTGATTCTGCTCCTAAGTACATACTGAACAGAAATGCATCCATGTATTCACCAAAAACATGTACAAGAATTTTATCACAGTAGTATTTGTTATAGCTGAAAATGAGAAACAACCCAAAGTGCAAGAAAAGGAAGGGTAAATACGTTGTTGTAATGGAATATTATACAGTAAGAAAAATGAGCAAACTGCTGCATGAAACTCTGGATGGATCTCACAAGCATAATATTAAACAAGAAAAGTAAAGCTGCAATTCCATTTATACAAAATTGAAAAACGGGCATAACTCAGCTACGGTGGAGAAAAGGCAGGAGAGTAACCACCCTTGGGGGTAGTGACTAAAGGGGAATGAGATGCTTCTGGGGTTCTGGTTACCCTGCTCCTTGATCTGGTGGTGGCTATGGGTGTGGTCACTGAGCTGAGCACCTGTGATTTATGCACTGTTCTTTATGCTTCAATAAAATGTTTGTGTGTTTTTTAAGCCAGTGCAGTGGCCCTGGGCAGAAAAATTGACTGAATCTGGGGACCCTGATTTCACCAGTTCTGGGCCCCTCACAGCTCTAACCCTGTCAGGCTGGACACTATGCACCCAGAGGGAAGAAGCCTCGAGACGGGTCAGAGCACTGGCTAGACCTTGTCACACACAGGCTGTGTTACCTTCTGCAAGTCTCCTCCACCTGTCAGGACACTGTGGCTTTCACACTTGGAGCCAAAAGTCCAAGAGAGGGTCCCGCAAGGTGAAGGGGGTGCCCCCCTGCCCCAACCAGGCACACGCCTACTTCCTAGGTTTCCTCTGCATCTGACAAGGGGGGTGTCAGCCAGCAAGGACCATTCCCGGGAGACATTCTCAGCCCCCACCCCCCCAGAGGAGCTGAGCCGATGCAAAGTGCAGGGAAGGTGGGGGATGCACAGGGTCCTAGCCAGAGGCCCTGGAGCGCCAGGTGCAAGAATCAGGCCTCATCCTGAGGTGAGGAGAGCTAGGGAAGGGCGCTGAGCAGGGGAGGGTTTCGATCCATGGGCTGCCACATGGAGAATGCACTAGAAAAGGACAAGACTAGAGCAGAAAGGCCAGAGGAAGGCTGCAAAACTGACCGGTAGGCTCAGTGTGAATGAATGGTGAGCAGACGGGGTCTAGAGCTGTGTGGGCGGAGGTGAAAGGAGAAGGAAGGCAGGCCTGCTGGGGGTCCCTCCTCTACACCCCAATTCTCCATAGCACGGCCAGTGCCTCATATACAGCACGAGACCAGCAGAGTGGGTATCACCGAGGGACAGCGATGCCCCACACCCATAGCCTGGCAATACCTCCCACTCGCACTGTACCCCACTCCAGGGAACAGGACGAATGGCTGTTCTTATCATTCAGGGGCCATAGTCAATTAACAACGGGCACATCTTCACTGACACCCATTCTGGGCTGGCCCTGAGGTGGCAAGAAAGGGGCCAAGTCCTGAAGGCGGTCCCAGGCGAGAAGGAGCCCAGGGTGACAGACAGACCACGAACTAAACCAGAGACCCGTGGCCAGTGCTGCTGGGAGCCAGGCTCGTGGCCGGCAGGGCTACGCGGCGGGAAGAGTGCTGGTGGCCCTTCAAGATGGAACCTGAGCAGGGAGCGGGCCTGAAGGAGGGCAGACAGGATACAAGACAGGCAGAGGGGCCCTGGCCAGTTTGGCTCAGCGGTTAGAGCTTCGGCCTGCGGTCCAGAGAGACCCGGGTTCGATTCCCGCTAAGGGCACGTACTTCGGTTGCAGTTTGTCCCCGGCCCTGGTTGGGCTCGTGCGGGAGGCAGCCACTCCAAACCCCACACACACCCCAACCCACCCCCGCCTTTAACAAACAGCAGCCAGAAAGCCAGGGCTCAGAGCTCTGCAAAGGGGAAGCTGGCAGGACCATGGGGACCGGAGGGGATGGAGGGGCAAGACAAAGGTCAGATGCTGGACAAGGGGCTGAAGCAGTGAGGAGTCGGAAGGCCGGCGCGGGGGTGGGGGCCTGGAAAGGGCAGAGCCTCAGTGTGCTGTGACTTCCTGGCTGTTTAGATGTTTTTGTTTTCGTCGGTGTATTCATCCCCTTTTATCCCAGCCTCCTCTTGCCCACAAGCCACCATTTCCATAACATGCTTAATGCATATTTCTGTTCTAGGGTGGGTGCTTTTGGTCTCCCAGGGCCCCATCCCCCCAGGACTGTGTACCGAGGAAGGGGTGGCAGGGTGGGGGAGCAGAATGTGGAGGAGAGCTGGGCTGGGCCACCGGTTCCGGGTTCTGGGCTCCAGGCTCCGCCAGCAGAGCCAGGGACCGGCCTGGTGAGTCAGCCCGGCCACGCCGAGCAGGCTGGCACCAGGGCTGGGAAATCCTGTCTTTCTTCTACACTCCCCTCCCCTTATCGCTCTGTGTGTGTCCAAGCCAGACTCCACCCAGCTGCAGTCATCTTTCTCGCACACACACCCGACAAATAGCTCCCCTGCTAGGAGACACAGAGCCTGGAGGGCAGGGCCAGGGGTTCGAGGTACAGGGTCTCTCACTGGTCCTGGGGACAGTGGTCCTGAGGCATTGATGTCCCCCTGGCAGTGTTTGGAGGGAAAATCCAGCCTCCAGGTCAGCTTACTGTGTGACGGGCTGAGTCCCAGGCCTCTGCCCCATAGCTGTTCTTCATTGGGATTTGGGCCCCACGCCAGAGTGTTGGGGGAGGGTTGGGGAAGGGGGGGCGCACCTGGGAGACACACCTCCAGAAGCACACTCCGGGGTTCCAGCAAGGGCTCCAGCGAAGGCAGGAAAAAGCGGGGAACTTGGCTGTGCTCCTGCAGGCTGGGCTTCCCCGGGCGGGGGCGGCTAAGGCTCAGGCCCAAGCGGGGCAAGCAGCCCGGCTGGTGTGGGCACTGAAAGTCCCCTGACACAGAACCCCAGGCGGGCTCTCAGCCTAGCACCGTCCTGCAGAGAAGGAGCCGAGGGAGGGGCAGGTGCAGCTGAGGGCCTCCAGCAGGGGCTGTTCTCTGTCCTATGGGCCGTGCGGGAGGATGGAGCTTCAGGTCACAGGTGTTGCTACTCCCCACAGGGAAAACAACCTGACAAATGAAACTTGATGGGGTCGCTGAAGCCATCTCTGCTCCATTGCGCTGTGTGATCCCAGGCAACCTCCTACCCTCTCTGGCATGTAGGGTCTCACCATCTAGTAGTGGAGAAAGGGACACTTCTTGCTCTTTTCCAGTCTGCAAGGTTTGTCACCAGACAGCCTCTTGTCCTGCTTCCCGCATGGGCAGTCTCCTCCCTGGCACCACCTGCCTCTAAGTCTGAAGGCTGGAAACCTAGTGAAAGGGCGTCCATTTCTCAGACTGGAAAACTGAGGCTTAATTCCTAGGCCAAGGCCCTGCACAACCTCAGAAAGGAGCTGTACTGTTCTCACCTCACAGATGAGGCAGAGGCTCAGAGAGAAAAAAGGCACGTTGAGGGCACAGTCAGGAACCTATCACATGTCAAATCTCTGCTCTGCCTGGCCCCCCACTCGAGCAAAGACAGTGATGCATTCACTAGCCCCTGGAAGTCCTGCTCCATCCCCCGTGTCTCTCTAGGCCCAGACAAGGGGGCGGCGAGGAGTCAGACAGGGCTCTGGCCTGGAGGTCAGCCTGGTAGAAGAGAGAGAGCCATCTCAATACCAGGTTGAGTGATCTACTCTCAGGGGGGAGTGATCATTCAGGTGGGTCCAGAGAGGCTGCATGGAGGAGGTGGCATGTAAGCGGAATCTCAAAGGATGGAGTGCAGTTTCAGGAGATGAAAGTGGAAGGTTTGGAGGACAGAACATTCTCGGAGCAAGAAACCATCTCAGCAAGGCTGAGGGCAGGGTGCAGGGGGAGAGAAGGAAGAAGGGGTAGCACAGAAGCACTGCGACAGCCGGTTATGGACTCCGAGAGCTGGGCTAAGGACTTGGGAATGCGCGGGAGCAGGAGCTGGGCTCCAGGACGGCTCACAAGAAGGTGGGATAAAGGGGAGGTCAGGACGCAGGCAGAGACCAGGCTGTAAAAATGGCCCCTGAGAGAGAAGGGGGCTCCATACGGCATGACTTGGTTGTGGGGATATAATGGAGACCCCACTGGGGCGGGGTCTGCTGCATGCAGGCCAGGGACTCTTTGCAAACTGGGCTAGGAGGTCTTCCTCGGAGGATCCAGGAGGCTTGCCACCTGCTAGGATGGCAACCACCTCTCCGAGCAAGCGGTGTGTCGGCAAAACCTCCAGGCTCTGGGCACAGCTCGGCACCATGCCTTCTTCCTGCCCGTGGTGGCCTTAATGCCAATGCCTCCTCCTCCCTGCGCCCAGGCAGAATCAGCAGCTCTCTGCCTTTTGTCCCCCAGGCCTCAAGATCCTGTGGCCATCATTGGGCATACCCTGACACCCGACAGTGATGGTCACCTGGGTACCTATGGTGGCATTTGTCTGCTCTGGCCACCAGCAGCTCTTCCCTCAACTGTCCACATGCCCCGCAATGTGTGGCAGAAAACCACAGGCCACACCCACAGGCCACCACAGCCTCCACCACCGGCACCCTCGCACCCTTTGCCCCAGGAAAGCTAACCCTAGAAACACATCCCTGAACAATTAGAACGCGAAGCAATGACTCAGGTCACTGCAGGAAACAAATGCTCTCGTTCCACAACTTCCGGGGTCCAAGCCTGAGTAGAACCCTAAAGGGACTTGGCCCATTTTGCCTTTAGTGAGCAGGGAGAGGCCAGGCCTGAGGCCAAAGGGAAGTTGCAGCTCAGCCTGAACTGAAGCAAGGCAGGCCCAGGGCGGCACATCAGGCCAGAGAGGAGGACAAGCTGGGGGGGGGGGGGTGTCAAGGAGAGCCAGGAGGGACCACTGCCAGCAAGGCACGTTTGAGCAGGAAGGGCTAGGCATAAAGAACAGAAGAGGTCCCTGGAGGGGCCTGCAGGGAGGGGGAGAGAGAGGGGTCTCAAAGGCACTCACAACACTTGAGGAAATGAGGGCAGAAAAAGGCAGGGGCCAGGTGAGTAGAAGAACTAAAGACAGACAGACAGACTTCCACATCTGCCCAGGCCCCAGACAGCTGGGAGGTGTGCAGACGGGCCCTCTGCAGCTGGGGGAGCCCAAGGTCTGCTGATGAGCTTTTTGTTCTGACATTTAGGGGTTAGAAGCCTTTTAGGGTGCAGAGATTTGGTCAGGAAGATAGAGAGACCACCTACTCTAGGGGTCTGAGAGGGTCACACCCACTGACACCAAGAGAGGCTTCCACTTCAGTGAGAGACCCCAGTTCCTTTTACCCTTTTTCTTCCAAAGTTGGCCCCTCCTGCTCTGGCCAGCTTGGCTCAGCAGTTAGAGCACTGACCTGCGGACCAAGGAGTCCCAGGTTCGATTCCGGCCAAGGGCATGTACTTCGGTTGTGGTTAGTCCCCAGCCCCAGTTGGGGTCATGGGGGTGGCAGCCAATTGATGTGAGACACATTGATGTTTCTCTCTCTCTCTCTCTCTCTCTCTCTCTCCCCCCCCCTCCCTCCCTCTGATGAGGATTAAAAAAACAACACAGAGTTGGCCCCTCCTTTCTTTGGGTTTCCCCCCCCCCAAAGAAGAAGAGACTGAGTGATGCTGATTGTTAATAACTATTAATTATACTAGCTACCAAACACCGCGTACGAGTAAAGCACTTTAGTAACACTTTTTAACTGAATCATCATTCCCCGAATCCCTGCGACTAGGCAGCATTCATCCCCATTTCACATATGAAGAAACTGAGACGCACAGGGGAGTTCCCTGCCTCAAGGTCATGCACAGAGCCAGTTTCAGCAAGGAAGAAACTTAGACACAGGTAGGAGGGGTCATGCAGAGAGGCTCCCCTGTGCCCACTGGGGGTCCAGGAGGGCCTCCATGCAGGGCTGTCCTGAAAGCCCTGGGGGAAGCAGAGGCAGCAGCAGCCAGACAGCATTAGCCTGGGAGCAGTGTCCTGGATGTCACCCCCAAAAGTCCTCAAGCTTCTCACCACCAGTGTCCAATGCCTACCTTGTCAATGTCTCCCAAACCTGCTCCATTCCAGTAGTGGCCCCATCTCAGACAGGGCTCCCCATCCCACCCTTCCCCAGGCTGGGGCCATGGGCAGCCCCTTAGTAACCCCCATTCACCCCTACCCCTGTTCTGGGAACCCCTATCAGATCCCACCAGTGGGGAAGTGAGGAAGTAGGGAACTAAGGAGCTCTGGCCTCTGCCTCCCTGCCCTCCATAGCGACTCACCCACTACAGCAGCCAAGGATGACCTTTCTCAGACACACAGCTGACTATTTATGCCCCTCCCCACAGATTTAGCATGCAGTTTTACACCTCCAGGCTTTTACCTATCTGCTCCCTGGACCTGCAGCGCCCTGCTCTCTTTTCTGCTTGGTGAACTTTTCATCCCTGGAGACCCAGCACTCATGTCCAGTATCTGAAGTGAAATCCCCCTCAGTATGTGCGCTCCCACCTTGGCTCCCAGCAAGGGATGTAACCCCGGGCAACAGCTTATCTATTAACCCATCTACAGCCTCACCAGTCAGTAGGGCTGCTCCTCAGGGCATAACCCCACCTGAGGCACCTTTGTCCTAGCAGCAGCTCTGGCCAGGCCTGAAGAGCAGCAGCTGGGTCCACCCTACCCCACCCAGTCCCGCAGCCAGGCCTCCCACCACCACCCCAGGACTTTGGGGACTGGAGCAAGAACCAGGCCCAAAGACCCTGAGTGGTGTTAATCTTTGCAGCTGAACACAGTGGTTCTCCCAGGAGGCCTCACACTCAAAACTAGGCTGATCCCCGTCCTCAAATCCCTCTTCCAGGAAGGCTGCTCAGATTTCTCCATCCCTAGTATCCTAGGAGTACTTGCCCCTGGCACTTCTCTCTCCATGGCAGGTGCAGGGAGAAGATTCTGGCTTGACACCCAGGCGACCCAGGTTCAAATTCTGGCTCAGCACCTCTGAGCACCCCCTCACCCCTCTGTGCTCTCTCTCCTCATTCCTATGGGGTGGGGAGGTGGGGTAGGAATCCCACCACAGTAAAGGAAGCCTGGAGAGCACTTGGCACCTGCTGATGATCTCTCCTACTTCACCTCTGGACGCCAGGTGGGTCTCCCCAGACCCTCAACTCTGAAGGGCCAAGCCAGGTTCAGAGAAGCCTAGATCCACTCCCTCCCAGATCTCCCTGCCCCCTCCTCCGCCCCTCACACCACAGCAAGCCCAGCAGCCCAGGAAAAAGGCCCAGTTCAAAAAAGGGAGGGTCAAGCCTTTCTCAAGCCTCCCGGGATAGAGGGAGGGAGAGCACCCAGGAGGGGTTGTGGAATTGATGGGTGGAGGGTTGGAAAGGGGGCAGGAAAGGGAAATTGTGAGAAACAGATGGTTCAACCCCAGAGTGTCTGAACTAGGAAAGTTGTTCCAGGACTCCAGGAGGTGGCGGTTGGGGGGGGAGGGGGCTCACTGCGGGGTGGAAGGTTGGGTGGGGACACACCCTGGGGGACCCCCGTGGATCCTCCCGCTCCCACCTCCTGGGGCTGAAAGGCAGCGCTCACCCCCGTCCTCCCCGGCGTGCGGGAGGTGCACCCTCCCCACACACACCGATGGGTGCTCACAGGGCACGCACGGCCGGCGCTGCACCCGCACACACACCCGAAACACGCGAACGGCGCGCTCGCACACGCCTCCCTCTGCGCAGCGCCTCCTACCTGCCGCGCCGCCACCGGTCGAGCGTCCCGGATGCAGGCACGGCGGGCGCTGGAGCGGAGCCCGCCGGGCCCGGGGCAACAGTCTCCGGCCCGGCCGGGTTCAGCTGAAGCTGGCCGGCCTAAGGCAGGGGCTCGGGCCGGGACTCCCAGCCAGCTGCCCACCCCGCCCGCCCGGCCTCCGCCCATTTGGGGACAGAGGCGTGGTCTCCAGTGGGGCGGGAGGACTGGGACTGCTGCGCATGCGAACTGGCGCCACGCTGTGGGGCGAACCCGCAGGAAGGTGGCTGCAGGGTTCCTGCTGGGGGACACAAAGGGGTTTGGGGTGGGGGACCTGCGGCTCAGCCCAACCCCTCCGGGCTCGATCAGGCCTCGGTTCTCCGGTCCTCCCGTCCAGCCTCGCTCTGTGCACTGTGCAGTGTCTTCGGGAGCTCCCCGGGGCGGAGCCCGGTCGGCAGGTGCCCGAGGAGGCCGTGCAAGCTGGGCAGAAGGCGTGCAGGCCGCCGAGCTCGGGCACGCACCTGGTACAGCGCGCTCGGCAGGGACCACGGCAGGGACCAGGGCAGGGGGCTGAGGCAGACTGGGAGAGGCGAGGGCCCACCTCTTCCCCATCTCCATGTCCATATCCATCCCCAAGGCTGGGGTGGAGGGGGGATTACCCAGACCCCTGGAGTCGCCAGGAGGAACCTTGTCTGCGGGGAAAACTGGCTCCGGGCCCGCAAGGAGTGTTTATGGTGATGTGATAGGACCGCAGTAGGAGGCGCCTGTTTCAGGAATAAGGCTGAGGTTTCGGAATGACCAGTCTGGCAGCCACACAGTGAGGGCCCAGGGCTTCCTCCTCACTGCTCTGGACCGCAGGGCAGACACGCTGTGATCTGCTCATCTGAGGGCTGTATCAGCCCGCTTCGTAGATGGAGAAACTCAGGCCCATTCACCTCCCCTTCCAGTGCCCCCAAGCTCAGTTCATGATTTCATCCACCTCTCAGTCACTCAGACTAACCGGGCCTCTTCCACCACCTCAGCCTCCATCCCAGACCTCCCAGATGTTTCTCCTCTGGGTGTAGCTCCAGCCTCCTCAGGGGCCTCTTATTCAGCCAGGGAAGACTCAAATATGCAGCCATGACCCACCGCCCTCAGGACGGCGTTCCAAGTCTGTGCACCGGTCTCCATCCTATTCCATGGCCTGTGCCCTGGGCTCAGCCTCGGCGCCCTCAGTGCTGCTCTCAAGCCTCTTCTCCTCCGCTCCTCGGCTCCCCCACCCTCAGACCTTGTTGATGCTGATCTGCCCCTGTTCTTTCCCTCTCCACACCATGTCCTGATATGAGGCCTCAGCTCTCCCGCCATGTCTCCACCTTGCGCCCCACCACACCTTCTTCATCATTCCCACCTGGCTGTGTCTCTTCCAGGGCTCTGAACTCATGCTGCCTCTCGCAGTTAGTGGCAATCCCCTGGAGGGCCAGGCGGAAGCTCACTGGGGAAGACAGTGCTGGGAGAAGCCAGGCAGCTCTGGGATCCAGTGCTCACTCTGCTAGTTATTGGCTGTGTAATCCTGGCAAGTCCTCTGTCCTTTCCAAGCCTCGTTTGCCTGTCTGTAAAATGGGTTTCTAGCAGAAGTGTGTGATGATCAGGTACAGGCAAGGCCCTATCATGTAGGGTGTGGGGCAGCATTACTTCTGAACTGGGCCACTCCTATGTGTTCCAAGTGGAGTTGGAGTCGTGTCTGGGAAAATACGTGTGCCACAGCCTGCAAAACGATGGAGTATGGAGAATGCTCAGGTCCCCCTTTGCATTTCAGTGTTGGAGCCTCAGGAGGTGTGCTGTGTGATGGTTGCAAGCATGGACTCTGGACTCATTGCCTGGGCTCATATTAGCTGTGTGACCCTTGGGCAAGTGACCCAACCTCTCTGTGCCCCAGTCACCTCACCTGTAAAATCAGTATTACAGCACCACACCGTGGGGTGGTTGTGGGGATTAAACGGACCAATCATGTAAAGCCCTAGAGTGCTCCTTGGTTCTGATTAAGTGCTCAGTGTGGCTTAGCCGATATTATTTTCCTCTAGCCAAACCCCCTCATTTTGTGAAGACACTGGGTCCTCAGTAGCAGAGACATGTACGTATGGCTAGTTAGATGCCCAGACATCCCAGAATGCTAGAACTGGAAGGTTCCAACCTGGAGCCCATCCCTGGCAGGTGAGGAAAGAGACCTAGAGAGAGACAGTAACCTGTCTAGGGCACCCAGCCTGGTGGGGTGAGGGAGGCATTGGTCCTGCTCTTGCTTTGGGGGTGTGTGGGAGGTTTCCAGACCAGTCAGGAAGAAGCTGCCCTCCTGACAATGTGAGGCAGGGGTGGGGCTCCAGTGAAGCTCTGGCCCCAGGACCCTGCTGGATGTTTTCATAAATCAAGTCAGGTAATGGTGCCATCACGTGAGGTGCTTTTCCCAGCCTCTGCAGGAGCCCCACTGGTCCATTTGTAGATAACAGAACTGAGCTCAGGGATCCATACCTGCCCTGTGCCCTTCCCCTCCCTCCTCCTCCTCTTCTCTCCCCCAGGGAAAAGACGCCAATGTGCTCCTTGACTGGCTGTCTCACCTCTGCTTGCATTCCTCTGTAACCAGGAGCTCATCCCCTCACAGGGCAGCCCTTTCCACTCCACCTGGGAGAGACTTTGGTTGCCCAGAGCTGATCTACCTCTCTCTTCCTGGTTCTGCAGGAAATAGACTCTTCCCTGCTCCAGGCCAGGAAACCCCATCTCCATGGCTACTCTAATAGCTGGGTTTCCCATGGGAAACTCTTATAATAATAATAATTTCTTTAAAAACCCCAGCAAGCCCTGGCCGGTTTGGCCCAGCGGTTAGAGCATCAGCCCGCGGACTGGAGAGTCCTGGGTTCGGTTCCCACTAAGGGCACGTACCTGGGTTGCAATTTGTCCACGCCCCGGTTGGGGTCGTTTGGGTGGCAACCACACTCTCTCTTCCTCCTTCTCTCCCTCCTGCTCTATCTGAAGATACATGCAAAAATGTCCTAGGGTGAGGATTAAGAAAACAATAAAATAAATAAATAAAGTAAAAACCCCAGCAGATCGAATTGCCTATCTCTTGTTTGAGAATTCTGAAGGAAGCCCCTCGGCAAGAGAGTGGCTCAAGGTGAAGGCCCCTACGACCTGGTGTCTTGGGGTGGAAGATTCAAACGACCGTGTTACCCAGTTACCTAGAGGAGTCAGTCAGACACACAGAACTTTCAGGTTAGGAGTGGTCGCTAATGGTGTTCTTCTGAGAGTTCAGAAATGAGAAGATCACATTGGACTCCAGAGCTTTCTGGCTTTTACTTGTCTATAAGTGTAGCTATCTCTCTCTCTCTCTCTTTTTTTTTTTTTTTTGGTTATTTTTTTTAAAATGGATTTGTGTGTGTGTGTGTGAGAGGGAGGGAGAGAGAGAGAGAGAGAGAGAGAGAGAGAGAGATATTTGCTGTTCCACCTATCCATGCACTCATTTGTTGATTCTAACATGTGCCCTGACTGGATCCGGATGATGCTCTAACCAACAAACTACCCAGCCAGGCGCTATCTCTTTGTTTTCATTTGTTTTTTTATTGTGATCATTAATAATTTAGAGGACCTCCTTGTGTGGTGTTAAATTTTGGAGTTTGCTCTTCTGAACTTGGATGTTGCCTCCTTCTCCCAGTCTTCTGCTGGGTTTTGGTCCTTACATTCTGGATTTTGATCCTTTGTTGGCTTTAGACCATGTAAATGTCTCTCCCACTGTCAGCCTCCATCACTCTTGTACCTCGCTGAATAGAATTCTTTAAGCTTGTTATATTCAAATTCAAGCTTTAAAAAATCTTATTATTTATGAATTTGAAGTTTGTTTGAAAAGTCCTTCCCTACCCCTAGTCACAAAGACATTCCCCTGTATTCTGTTATTTTTATAGTCGTACATTTCTTTCTTTCTTTTTTAAAACTTAGTGGTTTGTTTGTTTGTTTATTTGTTTGTTTGTTTATTATGGTACGTGCCCCTAGCAGGAACTAAACCCAGGACTCTGATCCGCGGGCCCACACTCCAACCGCTGAGCCAAACCGGCCAGGGCAGAGAGTTCGTTCTTAAATGCAGCATTCGGTAAAGGCCCGCTGACTGAGCCATGGACTGAGCAGCGGCAGCCACAGAGCTACATGCATCCTGACACGCTGCTGTGTCACCATGCTGTGTGGTTACATACAGTAAGGCAGATGTCACCTCTAGCTCTTAATTTTTAGAATGACTTAGCTATTTGTTTACATTTTAGAATGAGCTTATTGGGTTTCTAAAAAAAAAATTCCAAATGGAATTTTGGTTAGGGCCACACTGACTTTAAAGACTAATCTGGGAAGAGTTGACATCTTTATAAAGTATGTAGTTCCATACAAGAACATGAACTATCTTTCTATTCAGATCATTGTCTGTGTTCTTTCTTAGAGTTTCATTCTTCCCCCGGGGAGGCCTTGAGCATTCACTTAATTTCTAGATACTTTACCATTTTTGTTGCTATTATAAGTGGTATCTCCTCCCAAATTTTTATTTTTTTAAATGTCAAACCAACAGAAGGGTGGAAAGAATGATAGCCACCCTTATGCCTTTTACTTAATGTCATCAATTTTTAATATTGGTGAATTCTCTCATGGACATTCACACATACACACTTTTTTTCTGAACCACTGGAAAGTAAGTCCCAGCCATTGTACAAAAATGGTCTACAGCCCTGGCCGGTTTGGCCCAGCGGTTGGAGCGTCGGCCTGCCAACCATAGAGACCCGGGTTTGGTGCCTGCTAGGGACACATACCAAAAAACAAACAAACAAAAACAGTCCACCTTTTATGAAAAGGACATTTTCGGGTCGGTTGTGCCTGGCGCAGAGAAACGTTATTGGCTTTCGTATGTTGATTTTGATTCTGGCAACCTTGTTGTTAGGGGCTGCCAACATTTCTTAAAAAAACACAGCCACAGTTAGAATCACTGTTTCTGTCATGATCCTCTATCATTACTATGTGTGATTCACTCAATATTTCTATTTGTTCTCTTTAATTTTGTTTTTGCTTTATTTTTATTGTCGACACTATTACAGATGTCTTCAATTTCCCCCTCTTTACATTTTTTAAAGTGTGTGTTTCAGACTCTGAATTGATTTCAAGACCCACTTCTGAGACTCAATTCATGTTCGAAAAATGGCTGCTCCAGACTAGATTGGGGACCCCTCCTGAGTGGCCAGCAGGATGGGCTGTGATTAGACTGCAGTGCCGTTCCTGGCACAGTGAATGTCGCCCTACTGGACTGAACTCAGTGGTCCGGGGGCAGACAGACACTCACAGCCTCCTTCCCAAGTCTGGATGCTGAGCTGGCTTCAGGCCTGGCCTCTTCACTCTGCCATAGACCTGCTGTGTGATGCTGGGCTGGCCACTGTTCCTCTCTGGGCCCACTTTCCCATTCACTGGGGGTGGGGGCAGGGAGAGCGCCTTGCAGGGTGCCTCCATAGTCATTATTTACTCTTTTCTTCTGGGTTTGAGGGATTGGGTAGGTAAGGCATTGAGGCCTTTCTCTTCTGGGGCCTTACTTTTAGCTTCATCCTCACCTCCTGCCTCAAAGGGCTACTGCCTCCTGCTCTCAAGAGTCACTGAGATGGGCAGGCTGAAGGCATGAATAATGGCATGGGTGTGTGTGTGTGTCTGTGTGTGTGTGTGTGTGTGTGTGTGTGTTTGGCTACAGTCACATTGATGTCTGCCTCCTCTCTGGAGCCCCAAAACCGGACCTCTGGCTTTGTTCAGCTGTAGCCTTTGGACTCCAGATATGGTGGATATCAGACATGGTGGCTAGGGCAGGGGTCAGCTTCCCCTGGGAATGGCTGGCCAGAGGCCTGGGCCCAAAAGACCTGTGTGACCTTGGGCAGGTCACTCACCTACCTGAGCCTCAGTCTCCACATTTGGCTAATGCTTATGTCATGATCGTAATCCCTGTTCCCTGGATGGGGTGAGGGTCCAAGGAAGCCAGGGGCTTAGAGGTGCCTTATTAACATGATATCCCTCTACACTAATTTAGATATTTAAAATAATATCTTTAAATACTTTTTTATTATTTTCTCACATAGCTTTTATTTTTTTAATATTTTTTTTTCTTTGTTGAATTTAGAGAGAGAGGAAAAGAGAAGGAGAGAGAGCTAGAAACATCAATGAGAGAGAACACTGATTGGCCGCTTCCTGCATGCCCCCACTGGGGACTAGGCCCACAGCCTGGGCATGTGCCCTGAGAGGGAATCGAACCTCTTGGTGCATGGGTTGACGCTCAACCAGTGAGCCATGCCAGCTGGGCTCTTGCGTATCTTTTAGATTCAGTCATAGGTACCTTTTAATTGTTTTATTTTTATTTTTGTTAATCCTTACCCAAGGATTATTTTCCTGTTGATTTTTAAATAGAGTAGAAGCAGAGAGGAAGAGAGAGAGATTGGTTGCCTCCCGAACGACCCCAATGGGGACCAGGGATCAAACCTGCAACCCACAACCCACATACGTGCCCTTGACCGGGAATTGAACCCAGGACTCTTCAGTCTGCAGGCCAATGCTCTGAATGCTGAGCTAAACCAGCCAGAGTGTAAATGCTAATTTTTAAAAATGACTTTTCCGGACTTCCGGTCAAGATGGCGGCATAGGTAAACGCGGTATCGCGTCCTCCCACAACCACATCAAAGTTACAACTAAACTACAGAACAACCATCATTCAAAGCCGCCTGAAATTGAGCTGAATGGAAGTCCTACAACTACGGAATTAAAGCAGCAGCCACATCCAGACTGGTAGGAGGGCGGAGGGGCTGGTCCCACACCCACGTGTGGCGGATAGAAATCAGGAGGACACCTCGGCTGGGAAGGTCCTCTCTGAGGACTGAGGGGTCCCTGTCCCACATCAGATACCCCACTCAGGGTTCCAGTGCCAGGAAGAGAATCCCCATAACTTCTGGCTGGAAAAACCAGCAGGAACTGAGGCTCAGGGAGGCTGACGCGGCTGGAGCCCCAGGCAGCTCCTCTTAAAGGGCCCGCACACAGACTTAGCAGACTCACTCCCTCTAAGCTTGGAGGGGAGGCAGCTCAAGGGGCACCAAAGACAGGGAGGAACTGAGCTGTTTGGCATTGGAGCAAGGGCTGGAGAGGGGGCTTTCTCCAGGACAGGCGTGCTGTCAGAGGCCTTTGTTCCTTTGGTGAGCCTTCCCTGGGGGGGGGGGGGGGGGCAGACAGTGGCCATATCTGGGACTCCAGCAACCTGGCTCACACTGGTAGCTCCACCCTGGTGATCCCCTGAGGCCCTGCCCCACCCAATTTCCAGGCCCACCCAAGCTGTTGCCACTTGCTTAACCATAAGATTGGCCTATCTTGGATCCTGCTTCAGGTTTTCCTAAATTCTTTCAAACAAGCAGCATCTGGTGTCAGCTAGCCCCATACCTCTCATTAAGTGATGCACAGAAACAAACACAGGGAGGCAGCCAAAATGAGGAGACAAAGACACAGGTCCCAAATGAAAGAACAGAACAAAACCCCAAGAAAAGAACTAAGTGGAATGGAGATAAGCAACCTAACAGATGCTGAGTTCAAAATACTGCTTATAAGGATGCTCAATGAACTTAGTGAGGGCCTCAAGAGCATCAAAAAGGACCAGTCAGAAATGATAGATGCACAGTTAGAAACAAAGGAGGCTTTAACTGAAATAAAGAATAATTTACAAAGATTCAATAGCAGAGTACGTAAATCCAAGAAGCAAACCATTGATTTGTAATATAAGGAAGCAAAAAACACCCAATCAGAACAGCAAAAAGAAAAAGGAATCCAAAAAAATGAGGATAGTGTAAGGAGCCTCTGGGACAACTTCAAGCGTGCCAACATTCGCATCTTGGGGGTGCCAGAGAAGAGAGAGAACAAGAAATTGAAAACCTGTTTGAAACAATAATGGCAGAAAACTTTCCTAACTTGGTGAAGGAAACAGACATACAAGTCCAAGAAGCACAGAGAGTCCCAAATAAGATGAACCCCAAGAGGCCCACACCAAGACACATCATCATCAAAATGCAAAAGGTTCAAGACAAAGAGAAAATCTTAAAAACAGCAAGAGAAAGGCAGTTAGTTACCTACAAGGGAGTTCCCATAAGGCTGTCAGCTGATTTCTCAAAAGAAACTTTGCAGGCCAGAAGAGAGTGGCAAGAAATATTCAGAGTGATGGAAAGCAAGAACCTACAACCAAGATTACTCTGTCCTGCAAAGCTGTCATTTAGAATCGATGGACACATAAAGAGTTTCCCAGACAAGAAAAAGTTAAAGGAGTTCATCACCACCAAACCGTTATTATATGAAATGATGAAGGGTCTTTTTGAAGAAAAAGATAAAATATATGAACAAACAAAATGGCAATGAATACATATCTATCGACAATGAATCTACAAACAAAATGAACAGGCAGAACAGAAACATTCTCATAGATACAGAGAACATTTTGTTGGTTGCCAGATGGGAGGGGGGTTGGGGGAATGGGGGAAAATGGTGAAGGGATTAAGAAGTACAAATTCATTGCTAGACTGACAAACCTCAAAGGGAAAGGGGTTGGGGGGTGGGAAGAAATAAACCAAAGAACTTATATGCATAACTAATGGACACAGACAATAGTGTGGGAAAAGATGGGAGGGATGTGGGACAGGGGAGGAAGGAGTCAATGGGGGAAAAATGAGGAACATCTGTAATACATACAACAATAAAGATTTAAAATAAAAAAATAAATAAAAATGACTTTTCCTAACTTCTTGTTAGTACTATATAGAAATTAAATTGAAGTTTGAACATTGATTTTATACCTGGAAAACTTGATACAATCTTTAAAATTAACTTAATCAATTATATGTAGGATGTGTGTGTGTGTGTGTGTGTGTGTGTGTGTGTGTGTGTGTGTTTGGTGGGTTTTCTGTGTAGACTAATGGTTTTCAGTGAGGTGTGCTGTCCCCTTGTGGGAGATTTAGAAATTCACAAGAGGGTTTGTTGTGCTCAAGAATTACACATCAAATTACAGATTATTTTATTTTAAAGTATTTTTCTGTTATTAATATTTTATATTATAATTAAGTAATTCTATTTATTTTTGAAAATATAGGTGAGGACATTATAGTCTCTAAGAATTAATTTGTTAGAGAATAAGAAAATTGGATCTGTAAGTTTTCTTTCTTTTTTCAAGTCATATTTTTGAATTTTTATCTTGCTTTACTGTGCGCTCAAGGCTTGGACAATGTTGAACAGAAGCGGTGAATATCTAGTCTTGTTTCAAATCTTAAAGGAAATTCTTTCAAATGCTTTCACCTTTTACTAAGATTTTCTTTAAAATCACGAATGGAGCCCTGGCTGGTTTGGCTCAGCGTTTAGAACATCGGCCTGCGGTCCGGAGAGACCCGGGTTCGGTTCCCGCTGAGGGCACGCACCTCGGTTGCAGTTTGTTCCCGGCCCTGGTTGGGTCGTGTGGGTGGCAGCCACTCGATGTGTCCCTTTTACATCGTTGTTTCTCTCTCTCTCTCCCTCCCACTCTCTCTGAGCAAAATATCGAAAAATGTCCACGGGTGAGGATCAATCAATCAATAAATAAATAAAATCACGAATGGATGTTGAATTTTATTTTTAAATTTTCTCCCGCATCTGAGATACTCAAATTTCTATTCATGTAATGTACCACAGTGACAGATCTTCATATATTCTGATTGCTTTTCTAATGCTAAACCGACATGGAATTTCTGGGATGAACACATCAAGATGCTGATGCGTTATTGTTCTTTTTACATATTGCCACATTCCATCTTCCGTCTGCTAGCATTTCGTGTGGGATTTTGCATCAGTGAGGTTGGCCCATCATTTTCCTTGCTCAAGAGGTCCTGGTAAATTACGCTGGCCAGGGAAAGGGATTTGAAAGCGCAGCCTCTGGGAGCCCAGATTTACACTGACCGGGGGACCGGATTCTCGCCTCCGCGCGAAAACTGTAATGGGTGCGCCCCCTGGCGGCTTCAGGGCGTAACAGTCCCAAGAGCAGGACCGGTGAGCGGGGCCAGGGCAGGGCTGGGGGAACCAGCTAACACCAGGTGATGCCAGGGCTGCGCTGGCCTTGCGCCTTCTTTGGGCCTGGTAGGGCGAGCAGCCCAGCTTCAGAGACGGGGTAACCAGGCCCCCCAGTGATACAGCAGGCCTATAACCGCGTCGTTCTGACCCTTCTGAGCTGTGAAGTTCTTGAATCATAATCTCTCTATCTATAAAGTAGGGGTGGATAATCCACCTGCCTATCCAGTGGGAAGAAGTTGTCAAAGCACAAAACTCAGACTTTTCGGATGATATGGAGGTGTCCTTTCCTGGCCTCGGCATTCTGTTTTCTTTTAATCCTCACCTGAGGATATGTTTTTTATTGATTTTGGGGGAGAGAGAAAGAAACATTGATGTGAGAAACATCCATTGGTCGCCTCCCATATGCACCCCAACCGGGATCGAACCCACAACCTAGGTATGTACCCGGACTGAACCTGCACCTTTTGGCGTACTGGAGGACACTCCAGGTGCTGAGCCATCCAGCCAGGGCTTGTTTCCTTGTCTATTGCAAGCACTTGAGAAATGGCAGCTAAGGAAAAGGAAATTCAAGGCTGATTCTCAGTTGTCCAGAATGAGAGTCCCCATCAGGGAGGTCTGTGTGAAGGAAGCACATTTATTCACTCATTGATTTCTGTCATTATATTATTGTTCATTTGTTCAACAAATATTCATTGGACAGTGTGGTAGGCAGAATAATCTGAAAGATATCCACTCCACAGTCCCGGGACTATGAACATGTTAGGTTACAGGGTAAAGGGGAATTACGGTTATAGATGAATAACGGTTGCTGATGAGCTGACCTTAAGAAGGAAGATAATTTGGGATTATCTTGGTGGGATCACAAGGTGTGACTCTATTCAGTGAATGTGTTCCTGGGAGCTGCTCCGCGGGGGTGGTGGGTCTCTCTCTCCTTGTGCTTTTTCATCCTGGACTTCGTCATGGCCTGGTGGTCCCAGAGTCCAAGCTGGTGGAGGTGAGGCTGCAAGACCCCTTGGGTCCTGGGCTTCAGAACTTGTATCATGTCACTTCTACCACATTCTGTTGGTCAAGGCAAGTCATAAGACCAACCCAAATGCAACAGGTGAGGAGGAGCTCCGAAAGCTTGAGGCCACTGGTGACCCACCACGTGGGTGTGGAGGAGGTAGGTTGTCCCAGCAGGCAAGGAGGGGTGTAGAGAGGGAGAGGGTGCTCTGGGAAGAGGCCTAGAGGTCTGTCTGGGACTAAATAGGATACGTCCAGGGTACCTTTCAGGTTTAATGTAGTTGAAGGGGGAAATAGTGGAAGTTGAAGGTACAAAGATAGCTTAGAGGTACCCTGACAAGGGCCTTGAGTGCCATACCTGGAGTTTGAACTTGACCCTTTGAAAGTTTTGACAAGTTCATACCTATTTTCTTTCTTTCCTTTTTAAAATTGGCTTTTAGAGAGAGAGGAAGGGAGAGGGAGAGAGAGATAGAAACATCGATGAGAGAGAACATCAATTGGCCACATTCTGCCTACCCCTACCGGGGACCTGACCCACAACCTGGGCATGTGTTCTGACCGGCAGAGAATCGAACCGGCAACCTCTTGGTACACGGATCAACGTTTAATCACTGTGCCACACCGGCCAGGCAACCATACCTATTTTCAAGAGTCCATTCCAGCAGGTGGTATAGATGCTGGAGAGGGCGAGACTGGAGGCAGGGGGCCCAGAGCGGGTTGTACAGTGATCCATGGGAGAGAGGTGAGGCCCAGGCCTGAGCAGGGCAGGGGCTGTCAGAATGGCAGGGATGGTGCCCTTGCAACTTGGTTACTTACAGGGTATTCTGTAGGAATGCTTACCTCTCAGGCTCTTTGTCCTTCTTAGAGGGGCCTGGGGTGGGGGGTGTCTGGATGAGAGAGTGGGGGATAAGGATGAGGGGAGTGAGTGGTGGGAGGATGAAGGACTGAAATGGATGAAAACACCAATTATAACGGGCAAATAAGGCCAGGGTACAGCCCCAGGGAGGGACCTGGGCTTATTCCTCCCCCAACTGAGCAGCTCCTGTCGGACGCACAGCTGAGCTCACAGCTTGGCAGAGCAGTACCTGCCCAGACTAGCCGAATGACTTAATTGTGTTTACTGATTTTTGTCACTAAAAACTCATTTTTTTTCTCCCTAGTAGAGATGTCTTTTGGGAATTTTAGGGATGCATTAAAGTGGGAAGAAAGTTAAATGTGGTACATTTATTGGAGTAAAATGAACAGACTTTAGGACAGGCAGCTATGACCTCTCTAGGAAGGTTCTGGAATGGCCAGGGAGGAACTTAGTGAGATGTATGTAGTGTGTGTGTGTGTGTGGGGGGGGGCAGGGGGGCTTTAGAAAGGTGTGTGCTGTTCAGAGACGGCAATAAAGCCATCCTAACTCCTTTTCAGGCAGGTGTTTTAACCTCGTGGGAAACGTCTCGGTCAGTTCAGTGCTTATTCCACTGCACCCCAGTTTTTCACTGAGGTGGGAACTCAGAGGAACCTGTCCCACGCCAAGATACACAGGTTCTGTGGGCACAGACCAGCACCTGATGACCAGGAAGGGGCGGAGAGGTGGATGGTCCCTGGCTCCAGATGGAACTGGTCAGTGGGAGAGGGATCTAGAAGTGGGGTTGACTCCTCAGGTTTGTCCAGAACTTCTGAGGTACCCCCGGCAGGCCCCGAGCAGGCACTCTTACGGGAGGAGTCTTATTCAGAAAACCCGTCCTCATTAGATCCACACTATGCCATGTGCTAGCCCTTAAGATAAGCCCACATTTCACTGATGTAGAGTCAACATCTAAAGTGAAGCGACTTGTCCACAATCACACAGCTTTCCAGTGGGGGACCAGGGTCCTAAGCCAGGTCTTCAGACACCTACAAGGACATAAAGTATGTAGCAGGACTAACGCCAATGGGCTCCAACCAGGACCTGCTGCCTCAGTAAAGTGTTGGGTCAGTACTGCCTTCCACCCCTCATGCCACACGAAGGACCCTGCCAACAGCCACAGCAGTGTCCAGCCCAGCCGCTGGCACCCACAGGCCCAAGGACCTAGAACTCGGGTCTCACTCCAGCATCCTTTCCGAGTGACTAGTGATTCTCTTTGGTTGGAGGTGCCCTTGTCCTTCAAAATCCTCTCCTTAATCCTTAAATGCCGGCTTCTAAGACTCAGTCTGAGACCCTCTTGTTTTCCCCCATGATCTCACCCAGTCCCATAGCGTCCAATATCACGTGTGCTATGATTCCCGGTTTGTATCTTGAGCCCAGATCTCTCAGCTGAGCCCGATCCACAGTCTTTATCATCCTCGAGCTCTCCAGCAGGATGCAGTAAGTCCTCCCTCCACAGCATCAAAAGGTTCTTAGAAACTGCCAAGTTTAGCTAAACAACCTATAATGAAACCAGTGTTATGGTAGGCTAGCTGATATAAACAAGAATTAAGTTCCTACGGCATATTTCTGGTCACAAAAACATCACTGAACTTTCAAGTAAAGGCCCAGAACATTGCTAATATTAAACATTGAAATAAATATGAGTTATACATACATTTTAAAAAGATGAATAAAAATAAGAAAGATAATTATTTTCCAACCAGCTCATTTCAGGGCAAGGTCATGGTGGCCGAGCCTCTCATGGCGGCTCAGGCTGCAAGGCGGGACCCACCCTGAACAGGATGCCCTTGCATCACAGGCCCACCCACACGCCTTTAGACGGGACACTACAGACACACTCGTTAACCTCGCGTGCTCATCTTTGGGATGGGGGTGTGCAGAGATGCAGATGGGAACAAAACCAGCTCCAGCCCTGTGTCCCGGATCTCAACGCATTTCTAAGTTCCACATTGTGACCTTGGACCAACTTCACTGTCCTTAGTAAGTGGATCATTATTTGTGTTCTTTAAAATGTAGCCATGAATATTTTTGTTAGTAACTCATGCCTGGAATGTCATGACAACTGTCAAATGGTTAGTATCGATTGTAAACAGTCATCTAGCACAAGACCACCAGGAGGTATGTCATCTGGTGTTTCTGTATCCTTTGTTCCTTTGTCTTGCTAATCATTAGAGTTATAGTATAAAAAGTACTATTACAGGGCCCTGGGGCAGAGAATTATCTGCGCAGAACTGCTGCATTGTCTGTCCTCTTGACCCTACATTCCTGTAAGTAAATTACCTTATAATAAATCTGTTACAGCCCTGGCAGGTTTTGCTCAGCAGTTAGAGCGTTGGCCTGCGAACCAAAGAGTCCCGGGTTCGATTCCAGCCAAGGGCATGTACCTCGGTTGCGGTCTATCCCCGGCCCCGGTTGGGGTTGTGAGGGTGGCAGCCAATCGATGTGTCTCTCTCACATCAATGTTTCTCTCTCTCTCTCCCACTCTGAAGATAAATGTAAAAATATCCTCGGGTGAGGATTAAAAAAATAATAAATCTGTTGCAGTCTGTGGAGTTGCCTGCTTCCTTTGTTACAGTGGCCATTACACCTTTGCCAGCCCGTCAGACAGGAGGAGAGCGAGGTGCTAGAGAAAGCTCACAGACACGGGGAAGGTGCAGACTCCACCCAGAGTGGCCCAGGCCAGGAATCCATTTTTCTCTCTCATTAACATGATAATGAATTGACATTGAACAAAATGACGGTATTCAAGGACCTTCTATATAGATCTCTCTCACACAGCCTTCAAACTCAACAAATTCCAAACTTACTTCACAACTTACCCCAAATCTACTTCTTCCGTATAACTCAGATGGATGTTTCTCCCTCGGAGTCACGCTCCACCACTCTCCTTGGACCACTGCATTCGCTTCTGCCTGGAATCCCCCCGTTAGATCCCGTCAGTCCATTCTCCACCCTTTCAACAGCTTTCCAAGTTCAAACTCTAACCATGGCTTCCAGAGCCCTGTGGGACTTACTCCTGCCCATGTCTCTCTGCCATTCCAGCCTTTTTCCTTTCAAGTTCCTCTCATCCTTCCGTTCTTAACAGGATGTTCATCTTCAGGGAAGTGTTCCCTCGACCAGTCCCCTCGGGCGCGCTCCAGGGCGCTCCATAGCCTTCCTCCGCGACGCTCACCCAGAGGTAACCGGCACAACTATTTGTGAGACCCCAGGCTGAGTGCCACAGGGCAGGTGTCTGTCCTGTTCTGCACCGTATGTCGCACCCACAGGGACACCACATTCCAAAGCTAGATGAGCAAATGGCACAGTGCCATACACTCCCCACATAGTAGGGCTCAGGAAACAAAGCCTCTTTCTCTTTTTTATGCTTTCTCCACATTTTCCTTTGAGAAGGAAGCTGTTTTGGGACTAGGCCACCCCACCAAGTGAGACAGGTCCTTCTTTCTCTCTCCCCTGGGTAGACCCATTCCACATCCCAGTCTAGGGCTGAAGCAAGAGAAAAGGGTGGGGAAAATATCCCAGACATGCCAGTGCTGAGCCCAGAGTGATCAACACAATTCACCACATCCAGCGATGCACGCCCGGGTGCATGGTATGTGCGGGAGGTGCCTTGGGAAAGGGGTGTCCGCTTCACAGGTGGAATGAAAGCGATCCTAACCCCCTGGTGGTCATCCCATTTACGAAGCACAATTCCAAATGCTCTGCAAATTCACTTGTGTTCTCTGCCAGGCAGAGGCTGATCCGGGCCAGGCTGCCCCGCTCTGAAACACACAGAGGGACTAGTTGAAGAATCCACCAGATGGTCGGCAGTGATGTAAACTACTCATTCCAGCGGGCTTGGCTAGGAAAGTTAATACTCAAAAGCTGTGGTTTGGGTAAGGGGGGAGTGCTTCACCCAAGAAAGACGGTGTCTTTGTTGTGGGAGAGGGACTCAGCACAGGGGACCTGGCGTTGTCCCTTCAACTCTCTCTCCATAGGCACAAATTCCAGTCTCTCCTCACACGACTAGTCCACTCTGCCTTCCCTCCATGGAAGCCCAAGGTACACATGGTGAGGCTAAATTGCCTTCCTTTTCTTTCTTTAAAAAAATTTTTTTTCTTTATTGTTTTAAAATGTATGTATGTATGTATGTATTTGAGAGAGAGGAAGGGAGAGGGAGAGAGAAGTAGATACTTTGATGAGAGAACATCAACTGGCCATCTCCCGCATGCCCCCCACTAGGGATTTGGCCCACAACCTGGGCGTGTGCCCTGACTGGGAATCGAACCAACGACCTCTTGATGCAGGGGTTGACACTCAACCACTGAGCCATACCTGCCAGGCTCACCTTCCTTTTCTTAACCACAGATCAATATCTAGAGACTAACCAACCAGTGGAGACAATTGTATCTATTCCACTTTGCTGGGCTGGTCACAACAGGGAAGAGAATGACAGGATAATCAGTTCTCTGTAAGAAGCCGCAGTGGCCCAGCCAAAGCAAGGCTGGCAGAGGACTCAGCTTCAGAGGCTCAGAGGAGAGTGACCGGACGTCCATCTCCCAGGAAGATGGCCAAGCTGCCAGCAGCCCCTGCCTCCATCACAGCCAGAAGCACAGGCCAAAGGTTTTAAGGTCGCAGCTTCAAGAGCACTGGGCAATGGCTGGAAAGATACAGCTCTGCACTGGCAAACAATTATCGTCTCAGTTCTTGCAAAGTTACATGTCAAAATGAAAATTCTCTAGATTTAGTTGATTTGTTCAGTGACTTCTTTCATCCATTCCAAGACTACATACAGGTCTTTAAAGAGGCACTGCAATAATCCTCTTTCACTGAGACAAGTTCTCCTGGACTTTAGATACCGTGAACTTGATATCTTGTCTGATTTTATCCCTTGCCATGTATCCCAGATTCTCCGACTGTCTATTTCCAATAGACTCAATGAACCACCACCTGTCCTTTTGCTGTGTTTTAATTCAGCTTCTCCACAAGAACCTGCCTGCAGCTATCTTAGCTCCCTCTTGGGCCCACAGATTTCACATCAAGGGCAAATAGTGTACTGAAACTTCTATTGCACACACTGTGCCACTCTCCTGGGAAGATCCATCTGACAAGAACCACTTTGCAGGTTCTCACCTGGGCCTTCTGACTGCCGAAGGCTCCAGGCCTGGGAATAAACCCCATCCGCGTCTACGGTGCCCGCTGCGGAGGAAACACAAGTTTCACAGATGTTTGTAAACACAGGTCCAGACATTCCCCGGCTTCATGACTAACCTCCCAACCCCAACACAATTTCAAGGGAATACATTTTTTTTTTTTTCAGAGAAAATAATTTTACTATAATTTAAAAGTTGTACATCGCAGGGCCTGAGTGAGGAGAGCCTGCCTGCCGACAGCACTCTCGCCATTAGGGCAAGAAGCTCCTCCTTCACGGGGTCTGGGCAGCACACCGCCGTGTCCACCATGGAGACACAACGACTGTCTATGTGACCTTGAGCAAGTGACTTAACCTCTCTGCTTCAGTGCCTCCGGTTCCTCATCCGAGTGCACCTTCACATCGGGCTTGCCGCTTCCCACGGCACAGAATGAGGAGGAGCTCATCAACCAAGTTTGAATTTAAGTGTCAAATGCCATATTTTCACAGGAGGAAATAGATGTGTTTTCTGCAAAGAATTCCAGTCTGTATTTTCACTCAGTCTTTTAATTCCTCAGTTGCAGTTTGTCCCCAGCCCTGGTTGGGGTCATGTGGGTGGTAGCCACTTGATATGTCTCTCTCACATCGATGTTTCTCTCTCTTCCTCCCTCTCAAGGGAATACTTTCTTTATTGAGAGTGGCAGGGACTTTTGAGTTTGGAGTGGCTAGACCACCTCATAGTCTTCTCTCCTGCTCTCTCTTCCTTCCCTGCCTCAGCTCCAGAGCTCCTTCTGCCACCACTGACATACATTAGCTGCAGCTCCTGATGGCTGGGAGTGGGCTGGAGTGGGTGGATTCTTGAGTTTGGGCTGGAAGCATTTTTGTGAGGAAGTGTGCTAACTACATGATCATCTCCAGGGAAGTGAGTCGGAACAGAGAGGAGCCGGGCTTGGGCAAGAGCAGGTAGAAGCCAGGCAGGGGGGCACTCTGCATGCATGATTTTATGGCCCCTTGTGGAGACTACCTGGGTGCGGTCTTTCTGGTTGTCACTGCAGGTGGACAGACACAAGTACATAATCACAAAGAATTTTCTTTTTAATTATTTTTTAATCATCACCTCAGGATATGTTCATTGATTTTAGAAAGGAAGGGAGAGAGAAACATCAATCAGCTGCCTAGCTTACATGCTCCAACCAGGGATCAAACCCACACCCTATGTGCCCTGATCAAGAATTGAACCTGAAACCTTTTGGTGTATGGATGACTCTCCAACCAACTGAGCCACCCAGCTGAGGCAAAGTATTTTCTTAATAGGAAAACCACTTTGATTTGGCAAAAATTTTTGTTCATCATTATTATCTTTTTCTAAATTTATAAAGATTTATATTGCCCCAGATTTTTTCTCTTATAAACTCTCATAGAACTTCAACAATACCGCCAACAAAAAGCTGTGGTTTGGAAAACTAGGTGAATTGTGAGACATTCTCATTTGTTTTGCGTCTTGTAGATGGCACTTTGGTCGCTGCTGAAGATGGAAACCACAGATGTATATGGCTTATACAGCACTTTTCTCTCAGTTTTTCTCTGTCCCCCTTCACTGTGTAAAGCTGGAAGGTTCATGTGTTTACTCCAGAACTTCTGAAGTTGAGCACACTGTGTGCTTATAGACCATAAATCTTTAATTGAAAAAAGTGACCAGATTTCCACCAAGGAGCTCATTTGCTGAAGGTCGAAAAGAAGGGAGGCCAACTCCCGGAACCAGAGAGTGACCCTCTGAGGCTCTGCAGGTCATATCCATCTCTTTTGCATATTCTACTTTTGGTTTTTAGCCTTGCAAATTACCCAGGCTTGGAGTTGAAAGGTACCACGGTACATAGTTTAAGACTAATGAACAAAAAATTCTAGCATCATTACTAAACATCCTTTCCCATGAACAGGATTGCTGCTGGCCTATATGGCCCCTTTCACTTGGAAACCACAATAAGGTGTGTCCTGCAATACAACCCTACCATGGCACATACCTTGACCAGCTGAGCAGAGGCTAGATTTCAGGCTCCACTAACCCCCCGCCCCCAACAGGGTGCCTTTGTGCAGTGCACAAACTATGCAACTAATCATGGCGGCCCGGATTTTCTATAAATGTATAGATAAATTAAATACAAACGAGGGATAAAACATAACCAGAAGTCTTATTCAAAATAGTATCATTTAATACTGTCATCCATAAAGGGGTAATTTAATGCTGAAATATAGCCTAGATTTTATAGCAGATCAGATAAATATACATAATTTTACTATATTCTAGGAAAATGATTGTAGCATTAGCAAATCAAATGGAAAAAGTGAATAAGCAGATCTGAGATCCCCTGAAAATGGCTAGTTTCTTATACAGATTCAGTACAACCTATGTTTATTAAATCGTTGTTAGCAGAACAAACGTCTACACCGAAATGAAACTAGGAAACCATATATTAACTTGAATAGTTTATCGGTTGGTCACATTCACAAATGACTCAGCAATATTAAAAGTATGGTAATGCTTGACAGTAAACAATGTCTGATTAGTACATTAAACGGAAATTGATGATAATATCTATTTCTTAAAATAGACTCATGTATTAATTGATATTAAAAAATTTAGCTCTTCAAAGAGGAGCCAAAAAGAAACAAGGACAAATTGTGGAAAGGACTTTGAACTTTTTTTTGAAAAAAAAAAAAAAAAAAATACACTACTGCGATATAGCTTATTAGTTCCTTTGCAACTACTATATGATACATTTTATATGGCATGAGATATAAAATGGTCTAAAGAGCTCAACTTTTTGGAAGTCAACTCAAAAGATGAATGCAACTAGCATTTTTGGACTTTACAATATGAAACAAAATTCCCTTTACAACAAAAACAAAATCATGAAATTTTTTCAAAGGTTTAGGCACTTTGCAGCAGACTGTTGCCAGTCTAGTAAAACCAATGTGAAGAAAAATTTTATATTCTAAGTATTTAAACACAAATCTTATTATTTACATTCAACAAAGAAGTGAGAGATGTCTTAAATGTACAAAATATTTCATTCTGACAAATACACACTGAATCACTTTGCACAGAAGGGTAGTAAGAAGTACCCTGGGATTTCCACTATGGAGCTCATTTGCTGAAGGTCTCCCAGAACCAGACAGGGAAACTTTGAGGCTTTGCAGGTCTTCTTCTTTTCGTATATTTAAACACTTTTAGAAAGTAAACATCATTCTTACTTTGCAGCCCATACAACAGCAGACTGAATTTGGCCTGTGAGCTGTAGTTTTTGCCTACCCTTGGTCTACAGCCATTTGATATCAAAGAACATTTTTATCATTTTCTTTCAGGTGCAGATGATCTCAGAATGAGTATTTGTAGCTGATCATATATATTTGCTTAAAGATTTCTCTAATAAATGTGCCCGGCTGCACCTTAGTTACCTCTAAAAACTCCAGTTATAAGCGATGGTCTGCAGATCTGATGCTGCCAGAAGTTTCATGACAACTCAGTGAATATCTAAATTATCAATGACCAAATCTAGCTGAAGTTTCAACACTGTGCTCATTAAAGCAGTGAAGCAGGAGTTATTAATGAAGGTGGAAAGAAACTTCGAGCAGAGCAAAGTGACCTGTGGTTGGTGATGTAATATTGCCAGCAGCTGAGCTGACCAAAGTGGGGAGATTTTAGGTCACTCGCTTGCCTACAATTGAATGTCTTGTGTTAGATTTTAGTGTTTTCTAGTAGGAAATATTCTGTGATAATTTTTCACACTAGCTACCAAACAAAACAGGCAGTAATTTGCTGAATTTAACGATAAAAGTTCTTATGAAACAATACTAGATACTTAAAGTGTATTAAAATGGGGATCAATACTGCTTCTTCCAAATGGCTGAATGTGTACCTTACAGCAGAAATTCTGTAGCTAATAATTGTTTAAATTCTTTAGTGATCTGTCTTCTCCTTAGCTGCTCTGATTGCCTACTAGAGAAAGGACTGCTGTTTGATGAAATTTGTTACCTGTTGTGTTTTCTACTTTTCCCCCAATGATGTCAAGGTTTCATTACCCAAAGTGAAAGTTTATGGTCCAAACTCAGAGTTTTATCTTCAATTTGAATTTCAAGTGAGGCAGTATCTATATCTGGGTCTAGGTCATTTCCAAATAAGATAAAATACTGAATTGTTAATTACTAAATATAAGTTTATCTACTTTTGATTTCATATTTTTACAGAGAGACTAAAGATATTTGGATCTGCTAATAAACATGTTCTTTCATCACATTCAAACACGGTACTACTGTAGTAGGCAATTAGACAGACATGAGCAGAGTAGGAATAATAGGCCAGGTACAGAAGGTCATCTAAGGCTGCCCTGGTTGCCTAGCAATGGACAATTGTGAGGTTGAGCCTCACCCCCAGGGTAACCTTTCCTCCCCTAGCGTATGGCTGATCATGCAGTCTGGACCCTTCCTTGACTTCTCCTCCCCTTTCATGTCACTAGTCGTGTAGTAGAACCCCTTGGAGGAGGAACAAGGGGACCAGAGAATAGCCTCTTATGACTCCCATACAAGCCCTGGCACAACCAGTCCGATAAGCATAAAGCCTTCAAGATAATAAGGTCCTGACTCACATCAAATAATCTTAGAAACAAAGTCTTGGGATTATTGACCAATGGAGTCAGCATTTTGGTCAAACTAGAGATAACATCTAGGCCTCAGTTGTGTTTCAGCTCCAAGCCCAGAAAAGCAGCAAGGCCAGGTAGGCATGGCTGACACCAGGACTAGATGCAATGACTAATAACCTACCCTGAAAGGACACACCTGGAAAACTGATGAATATTCCATTAACATCCTCCTCCTGGAACCTTCCACCTTTAGAGCAGATAAAACCGTCAGAACAGAGGACCCAGCGCATGCCTGAGCATATCTGTGCCTCTCCCCACACACTTCTTTCCACAGAGTGGCTCCCTGTCTCTGGAGCACAACCTAGCCTTTTCCCTCTCCTTCCCCCAGGAATGTTTTCTCTGCCTTTCTTTTTCCTAAGCTCCAAGGGCCCTTCATTTGCCTCTGTAATTTGTTTCCTAAACCCATGCAGCCCAGATGGCTCACTTCTTCCATGGCTCACTTCTTCTACCTCTGAGACTTTCTAAATAAACTCTTGCTTGTAATTGAGTCTTGACTTTGAATTCTTTCTTTCTTAGAACCAAAGCACCGAGTGTCTGAACCAAGGTCTAGTCACCGGTAACATTCTGGTACAGTTTTGCCACTAACACTATAAAGAAACATACCTCTAGAAACTGAGATGGTGTTAATAAATTTGCTAATCTACTACAGAATGCTGATCTGTGACAGTTCACAATTGTCTACTTCCTCATTTTCACTGGAAATTAAGGTTACTAAGGGTTAAGAATTTTACCTACTATATGTACATGAAAACAGTAGAAATAAAGAAGGGAAGCTATTGTGAAAGGTCTGAAAGGAATGAACGATGTGTTTTTGTTAAAAAAAAAAAAAAAAAAAAAAAGAGTAAGGTAGTTGCTTAGAGGTTGTTTAAAGGTTGTTCCAGATGTGAAAGGGGAAGTTGAAGGACAAAAACCTGAATGGCTACACAAAGCTGTGAAGGGTCTGAGGAGGGAGGTGCAGAGAAAGGGGAGAAGAGAGTATCTTTATTCATGTGGTCAAGATGGCTAAGATTCAATGCATTTATTTATATATACATTTTTAAATAAGCTCCATAGCATATGGCTGCAAAACCAGAGTTTGAAATTCCCTATTAGAAGGTCAGTTGCTTGGATTATTGGTCTGTTCTTAATAAGAAACTATAATTATTGTCATTTTGGTTACATGGGTAACTATTGTTTCTGTGACCTGTGACCTTATTTAATCAAGTGTTCAAAGCTTTGACAACTTTCCTACATCAAATTATTTTTTTAATTAAAAAGTTTTTTTTCCTTTATTGATTTTAGAGAGAGAGAGAGAGAGAAACATCAATGAGAGAGAACATCAATTGGCCGCCTCCTGCATACCCCCAACGGGGATTGGGCCCACAACCTGGGCATGTGTCCCGACCGAATTGAACTAGAGACCTCTTGGTGCATGGGTCAACGCTCATCCGCTGAGCCATACCAGCCAGACCCAAATCAAATTCTGAATGAAGTGTTTTTGACTTCTGACTGACTTTGAGATTTCCCAGAGGGTTCCTGGAAAATCTCAAAAGATTTGTCCTTTTACCTTGTAAAAAGGGCAATATTAAACTAAGTAGGTGTATTTGATATTATCTATGCTAAATTACATAGCAAGCACTGTCAAATACTGATGCTTAACCTTCCCTAGCTTATATTTGTATAGATAAATATTATTAACAGTCAGAAATTATATGAAATTTCTAGAATCTTTTCAGTGTCACAGATGTCCAGAATAGATACTGGCATAATGTGATCAATCATAACTCTAGTTATCTTAAAATGCTAAGCGTCACAGAAACAACCATTTCCTTGTCAACTGTGTTATAATCTCTCATCAGATCTTTAACCATGGCCATTTTAAGCCTTTTGTCATTCACTGATATTATTTTAATCTGGTGCTTTTCTGAAATCTCTTGTATCAGCTATAGGCTTCATCTTCAACAAAAAAGGACTGTCTGAGAGACTATAGCAGGTACTCTGGGGTATAGGCTTCTGATATCATTGCTTATGTAACTTTAAAGATCACACCATTAGACTGAATAATAATATCCAGAACTAATGGAGAAGCTCATGAGTTCATAAAACTGCTAACCCAAATTAAGAAAGACCTGGATGTATCACATGGGGCTGAGTAGACTGATAGAGAAATTATGATTTCTTCTATGCCTTTTGCTAGGAGTACTGCTGGTTCTTTGATGTTCTATTTTCCAGATTTAAGGAACCCCTTTACTCTTAAGCGCTCTAAAATTTACAGAATTTAGTAGATTATATCTCTGTAAACAAAAATGAAACATTTATCGCCCTGGCTGGTTTGGCTCAGTGGTTAGAGCGTCGGCCCACGGACCAAAGAGGCCCGGGTTCGGTTCCCACTAAGGGCAAGTACCTTGGTTGCAGTTTGTGTGTCCCCGGCCCCGGTTGGGGTCATGTGGGTGGCAACTGGTCGATATGTCTCTCTCACATCGCTCTCTCTCTCTCTAACCCCCCTCCCTCCCACTCTATCTGAAGGTAAATGCAAAAATGTCCTAGGGTGAGAATTAGAAAAAAGAAAGAAACAAACAAACATTATCTTTTCTCCTTGTCTGATCCCTCCAAAATTTGAAAACTCCTACTGAATATTGTTATTTTTATGGCAATATAGTTATTTGAATATGTTCAATAAGAATGTGTTTTCCTTGTAACAGGACACAATTGGACACACTGGTTGCTTTACCGAGGCTTTGACTAGAATGTCATATTTGAGAAGAGGTGCATAGAATAAGATATAACTAGTTTTAAGGAACTAGGGTTGACTTCAAGGGGCCAGTGTTTACAAAGCTCTCCTGGAAAACCAGCCTGGCAGCCTTACAGGGTTCCCAGCCTTTCAAGTGAGTAAGGAAGGCCACTCATGGCAGGCCACAGCAACTACCATGTTTCCCATCTAATCTCCTAAGGGCCCACTATCTTTCCTAAAAGTCATTTGTTTTCCCATAGTGCCCTTTGCCCCTTCCCCTTTCCTTATTAAGTCCCAAATTCTGCTTCAAGTCACATTTTTCTCTGAATTTTTCCCTTGCTAATGTGTCATCTGTCAAGACTCTGACTACTGAATTTGAGCACAGAGGAGAGATTTTTCCTTTCGAACAGGAGAAATGAAGTCCAGTGGCATGCTCACATAAACCTCAGCAATACTGGCAACTTAATACTATCCAGCAGCTACAGTCAAGCATTAAAATAAAAAAAGTTCCCATATTCTTGAAGGAAGTACAACAGTTTAAAAAACAGCACTGAATTTTTCCAGTCAGATGGGTCATGAGTATTTTTTTTTTTCATTTGACAGTTCCCCCATCCCAGGGATTTAACTACTTTTACCCAAATTCTGGTTGTTATTTTCAAATGTCTACAGCATAGTAAAAAAGCTATAATTCTAGACACTAAAAAACAAGACAAAGTGATCGAACTAATTATATTATGGCACTGATATGGTGTAAAATGCAAGACAGAAGTAGATCTGCAAATCACCATATAGTTGTGAATTCCAATTTTAACTGTTTCTCTTTGAAATTTCAGTTTTACACAAATGTTTATCCAGTAGTACATCATAAACCATAGTTAAAAGAATTTCTTGTCATGTAAATGTAGAATTGATAGCTAAAACTGTACACTTGACAACAAATGATTTTTTTCAACAGCAAAGTAATATGGAACTTATGAAAGTCATAAAAAAAACCTTAAAGTAAACTATGAGACACTTTTAGGGGCACTAGCTAAATTCCGACGGTGTTTGCATTAGAACAGAGCTTCATTTTTGCAGGCATTTAGACTTTTATGCATTGTGTAACTGAAATTCTTGGTCTCTTGATTTTCTTTGACTCTCACCTTTTCTTTTTAGTATAAGAAAAATCCTCTTAGTGTAGGGAAAGCTCAGATTAACAATCCTGGAAATTCTGCAGTAAGGTTAAACCATATTTTATCAAATTCTGCTAAACCAAATACCACTATTTGTGGTTCTCATTTGTAGATTAAAAAATGAACATTTCTCCTGTTAATGATCAATTTATATAATATCACAAGGATAAAAGAGATCACTTCAGATAGTGGCAATGTTTCATGAAAGTATCAAAGTAGGGAGGAGTGGGCAGAATGACCAATCTGATTAACACAACCACCTTTCACCTAGTTTTTCCTTTAAAAAAGAAGTCTAATTGTTTTCAATTTTCTGGAGTGAAAATGGCAGTAGAGGAAAAATATCAAAATGTGTAAGCAAATTGCCTCTTTCACATCCTCATAAAGTATTGTTTTCTAAAATATAATTTCCTATAAAGTTCACAGATGAGCGTCTTTCACATCAGGTGATAAGCAAACAAACCATTATTTGCTCAGCAGGAAACAGTTTTTTGTTTTTTCTTTTAGTGTGTGTGTGTGTTTTGTATACTCTAGTTAACAGGAAGTCTTCCAAGAAAATAAAGGAAAGGGAGAGGGGTAGTAATCTACCCTGTAATGCCCACCCAGAATCCTAGAAGGAAAAAAACCAAAGCCATTGACATAAAGATGATTTTGCAGTATCCTGAAGGTCAGCAGTATTTCCAAAATACTTGCTGTGGCACAGATACAAAGTCTTGAGTGTGCTAATACTTAGGTTGCTAAAAAGAGAGCCACATGAGACAAAAACTCATTTGGAAAATAAAAAAGACTGGATTTAATCTCTACTTTTTGCTCAATACTTGTAAAATGTTTCATGCTGTTTTCACTATACAACAAATTTAAAAATTAGCTACAATGTTACAAGTCACCTATTGGTGTCCATGCTTCTCCAGTGAGGTACTGGACAACTTGATTCAACAAGTGATGGCTGAACTGCTCATTCAACAAACTGTTCTAAAAGGCCTCTCTCAGGGTGTGCTCTCTATAGTCTGAATCTGACTTTTATACTGCAGAACCTCCGTCTGCCATTGTTTAGCAGCATTACCATTAAGGATGTGCCTCTGTTTCTATATATTCTTTAATCAGAAATATATCTTGAGTGAAAAGTATAAAAGTCAGTGGTGTGAAACAAATGGAACTCCTTTAAAAATGTAAGATGGGCCCTGGCCGGTTTGGCTCAGCGGTTAGAACGTCGGCCTGCGGTCCAGAGAGACCCGGGTTTGGTTCCCGCTAAGGACACATACCTCGGTTGCAGTTTGTCCCCAGCCCTGGTTGGTCGTGCGGGTGGCAGCCACTCGATGTGTCCCTTTCACATCGATGTTTCTCTCTTTCTCTCTCTTCCTCTCTCCCTCCCACTCTATCTGAACAAAAAATGGAAAAAACATCCTCGGGTGAGGATAAAAATATTTAAAATGTAAGATAGTTGATAACCTAGGTAAGTGCACATGAAATGTAGCCAAAAGTCAGAATCTTGTGATAAAAGGAAAAACGATCTTATGCACTTTGTGTTGGAACTGTTTAGTTTCATGTTTTCCTAAGGCACGACCAAAATTCTTTTACATTTATGTTTTGGCAAATGCTCTTCTAGCTGGAGGGTCATAAAAGTAGGTGAAGTATCTGCTTAATGGCATGGTGGCATGCTAAAGTAAATAAGATAGTATTTGGACTAAAACTAAGGCCAGTAGGTGAAGAAAAAGAATAAAATTGATATTGGTTTTAAATTTGTACTAAGGCTACTTAACTGAATACTGGAAAAATGACAGAAGTGTTTAATACCTTTGCATAAGAAAATGTTTCCTTATGAAGCTGTAGCGTAGGGTTTCATCTGGGATGATGTCATCATGTGGTAAAAAACAATCTGGATATTATAACAATGTATAAGAGCAAAAAAAAAAAAAAAGTCATAAAAATGCTAAATGGTATAGAGCTAAAAATATGGTAATATGTGAGTAAAAGGATCAATTCAGGTTTTTAAATCCAGACAAGTGTTATGCTTGTGAAAAGTGATACAATTTGTTATCATTCACATCCAAATTGGAACTAGCTGCTGTACAATGAGATTTCACTGCCATTTTTGAGCACTTTAAATTGTTGGAGTTCTATTATAAGTTCAAGTATGTTAGAGATGTTGTCAACCCTTAAATCTATTTCCTTCAAAAAATGAAGGAGCAGGTATTCTAATAAACTTTATGTAAATAGGATCCTGATCATTTAGCTCTATTTAACCCAACACATTTCTCTGGGCATAACAATGACCTCTATGAAAACTGGAAAATATTGCATAATTTAAGAAGTCAGAATATATTAACATTCACTGGTAACTTCACATAAGTTATGCGAGGAGGATGGAATATGGGTAGAACAGACCACCAATCATGTTTGCCTAGCAATAAAAGCAGTAACAAACTTAAAGATCTGCCAAGATCAAAGAAAACAAAACAATCACCTTTAAATGATTAGAGATACAACATTTTACAGGTGTCTTCAAAGCCATCATAAAGGTCACAAGATGACTCTCCCACTCTGATTGGCTGTGGCCACACACAGCCAAGCCAGAGCTAGGATGTGATAACCCAGTGGCAGGTCTGAGATACTCACAACATTCTGACTAGTACAGAGGCAGGCAGTGCAAAACTACCAGAATCCCACTAGTAGTTCTTTTTTTTTTTAAACCTTGGAAAACCATCCATGAGGTTACTCTGACAAATATAAATCAAGGCTGACCCAGCTAAGTGCTATCTGATAGCTGGCCATCTGGATATGGGGTTTGCCAGTCTAGCTGTTTTCATTATTTAACCAAATATTAAGAAAAATATAATTCACATGTAACCCTTATAAAAAAAAAGTAAATGGTAAATTTCCTATGATCAGCACAAGCTGTTAGCCTATTAAGAAAAGCCCAATTTTCCTAGTATTCAAGTATATATAGACATATCATGTCTGTTTCTTTTTAAACATCTTAGGTGAGAAGGAGGAGGATAAATGAGATAACATAAGCTAAACATCCAACAAGCCCCATTCCTCATTCTCTGTGTGGCTGGCAGCATTAGTCAGAAAGTCACTCCTTTGCTGCAATGGTTATGATATATTTGAACATGTAGATCTTTAAGAATTTCCTTATTCATTTGGCTGGGCCTATAGTAGGTGCTTTTTTTGTTTGTTTTCTTGAAATAATTCATCAGTGCTTCCTGAGAGGCTCAAACAGGATCACAGGCCAGATTCCGAAGATAAACTGTTTGGAAACAAGTCAGGACAAAATGAAAGAAGATAAAAGTGTTCCATATATATTATACCTGAAAAAATAAGAAGGGACCCATGGGCTATGGCTACAGTGCTTGGTAGGATTACTAGTGATTGTCCTGGTAGTAGTACCTGAGCACAGCATACTTCTTCCAGGCTTGTACAAGATCTCAGAAACTATGTTTATTTAATTTATTTAAAGGTATTAAGCATCTACTTTGTCAAGCATGGCGTTGGGCATTAAAATCATCTCATCTTTAAAATAACTGCAATGTAGCTATTAACAGGTCCATTTTATTGTTGAAGAAATTAAGGCTTAAAGAGACGAGTCTTGCCCAAAGTCATGGAGCAGTGAGTAGAAGAATTAAGATTCAAGAGCATCTGGTTTCAAAGCCTGTACTCACTCCACTACCTCTCCACCCCACCCACTTCTTCTGCCTCTATCCCATCTTCCCAATATCCCAACACACACACACACACACACACATACACACACACCTTATGAAGTGGACTTACCTTCACTTTTGGCCTTGATCTCAGGTAAAGTGTTCTTGTATATATACTGAAAGAAAAGGGGAGGAAAGAAAGCTCTTCAGACTGATTTTTAATCCATGCAAACTGCATACTGACAGATTTAAACCACAGTACCTATGTATATAAAAAGAACAAGCAACATTGGTATATCTTTTGTTCTTTTAGCAATCTTTTTGGGTTTTTTTTTTTGAGCACCTACTCTGGGCTGAGCACTTAGCAAGATGCTAAGGGAGAGAGAGAAAAGACCAACTCTGACTGTGACCCCAGGATGTTTGCAGCTTAGTAGGAAGCATTTCTTTCTTTTTTTTGGAGGGGAGGGGTTAAAATATTTATTCATCTTTTGATTGTTCTTAACCATTTCAAAAGGTAAAAATCATTCTTACCTTCCAGAATGTACAAAAATAGGCTGTGAACAGGATGTGGCCATGCACTACAGTTTGCTGATTCCTGCTATACAAAGATCATTTACCCCACCCAGTTATATCTAAGTATGATTTCTGCCATTTCACGTTTCCACATCTTAGCAGACCAGTCTTGATGTGCGGCCTGAAAACCCCATCTTCTCTTCGATGACAAGTTTCTCTGACTTGGAGGAAGAGTTGGGAAAGACCTAACTTCCTTTAGAAGTTAAATTGTGAGACCAAATTGGTCACTGTTTGGTAGAATATTTAATTAATTTTTTAAAAAACGTATCTTTTAAAAAAAACAAACGTATCTTTATTGTTGACTGTATTACAGATGTCCCTCTCCCCCCCACCCCACTGATCCCCTCCTCCTCAATCTTGCCCCCTACCCCTTTCCCCACACTATTGTCTGTGTCTACTGGTTACGCGTATATGCATATATAAGTTCTTGGGTTTCTCTCTTCCCCCGCCACCTCTCCCCTTCCCTTTGAGGTTCATAGGTCTAACAGCCAGTTTGTACTTCCTAATCCCTTCATCTTTTTCACCCAATTCCCCTCCCATCTGGCAACCAACAAACACTTCTCTGTATTTATGAGTCTGTTTCGGTTCTGCATGTTCATTTTGTTTGTTAATTCAATTGTTAATAGATATGTATTTATTGTCATTTTAATGTTCATATTTTTTATCTTCTTCTTCAAGAAGACCTGTCAACATTTCATATAAAACTGGTTTGATGGTGATGAACTCCTTTAGCTTTTTCTTATCTGGGAAACTTTTTATCTGGCCACCAATTCTAAATGATAGCTTTGCAGGATAAAGTAATCTTGGTTCTAAGTCCTTGCTTTTCATCACGTTAAATATTTCTTGCCGCCCGGGACGGTTTGGCTCAGCGGTTAGAGCGTTGGCCTGCGGTCTGGAGAGACCCGGGTTCGGTTACCGCTAAGGGCATGTACCTCGGTTGCAGTTTGTCCCTGGCCCTGGTTGGGTCATGTGGGTGGTGACCACTCGGTGTGTCCCTTTCGCGTCGATGCTTCTCTCTCTCCCTCCCACTCTATCTGAACAGAATATCGAAAAATGTCCTCGGGTGAGGATAAAAAATGAATAAATAAATAAAAAATAAATATTTCTTGCCAATCCCTGCTGGCCTGCAACGTTTCTTTTCAGAAATCGGCTGACAGCCCTATGGGAGCTCCATTGTAGGTAACTAACTGCTTTTCTCTTGCTGCTTTTAAGATTTTTCTTTGTCTTTAACCTTTGGCCTTTTGATGATAAAGTGTCTTGATATGGACTTCTTTGGGTTCATCTTGTTTGGGACTCTCTGTGCTTCCTGGACTTGTATGTCTGTCTCCTTCACCAAGATAGGGAAGTTTTCTGTCATTATTTTTTCAAATAGGTTTCCAATTTCTTTCCCTCTCTTCTCCTTCTGGTATTCCCATGATGCAAATGTTGGCACTCTTGAAGTTGTCCCACAGGCTCCTTACACTATCCTCATTTTTTTGGATTCTTTTTCTTTTTGCTGTTCTGACTGGGTGTTTTTTGCTTTCTTATATTCCAAAATGATGGTTTGCTTCTTGGTTTCCACTACTCTACTATTGATTCCCTGTAAATTATTCTTTATTTCAGTTAGTGCATCTTTCATTTCTGACTGGTCCTTTATTATGCTCCTGAGGCCCTCACTAAGTTCACTGAGTGTCCTTATAAGCAGTGTTTTGAACTCTGTATCTGTTGGATTGCTTATCAATCCATTTCATTCAGTTCTTTTCCGGGAGTTTCTTTCTGTTCTTTCATTTAGGACATGTTTCTTTGCCTCCTCATTTTGGCTGCCTCCCTGTGCTTGTTTCTGTGTATTAGGTAGAGTTGCTATGTCTCCTAGGCTTCCTAGGGTGGTCTCTTGTAGTAGGTGTCATGTAGGGTCCAGTGGAACAGCCTCCCTGATCACCCAGTGGGGCCCTTGAGGTGCACCCCTAGGGTGGACTTTACACCCTTCTGTTGTAACTGAGTCTTGATTGCTGTTGGCACATCAATGGGAGGGTTCTACTCAGGCTGTTCAGCTGCAAGGACTGGCTGTGCCCACTAACCACCAGCCTCTGACTACCTTGGATGATCAGCTGTGCATGGGCCCACCACACAGAGCAAGACTTACTCCAGCAATGCTCTGGTACCTCCTGAGTCCATTCCTTGAAAGTGTCACTTGTGGAAGTGGTTGGATAGTGGTGTTTCAATGCAGTCTGAAGCTGTCCCCCAGGTGTGCTTACTCGGACAAGGTCAGCCACTGCATGTGTTCTACCCAGGGCCACTAGGCATAAGCTACACAGTGATCTGCCAATAGCTGCTTCTAGTGCTGGGCTTGGAGGTGCCCAGGTGAAACCAAGCTGTGAACCAAGGCTGGCTGCTTCTAGTGCTGGGCCTGGGGCCACTTAGCGAGAGGTATGGAGCTTGCTGTGGCCAGATGCTACTTGTTTGAGAGAATTTAGGAAAATCTGAAGCAGGAGCCTAAACAAGCCAATCCTATGGTAAAGCCAGTAGAAAAAGCTTGGATGGGTCTGAAAGTTGGGTGGGGCAGGACCTCAGGAAATCACCAGGGCAAGGTAAACAGTGTGAGCCAGGTTGCTGGAGTCCCAGATATGGGGGCTGTCTGCCGCCCCAAGGAAGGGCTCACCAAAGAATCAATGGCCTCTGACAGCAAGTCTGTCCAGGGAAAGCTGCCCCTCCAGATTTCAAGCCGATGCCAAACAACTCAGTTCTTCCCTGTATGTCTCTGGTGCTTTTCAAGCTGCCTTCCCTCTGTGCTGGAGCTCAGAGGGAGAAGAACCGAGTAAGTCCATGCTTGGGCACTTTAAGAGGAGCTGCCTGGGGCTCCAGAAGCCTCAGCCTTCCTCAGCCTCAGTTCCTGCTGGATTTTACAGTCAGAAGTTCTGGGGACTTCTCTTCTTGGCACTGAAACCCTGAGCTGGGTGCCTGGTGTGGGATGGAACCCTTGCTCCCCAGGGAGGACCTTCACAGCTGAGGTATCCCTCCTGATTTTTATCTGCGATACGTGGGTGTGGAACCAGTCCGTCTGAACCTCCACACCTCCTTCCCACCTATCAGTCTTGATGTGGCTTGTTCTTTAACTTCGTAGTTGTAGGACTTCCATTCACCTTGATTTCACGCGGTTCTGAAGGCTGTTTGTTCTGTAGTTTAGTTGTAATTTTGATGTGGTTATGGGAGGAGGCAAGTACCATGTTTATCTACGCTGACACCTTGACTGGAAGTCCAGAATATTTAATTAATTTTATTAATTTATTTTTGTTACAGACGTTTCTCCTTTTTCACCCATTGACACCCTCCTCCCAATCCAGCCCTCCCGCCACAGCGTTGTTGTCTATGTCCACTGGGTATGCAAATATGCATGTAAATTTTTTGGCTTATATCTTCTCTCCCCCCAGCACTTCTCCTCTGAGGACTGTCAATTTGTACCCTATTTCTATGTCTCTGGGTCTATTTTGTTCACCAGCTTATTTTGTTCATTATATTCCACAAATAAGTTAGATCATGTAATATGGCTTTCTCTGAGTGGCTTATTTCACTTAGCATAATATCTCCAGGCCCCTCTATGTGAACTCAAAGGATAAGAGACTCTTTCTATTTGACAGCTGCATATTATTCCATTTTGTATATGTACCACAGCTTTTTTATCCACTCATTTATTGATGGGCACTTGAGCTTTTATCAGATCTTAGCAATTATAAATTAGTGCTGCTATGAACATAAGGGTATATATATTCTTTCTAAATGGTGTTTCAGGCTTCTTAGGATATATTCTGAGAAGTGGGATCACTGGGTCAAATGGCAGTTCAATTTTTAATTTTCTGAGGAAACACCACATTATTTTCCATAGTGGCTGTACCAGTCTGCATTCCCACCAGCAGTGTACTAGAGTCCCCTTTTTTCCACACCCTCACCAGCACTTGTTTCATGATTTGTTGATGGCAGCCATTCTGACAGGTGTGAGGTTATACCTCATAATTATTTTCATTTGCAGCTCTCTCTGATGATTATTGATATTCAGCATTTTTTCATATGTCTCATGGCCATTTATTTATATGTTCTTTTTTTTAATTTATTTTTTTTATCCTCATCTGAGGACATTTTTCCATTTTTTGTTCAGACAGAGTGGGAGGGAGAGAGAGGAAGAGAGACAGAGAAACATCGACGTGAAAGGGACACATCGAGTGGCTGCCACCCACACGACCAACCAGGGCCGGGGACAAACTGCAACCGAGGTACGTGCCCTTAGCGGGAACCGAACCCGGGTCTCTCAGGACCGCAGGCCGATGCTCTAACCGCTGAGCCAAACCGGCTAGGGCTGTTCTTTTTTTTTTTTAATCCTCACCCAAGGACATTTTTTTTCTTTTTTTGTTCAGATAGACAAGGAGGGAGGGAGGGAGAGAGAGAAACATCGATGTGAAAGGGACACATCAAGTGGCTGCAACCTGCACAACCGGGGACAAACTGCAACTGAGGTACACGCCCTTAGCGGGAACCGAACCCAGGTCTCTCTGGAGCACAGGCTGACGCTCTAACTGTTGAGCCAAACCGGCCAGGGCGTGTATGTCCTTTTTGGAGAGGTGTCTATTTAGGTCCTCGGCCTATTTTTTAATTGGGTTCTTTGTCTTCCTTTTGTTAAGCTGTATGAGTACTCTATATATTTTGGAAATTAACCCCTTATCTGATGTATCATGGGCAACTATGCTCTCTCATATAGTGGGTTTCCTTTCCATTTTGATACTTGTTTCTTTTGCTGTGCAGAAGCTTTTTAATTTGATGTAGTCCCATGTATTAATTTTTTCCTTTGTTTCTCTTGTCTTAGGCGTTGTATCAGTGAAGATTCTGCTTCATGTGATGTCTAAAATTTTGTTGCTTACATTTTTTTCTAGGATTTTTATGGATTCACAAGTCACATTTAAGTCTTTTATCCATTTTGAGTTTATTCTTGCGTATGGTGTAAATTAGTGGTATGGTTTCATTTTTTTTTTGCATGTAGATGTCCAGTTTTCCCAGCACCATTTATTAAAGAAGCTGTCTTGACTCCACTGTATGCTCTTGCCACCTTCGTCAAATATTACTTGAGCATAATGACTTGGGTGAATTTCTGGATTCTCTGTTCTGTTCCATTAATCTATATGCCTGTTCTTGTGCCAGTACCATGCTGTTTTGATTACAATAGCTTTGTAGTATAACCTGATATCCAGTATTGTGATCCTTCCTACTTTGTTCTTCTTTTTCAAGATTGCTGTGGCTATTCAGGGTCTTTTTTAGTTTCATATAAACTTTTGGAATATTTGTCTGTTTCTTGGTGAGTCTGGCTAAGGGTCCATCAATCTTGTTTGTCTTTTCAAAGGACCAGTTCTTTGTTTCACTGATCTTTTGAATTATTATTTTAGTCTCTATGTTGTTTATTTCTGCTCTGACCTTTACTATTTCTTTCCTTCCACTTATTCTGGGTTTTCCTTTTTGTCTACTTTCTAGTTCTTTAAGTTGTAGGGTTAGATAGTCAATTAGAAATTTTTCTTGTTTCTTGAGGTAGGCCTGTAGTGCTATGAACTTCCCTCTCAGGACTGCTTTCACTGCGTCCCATAGATTTTGTGTTGTGTGTTCATTTTCATTGGTTTCAAGGAAGTTTTAAATTTCTTCCTTGATCTCCTTGGTAACCCATTCATTGTTTGACAACATGCTGTTTAGCCTCCATGTGTTTCAATGTTTTTGAGTGTTTTATTGTAATTGACTTTTAGTTTCATGCCATTGTCATCTGAGATGCTTGATATGATTTCAATCTTCTTGAACTTGTAGAGATTTAGCTTGTGCCCTAATATGTGGTCTATATTTGAGAATGTCCCATGTGCACTTGAGAAAATGTGAATTCTGCAGTTTTGGTGTGTAATTGTTTGTAGATATCTATTAAATCCATCTGATCCAGTGCATCATTAAGAGTCTCTGTTTCCTTGCTAATTTTTTGTCTAGAGGATCTATCCAATGATGTCAGTGGGATGTTGAAGTCCCCTGCTATGACTGTATTGCTGTTGATTTCTCCTTTGAAGTCCTTCAGGAGTTTTTAAAATGCATTTTGTGCTCCTATATTGGGTGCATATATATTTACCAAGGTTATATCTTCCTGTTGGATAGATCTTTGCAATATTATGTAGTGGCCTTCTTTGTCTCTAGTTATGGCCTTCATTTTGAAGTCTAATTTATCAGATATAAGTATTGCTACCCCAGCTTTTTTTCCTTTCCATTTGCTTGGAAGATTTTTTTCCATCCCTTCACTTTCAACCTATGTGAGTCTTTTGTTGTGCAGTGGGTCTCTTGTAAATAACATATATATGAGTCACGCACTCTTATCCATTCAGCTACTCTGTGTCTTTTGATCAGAGCATTTAATCGATTTACATTTAAGGTTATTATTGATATGTACTTACTTATTGCCATTTTTATTATGGTTATGTTTCTCTTCCTATTTCTTCTGCTTATTATAGCAGTCCTTTTACCATTTCTTGCAGTGCTGATTGGGTGCTAATATAGTCCCTTTGCATTTTTTTTTGGTCTGGGAAGTTGTTTATTTCACCTTTTATTTTGAATGATTGCCTTGCTGAATAGTCTTGGATTCAGATCCTTGTTTTTCATGACCTTGATTACTTTGTGCCATTCCCTTCTGGCCTGTAGTGTTTCTGTTGAGAAGTCAGCTGAGAGCCTTATGGGGGTTACTTTGCAGGTAAGTTGTTGCTTATCTCTTGCTGCCTTTAGGATTCTCTCTTTGTCTTTAATTTTTTGGCATTTTAATTATGATGTGTCTCAGTGTGGGCCTGTTTGGGTTCTTCTTAGTTGGGGCTCTCTGTGCTTCTTGAACTTATATATGCCTTTTCCCTTCACCAAGCTAGGGAAGTTTGCTGTCACTATTTCTTCAAATATATTCTCGAACCCTTGCTCATTTTCTTCTGGCACTTCTATGATGTGAATGTTGTTACATTTCATATTGTCCCATAGTTCTCTTAAGCTGTCTCCCTGTTTTTTTTTCTTTCTTTTTGGTTTTCTGATTGGGTGACTTTTTCTACCCTGTCTTCTAATTCACCGTTCTGGTCCTCGGCTTCCACTTTTCTGCTGGTTATTCCTTCCAATGTGTTCTTTATTTCTGCAATGTCATTCTTCATTTCCACTTGGTGGTTTCTCTATCCTTACTCATGTTGTTGAGCTTCCTCATAATTATTATACTGAACTCTACCTCTGATAACTTGCTTAATTACATTTCAATGATCTCTTCTGTAGAATTCTCTTGTTCTTTCATCTGGGATTTGTTTCTTTGTTTCACCATTTTTGCTGTCTCAGTGTGTTTTGGAGCCTGCCAAATTTTCCCTGTGGGTGTAGGTGTTCTGTTGACTATGGCTCCCTCTACCGGGTTTGGATGAGTGTGGGAGGACCCACGTTAAATACCACTGTCAAGTCTTACTTTCCTGGGTAGATTTTTCAGGTCAAGCAAAGGTTCAATTATCCTCTAGCTTTTGCTTGCAGGCTATTAGTCTCAGTTACTTCATAAGCCTCGTGTTGTAACCCTCAGCTGAATGAAAAATCCTTCAGGTGTACAGGGTAAGAGGATTTCCCGTGGACGAGGCAAATGCTTGCTGCTAGTCTTGAGCAGTTAATTAGCCTCAAGTTGCATTTCTCTTGCCTGGCTCAGTGGTGTTAAACTCCTGAGGGAGGGGATGTTGTGTCTCCGTGGTCTCTGGGAAGGGGCTATTTGAGTAAAGTGGCTACTGTCCTATGAGGGTATGATTCAACATAAAACACACAGTGTCCTTCCCAGTTCTCTCTCCTTTGCCACAAACCCCCAACTCTCTTCACACAGTTCCAATCCAGTCTGCCCTCCCTCTGCCGGAGCCCAAGGTGAGTGGCTGTAGCTGATGTGGTGCTCTTTTAATCTCCAATTTCTCAGTGGGAACTGCTCACAGGTAAAACAGCCCTTAGCTGCTGTCCATGGGCTCCCAGTGAACTCTCTCATAACACTGTAGTTTCTACTAGGCTCGATTCAGTGTCCTTTTTCTGTCCCTGGTTATACAAGTTTTCTCCAGCTACTTGTCAGTTGGTTTTTCCTGATGATCTGTCTTTATTTTAGTTGTAATTTCAGTTTGGTCCTGGGAGACGGTCTGTGTAGCTTCCATTCACTTTGCTGCCATTTTTTCTCCCTTGCATATGGTCACGTCTCTTCGTGGCTTTTCTTTCCTTGCACAGGGACACACATGGAGGTGATGATACTTGACAGTGAGAATGGTATAAATGAGGTAAGATGACTGGGCATTTGTCTTTTTCTGAGTTCCTCCATTACTCAAATATGCAATTCCCACACACCTTGGGTTATATTTTGCTTTCCAACAATTTGGCTAATCAAACATCCTCACACAATCAGAAAATAGCCATCAAGTCAAGAAACAGGTATTCACAGGATACAGCCTTCCACAGAGAGCAAAAGAGAGGTTGTGTAGCAAGGGCCTCGGCTACACAGTTCTGGAGGCTGGGAAGTCTAAGATCAAGGTGCTGGCAGATTTGGTGTCTGGTGAGGGCTCTCTTCCTGGCTTAGAGATGACCATCTTCTTGTATCTGAACATTCACTGTTTGGCTGAGTTCAGCAGTCCCACTTCTGGCTTGGGTATGGATTTCATAGCCAGTCTTTGAGGCACCCTAAACACGGTCAATGTGGCGCCTCTGTTCTCAACAAAACTGACTCAGTAGGGAGTATTTCATTCATGCTTAATAGGACTTATACCACCATTGCCAGTTTCATCATTGAAGATATACGGTAGTAAGGATTAAAGTATAGTATTCTTAGAATATTTTGAAAATGGTTACATCAGTTCTACAGGATTATAATACAGGTATAAAACAAACAAGACGGTAACAGCTTTTTTCATAGTATCCTTTAAAATGAGTCACCTCTGAAGATAACAGAGTCTAAAATCAGTGCATACAGAAAAGGGAAAGTTAAATTTACCCCTGAAAAATTCATTAAGCTGTCTATATCATACAGCATACATAAACAGTACACTATTTAAATGCATTTAAATAGTAATGTACAGTGTATCTTGTGTGCATATGTAAGACATAATTTTATATTGTGAAAAACTTTCTCTTTTAAACAAGAGAAAGAAAAGGTGAAGAGTATATATGGCTGAATTTGTGTAATTTAATGTGGCTATAATGCACTGTACCCAAAACCAGAAATGTAAAGAAGAGCATCAAGTATTATAAAGAATACTCTACTGTCTTAAAATGTAACCCTTCTGACAGTTTTTTAGATGTTAATATCTAAAATAAAGCTGCCAGCTTCTTTTTTCTTTAGGAAACAATCCTGCACTGGGACAGAGAAGCCCTGGATTCCAACCCTTGCAATTACCTCCACCACTCCCAACTATTTAAGTACCTATAATAGTGGGGTAAGCACTGAACCCCGAGCTTTCCACACATTTCATACTTAAACAACCCCACCAGGTGGGCATTATTATTCCTGTTTTGCCTATGAGAAACAATCTCAGAAAGGCCAAATATTCCATTCAAGGTGTCACAGCTAGTAAATGCTAGAAATAGGACTTGAATTCAGGTTTTATCTAACTGTTAGCCAATATATTTCACTTTAACTGACCAGTGACCTTGAGCAAGTACTTTCTCTCTGGGCCTCAGTTTGCTTCACCATCCAATGAAGTTATATTAGATGATTTCCAAGGTTTCCTAGATTGATCTGGGGAAACAGAAAAATTCTGGACTCAAATCCAGGTAATGACACTAAGATCATGTGTGAGGTACTTGACTTTTCTGAGCTTGTCTTTCCTCAAGCATAAAATAATACCTGCCTGATAGGACTGTCAAAAGGATTAAAGGAGGTAATATATGTCACATTTCTAACCCAGATAAGGTTATGAACTTAAAATGAAAACTTATGAAAAATTCCAAACATTAACAAAAGCACCTATCACATAAAGTTGTTTAAAAATCTTCTTGTATTTGCAGCATCCATAATGTTTCCTTTTATACTCCTGATACTGGTTACTTATGGTTTTCTTCTTGTTTAATCTCACCAGATGTTATCAGTTATTAAGTTACTGTATCTCAACTCAAAATCAACCCTTCTATATTCTGTATGTGATGCAGGAGCTGAGACTACAAACCACATTTCTGCTTTGACAAATGCTCCCTAATAGGCTCTGCTAAAAGAGGGCATTCAAGAGAGACTGCAAAGCTGGAGAAGGGACTTCTTCCTTCTTATTTTATTTTCATGAGGTTCCTGTGAACAGCATCCCAACAACACTTTCTCACTGTGGCAGCAGCACTTTATACCTGTAGCAACAGGACCCTTCTTCAGAGGCCTGGGTTCCAGCCCAAAGGAGTCTCTCTGCTGAGCTCAGATATCAGCACCAGCTGAGCCGTACCTCCTCTTTCAGACCTGAGTTTGGAGACTGTAAATTCTTCAATATTCCTTCCCTCAAGAGACAGAATCTATGTCCCATCTATTCAAATATTTTACTGTAACCAACAGAATATGGTGGAAGTGACACCATATAAACTCTGAGACTAGGTTATAAAAGACCCTGCTGTTTCACCTGGTTCTCTTGAGATATTCCCTCCAGATGAAGCCATCTGCCAGGTATGATGGCTGATTACACTGAGGATGAAGTGACCACATGCAGGCAGCTCTAGTTTACAGCCACAGCTCATTGATGACAGCCAGTATCAAATGACATCCCATGTAAGTGAGATATCTTGTACCTCTATCCCGCGGGAGCCTTCAGATGACTGCAGCCTGAGCTGACATCTGACACTAACTCTACAAGAGACTCCATGTGAGCTCTGCCTAGCTGAGCCCTTCCAAATTCAAGATCCACACAATTGGGAGCAAAATAAACTGGTTTATTTTAAACTGGTAGGTTTGAGTTGTTGTGTAACATTAGTAATGTAAATATGCTGCCACCCCCGCCCTCTACACTTTTTTTTTTTTTTTTGGTGGAACTCCAATTAAACAAATGTTAGACTCTCACTTTATCTTCCTTTTCTCTTAACCTCAATTCCATATTTTTTGTCTCTGCTACATTTAAGTAACTTTTTCCAGATCTGTCTCCCACTTCACTAATTTTCTCTTCAATTGAGTTTAATCTGATATTAGTCCTGTACATTGAGTTTTGCATTTTGTTTACTATAGTTTTCATTTCTAGAGATTCTATGTGGTTCTTTAAAAAGTTTGTTTGAAAAAGTTTATTTTTCTTTGAATTTTTTTTTTCTTTATTGATTTTAGAGAGAGAGATAGAAACATCGATGAGAGAGAACATCGACTGGCTGCCTCCTGCATACCCTCACAGGGGATTTGGCCCACAACCTGGGCATGTACCCTGACCAGAAATCAAATCGGTGACCTCTTGGTGCATGGGTCAATGCTCAACCACTGAGCCACACTGGCCGGGCTACTTGAATGTATTTTTAAGTTTGATTTATTTCTTCAAGCATAGGAATTGACATTTTTATAATCATTGATAATTCTAATATGTGATTTTTTTACAGTCTCTTTTAGAAAAACATTTATTTCATCCTTACCTGAGGATATGTTTATTGATTTGAGAGCGAGGGAAAAGAAGAGAGAGAGACAGAGATGTGAGAAACAGCAATCAGTTGCCTTCCTTATGCACTCTGACAGGGAATCGAACCTGCAACCTAGGTATGTGCCCTGACTGGGAATTGACTTTTAGTGTTTGGGATGACGCTCCAACCCAATGAGTCACACTGGTCAGGGGAGGTTTCTTTCTACTATACTACTTCTGTTGGGTTCTTGCTCATGGTGTCTTATTTCCTTGTGTGCTTGGTTATTTTTTATTATTTTTTATTAATTTTTACTTACTTAAAAATTACTTTTGAAGGTTCTTTGGAAACTGTGATGAAGAAGTCTTTCTCCAGAAAGGTTTGGTGTTTGCTTTTGCTAGACATTTGGGTGATATACAGGGCTAGGACAACCTTCATCAAAGTTCATGGCATGAGGTTCTCCAGGTCATTTAGGCAAATGGGCTGCAAATCTGTGTAAGGGGTGGATGATGGCCACGACTTCTGGGAAACATGCTTCTCTTCCCCACTTCCTTCTTTTTCTTGCTCTGCTTCATGCCAAAACAACTTACTTTGTAGTCAGTTGTGGGTGGATATTACTTCTGATTCATCCAGCTTGATGTGAGAAAGTCTTCCAATACTCTCTTCCTTGGGCTGGTTCCTTTCCTTTGGCTAACCCTAGGCCTTGATTTCTATCACCTTTATTCCATGAAGCCATAAAATCAGAGCTTAAATTTGATGGAATTACAAAAATTCTGCTGGCCCAAGCAGGTGTGATGTACCTTTTTAGGTACCTGCTTTCTCGTACATTTTGACTTGTTAGTTCCTTTTAATCTTGTCAATCTTTGATGCTTTGAATATTTTATCCAACACTTCTAGTTGTTTTTAGCAGGATATTTATCTGAATAACCTAGGCTGGCATTACTGCAAAAGGAAGTCCTATTCAATTTAATCATTTCAACAATCTATGGAGTAGACAGTATTTTTTAATTTACTTTTTATTTATTTTAAATCCTCACCCAAAAATATTTTTCCATTTATTTTTGGGCAGAGTGGGGGGTGGGGAGAGAGAGGAGAGAGAAACACTGATAGTGAAAGAGACACATCAATTGGTTGCCTCCCGTACGACCCCGACCAAGATGGGGACCAAGCCTCAACCAAGACATGTACCCTTGACCAGAATTGAACCCATGACTCCCTGGTCTGCATGCCAATGCTAGAGCCAGGGCTGGAGTAGATAGTATTTTCCTTATTTAACAGACCAGGAAACTGAGGATTAGAGCCAAACAAATAACTTGGCTGAAAACTGTTACACAGGTCCTGCCCAATTTTGCACAGTGGTTAGAGTGTTGGCCTGTGAAAGGTCTTGGGTTCAATTCTGATCAAGGGAACATACCTGGGTTGCAGGTTCAATCCCCAGACCTGGCTGGGGTCTTTTGGGAGGCAACCAATCCATGTGTCTCTCTCACATCAATGTTTCTCTCTATGTGTCTCCCTCTCTCCCTTCCATTCTGTCTAAAAATCAATGGAAAAATACCCTCATGTGAGGATTAACAACAAAAACAAAAACAGATTGTTACACAGTTATGAAATGATGGAGCAAAAATCTGAACTCAGATATTTTTACTCTGCTGTGTTAACTCTGTTTGAAACAAACACTTGTATAGTACTTAAGTATTAAGTCTCAAATCATCCTTCTGAAGTATTGTTATTCACATGCTCCATTTTTTAAAAAACATTTTCTTTTAACTTTTTTTTTCCCCTTTATTGATTTTTAGAGAGAGAGAGGGAGAGAGATAGAAACATCGATGAGAGAGAACATCGACTGGCCGCCTCCTGCATGCCCCCCACTGGGGATCTGTCCCACAATCTGGGCATGTGCCCTGACTGGGAATCAAACCGGCGACCTCTTGGTGCATGGGTTGATGCTCAACCACTGAGCCACACTGGCCAGGCCACATGCTCCACTGAATGAGATACCCACAAAATAAAAATTTCCATATAACTAACATTTGATATCCATTCTTTCATGTTAGTTACTTAGGATAGAATATATTCTATTCTTTCCAGCCTCCTTCAAAGAAAGCACAGTGAAATATTTTAATGTCAATAGAAAACAAAGGGAAAAAAATTAATTCAAACTCTGCCACCAAATTTACTCAAAATGCTTTAGTTTGTCTGTATTTACTTTAACTGTTGTCAACATGCAAATTGATTTTTACAAAGGTTTAAATATTGCATGTATATGATTTTATTCTGTTTCACTTAAAAATCAAAATATCTTTCTATGTTGTCATAAATTTTTCATATTTATAATGTTAAATGGCTGATTAAAGAACATACTATAGTTTATGGTTCTGCACTATTAGGTAATTTGTTGTTGTTTTTTCTATTATTGTTGTTATTTTGTTAAATAACATTGTGATAATCACTTTTGTGTTCACACACACACATTTTCATTACTTCAGATTATTTCTTTAGGATAAATTCTGAGGAATATAATAACTAGGATAAAACTATAAACATTTCATTTTTATGAATACATGTAGTGTCAAATTTCTTTCCAAATAGGCTGCATCAATTTACACTGACAAGTAATGTGTGATTGTACCATTTGCCCTGCAACTAAAGAATACAGAAGGAGCCCTGGCCGGTTTGGCTTAGTAGTTGGAGTGTTGGCCAGTGGACCAATGAGTCGTGCATTCAATTCCGGTCAAGGCCACGTACCTCAGTTGCAGTTCGTCCCCGGCCCTGGTTGAGTTGTGCGGGAGGCATCCAGTTGATGTGGCTCTATCACATTGATGTTCCTCTCTGTCTCTCTCTCTCTCCCTTTCTCCCTCCCACTCTATCTGATAATAAGTAGAAAAATATCCTCGGATAAGGTTAAAAAAAAAAAAGGAATACAGAAGGAATTTCAAAATACTGTATGGATATATAAAATAAATCCAATTACTAGTTAGATGATCAATTTGCTTATTTACTACAAATATCTAAAAAAGAAAATGATCTGGAGGCATGCTTTTCCCTCGCTTTTCTTTTTTAATTTAAAAAGTTTCAAACTTACAGGAAAGTTGTGTGATTGGCATGAAGAATTACTGTATCCTCTTCTGTCAGATCCCCAATTGTTATAATTTAGCTATATTTGTTTTACACACACACACACACACACACACACACACACAAAATGTGTGTGTGTGTGTACATACGTATAATCTTTGTATGACCTGATGCCCACCACACCTAAATATTTCAATATGTATCGCCACAAAACAAAGACACTCTGCTAAATTATCACAATGTAACCCTTCTAATCAGGATATTAACATTAATACAATACTACCATCCAAGTCAAAACTTCATTCAAATTTTGCTGACTGTCCCAACAATTCTTCCTTTTGCTTTCTGATCCAGGTTCCTATCCAGAAACATGCACTACATTTAATTTTCATGTCATGTCTTAACAGTCTTTTTTTAACTGGAACGGTTTTACAAGACTTTCATTGTCACTCATGTACTTGATGGTCTTCAAGAGTACAGGACATTCATTCTGTAGAAGAACCTTCAACATGGCCAGATCTAGGCCATGCATTTTTGGCAGGACTACTACAGAAATGATGCTGAGTTCACCTCAGTGCATTACCTCAGTTCATTACCATGTTGATTCTGCTCCATCATGGGCAATGTTAACCTTAGATGCACAGTCAAGTTGGTTGCTGCTAGTTTTCTTCACTGTAATGTCACCATTTCCCCCTTTGTATTAGTATGTTATGAGGAGACATTATGAATTATGTCAATATGTGTTCCTCATCAAACTTCTACCAGCCAGAGCATCCACTGATAACTAATGCCTAAGTATTTTTAAGTATCCCTAGGGTGGTTACCAAATGGTGATTATCTGTTTCCACTGTTCCTTCTACATTTGTGAGTTGGCATTCTACTTTGAGGAAGAGCTTTTGCTTCTCATTTTTCACTTACTTATTTATATTAGTATATACTTTTGGATTCCTATTTTATTCAATAGGTTGTAATTAGAAATTCTTGCTATTTAATTTTGATACTCAAATTATCTTAGCTTTGGCCAATGGGCCAATGTTTGTTTTTCAATTTTCATAGGGAACATAGCTGGGTCATATATGCATGTGTAAACACATATATACATATATGTTTATAACACACACAACATACATACAAGATGGGGCAAAAGTAGGTTTAAGTTGTTTGCATAGAAAATGATACAACTAATAAATAACAACAATTATGTGTATGTATGTCACACACTAATCAGTTTATAACAATACTTTAAATTCTAATCTTACCCCTCAGAGTTCTTTCTAGCTTTTCTTCTTTCCATATTTGTAAATCACGTCTGAGACTTGGGAAATCAGGCTTTTTGTTATCCTCATATATTTACTTATTGTTTCATCAATTAATTTATTTCCCAATTCCAGCCACCTCCTCCATCTACCCCCCTTCCATACCTTCTCCTCATCACCCTGCTTCCTTACCCTACACAGCAGCCCCTTTGCCATCACCACATTTTCTTAGAAGCTCAGCATGCTGCTACCACTGAACCCTTTTCCTCATTCTCTATTCCTTGGACATTGAATGCTACCACCTCTGCACAATACTTCTTCCCCCTCAACGTCCTGCTTCTTCGAAGGGTTTCCACATCAGGAGGAGAGAAGGAAAAAGTAAAAGGAGATGAAAAGGGGAAGGTGGAAAAGGAAAGAGGGAAACTCTAGCCTTTTAAAATAGAATATAATGAGTTAGTTTCCCCTTCTTGAGTATTTATTATAGAAATTCATTACTGTATTATACGGCAATAATGTCCTTGGGACTTCGTTTTTATTGTCAATATATATATTTTTCTTTATTTACTTTTAAAGAGAAAGAAAGAGAGAGGGAGAGAGAGATAGAAACATGGATAAGATAGAGCATCGATTGGCTGCCTCCTGCATGCCCCCCACTGGGGATTTTGGCCCACAACCTGGGCATGTGCCCTGACTGGGAGTCGAACCGGTGACCTCTTTGTGCATGGGTCGATGCTCAATCACTGAGCCACACCAGCCGGGCTATTGTCAATATATTTCTACTGACTTTAGAGAGACAGGAAAGGAGAGGGAGAGACAGAGAAAAACATGGATGAGAGAGAGAGAAATATCCACCTGCTGCCTCCTGCACAACACCCTGTACTGGGGACCAAGCCCAAACCCAGGCATGTGACCTTACTGGCATTGACTGGACTTAGAACCAGCGACCTCTCAGTGCACAGGGTGATACCCAACCAAGCCACATTGGCCATGGCTCCTTGGGACTTCTTGGACAATGTTAAGGTGCTAGATTTTTAATTCTTGGGTTTGCTTTATCGTTATTCTTGTTTTTCCTTTTCCATCATGTCACTTTCCTCAAGCATTTTTTTTTCTTATATCCCTTCCCTTTTAAATTAGGTATTTCTCATATACTATGGGCTAAGAATCCAAATAACCAATGCAGTAAGAAGTTGCAAAAACTAACATACTCAGAGCCAGAGTTTAAAGAGCTCTTCCATGATTAAGCTCTTCCATGATTAACCTCTTCACAGCATGAATTCAGTAATTCCTATTTAGTTGTGCATAAGTTTTATATAAATAAATAAATAAAAATTCTCAGGTAGTTAAATTTTAGATAATTCAGGTTGCCTAAACAAGTTGATCTCCAGATAGGTGAGATGCAAACATTATTTTAAAGAGGCATTTTTAAAATTTCACTTAAGTAAATTTTCACATTGGTTGAAAGGAAAAATTTCTTCCCCTTTCTACAAATATTTCAGCTCTCTCAATTCTTGAGAAGAATTTGAGTATAGCCTGATCCTCTGGTAAAGAGATCAATATATACATATTCATTTATTAAATAATTTAACAATATATACTGAGTGCTTACTGTGTGACAGGCATTGTTCCTATGCATTTGAGAGAGTTGCAGTGAATAAGATAAAGTGTCAGCTGCTCTCAAGGAACTTACAGTCTAGTTGTGGGAGGTAAACAATTAAGTAAATGTAAAACTGGATATAAATGCTTTGAAGAAAAATACAACCTGATAAGAGGAGAGAGAGTAATATGGAAGTATTCTTTGGATAGGGTGATCAGAGAGAATTCTGATTCCATTGTTGTTGTTAATGGCCAACCTCCAACAGATTCTTTATTAGGGGAGCAGAGGAAGAAAAGTAGCAACCAATTTATTTCAGAGAAGAAAACAAATTAAGCTGGGGACTTCAGATACTCACACTTTCCTAGTCCCCTGCTCAGGGGATCCGGGCAATTTTCTTTTCTTCCTAAGTGTATTCTTTAATGCTAATCAAGAAATGGAAATATTTATATCCTTACTACCTGTACTAAAAAAAAAGTTTATATCCTACTTGCAATACAATGCAGATCATGTATCAGAGGTTAGTTAGTACAACTGTCTCACTTTAAGGATGAAAAACCTGAGCTTCAGAGGGAAAGGGACTTGCTTAAGGTCGCTCAGTGGCAAAGGCAAAGCTGGAACACAATTTCCTGATCCTGTCTTCAACATTTTATATTTACACCATCCTGTTTAAAGAATACAAAAAAAACACTCCAATATTAGGTTTAAAAAGACCATTTCCTACCTAAAAAGGATGTGAAGATAAGAACCAAGGCCGGTTAAAATATGCCACCATGCATGAAATTGTGTGGTAACACCTATGATAGGCGGTACCTTCTTTCGAAAGTTCCTGTGTGGAGAGAAAAAAAAAATCACCATGTTATTATTATTATTTTTTTAATATTTAGCAACTAATGCTGATAGTCTTAGAGCATTTTGAAATGCCATTTTCAAATATGGCAGTTACTTAATGTCCTCAATTCTGCTGTAGTCTGCTGTAGTCCCAAAGTTTATTTTCAGGAATAGTATTCCTAGCAAAAGTTCCATGAAGAAATGACTCCGTGATCAAAATAAATGTGGGAAATAGTACATAATTATTGCCCTCTTAAATATCTATGATACATATTTTTTTTCTTTATTGAATTTAGAGAAAGAGAAAGGGAGAAGGAGAGAGAGAGAGAGAAACATCGATGAGAGACAATATCAATTGGCTGCCTCCTCCATGTCCCCCACTGGGGATTCAGCCCACAACCTGGGCATGTCCCCCACTGGGGATTCGGCCCACAACCTGGGCATGTGCCTGACTAGAAATGGAACAGGCGACCTCTTGGTGCATGGGTCAAGGCTTAACCAGAGACACACCGGCCAGGTCTACTTTGTTTCTTAGTGGCTCTCACCCAAAGGATGATGGCTTACCTCAGCAATATAAAAGCTCTAATGGGGTTTCTGATGGGTATTACTGATTCAAAACTACTCAATTAGATCTTAGTTTTCTAAGCAAGGTCTATTACTTGTTTGCTTACGTACATTAAAGTCTACATTTACTTATTTAACTTTTTATTATGGACAATTTCAAACGTGCAAAAGTAGGCAAAATAATAATGTACCCATTACCCAACTTCAGTAATTATAGCTTATGGCCAATCTTGTATCATCTAAACCCTCATCCACTTCTCCCCACCACCCCATATTCTTTGAAGCAAATTCCAGATATTGTATCATTTTATCTCTAAATATTTCAGTATGTATCTCTTAAAGATTAAAACCTCTTTAAAACACAACCAAAAGCCCTGGCCAGTTTTGCTCAGCAGTTAGAGCATTGGCCCATGGACCAAGGAGACCCGGGTTCAATTATAGCCAAGGGCACATACCTCGGTTGTGGTTCATCCCTGGTGCCCTGGTCGGGGTCGTGCAGGAGGCACCAGTTGATGTGTCTCTCACATCGATGTTTCTTCTCTCTCTCTCTCTCTCTCTCTCTCTCTCTCTCTCTCTCTCTTCCTCCCTCTCTCCCTCCATCCCACTCTATCTGAAGATAAATGGAAAAATATCCTTGGGTGAGAATTTAAAATAATAACAACAACAACCATAATCCCTCTTTCATTCCTAAAATATTAACAGTAATTTCTTAGTATCATCAAATATTCAATTACCAAAGTTCCAATCATCTCATAAAACTTTTTTTTTTTAACAGTTGATTTGTTTGAATCAAAATCCAAAAAAGGTCAACGCATTGCATTTGGTTGCTATATCTCATAAGTCTCTCTCAATCTATATGTGTCTTCTCCATTTTTTCTCCCCACTGCAGAGACCAGGTCATCATGTAAATTTCCCACAGTCTGAATTTTGCTGATTGTGGTGCTGTTCAATATATTCCTCTATCCTCTGTGTTTAAGCAAAACGGTTAACTCAGAAAATTTTGAATTGGAAGGACTCATTATTTTAATTTACTTAACATTTTTATTTTAATGGAAATTGAGGCTCAGAAAGACAGTGTTTTAGTAACAGACTGGGGTCCAGAGACCCAAGATTCAAACTCCAGTCAATACATAATTGCTGACAAGATGAAACAAAAGGAACACTTGCCTTTCTTAGAAAATAGCATTAAGCATGTGGCAGTAAAAAATTATATACATGTATTTCATATCCTTATTTCAAATCATTCTTATTTCTTCAGTAAAGCAAATTAGGAAGATTTCAAAGACCTAGTCAACATTTGATTAAAAATCCCTACAGATGTTACAAAATATGCTTAGGTCCAAATTTTTAGGCAATTTAAACAAATCTTCCTAGAATTTAACTATACATATCTTTTGTATCTTGATAATGGCAAACATTCACTTCAGGGCACTAATAATTCCATATGCCTATGAAACTCTGCTTAATAGATTGCTTCCAAAAGTATTTCTCAAAGATTGAAAATGTATCTTACCTCAGTGGATGACAAAAAATGTTATCTACGTTCCATAATAAAAATCCCAGTAAAAATATACCCAAAGATGTATAACCGAGTCCTCTAAGCCATGGATAAACCCTGTGGGGGGTGGGGGGGAACACAATGAAATTTTGTCAAGTCATGTCATGATAAGAGCTTGAAGTCATCACTTTCATGAGAAGGAAAGGTTTTTGTTAGTATTAAAAGCAAACCTATCTATTAAATTCTCTAATACATTTGCCTACTACATTTAGCTATTAAAAGTACTGAGAGACAATGTGCCTCTAAGACTTAGCTAGGTATATCAAGAAGGTAATTTGAAAGTCCCCAGTAATTTTATCAGTTCCATGGAAGTGCAAGGGGAGTAGTGGAACAGAATTAACAATGAGTCACCTGCTCTGTCAGGTATTTCACCACACACACACACAATCTTCAAATAAACCCTGTGAAGCAGGTATTATTCTTTTAATTCACTGATAAGAAAATCAAAACTTGATGAGTTCCTTAAAATAATGTGCATATTTGCAATATATATATATATCATATATATTTTATATATAATAGCTGCAATGAAGTTTCACTGACTTACATTAAAATGCATATAATTAAAGTGTACACTTGATGAGTACATCTGTATGTATACATGAAACCAACACCACACTCAAGACAATAAATATATCTAGCACCTCCAAAGACTGAGTTTGCATTTTTATGTTATATAAATCTAATAATACAGTATATCTGCTTTATTGTTTCTATTCCACTTGGCATAATTATTTTTGAAATTCATTCATGTAGTTATGTGTACCAATACTTCAGTTCCTTTTATTACTGGTTAGTACTCCACTATATAGATATACCACAATTTGTTTATTTGTCCAAATACTGGTGGATATTTGTGTTATTTCCAATTTTTTTTGCTATCACAAATAAAGCAGCTATGACCATTCATAAATAAATATTTTTATGGACATATCCTTTCATTAGTCTTGAGTAAAACGTTAGAAGAGGAATGGCTGTTCTGCATGAAAGGTGAATGTTAAAAGTTTGTAAGACACTGTAAACTGTTTTCCTAAGCGACTGTATCATTTTAACATTCCCAACAGCAGTGTATGAATGTTTTTTGTTCTGCATCCTCATGATATTTGGTATAACATCAGTCTTTTGTTGTTCTAGTAGGTGTGTAGTGGTATCTCATGGTGGTTTTAATTTGCATTTCCTTAATGACTAATGTCATTGAGCATAGTTTCATGTGCTTATTTGTCATCCATCTATTTTCTTTGGTAGTGTGTTGAATCTTTGCCCATTTAAAAAATTGCTGTTTGCCTTATTATTGCATTGTAAGAGTTCTTTATATATTCTAAATGTAAGTCTTTTGTTGGATATATATTTTGCAAATATTTTCTCCAACTCTGTGACTTGCTTTCATTTTTTTAAGTGTCTTTTGAAGAACAAAAGTTTCTTTTTTCTTCTTTGTACGTGCCCCTAGCAGAAACAGAACCTGGGACTCTCTGGTCCGCAAGCCAACGCTCCAATCCCTGAGCCAAACCGGCCAGGGCCAAAAGTTTCTTATTTTGATAAAGTTCAAGTTGTCAATATTTTCATTATAGTTTGCACTTTTGTGTCTATTTAATAACTCTTCGCTTAACCAAGCCTGTGAAGACTTATGCTATATTTTCTTCAAGAAGTATTATAATTTTAACTTTTACATTTAGGAATATGATTCATTTCTAGTAAATTTACATAAATTTAAGTTCATTTTTAAAAATAAGAGTATCAAGCTGTTCAGCACAATTTGAAAAGATTATCTTTTCCTCCACAGAATTGCCTTAGAATGCTTATTTAAAATCAGGCCAGTATGGCCCTGGCCAGTTTGGCTCAGCGGTCAGAGTGTCGGCCTGCGGTCCGGAGAGACCTGGGTTCGGTTCCCGCTAAGGGCACGTAATTCGGTTGCAGTTTGTCCCCGGCCATGGTTGGTCGGGCGGGTGGCAGCCACTCGATGTGTCCCTTCACATCGATGTTTCTCACTCTCTCTCCCTTCCTCTCTCTCCCTCCCACTCTATCTGTACAAAAAATGGAAAAATATCCTCGGGTGAGGATAAAAAAATAAAAATAAATAAATAAATAAAATCAGGTCAGTATGGATGTGTGGGTCTATTTTAGAATGTGTCTATATTTAGATGTCCACATTGTCTTAATTAGTGTAGCACAGGGCAAAATAGGTAGTATAATTCCTCTAACTTTACTGTTCTTTTTCAAAAATGTTTTGGCCATTCTTGACCCTTTGCCTTCCCATGTAAATTTCAGAATCAGTTTCTCAATTTTTACCAAAAAGCCTGCAGAGATTGTGTGATTGCACTGACCTTACAGAACAGTTTGGGGAAGAACTCACACTTTAACAATATTCAGCTTTCTATCCAAAAAAATGGTACATCTCTCCATTTCTTTTTTTATACTCACCCGAGGACATTTTTTTGTTCAGACAGAGGGGGAGGGAGAGAGAGGGAGAGAGAGGAAGAGAGAGAGAGAGAGAAACATCAATGTGAAAGGGACACATCGAGTGGCTGCCACCCACATGACCAACCAGGGCTAGGGACAAACTGCAACCGAGATACGTGACCTTAGCGGGAACCAAACCCGGGTCTCTCTGGACCACAGGCCGACACTCTAACCGCTGAGCCAAACCGGCCAGGGCCATTTCTTTAGGTCTTTAATTTCTCTCAGCAAAAACAAAAACCCTATCATCATAATTTCCAATATACAAGTTTGCATATATTTGCAAAATTTAACCCCAAAACATTTGACCTTTTTTTATGCTATTGCAAATTGTATTTTTGAACATTTTACTTTCCAATTATTTTGTGCTAGTACATAAAAATAAGATTTTTGAACACTGACTTGAATCTTATGACCCGGCTGGATTTCACATATTGATTCTAGTTTTTTGGTACATGTGATATTTTCTGTACATGATCATGTCCTTTGCAAATACTATACTGTATATAGGACTTCCACCAGTATAATGTTGAACAGAAGTGGTGATAATATACATCCTTGTTTTATTCTTAAAAAAATTTTTTTTAAATTATCACCTGAGGATATGTTTTTATTGATTTTAGAGAAACATCAATCAGTTGCCTCCACTACATGCCCCGATTGGGGATGGAACCCACAATCCAGGTATGTGTTGATTGAGAATTGAACTCTCTCAACCTTTTGGTGTACAGGATGGTGCTCCAACCAACCGAGCCACCCAGCCAGGGCTGCTTGCTTTATTCTTGATTTTAAAGAGAAAAATTTTAAACCTTGCATAACTAAGTGTATTAGATACCATAGTTTATAGCTTAGGTTAAGTTCTCTTCTGTTACTAGTTTATAAAGGGTTTTATTTTGTTTATTTTTATTTTTTTATCCTCACCCGAGGACATTTTTCGATATTTTGTTCAGATAGAGTGGAAGGGTGAGAGAAACATCGACGTGAAAGAAACACATTGAGTGGTTGCCACCCAAACGACCCAACCAGGGCCGGGGACAAACTGTAACCGAGGTATGCGCCCTTAGCGGGAACCGAACCTGGGTCTCTCCAGACTGCAGGCCGATGCTCTAACCACTGAGCAACCAGCCAGGGCTTATTTTGTTTAGTTTTAGAATAATAGCTGTTGAATTATATAAAATAGTTTCTCTAAATCTATTGTTATCATGTAGATTTTTTTGACAATAGATTTTCTCAAATATTTTATTTTAATAATAACTATTTGTATATAAATGAATGAAAACGTTTTTTAAAAATCATAAGGAAAGGACAAGTCTGACTGTTTGATGAAGGTTCTCAGAGAAAGTGAGGTTAAGAGAATCATAATCTGTCTTCAACTTGTTTCATTATCATAGCCCCATTTGAGGGAGGCAAGAATGAGTTCCAGGAAACAAGGCTTAACACTTGAAAGCATCTGGCAGGCTTATAGTGTGGACAAGTGCTGAGATGTGACAAGAGCATGATCAGTAAGAGCCAGGTACTATTTCTGCTTCTAAGCTTACTTACCGGGACCAATGTCCAGCTCTCAGCAAGTTTAAAGCAAAATTCTTCTGTGGGGTGAAATACATGTCTAGTTATCCAGGTAGCAGGGTACGTAGGAGAGAGCAAGAACTTCATCAACACATGGACCATGCAAGCTAAGTACAGATATGATTCTGGGGACAGACTACAATATATTACTAGATACAAGAGCATATATAATACAAAAGGCCCTCAACATCTGTCTGGAGTCACACTGCTTCATGCTGGACTGGCTGCCCGCTTAGTATGTAGCTACCATCTGAGAAATCCTTTCCTTCACCTTCACATTTACCTTGCAAACTTGCCTTCATTTCTCGTATGTCATGTCTTCCCTTTTTCTGGTTTAGTCTCTCATTTTGCTCAAACACATCCTCCAAGAGGTTCCTGAGCAATAGTTTATGGGATATACTTTTTTGAGAATTTGAATGTATGAAAATGTATTTTGTCCCCATATATTTTTTTAAAATCTTTATTGTTGAATGTAGAATGTATTACAGATGTTCCTCTTTTTTCCCCCATTGACCCACTCCTCCCCACTCCCGCCCCCCTCCTGCCTTTTCCGCCCCCCTCCTGCCTTTTCCCACACTATTGTCTGTGTCCATTGGTTATGCATATAAGTTCTTTGGTTTATTTCTTCCCACCCCACAACCCCTTTCCCTTTGAGGTTTGTCAGTCTAGCAATGAATTTGTACTTCTTAGTCCCTTCACCTTTTTCATCCATTCCCCCAAACCCGCTCCCATCTGGCAACCAACAAAATATTCTCTGTATCTATGAGAATGTTTCTGTTCTACCTGTTCATTTCGTTTGTAGATTCCATTGTTGATAGATATGTATTCATTGCCATTTTGTTTGTTCATATATTTTATCTTTTTCTTCAAAAAGACCCTTCATCATTTCATAAATAACAGTTTGGTGGTGATGAACTCCCTTAACTTTTTCTTGTCTGGGAAACTCTTTATATGTCCATCGATTCTAAATGACAGCTTTGCAGGATAGAATAATCTTGGTTGTAGGTTCTTGCTTTCAATCACTCTGAATATTTCTTGCCACTCCCTTCTGGCCTGCAAAGTTTCTTTTGAGAAATCAGCTGACAGCCTTATGGGAACTCCCTTGTAGGTAATTACCTGCTTTTCTCTTGCTGCTTTTAAGATTCTCTTTGTCTTGAACCTTTTGCATTTTGATGATGATGTGTCTTGGTGTGGGCCTCTAGGGGTTCATCTTATTTGGGACTCTCTGTGCTTCCTGGACTTGTATGTCTGTTTCCTTCACCACGTTAGGGAAGTTTTCTGCCATTATTGTTTCAAACAGTTTTCAATTTCTTGTTCTCTCTCTTTTCCTTCTGGCACCCCCAAGATGCGAATGTTGGCATGCTTGAAGTGGTCCCAGAGGCTCCTTACACTATCCTCATTTTTTTGGATTCTTTTTTCTTTTTGCTGTTCTGATTGGGTGTTTTTTGCTTCCTTATATTCCAAATCCATGGTTTGCTTCTTGGATTTACGTACTCTACTATTGAATCTGTGTAAATTATTCCTTATTTCAGTTAATGACTCCTTCATTTCTGACTGTGCATCCATCATTTCTGACTGGTCCTTTTTATGCTCTTGAGGCCCTCACTAAGTTCGCTGATGTTCTCACTAAGTTCTTTCAGCATCCTTATAAGCAGTATTTTGAACTCAGCATGTTAGGTTGCTTATCTCCATTTCGCTTAGTTCTTTTCTTGGGGTTCTGTTCTGTTCTTTCATTTGGGACCTGTTTCTTTGTCTCCTCAGTTTGGCTGCCTCCCTGTGTTTGTTTCTGTGTATTACTTAACGAGCGGTATGGGGCTAGCTGAGACTAGATGCTGCTTGTTTGAAAGAATTTAGGAAAAACCTGAAGCAGGATCCAAGACAGGCCAATCCTATGGTTAAGCAAGTGGCAACAGCTTGGGTGGGCCTGAAAGTTGGGTGGGGTGGGGCGGGGCCTCAGGGAGTCACCAGGGCGGGGCTACCAGTGTGAGCCAGGTTGCTGGAGTCCCAGATATGGCCACTGTCTGCCGCCCCAGGGAAGGGCTCACCAAAGAATCAATGGCCTCTGACAGCATGTTTGTCCCAGAGAAAGTCCCCTCTCCTGCCCTCGCTCCAGGGCCAAACAGCTCAGTTCTTCCCTGTATGTCTCTGGTGCCCCTCGAGCTGCCTCCCCTCCAAGCTTAGTGGGAGAGAGTCCGATAAGTACAAGCACGGGCCCTTTAAGGAGCTGCCTGGGGCTCCAGCCGCTTCAGCTTCCCTGAGCTCAGTTCCTGCTGGTTTTTCCAGGCAGAAATTATGGGGACTTCTCTGCCTGGCACTGGGACCCTGAGCAGGGCACCTGCTGTGGGACAGGGACCCCTCAGTCCTCAGGAAGGACCTTCCCAGCCGAGGTGTCCTCCTGATTTTTATCCGCCACACGTGGGTGTGGGACCAGCCCGTTGCGCTGCTGCCCCTCCTATCAGTCTGGATGTGGCTGCTTCTTTAATTCCGTAGTTGTAGGACTTCCATTCAGCTTGATTTCAGGCGGTTTTGGATGGTTGTTCTGTAGTTTAGTTGTAACTTTGATGTGGTTGTGTGAGTACGCGATACCGCGTTTACCTATGCCGCCATCTTGACCGGAAGTCTTTGTCCCCATATTTTATTGATAGTGTGGCTGGCTATAGAATTCTAGACTAGAATTCTATAATTCTAGCTTCCAGTTTTGCTTTGTTAAGTCCAAAGCCATTCTGATTCCTGATACTTTGTATGTATATCTGCCTACTAACTGTATAAACTTGTGGAATCTTCCTTATGTAGAATTCTGAAACTGACATGGGTATATTTCCATCCATTGGGCTGAAGAGCCAAAGGGTTCTTTTGATTTAATAACTCATGTCTTTCCATTATAGGATATTTTCTTGAGTTATTTTGTTGATGATTTCATCCCTTCCATTTTCTCTGCAGCTACCCACCCCCTTATATTGGTAATTCTATTCTGGCCCAGTAATATTTCTACAGAATCCCTTATATTCATTTCTTTCTCATCATCCTGATGGCCCCCAGGGTGTGTAGATTTATCACTTTGCTTGTCCTTTCCAGAGTGAAGCCCATGGACTTAAGGAAACACCTCATTGTCTCTCCACAGCACTGGTGGTGAGTGAGCCTAAGGGTCCTGAGGTCTTGCGCTGTTTTGTTTACTCTGTACCATACCATGGGTTTAAGGCCTGTCCTGTGGTGGCTGCTTGCTGGTAAATGGGTGCATGGGATGATGGACAATAATGCAATCACAATGTGTGTTCAGGAGAAGGGATTCCAGTGGCTTCTTCAGCTGTATCTTTCAAACCCTTCACTTCAGTTTTTCATTTTATATTTTTAATATTGGGGGGCGGGCAGGGATTCTCTGACTGTTCCTTTTTTTAATAGCATCCTATTCTGGATACAGTATATTTCTAGAACTATTAATGAATTAATATTTGTTCTTGTTTTGTGATTTTTCAAGTTTTTTTCTTCATGTATAAGTTGTTTTCTCTATGCTGATTTCCTCCCCTTATTACTTGTTTTGGCCTTTCATATTGGATGCATTCATTATATGTCTGACACAGTTTCCTCCTTCTTAAGAGTAGGAAACTAAAATGATGATAACAAGCTCTAAGCATATGGTTGAGGCCTTTATTTAAAAAATTTTTTTCCCTGTATTGATTTGAGAGAGGAAGGGAGAGGGAGATAAAAACATCGATGAGAGCCCAGCCAGTATGGCTCAGTGGTTGAGCATCGACCTGTGCACCAAGAGATTGTTGGTTTGATTCCTGGTCAAGGCACATGCCCAGGTTGTGGGCCAAATCCCCAGTGGGGCACATGCAGGAGGCGGCCAATCGATGTTCTTATCTCTATCTCCCTCACACTTCCTTTCTCTCTAAAATCAATAAAGGAAAAGAAAAAGATTAAAACAAAAAAGAAAAAGAAACATTGATGAGAGAGAACATCGACTGGCTGCCTCCCGCATGCCTCCCACTGGGGATTGGGCCCACAACCTGGGCATGTGCCCTGACTGGGAATCGAACAGGCAACCTCTTGGTGCATGGGTCGATGCTGGTTGAGCCCTTTAGATTAGTATCCATCACCGTAGGGTTATTTTGCTGGATCAGTTGTTAGGAAATCCCTAATATTATTATCTTCAAGTCTTTCAAGCTACTCAAATTCCCTCTTCCAATTTTCTGCCTATAAGTCTTTGCACTAATTTACCTACATTCAAAATGCTTAAGGTCACCCAATTTCCCTGATTTCAGTAAGGTATTCACATGCTCAATTGTGCCTGGTAATCTCCAACCTAAAGACATTGTTCATCCTTTCCAGGGAATAAACCTCTAGACTTTTGCAGTTACTCAGTGGTACTGAGTAGGTGAAAGGGATCTAATTATTTAATAATTTCTTAAAGCTTTTAAACAATCCTCGTTTAGATTCCTCTTCCATCTCCTTTCCAAACTGCCTGTTGCTGTTAATGCCTGATACCTGAGAAAAATTCTCTAAAGAAATTGGAGGTTCTTGGCTTAGTATTTGGCTTTCTTGGGTTAGTTAAAGCAGTTAGCAGTAATCTATCTACTTTCCAGCTTCTGCCTTTATTGGTTCCATTCTTTATTTCTCCTTGGCTTTATTCTCTTGACCTACTTTCTAATTATTGAAGTTGGATGCTTAGTTCATTATTTATTATTTGTCAGTTTCTCTAGTTCTAATGTAAACAACTAAAGCTATAAGTTTCCCTCTAAGAACTACTTTAGCTATACCTACCTACTTTGATTTTGTAGCATTTTCATTATGGTTCTGTTCTAAGTGTTTCAATATTTCTATTATTATATCTTTTTTTACTTGTATTTAAAGTGTGGTTTTACGTTTCTAAATATATGGGCTCTTTGACTAATCCTGTATTAACTAATTGTACTATAGTCAGAACATGTTATGAATGATACCAATTCTTTAAAGTTTGTTTAACCTTGTTTTTTTGTTTGTTTTTTATCCTCACCCAAGGACATTTTTCCATTTTTTTTTTATTAAAACTTTATTTCTTTTTTTTTTTTTTATCCTTACCCGAGGACATTTTTCCATTTTTTTGTACAGATAGAGTGGGAGGGAGAGAGAGGAAGAGAGAGAGAGGGAGAGAGAGGAAGAGAGAGAGAGGGAAACATCGATGTGGAAGGGACACATCGAGTGGCCACCACCCGCACGACCAACCAGGGCCGGGGACAAACTGCAACCGAGGTACATGCCCCTAGCGGGAACTGAACCCGGGTCTCTCTGGACCGCAGGCGGACGCTCCAACCGCTGAGCCAAACCAGCCAGGGCCATTTTTCCATTTTTTATTCAGCTAGAGCAGGAGGGAGAAAGAGGAAGAGAGAAACATAGACGTGAAAGGAACACATCGAGTGGCTGCCACCTGCACGACCCAACCAGGGCCAGGGACAAACTGCAACCGAGATATATGCCCTTAGTGGGAACCAAACCCAGGTCTCTCTGGACCACAGGCCAACGCTCTAACCGCTGAGCCATACCGGCCAGGGCTAACCTTGTTTTAAAGCTAATATCTAGTATGTTTAATAATCACTCCATGCATGCTTCTGAAGACCACGCATTCTTTAATTGTTGAGTGTATTAGATCATTATATTATTTTATAACTCAAATTTTATCTATATTCTTGTTTATATTTTTTAGTCTGAGTTACTGTGTTGAAATATCTCAGCATGATGAAGCATTTATCTATTTCTCTCTTTTAAAATTCTGTTTTTGCTTAAAAATTTCCATAGAAATTCAAGATTGCCACTTTTTTCTAGTAAACTGAATCTTTTAATAATGTAGTGAACACATTTGTCTTAAATAATGCCTTAAATATGTTTTGCCTTTTATTAAAATGATTAGTCCTTTTAGTCAATATTTATGTAGTATATATTTTTAATATCCTCCTTTAAAATTACTGTGTATTTATGTTTTAACCATGTGTCTTATGAATAGCACATTGCTGAATATATTTTCCTGTTTGACGGTCTTTATGTTTTAATTGCTTAGCTTTGTCCATTTATATTTACTATGATTACTAATATATTTTTAATTATTTCTACTCCTTTATTTTCTGTTTTATATTTATCTTGACTTTTCTTTGCTTCCATTCTCTCCTCCTGATTTCTTTTGGATTAGTTTTCATAATCCCATTTAAATCCTTCATGGTTTTAAAAGTTATTGTAAAATCAATTACTTTTTAGTGGTTACCAAAAATGCATACATAAAATCTAAAATTAGTCACTGTAATTAAAAACAAACAAACAAATTTAGGAACTATGTAACTAAGATTATCCTCTTATATCTTGCATGTTATTATGTCCACTGTTTTAGTTCCATTTTTAAAATATTTCTAACTGGATATTATTTTAAACAGTCAGAAATTTTGTTAAGATAGTCCAATAGGTTACTATTTTTTCTTTCTTTCACTGTTCTTTCTAGCATCTCAGCTCTTCTTCCTAAAAAAAAAAAAATCTTTTAAAAGTTCTTTTATTGTGGTGTATTAGTAAACTTTCTCCATTTTTGTTTGCTCCAAAACGTCTTTATTTTACCCTTGCTCTTAAAAGATAGTTAAGTATACAATTAAGTTGATGATTATTTCTCTCAGCACTTTGAAGATAACCGTCACCTGTGTTTTGGTTTCCATTATTGCTGTTGATAAGTCTGCAGACTATTTATCATTCCTTTGTTGATAATATGTCTTTTATCTTTGGATGTTTTTAAGATCTTTGACTTTGTATTTCAGCAATTTCAGTATGCTTTTTCAGAATTCAACTGTAGATACTATCTCTATCTAAAGCAGAAAAGAATGTAGTACTTTCAATTCTAATAGAAATGTAGAGTGAGTAAGATTTAGGTTGTCCAGGAATAATTTATGAACATGAGCACAGAATTATCTTGCCAAAAAACTTTTTTCGTTTTTGCACTTAGGAAGGTGGAGAATTGAGAAGCCTCTGGACCAACTATTGCATCCAACATCATACCATTTTAGCTTTAGTTCACAGATCAAGAAGGTGCCACCACACCTGTCTGTTCCAGAGCCATAATATGCTCACCTTAGATACACAACAGTAAATGAATGCTTTACATACTACCACTTCTCTCCCCCAACTTGACTTGGTTCTGAATTCCATTCTCATGTGAATACATGTAATTGGTAGAACCTGAATGTACTGGGAACCTTATCTGCAAAGGAAATATGGGAAATAAAGCTTTTAGTTTTTTAGCATCTACATTATAGGAAGGTACATTTGAAGGAAGCTGGAATCTATCACATCTGCCATACCTGAGAAAAATTTCCTTTCAGTTATCCTGCTTGGGAATTTTTAAAGGTGAAAAGTCATGTCTTTTGTTAATCCTAGAAATTTCTCATCTATTATCTCTTTGAATATCTCCCCCCTACTCACCCTGCATTTTTGCTATTCTCTCCCTTTGGAACTACAATTAGAGGTGTTGAGCTCTGTCACTTGCCTTCCAATTTAATTAATTGTCTATTCAACTCTGTCTAATCTACTCATAACTTATCCATTGAATTTTTTATTTCAATAATTTTTTTAAATGTCAGAAGTTCTTTAATTCTTTTTCAAATCTGGATTTTCATTTTTGATAATCTACTGTTCCTTGGTCACCTTTTCATTTTACCTTTTATTTCATTAAATATTTTTTAAATACTCATTTATATTTCAGTATCTGATTTAGGGGGTTTATTTATGCTATTATCTGTTTTCCTATGACTTTTGCTTATGGTAACTTATTTTCTCCTCTGGATTTGGAATTATTCACTGTGCACACATGCTTGACTGCCAATTTGTTAAAATACTGGCTTTGTGTCTACATGTTTGTGTAGTGGTGGGGAACCGGTTCCAACTGCCCATCTGAACATACCAAAAGCTTTGTCTTCTATCTCTCTTGAAGCTATTCAAACCTAAGACTTTGATTTCCTGGTATCTGCAATACCTTCAAATTGATCATGATCTCAGAACTCATTTGTCAGTGTAGTTTGTAGCTCCTGTGAATTTGATGCTCTGGAATTTTCTTTACATTCTTTTGAGCTTAGCTATACATTTAAAAGGATGTTTGTTATAATTTACCCAGAATTTCTAGATGTTTTGTTACAGGAGAGATTTTCAGATATCTTGTCAAACACATTAAAAGAAACAAAAGTTTTAGAGTTTCAATTTGACTTTAAAAATATTTACTACTAAATATTATTCTGAGTTCCAGTGGTTACCAAGATAAATAAAACTTCAAGAAACTTACAGTGTAGTTGGGCAGACAGATAAGTAAACAATAAACAGTACTAAATGAAATAATCACCAAATGGAGATATAAGAAAGAAGCTGTAACAAGGTAGATGGAAGAAAGATGTTTTTATTTCATAGGATTTACATGGTCACATATTTTTTATAGATTTGTCATTTGTGTTTCTAAAAGTACTGGTGTCTTATGAGACTTGATTTTAGGCAAGGACTGTTTATTTGTTTACTTGTTTATTTTTTGTTTTTGTTTCTTTACATTTCCCCAAGGTGCCTAGATTAAAAACAGAACCAACTGGGGTCTTCTGATTCTGGGAAGACGAAACAGACATATTCTTCCCACTATGTACAATTTTAAAATCCTGAACATTATATATAAACAAATATAAGAGAACTCTGAAAGATGAAGATTGCAGACTGGTTAGGAACTCTGGACCTGAGTAAGTAATGCTACAGTAATAAGTTCCATTCAGTTTCTTTTTGCCTCATATATCCCAGAGTTAGAACCGAAGAAGCTAGAAACTCAAATGCCCCTAGGCACAGACAAAAAAGAAAAGCCCAACTAAAGCCTGTTTTCTCTAGCCAAAGGACCAGGAAAGAGGCAACTTAGCAAGACAGACAACTTATATAACTGCTATTCTATAGCCAAACACCACAGAAAAAAATCTATGGACTCACCCCTATCCACAGTACAAAATGTGATTGAGAGCCTAGACTTTCATCCTCATCAGGCTAAGAAGGCACCCTAAGCTCCTTCTAGGCTACGGTGAAGCAGGCAGGGGCTGGGACTTTCATCCCCATCAAGCAGTAATGAGATCCCCATTCCCTGCAGTATCATTGGAGACCACATGGGAAACCTGGACTTACATCCTCATGTGGCAACAAAGTGTTATTCTCTCTCCCCACTGTGGTGTGTCAGAGGAGATGTATTGGAGTGTCAGAACTTTCACCACTGGCCAGAGTTAACAAGGTCATATAAGTGAGGGGTCAATAGAGGCCACATGGTGAGAAATAATTAGGCACTTCTGCCCCTCCCAGCCAGGGTGGTATCAGGAAGGCCTAGTTAAAATAAAGGGGGCCCTGGCCGGTTTGGCTCAGCGGTTAGAGTGTTGGCCTGTGGACCTGAGAGTCCCTGGTTTGGTTCCCGCTAAGGGCACGTATCTCAGTTGCAGTTTGTCCCTGGCCCTGGTTGGGGTCATGTGGGTGGCAACCACTCCATGTGTTTCTTTCTCTCTCTTCCTCCCTCCCTCTCTCCCTCCTGCTCTATCTGAAGATAAATGCAAAAATGTCTTCAGGTGTGGATAAAAAAAGGGGCGGGGGTTCTACCCCAACCCAGCAGAAATTAGGAGCTCCTTCCCCTACTGTGTGCCAAGAGATGTCTAGGAGGAACCTAGACACCTACCACTATTTAGCAGTAATAAAGTAGCACTCAGGGACCTGTGGGACTATAACAAAAAATCTAGCATTCGTGTTATTGGTGTCCTGGAAAAAAAGAAGAAAGAGGGCATAGCTGAAAAAGTACTTGATGATATAATGGCTGAAAACTTTCAAATCTGACACCCCCCAAAATAAACAACAACTATTTAAAAAAAAAAAACAAAAAACAACAACTATAAACCCACAGATTCAAGAAGCTCAAAGTTAAACTCAAAGAAATCCACATCAAGACACACCATAGTTAAACTTCTGAAAAAGAAAGACAAGGAAAAAATCTTGGAAGCAATGAGAGAAAAAAACACTTTACCTATACTATAGGGGATAAACAATTTGAATGGCAGAATTTGTTGTCAGAACTTGCAGGCTAGGATGAAGTGACACACCATTTTTCAAGTTCTAAAAAAAAGGAACTCTCAATCTAGAATGCTATATCCAGTGTAAATACCCTTCAGGAATGAAACAGAAACCAAGACAGTCTCAAATGAAGGAAAACTAAGAGGTTATGTCACCAACATATCTACCTTGAAAGGATGGCTAAGAAAGTTTTCTAAACAAAAAGAAAATGACTAGAGAAGGAATTTTGGAATATTAGGAAGGAAAGCAAATAAAAATAGTAAAAATATGGGTAAATATAACACATTGTCCTTTTCCTTTGGAGTTTTAGTATTATGTTTTATGGTTGGGGCAAAAATCATAATACTGTACTGTCTGATGAGGTTATAAATGCATGTAGAGAAAATAATTAAGATAATATATTTTATTTATTTATTTAAAAAATTTTTGTTTTCTTTATTGATATTTTAGAGAGAGAGGAAGGGAGAGGGAGAAACAGAAACATCAATGAGGGACAACATTGACTGGCCGCCTCCTGCACACCCCCCATTGGGGATTGGGCCTGAAACCTGGGCATGTGCCCTGACTGGGAATCAAACTGGCGACCTCTTGGTGCGTGGGTCGACACTCAACCACTGAGCCACACTGGCTGGGCAAGATAATATATTTTAGGTTGTTTTTTTTTTAAATCTTGACCCAAGGATATTTTTACATTCATCTTCAAATAGAGCGAAAGGGAGAGAGGGAGGAAGAGAGAGAAACATCAATGTGAGAGCGACACATAGACTGGCTGCCACCCACAGGACACAAACCGGGGCCGGGGACAAACTGCAACCGAGGTACGTGCCCTTAGCGGGAACCGAACCCGGGACTCTCTGGACTGCAGGCCGACGCTTTCACCGTTGAGCCAAACCGGCCAGGGCAAGATAAGATATTTTAAATGGGACAGGTAAAAGGCACAGTTATTGGTTGGATTGTTTCCCCTCAAAAAATTATGTTGAAGTCCTAACCCCAGTACCTCAGAATGTGACCTTATTTAGAATCACTGCAGATATAATTAGTTAAGATGAAGTTATACGGAAGTACAGTAGGCTCCTTATACAGTATGACTGATGTCCTTATAAAGACATATGAAGACACAGAGACAAAAGAGAATACCATGTCATGACAAAGACAGACTGAAACTGTGGAAGTAAAAGTCAAGGAATGCCAAAGATTTCCAGCAAACCACTAGAAGCTAGGAAGAGGTAAAGACGATTCCAATACAGGTTTCAGAGGAAGCATGGCCCCATTGACACCTTGATTTCTGACTTCTAGCCTTCAGAACTATATGATTTGAAGAGGTATTCTATAGCTACAGTAAACAAGAGAGTGTGACACTGGTGAAGAGATAGACACATAGATCAATGCAACAGAATAAAAAAAACCCATAAATAGATCCACACAAATATACCCAAATAAACTTTGAGAAAGGTAAAAAGGCAATTCAATGGAGAAAGGATGGCCTTTTCAACCAATGATCCTGCAGCAGTTGGGCATCCACAGGTAAAAACACAGACCTTGACTAAACCTCACATTTTAAACAAAAATAACTCAAAATAAATAATGAACTAAAAATGTGAAATGCAAAACTATACAAAACTTCTAGAAAAAAACATAGGGGAAAATCTAGGATTTGGCATAGAGTACTTAGACTTAATAATAAAAGCATGATCCATAAAAATAAAAAAATTTTTTGCTAAGTTGGACTTCATCAAAATTAAAAACTTTTGTTCTGTGAAAGGCCCTATGAAGAAGATGAAAAACGAGGTACAAACTGGGAGAAAATATTTGTGAGCCACATTTCTTTTTTTTAATTCTTAACCAAGAATAAGTTTTTACTGATTTTTTTTAGAGCGAGGAGGGTGTGGGGGTTGGGGGAGAGAGAGAGAAAAACATCAGTGTGAGAGAGAGACATCGATCAGTTGCCTTCTGTACGTGCCCTGACTGGGGATTGAACCCAAAATCTGGGTATGTACCCTGACCAGAAATCAAACCCACCACCTTTTTTGGTGCACAGACAACACTTGAATCAACTGAACCACCCAGTTAGGGTGTGAGCCACATATTTGACAAAGGATTAGTATATAAAATATATAAAGAATGCCCAAAACTGAACTGGAGGGAAAAGAAAGAGAAACAATCCCATTAAAAATGGGTAAAGACACAAACAGACATTTCACCAAAGATGATATACAGATGGCAAATAAACACATGAAAATATATTCAATATAATTAGACATCAGGAAAACGAGAATGAAAACCATACTGAGATATCAGTATACACATCTAGAAAGGCTAAAATAAAAAAACAGTGACAACACCAAATGTTGGCAAGGATGCAGAGAAACTGGGCAACTCATACACTGCTGGTGAGAATGTAAAATGGTAGAGCCACTCTGGAAAACAGTTTGGCAGTTTTGAGAAAAACTAAATATATAACTACAGTACAACCTAGCAATTCCACTCTGAGCATTTATTCTAGAGAAATAAAAGCTTATATTTGCACAAAATCATGTAAAAAATATTCATAGCAGCTTTACTCATTATAGTAAAAAACTAGACACAATTCAGGTGTCATTTAACAGGTGAATGATTAAACTATAGTACGTATATCCTATCATGGAACACTGCTCAACAACAGAAAGGAATAAACTACTGACATACACAACAATTTATATTAATCTCCAGTGAGTTATGCTAAGTGCAAAAGGCCAATCCCAAAGGTGACATATATAATATGATTCCATTTATACAACATTCTTGGAATGAAAAAAAAAAGAAAAAAAGAAATGAAGGACAGATTAATGGTTGCCAGGGGTTAAGAATAGAGGGTAAAGAGATTAGTGGAAAGGAAGTAGATATGACTATTAAAAGTCAACACAGGGATACTGGTGGTGACAGAATTGTTCTCTATCATGACTCTATCAATGCCAAATCCTAGTTATAATATTGTACTATAGTTTTTCAAGGTATTACCATTGGAGGAAATTGGAAAAAGGTACCAATTTCTTATAAATGCATATACTTCTACAATTACCTCAACATAAAATTTTAATTTAAAAAAAGAATAAAAACCATAAGTCATACTATTTATTGAGCACCTACTGTATGGTCAGGCTCTATGTAAAGTACTCACATAAATATTTCTTATTTAATCTTTATAAACTCTGTAAAGATTATACCCATTTCCTAAATGACATTTCTAGAACACTGATTCTTTGTGACAACAGCCTTCCTTAAGAGGTGTTCTTTAGTCCTGGCTGGTTTGGCTCAGCGGTGGAGCGTCGGCCTGCGGTACAGAGAGACCCGGGTTCGGTTGCCGCTAAGGGCATGTACCTCGGTTGCAGTTTGTCCCCAGCCCTGGTTGGTCGTGCAGGTGGCAGCCACTCGATGTGTCCCCTCTCATCGATGTTTCTCTCTCTCTCTCTCTCCCTCCCGCTCTATCTGAACAAAAAATGGAAAAATGTCCTCAGGTGAGGATTAAAAAAAAAAAAAGTGTTCTTTAAAAAGCGTTTCTTAGTCAAGTAACTTGAGAAACAAAACTTTTACTCTAGAATTTTAGAAAGCCTGTAATATACTTGTACATCATAAATAAAAGGAGGCCATCATATCTAACATTCCTCAAATTTCTTTAATTTTGGAACTATTGTTTTTACATTATGCCTGTTAACTACTTACTTAAAGAACTAGTATTCCTTGTAATTATACCATAATAAATGTTGGGTTATAGTTTTCAATCAATATCCTTGCTGGAATTGGGTTTTATGTTTTATTTCAATTTAGTCTACAGATGTACCACCTGAATGTACTCTAATCACAGTGTTGATGATTCAGACTACTTACCATGTAACAATATAAATAGATCGAAGTACTAATGTGAAGACCAACATTCCATACATGACCTAAATAAGAAATGAAAAATGTTAATAAAATCATTATTCTTTGCCAAAGAAAGTATATTTTGCCTACAAAAATAGCCCTCCTAATTAAATGTAAATATTATCTTTCATTACACTTTAAAGAACAGAACTTTAAAAATATGTAATTATATAATTAAGAGTCATGCTAACCTTTGAGGAAAAATTAAGAACCTGCTTGTGAATAACCTGTATCAGAAGTCCTATGTCAGTTTTATTTCTTATGATTATGTGAAATTTTAAATATCTGCTGAAAACTGAATACCTAGATCCTTCCCTTTTCTTCAGCTTCACTTTTAGCAACTGATTCTAACTCCCTTTTTTTTCTTTAGTGATTTTAGAGAGAGCAAAGGAGAGAAAGAGAAACATCAATGAGAGAGAACATCAACTGGCTGCCTTCTGCATGACCCCCACTGAGGATAGGGCCCATAACCTGGACATGTGCCCTGACTGGAAATCGAATCGGCGACCTCTTGGTGCATGGGTCGATGCTTAACTAGTGAGCCACACTGTCCGGGCTCTAATTTGTGAGCTACCTTTTTTTTTTTTTAATTCTCACCCAAGAATATGTTTTTATTGATTTTTTTTAGAGAGAGGAGGGTGGAAGGTGTGGGGGGAAAGAGAGAGACATATTTTATAACAGTATAAATATGAACTCTCTTAAACTCTCCTTATAAATGTTTCTGCATTCATACATATACGTGTCCTCTCTCTGCATTCTTTCTCCCCAGTTTCCAAAGAAAGTGGTGCCCATTTCTTCTTTATGGAAGTTAATCTAATTTGGGTTCTTTATTCTATGTACATGCTCCCACATCTTCCTAGACTTGACTCCATCAACTAACCTCTTTCTCTTCTACATTGGGCCCTGTGTAAGTACTACTACCTGGAAAACTGAACCTAGTAGAAAACTTAAACTTTTAAAAGTGTGAAATATTAAATACAAAAGATTGCATAGAATATAAATGTACACTTAACAAATATTTATAAAACCAACAGTTGGGAGAGTACCATTCAGGTCAAGAAATGAATCTTGGTCAATACCCAGAAGTGCTGCATGTGCCTCTTCCCAGTCTAATTCTGTCCTCTCCTCCTTACAGGAAAACATTTTCCTGACTTTTATAATAAACATTTTCTTGCTTTTCTCTACATATTTACTAACATAAACTTGTCTCCTAAATATGCATTCATAAATAATGTTTGTTTGAATTTCAGTTGAATTTGAATTTACAATAGAATATTGTACACATTTGTTTTTGTCTTTTTAAAATTCAGTTACTTTGTATATGTAGCCTTAGTTCACTAATTTTTGATGTTATATACTGTTTAGTTGGATAAAAATGTGACAATTTACCCAATTTTGTGTTGACAGACATCTTTAGGTTATTACCAGTTTTACTGCTATGAACATTCTTATTCACATGTTCTAGGTGCACATTCACACTAATTTATCTAGGGTATGTACTTAGGAATGTAATTGCTGCGTCAGAGGGTGTACATATTACCAAAATTACTAAAAAAAGGTCAAACTGTTTTCCAAAGCAGTTATACCAATTTTTACTCTAACCAATGTGTATGAGTGTTTCTTTTGTGCCATATAATCACCAACACATGATATAGTTAGACTTCTAAATTTTTGTCAATCTATGTGGTTTTTAATATGTGTTTCCCCGCATGGTTGAACACTGTATGTTATGTTTATTGGCCATTTGATGTCTTCTATTGTTCAACCCTATTTTTACATTTGATTGTCTGTCATTTTCTTATTTACTTGTTCCTTTTATAACTTTAAAAAAAACTTTTGCCTGGCCAGTGTGGCTCACTGGTTGAGCATCAACCCATGCACCAAGAGGTCACCCATCCGATTCCCAGTCAGGGCACATGCCCAGGTTGTGGGCTCAATCTCCAGTGGGGGGCATGCAGGAGGCGGCCAGTCAATGTTCTCTCTCATCGTTGTTTCTGACTCTTTCTCCTTCCTCTCTCTCTAAATATAATGAAAAAAAAAATTTAAGTTTAAAAAACTTTTAAAATTGCCTGGGCCAGTATGGCTCAGTTGCTTGGGGCATTGTCCCATATACTGAAAAGTTAAGGGTTCGATCTCCAGTGGGGGCATATACAGAAGGCAACCAACTGATGTTCTCTCTCACATTGATGTTTCTCTCCCTCTTTTTTTCTCTCCTTCTTCCCCTCTCTAAAACCAATAAGCATATACTTCAATAAGTATTAAAAAAAACTTTTAAAATTGAAATATAATATATACATATACACAGAAAAGTGCTTCCAACATAAACACAAATTCACAATTATCACAAAACAAATACCTTGGCAATTTTTGACCATTTCAAAAATTGGAACTTTGGCGGCATACCATAAGTCACACCTCATACCCATCTCAAGCTCTACACCCTTTCTTCCTCAAGGTTTACCACTATTCTGATTTCTAATATTAGAGTTTAGTTTTGCCTTGTTTTTAACCTCATTATAAATGGAACCCTACAGTATACATTTATTTGTGTCTAGCTTCTTTACTCAACAATATGAGGTTTGTGAACCTCATTCAACTTGTTATATGAGCTATGGTGTATTAGTTTTCATTGCTATTATTCCATTATTTGAATATGAATATGAATATTTTATATATCATCCTACTGCTGATGAACATTGGGGTCCACTTTTTAGCTATTTATAATAACCTTGCTATAAACATTTAAATATATAATTTTGGGGTACATGTTCAGGGATTTCTATTAGGCAAATGCCTAGAAGCCAAACTGCTGTATCACAGAGTCTGCAGAAATTCAACTTTAGTAGGTTATATAAACTGTCTTTCAAAGTGGTTATATCAATTAACACTCCCACTGGAAGTGTGTGAGGGTTAACATCCTTGCCAGCCAGCACTTGATACTGTAAAGTCTCTTTGATTTTTAGCTATTCTGTTGGGTGTGTAGTGATATCTCATTGCTTTGAATTTTTATTTCCATGATGACTAATAGATTGAGCACCATTCATATGTTTATTGGTTACTGGATATAATCATTTCTGAAGTATCTCTTCAAATCTCTTGCTCATTTTTCTATTGGGTCTTCTCTCTCTTTATTGGTTTGTAGGAGATCTTTACACACACTTGTCTTTGCTTGATTCCATGTGTTGTGAATACCTTATTCCACTCTATTGCACTGTGTTTTCACTCTTCATGGTGTCTGTTGATAAACCCAAATTCTAAATTTTAAGATGAATGATTAGTGTTGCTTGTGTCTTGTAATTTATAGCTATTAATTTATTTAGATATTCTTTAATGTCTCTAAATGTGTTTTATAATTTCTTCCACATATATGTCTTAATCACTTATATTAAACTTATTCTTAGGTACTTCATATTTTGAGATAATTATAGTAAGTGGTACTTCTTAAAATAGCCTTTTAACCTGTTTGATGCTGTTATATATAAGTACAACCATTTTTATATGCTGTTTTATATCATGTGACTTTATTTTGAAATATCTTTTAATTCTGTTACCTGTAGATTCTTTAGATTTTTTTTTTTTTTTTTTTTTTTTTTTTTTTTATCCTCACCCGAGGACATTTTTCCATTTTTTGTTCAGGTAGAGTAGGGGGGAGAGAGAGGAAGAGAGAGAGAGAGAGAGAAACATCGATGTGAAAGGAACACATCGAGTGGCTGCCACCCGCACAACCGACCAGGGCCGGGGACAAACTGCAACCGAGGTACATGCCCTTAGTGGGAACCGAACCCGGGTCTCTCAGGACCGCAGGCCGACGCTCTAACCGCTGAGCCAAACCGGCCAGGGCGATTCTTTAGATTTTCTATGTATACATTTGCATATCATTTGTGACTATTTACAGTTTTGTTTCATCATTTTTAATTCAATATTTTCTATTTCTTTTTTCTTGCCTACCTGAGTGGGTCAAGGACCTCCAGGACATTGTGAATATAATTGGTGATAATCAAGCCATGTTATCTCAAATTCAAAGGGAAAGCTTTCAATGGTTCATCACTAAGTGTAATGTTGGCTGTAGAATTTGAAAAAAAAAAAAAAATTTAAATAATCTATCAGATTAAGAAATCCCCTTTTATTTCTAGTTTGATATGAGTTTTTAAAATCATGGGTATAGGGGACTTCCGGTCAAGACGGCAGTGTAGGTAAATGTGGTATCACGTCCTCCCAAAACCACATCAAAGTTACAACTAAACTACAGAACAACCATCCTTCAGAACTGCCTGAAATCAAGCTGAATGGAAGTCCTACAACTACGGAATTAAAGAAGCTGCATCGAGACTGGTAGGAGGAGCGGAAGTATGACGGGCTGGCCTCACATGCACATGTGGCAGATAAAAATTAGGATACCTCAGCTGGGAAAGTCCTCCCTGAGGACTGAAGGGTCCCCATCCTACACCAGGCGCCCTGCTCAGGGTTCCAATGCCAGGAAGAGAAGTCCCCATAACTTCTGGCTGGAAAAACCAGCGGGAACAGAGGCTCAAAGGTTGAAGTGGCTGGAGCCCCAGGCAGCTCCTCTTAAAGGGCCTGCACACGGACTTGTCGGACTCACTCCCTCTAAGCTAGGAAGGGAGGTAGCTCAAGGTGGGGCCAGAGGCATACAGGGAAGAACTGAGCTTTTTGGCTTTGGAGTGAGGGCCGGAGACACAGCCTTCTCCTGGACAGACTTGCTGTCAGAGGCCTTTGTTCCTTTCGTGAGCCCTTCCCTGGGGCAGCAGACAGCCACCATATCTGGGCCACCAGCAACCTGGCTCACACTGGTTGCCCTGCCCTGGTGATTCCCTGAGGCCCTGCTCCACCCAACTTTCAGGCCCACCCAAGCTGTTGCCAGTTGCTTTAGCACAGGATTGGCCTGTCTTGGATTCTGCTTCAGGCTTTCCTAAAGTCTTTCAAACAAGCAGCATCTAGTCTCAGCTAGCCACATACCTCTCATTAAGTAATACATAAAAACAAACACAGGGAGGCAGCCAAAATGAGGAGACAAAGAAAGAGGTCCCAAATGAATGAACAGAACAAAACCCCGGGAAAAGAACTAAGTGAAATGGAGATAAGCAACCTAACAGATGCTGAGTTAAAAATACTGCTTATAAGGATGCTGAATGAACTTAGTAAGAACCTCAGCGAACTTAGTGAGGGCCTCAAGAGCATAGAAAAGGACCAGTCAGAAATGAAGGATGCACAGTCAGAAATGAAGGAGGCACTAACTGAAATAAAGAATAATGTATACAGATTCAATAGTAGAGTAGGTAAAGCCAAGAAGCAAGCCATCAATTTGGAATATAAGGAAGCAAAAAACACCCAATCAGAACAGCAAAAAGAAAATCCAAAAAAATGAGGAGAGTGTAAGAAGCTTCTGGGACAACTTTAAGCATGCCAACATTCGTATCTTGGGGGTACCAGAAGGAAAAGAGAGAGAACAAGAAATCGAAAACCTATTAGAAACAATAATGGCAGAAAACTTCCCTAACTTGGTGAAGGAAACAGACATACAAGCCCAGGAGGCACAGAGAGTCCCAAACAAGATGAACCCCAAGAGGCCCACACCAAGACACATCATCATCAAAATGCAAAAGGCTCAAGACAAAGAAAGAATCTTAAAAGCAGCAAGAGAAAAGCAGATAGTTACCTACAAGGGAGTTCCCATAAAGCTGTCAGCTGATTTCTCAAAAGAAACTTTGCAGGCCAGAAGGGAGTGGCAAGAAATATTCAGAGTGATGAAAAGCAAGAACCTACAACCAAGATTACTCTATCCTGCAAAGCTGTCATTTAGAATCGATGGACATATAAAGACTTTCCCAGACAAGGAAAAGCTAAAGGAGTTCATCACCACCAAACCATTATTATATGAAATGTGGAAGGGTCTTCTTGAAGAAAAAGATAAAAAATATAAACAAACAAAATGGCAACAAATACATACCTATCAACAATTGAATCTACAAACAAAATGAAGAAGCAGAACAGAAACATTCTCATAGATATAGAGAACATTTTGTTGGTTGCCAGATGGGAGGGGATTTGGAGGAATGGGTAAGAAGTACAAATTGGTTGCTAGACTGACAAACCTCAAAGGGAAGGGGGTTGGGGGGTGGGAAGAAATAGACCAACGAAGTTATTTGCATATGTGCACAACCAATGGACACAGGCAATAGTGTGGGAAAAGGCAGAAGGGGGTGGGAGTGGGGAGGAGGGGGTCAATGGGGGAAAAATGCAGAACATCTGTAATACATTTAACAATCAAGATAAAAAAAAATTTTAAATAAAATAAAATTATGGGTATATTTTAAATTTATCAAATACAGTCATCCCTCGCCACTTCGCACTTTGCCTTTCGTGGCTTCACTCTATCATGGTAAAACTGTATATAAATAAAGAATACTACTTCGTGGAAATTCATTTATCGTGGTAGAGTCTGGAACTGATTAACCGTGATAAATGAGGACCGACTATACTTTTTCTGCATCTCTTGATATGATTATATAATTTTTTGTCCTTTAATTTTTTGCTGTGATTAAGAGATTACCTACTACTTGTGCTCTATTAAATGGAATCCAACGAATATTTATTGAGCATTGTACTAGAACCTGGAGATATAATGATATGATTAAAGGGTTAATATCCAGCCTGGGCTGATGCAGGCCTGGTTGAGAATGAACTCAGTCTCCCAGCCTTGAATGCAACAGTTAAGATAAATGGGGACTGTTATGTCTGCTTTAGTTGTTGTGAAGGACTGCACCTAGGTTGGAAGCTTGGGGCCTGCGTGAGAACAGTAGAAGGTGACCATTTTAAAGATGGTAGGAAAAAGCTTCTCTGTGTTACAATGACTCCACTACATTTAGCTCTTGTCTCTGGCAGCTATACACAACTTATGTAGAAGAGAGGGCGGAAGAAGCTGTGTATATGGATACCTATGATTCTCCTGATGAGATGAATATGTGATACCTTGTATTCTTCTATGAAGCTAAACTAAATAAACACAGTATTAGATTAAAGTCTATTAGAGTCTATTAGTATGAATCCAAAACTGCAGCCATGCTGCTACAATGATGAACAAAGGTCTGATCCCTGCCCTCACTGCAACAATCTAGTGAGAAGAAAGATAACCAGACTATTAAAATGTACTATTTTAACTCTGTGACAGGGATAGTATAAAATCCTTTGTAAACACATAAAAAAAACCCCACCTAACCTAGACTTATTCAGATCAGAGACACTTTCATGGAGGATATGGTCTTTATTCATTTTTTTAATCCTCACCTGAGGATATTTTTCCATTTATCTTCAGATGGAGTGGGAGTGAGGGAGAGAGGAAGGGTGGAAAGGGAGAGAGAGAGAAACATCGATGTGAGAGAGACACATCAGCCGGTTGTCTCCTGCATGACCCGACAAGGGCCAGGGATCAAACTGCAACTGAGGTACGTGCCTTTGACTGGAATCAAACCCACGATTCTGGTCCAAGGGCCAATGCTCTAACCACTGAGAAAACTGGCCAGGGCAAGGATACAGTGTTTAATTTCATAACTGAAGCATTTTCAGGAGAAGCTTTATTGATAATAACTGAAACATTATTAAGAGAAAGTAGAAGAGTATAACTAACACAGCTCATATTCTGGGGACTAGAAGAAAATAAGGGTGTCTAGAATATATTGTTGGAGTAAGAACAGAAAAAATGAACTCAGAAAGGTAAGCAGAGTTATAAAGTATGGGTTTTCAAGACATGTTAAGGAGTTGCATGTTACCTTAAGAGCAATGGGAAGTTAATGAAAATTTTGGCAGTAGCTCACATGATCACACATGCATTAGAAAGATGTTCCTGTCTTGCTGAGTGGAGAATTAATTAGAGGGAGACAAGACTGATGGAAAAAAGACCAGTGACAAGATACTGCAGTAACCTAGGTGCGCTATGGGGCCTAAAACTAGGGTAGTATCAGTGGGGATGGAGAGAAATGTACAGATTAGGGACATGATACAGAAATAAAGGGGATCAGATTGCTCAGGGAGTATGTTTAACATATCAGATAATGAATAAGGAAGAACCTATACCCTACCAGTACAATGGAGCTTTTTCAAATTATTTTTCTTTCCATAAGCACCTACACCCTATACATTCTGATTCTCCCCAGGGAATCTGTGGCAAACCCTGCTAGTGGCAATCCTCATTATCCATTCTCTCCTCTATCTTTATAGAAGACTGATTTTTCCAGGTTCTCTTGCAGCGAAAGGTGATCATAGACCTTCACAACTTTTTCTATACATATTCTAATATTAGTCATTTTTTAAATTGAAAATAGAATACGTAATTTTTTGCTCCTTGCAATTTTTTTTTTTTTTTTGGTTAATCTTCACCCGAGCCCTGGCTGGTTTTGCTCAACAGTTAGAGCGTCGGCCTGGGGACTAGAGAGTCCCAGATTCGGTTCCTGTTAAGGGCACATACTAGGGTTGCAATGTGTCCCCAGCCCCGGTTGGGGTCATGTGGGTGGCAACCACTTTATGTGTTTCTCTCTCTCTCTTCCTCCCTCTCTCCCTCCCACTCTAATTAAAGATAAATGAAAAAAAAAAAAAAAGTCCTCGGGTGAAGATAAAAAAAAAAAATCCTCACCCAGGGATATTTTCCCATTGATTTTTAGAAAGAGTGGAAGGGAAGGAGAGAAAAAGAGAAATATTGACGTGAGAGACACATCGATTGGCTGTCTCCCACGCAATCCCGACCAGGGTGAGAGATCAAACCTGCAACCCAGATACATGCCCTTGACTGGGAATCGAACCCACAACGCTTCGGTCCATGAGCTGATGCTCTAACCACTGAGAAAAACTGGCCAGAACACTCCTTTCAATTTTCATCTAAAAATTTTTTACAAAGAATTTTCATATCTTTCCATATTTAATAAAATTTTCAGCCTCGCCCTGGCCGGTTTGGCTCAGCAGTTGGAGCGTCCGCCTCCGGTCCGGAGAGGCCCGGGTTCGGTTCCTGCTAAGGGCACGAACCTCGGTTGCAGTTTGTCCCCGGCCCTGGTTGGTCGTGCGGGTGGCAGCCACTCGATGTGTCCCTTTCACGTCGATGTTTCTCTCTCTCTCTTCCTCCCACTCTATCTGTACAAAAAATGTAGGGATGTCCTCAGGTGAGGATAAAAAAAAAAAAAAAAAAGTTTTCAGCCTCCAAGTTCCAAAGACTATATAAAATGTTATTAGTGTTTTCTCTCTGTTAAAGCATCCTAGAAATAAACTATGTGCAAACTGAGACCTGGTATTTATCCTCAAGAAATCTATCACCGAGGGGAAAAAGCAGGTTGTGTTTTTGTTTATCAGTAAAAAGAAAACTAAAGTATTTTAAGAAAAGCAAAAAACAACTAATGTTGTGTTCTGTGAGTTGCATTAAGATGCCAGTGCAGAAACATTTGAAGATGGATGAAATTGAGAGGTAAGAGAGGGCAAATTAAGTAGGATTCTGGAAACTGTAGATACATAATTATTATTTTGATGATAATGAGGCAGACTGACTTTCAATATTTCTTCAGTTAACATTCTCCATAACTCATACCTTACGGTCTATTCCTTAGATTAAGTCGAAACACAAGCAGAAGTTTCAAATAACGACTGGTTTATTTCTTTACCAAGTCCTTATTGAACACTGAGTAACAGCCATTGGACTAGGCATTCATTATTCAAAGATGAAAAGACTCTATTCCTGACCTCAATGAGCTCAGTCTAACAAAAACATGTGTAATCAAATCAAGCACTTGGATATGGTTTCTAAATTCCATTTTCCAATAAAAAGAACCAAGGCTCCACGGAGATCTGGCTGATTCCAAACCTGGTGCAGAGAAAGAACAAGATGAGCCTGGAACATCTTTTTTTTTTAATCATCACTGGAGGACATTTTTCCATTTATCTTCAGATAGAGTGTGTGTGTGCGCCTGTGTGTGTGTGAGTGTGTGTGTGTGTGTGTGTGGGAAACAGACGTGAGAGGGACACACTGACAGGTTGCCTTCCCGTGACCCCGACCAGGGCCACAACCCCAACCAGGGCCACAACCCCGACCAGGTCCAGGGACAAACCAAAACTGAAGTACACGCCCTTAGCTGGAATTGAACCTGCGACTCATTGGTGTGCAGGCCGATACTCTAATTGCTGTGCCAAACTGGCCAGGGCGAACCTGGAACATCTTGTACCAAAACATAAGGTATACTCAAAGGATAATAGAAACATAAAATAAAAATTTTTAAAAAGAATGAAACACATCAAAAGGACACAGACATTAGCTTGAAAATGTTCCACTTATCATATCTAAGACTATTTATATACAAAATCAATAATGATAGTGACAAATCATAACCCAGTGGATAAAATAGGAGTACATAAATTCATAGAGATATAGACTGAAATTTTATTTATGAAGAAAATTTTTTCATAAGTCTCAATACTTTTCTATAAAGTTCTTATTAATTGTGAAGGTACAAAGAATAACTAACTGTACAGTGGAGAAGTCTTGTGGACACTATCTTAAGTGATCATGCTCCAACATATTGACAACATACTTTCAAGTGGTTCAGGGCAGGGGGAGTTCTTTGTACTGTTCTGGCAACTCTTCTGTAAGTATGATGTTGTTTAAAAAATAATACAGTTTAAGTTCTCACTTAAAGTCATCCATAGGTTCTTGAAACTGCAGCAAAACAATGTATAATGAAACAAATTTTACCATAAGCTAATTGATATAAACAAAAGTTAAGTTCCTACAGCATCTCATCAATGTTATCACAAAATTACAAAACAATGTTATTTGAGGACCTGCTGTATTTAAACAAGAAAGAAAGAATTCCATACCAACACACTAGAAAAATTATTAGTGGTCACATTTGAATCTCCTGAGGGAGCTCAAGTCTTTCACTCTAGGAGAAAGGCACTCAGCTCACCTGTGGTCAAGAACAGTTCATCAGAGTGAGAGATTAGGCAGGGATTTGTAGATAAAGTCCCAGTGAATGTATAGTAATGATATGTAATGTGATTTAGGCATTTTGAGTTTATAATGGATTCACTCATTGTACTAATGATAATCAATTGTCCAAACACAGTCAAGAACCTCTAACAGAAAAAGCCAAAGGATCTAGATTTTTCTACCATTTGATTATTGCCTCCCTATATAACCTTGAACAAGTCACTTCATTTATCTTGGCTTTGGACTACCATCTGTAAAATGAGGGGATTAAACTAGGTGACAGTCGTTTCATATTCCTATAATTATAGTCAAACTAGGATATAAGCGGCATTTTATTTGGGGACTTAATACAAGTTACCCTCACATGATAAGGTTGGTGCTTCCTACATAATTAAATGCTAGTTTAAGTACTAATAAGCTAAATGTAGATATTACTACATTTAGTAATTTAACTATAAAACAATTATACAAGTCTCATAAAGCAATGTGGCCTATTGGTGGTAAAAACATAGTTTTTGTAGATATTCATAGCTGGTTTAAAATCCTAATTCATCCTACATAAAAGTGCCAAAATTATCTTACATAGATCTTATCATGTCATTCCTGTCAATGGCAAAAGCATAAGATCTAAACTTTAGCATGACATCCAGTGCTTCACAATTTGGTTCGTCTTCCTTTCTCTTTTCATGTTCTGCAGGACCTTGTATTTTAGCACAGGATTTCCCAAATAATATTACCCAGCATACTGCTGTGCAGGGAGATGTTGAGAGATATACTCTATGAAAAAAAATTCTACACAGACAACAATGCTGGGGAGGTGGGGGGGGGGGGCCAGGATGGGGAGGAAGGTATCTGGGGTGGGGAGAAACATCTGTAACATAAATTAATAAAAATTAAAAAAATAATAATACAGGGAAAAAAAATAATTCTAGCCCTGGTCAGTTTGGCTCAGCAGTTGGAGTATCAGCCCATGGACTGAAGGGTCCCAGATTTGATTCCTGGTCAAGGGCACATACCTGGGTTGCATGTTTGATCCTTGGCCCCTATGGGGGCCATGCAGGAGGCAACCAATCGATGTATCTCTCTCAAGTCGATGTTTCCTTCTTTCTCTCCCTCTCTCCTTCCCTTCCACTCTATCTAAAAATCAATGGAAGAATATCCTCTGGTGAGGATTAACAACAACAAAAAAAGAATTCTACAGTCAAATAAATCATGCTCAAACGTCATTCCTGTGTGAAGCCTTTCTGAAAGCCTTCTATATAAATTACTTAATCTCTTTTTAGTCCCAAAGTAAATCATTTATAGTTGACTTTGGGCAGTTTTTAAAGTTGATAAATAAATTCTGGTTTACCTAAAGTAAAGCATAGCTATACTTAAGTTTTACATATTTAGTCTTCACAGTTTTTCTAGTAAGTTAATCATTGCATTAAAATCTAAATAGTATTTTTCATTCTTTTAAAAAGCCCTGGCTGGTTTGGCTCAGTGGTTAGAGCGTCAGCCGCGGACCACAGAGTCCTAGTTTCGGTTCCCACTAAGGGCATGTGCCTTGGTTGCAGTTTGTTCCCAGCCCTGGTTGGGGTCCTGTGGGTGGCGGCCACTTGATGTGCCTCTCTCACATCAATATTTCTCTCTCTCTCCCCCTCCCTCCCACTCTATCTGAAGAAAAATGCAAAAGTGTCCTCGGGTGAGGATAAAAAACAAACAAACAAATATATTTTTCTGATAATAAATTAGATTCCAAAGTAACCTGCTACAGGGGCATCATCACATCACAGAATACATATAGGCTTTGAGATGAAAAACACCTGGATTCAACTTCCAGCTCTGCCACTAACTAGATGAAAAACATTGGGCAAAGGTTGGTTCAATTCCTACTCAGGGCACATGCTTGATTTGCGGGCTCAATCCCTAGTTTGGGGGGGGGTGTGCAGGAGGCAGCCAATGAATATTTCGCTTTCACATCAGTGTTTCTCTATATTACTCTCCCTTCCTCTCTCTCTAAAATAAATAAAAACATATTTAAAAAAAAAAAAATTGGGGCCCTGGTTGGTTTGGCTCAGTAGTTAGAGCGTTGGCCTGCAGACCAGAGTGTCCCGGGTTTGGTTCCTGCTAAGGGCACATACTTCGGTTGCAGTTTGTCCCCGCCCCAGTTGGAGTCGTGTGGGTGGCAACCACTCAATGTGTCTTTCTCACATCGATGTTTCTCTCTCTCTCCCCCCCTCCCCCAACTCTATCTGGAAGATAAATGCAAAAATGTCCTCTGGTGAGGACAAAAAAAAAAAAAAAAAAATTGGTGGCCATGGCCGGTTTTGCTCAGTGGTTAGAGCGTTGGCCCACGGACCAAAAAGTCACAGGTTCAATTCTGGTCAAAGGCATGTACCTCAGCTGCAGTTCGTCACTGGCCCTGGTCGGGTCATGGAGGCAACCAGTCAATCTGTCTCTCACATTGATGTTTCTCTCTCTCCCTCCCTCCCTCCTTCCCACTTTATCTGATTATAAATGTAAAAATATCCTTGGATGAGGATTAAAAAAACAAAATATTGGGAAGATTACTTAACCTTTCTGACTCTTTGTTATCTACAAAATGAAGATGATAATTTCTATACAGGCTTGTTGATATTTTTAAGATAATAAGTAAATCCATATAAACTATATGAAAGAATAAACAATACCTAACACATAACAGATATTTTAAAATGTTAGCTTCTTTTGCTTCTTTTCCAAGTGTGCTCACATAGTAGTTTCCTCACATCTCTAATTTGCAATAAAATGGCACAAAATGAACATAATAAAATTTAAATAAATCTGCTTAAGTCCCTGTCTAGAAACAATCTTTAGGAGACATCCACTTTGGCAGGAGGATTTCAAGCAATTAGTACTCTTTCAGACATTAGATGATATCTCATCTGAGATATTCAAGTAGTGATTTGTCAATAAGCTGCTTAAACAGGGTTCACTAACTTCTTAAATGTCCTTTTAATCTATTCTCATATAAGCTTTTTTTGTTTCCTTATTTAAGATATATTGGTGTATCTGTTGAATGTGGTGGTTATGTGATTTGTGTATTTTACACTTTGCAAGGCTATCAAATTAAATAAATAGCATTTGGCTCTCTTTTGGAGATGTTTGGATCACCTTACATTTAATATAGTAAAGTAGAACTGTTATCAGTATTTTCTCCCTCTGGGAAGCTAATCTGATTATCAAAACAGTCATCCTGGTTGTGGCAGATACTTTTGAAGTGTTTATTAACTCCTTCTTTCTAATAGTATATCACAACTTATTTCTCTAGGCCCAACTCAAATATCTCCTTTCAGAAGCTTTCTGTGATTATCACAGGCAAAAATGTATGCATTCATCTTACATTTCAATATGTACTTTTAGTATCACACTGGATTGTTTACTGCCTTGTGCTTTTATTATATTAATTATTTTTATATTATTCTTATGAAATAAAACTTCTTTTTTGAACATTTTACAGATGAGAAAATTGAAGAATAGGCACAGCAAGAAATTTGTCCACAAAAAACAAAGGGGCAAGAAATCAAGATTCCAAATTCTTAAGCCAGAGCTCCTTTAGATTAGACAACATTGTTTTTCCCTCTTTTTGCATAATTTTTAAGCTCTTGAAAGTTATTGTAAATCTTGTCACAAATTCCAAAACAGTTTTCCACTTAAAAATTCCAAAATAATTGTTCTACGTTTCAGTACATAAGAACCATCAGCATTTAGAAGCCTGTCGGCTCAGCCTCCAAGCAGCCCATCCTCCTCCTGCCGTCCCAGCCCAGCCTACCAGCCAGCATGAGGGTTTTCCATGTTGTGTTGCTGTCTGTCTGCCTACTCTTCTCCCAGATGGTCCCAGGTGTTGGCCTTCTTACGGGTCTATTCCACAGGTATCCAGAATACCAATGTGCCAAAAAGGGAAGGACCTGCCACTTTTCCCCATGCCCACTCTACACCAGAATAGAAGGCACCTGTTACAAAGGGAAGGCCAAATACTGCCTCTGAGATGGGAGTCATGGGATAGAGACACAGAAGCCACACACACTATTTGTAAGTGTTGTTTTAATGAAAGACCCCCTGCCTGACTGGTGTGGCTCAGTGGTTGAGCATCAACCCATGCACCAAGAGGTTACTGGTTTGGTTTCCAGTCAGGGCACATACCCAGGTTGTGGGTCAGATCCCCAGTGGGGGGCATGCTGGAGGTGGCCAACTGATGTTCTCTCTCATCAATGTTTCTCTCTCTCTCTCATTCTCCCTTCCTCTCTCAAAAAAAAAAATCAATAAAGGAAAAAAAATTTTTTTGAAAAGAATACACCCCCCCTTTTTAAAGAACATCAATAGTTATATGAAAGAATGAAAGCAATACTCCAAACTTTAACAAATAGAAGAATCTCAGAAAAACCAGTTTTCTTTTAAGAATGATATCCCCAAAGTAAATAGGAATAGATTTTTTAAAAAGTCATAAGTATAGATAATTTCAATTCTAATTACTTAACAGATAAGCATAGGATATTCTAGATTAGATATCTGAGGCAAAGGTCTCTTTAAATAAAGCTTTACAACAGCAAGAAATACTATTGTGTCACAACAGTGAGTCATTTTCCCTAATTTGTTTTTTAATACTAGAGTAATAATTTAGCTCCGTGCCATAGATACACTTTTGTAATCCTCTGGAGTCCTCTAAGTAGACAGACTGTGCCCTTGTCTACATTAGCACCACTTTTACATATTTATTACAAGACATATATACTACAAACATTTTCCTGACCAGACAGTGAGAACCTTAAGACCAGCAGCCATATCTTATTTGCCTTGGTATATTAATATTAGTTCATGTTTATTATGTGCTAAGTGTTTTTGGGTTTTGTTTTTTAAATCCTCACCCGATGTTTTTCCATTTATTTTCAGATACAGTGGGAAGGAGGGGTAGAGAGAAAGAGAGAGAGTGAGAGAGAGAGAAACACCGATGTGAGAGAGACACACCAATTGGTTGCCTCCTACAAGACCTAACCAAGGCCTGGGATGAACCATGACCGAGGTGTGTGCCCTTGACCGGAATCAAACCCACGACTCTTAGGTCCGAGGACCAATGCTCTAACCGCTCTGCCAAATCGGCCAGGGCTTGTTTTATTTTTTTCCTTTATTTATTTTTAGTATGTCTCCTTTCAGCTGGCCTGTAGAAAAGCAAGGTACAATAATATGGTTTTGAAATTTATTTTTAAAAAAAGATTTTAGCCCTGGCTGGGTAGCTGAGTTGGTCAGAGCACTGTCCCAATATGCCAAGGTTGCAGGTTTGATCCCCAGTCAGCATACATATGAGAATCAACCAATGAATGCATAAATATGTGGAACAACAAATTGATGTTAGATGATTATTATCTAGCTTCAGTTTAAAAAAGTATAGGAATATTTACTTATTATATAAGCACAAAATAATCTAAAACTACAAGGCCTCTGGACACTCCTGAAATGTGTGCTTATTTCTTTATTTTTATTTGCTAGTTTGTTAAAAGAATGATGACAGGGGTCAAATAATCTAGGTTATAATGCTGGCACTGCCTCTTAAAAATTGTGTAAGCCTGGGGCAAATTACTTAATATTTCTGAGCTCATTTACCTTATAACATGTACAAAAATCCCTAATTTACACGTCTGTTGGGGAGATTAGTCTGTGTAGCAATGAGCATAGTGCCAGGCACATAGTGGCACTCAATAAACAATAGCTCTCAATAAACAATAGCTCTCTCAATAAAGTTTAGCTACTTTATTTCATTCTGGTTTTATTAAGGGATACGCTTAAATCATTATTGCCTACTGTAAAGCTTCCTGTGTTTCCTTTCCTCAATTTAAATAACATTCGACCTTAAAAACTGTATTAAAAAATATAGTAGGGGGAAAATATTCAAGGACTTTTCAGTCTATCTTTTCTAGAAAACAATGTCATAAAAAAGACTTTATATATGTACATGCATACGGCTCTCTGTTTTTTTTCTGCTTATAAGAGAAATGTTGCACCTGTATTACTGACTACCAACAACCAGATGGACCTGGGCATTGACTGTTCCAGTTAGATTCTTGTTACCTACAGCTAGCTCCTGTAGGCACTTGAGTTCCCAACCTCTGTTTTCAACACTGAATTTTCTTAGGAGATCTACCATTTGTCATTTTCAAAAGTTGTATCTACATATTATTTACCAGAAAAGGAAAACACAAGACAAGCAAGTATTGTTAACTAATCAAATGTGTCATAATTTTTAAGAATTACCTGATGAAACACAGGCTCCTTTACCTTAAGGTAAACCTGTAAAATATTAAAACACATATGAATGAAGTACATTATAGAGAGGGAAAGAAAACCTATTCCAACAATTCTGCAAATCCCAAACCTCTCCTGCTTCCCTAGTCCTGCTACTTAGATCTGACTCCAGCCATATAAAACCAATCAGATTAGATGGCAATGCCACTGGAGACTAGTACCTATAGGTGGGTCTCCCCCAGTGCTAGCTTTACCATGGTAAACTAGATGTTTTAAAATTATTTTGGTTAATTCTGGCCTCTTGGCCTCTGCATCAGCATCAAGATACTCATGATGGCTGAAGAGGTTATGCCTGACAATCCTAGCAGATCTGTTCTACAGTAGAAAGAACACTTAAAGTCAGAAACACAAATTAAATGTCAGACTCTGCCACTTACTCACTACATGGTTTGAGCAGGTGTAAGTGGTATCACAACCATTTCCTTATCTGGATAATGGGAATAAAAGTGGTGACGAATAAGAAGATAAAATATGTAAAAGTGCCTTGGCCACTGTGGCTCAGTTGGTTGGGTGTCAACCTGTGCACTAAAGGGCTGCTAGTTCAATTCCTGGTCAGGACACATGCCCGGGTTGCAGGCTCAATCCTTTGTACAGGGGCGTGCAGGAAGTAGCCGATCAATGTCTCGCTCTCACATCAATGTTTTTCTCTCTCCCTATCTCTTCCTCTCTCTAAAATAAATAAATAAATAAATAAATAAATAAATAAATAAATAAATAAATAAATAAAACGGTCTAGCATAATTGGTGCTCAACAAGTGAAAACATTTAAAACAAATCTCTTGTGCGTCTGCTTCCCAAAACCTCTCACTCACTCACCTAGGTGTGTTCCCAGTTACAAAAACCCTAGTTTTAGGCTCCAATATCATGTGGGTGATTAAGTTCAATGCCTATTCAAGATTTAGCACACATTTATTGCATTATAGGAGTACACGCCTTTAAAACGACATAGTAGAGAGAGTCACAATTCAAATCATAGCCCTTAAATGACTCCCATCACTTCTCCATTTCGGTTTGGCTTCACTGCTCTCCTCGTCTCTTTTTCATTCTAGGCTCCAGAAAGTACAGTGCGCCCCCAAATGTGCTAGTTTCATGTTTTTGTATTTTTAAACATGCTGCTCTTCACTTTGTTCAGAAATCCTCCTCTGCTAGCAAACACTCATTTTCAAGATTCAGTTCAAACTAACCTCTTTCTTGAAGCCTTTTCTGATCTTTTCTCTGTTCAGCAAAAGCAACCACTCACCTTCCTCTGTACCATCATTGTCCATGTATACATGGTTCTATGTCTATGGACAATGTAAAAGTCTACTTAGAAATGCTTCACCACACTCTTGTCCAAGGGCCTGGCAAACTCCTACTCATCAGTTAAAACCCAGCTTAAGTGCCTTCTCTATGGAGCTTCCCTTAACCCACTCTAGCAATCTTTATTGATACTCCTTCATCTCATCATTGTATAACTAGTTCTTACCTCTATTATTGCAATTATTATCTTTTGAAGCAATTCTTTGTTTACATGTTTGACTTCCCTACCAGAATGTACTCCTCAAGCAAAGCAAATGCTTCTCAGTCACCTTTATATTTTCTACTGCCTGCTATGGTAGGTTTGCAATAAAAGTTTGTTGAAATTAGTATTTCTTTATATAAAATGTAATTCACTTGCTAAAAAAACAAAAACAAAAACACTTGGGCAGGCTCAGAAGTGACCAGCTATTTCGAATTATTAGGAAAAGGTTTAAGAAATAGTCATATTAGGCTCATTCAGGCAGAGCGAATCTTTCTCTCTCTCTTTTATTTAACAAATAGGAGGAAAAGTTCATTTTTCCCCATTTCTACTAAATATATGCCTTTTGAACCCCAACCCCACCCCCGCCGTTTTTTTAAGCCAGAGTTTTAAAAAGTTGTTTCAACTTTTTGTGGAGAAATAACACCTAAATGGGAAACAAAGAGCAGTATCTGTGAGCTTCAGTAGAAACATTTCAGTTTAAACAGAATGAAGCAAACACTACAAGCAAACTGTGCCAAACTCCATAAATGGCTAGTTCACATGCTTAATCTTTTAGAAACAAAATGTGACTTACTGTAGTTACTATTAAACTGAACAGAACTAAGGTAAAAAGCAAATGGTAGTTTACTGAATTCTTGATCTTGAAACATTCAAACCTTAAAAAGAAAGAGAGAGAAAAAGAAAATTGCTTTAGAATATTAACTAGGAAAACAAATAGAATATGCTGTTTAACCACTTACACACAATCCTCTGGTTCTAGTGATGTCCATCATTTCTTCCCATCCATACCCTCAGAGAACTTATACTGTCTACAGCCTCCAAGAGGTTGTGGGAACAGGAGTAGGCACCTCCTTAACTGGGCCAAGGAGAGGCTCTCCCCTAAAAATTTGGTGTTTGGGAGCTAGAGACTGAATCAATTAAGTGTGGAGAGTCCAAGTATAAAGTCATATGGATTCCAGGTCTGATGCTGATAACAGGACAGCCAAACTGAATGAACAAGTAGATGAAAAGAACAGAGGCCCGGTCGGTATGGCTCAGTGGTTGAGCATTGACCCATGCATCAAGAAGGTCACTGGTTCAATTCCCCATTAGGGCATATGCCCAGGTTGTGGGCCTGATACCCAGTAGGGGGCATGCAGGAGGCAGCCAATCAATGTTCTCTCTCATCAATGTTTCTCTCTCTCCCTCTACTTTTCTCTCTCTCTAAAAATCAATAAAGAAAAAAAGAAAATTAAAAAAAGAAAAGAGCAAAGAAATGGTCTGCAGGGAGAGGAAAATAAAACAGACACAAAGACCTGAAAACCTGTTGAGAGGAAGGAATGGAGAAAAGAGTGGGGGAGAGAGAGAAGCGGTCCTTCCATTCTAATGAGGCTCTATCCTGATACCGGGTTCCACATAATTTTCCTCATGTTCTTACAGTAAATAAATCTCTCTTAACTCAAGCTATGTTAAGTAGGTTCCTAAATCTTTCGGCTAATGATCCTGGATTATGACACACTATTATAGAAAATATCACTCTATTATAATCATCTCTTTACTTATCTGTCTCCCCAACCAGACTGTGAATTCCTTATGTGCAGGGGTAAAATCTTTTTTCCATATATCTAGTCACTAGAATAGTGTCTGACACTATATTCAGTAAATAAGAAAATATAAACAAATATCTGGCCATTAGTTAAGTATCCAACCTTTGAACTTATGTTTTAATACAAGCAGCAGGAGATTTCTCTGTTTACTAATTAATTGGCTATGGGAATTGGATCCAACTCCTATTTCCTTACCTGTAAAGAAAGGTGGTGGCCCAGATGATGTCTAAGATCTCCTTTATCTTTGAATTCTGGAACTTGATGACAGAGTAAAAAGAGCTCATCTGAAAGTATTTTTCTACTTCAGGGTAGCAAACTATAGCCCAATGACAATTTCTCAGCCTAAGCCCATTTGTTTTTTAAGTAAAATTTTACTGGGAGACAATCACACCCATTTGTTTATATATCTTGCATGCAACAACAGCAAAGTTGAAGAGTTGCAACAGAGACCATAGACACGCAAAGCCAAAGATAATTACTATCTGGCCCTTTACAGCAAAATTTCAGGACTCCTTTTTAATAATATATGTTTTGAACTATTCTAAATTTTTACATATCTTTTTTTTTTTTTTTATCCTCACCCGAGGACATTTTTTCCAATTTTTGTACAGATAGAGTGGGAGGGAGAGAGAGAGAGAGAGAAACATCGACGTGAAAGGGACACATCGAGTGGCTGCCACCCGCACGACCAACCAGGGCCGGGGACAAACTGCAACCGGAGTACGCGCCCTTAGCGGGAACCGAACCCGGGTCTCTCCGGACCGCAGGCCAACGCTCTAACCGCTGAGCCAAACCGGCCAGGGCAAATTTTTACATATCTTTAGAAGATATTCTTGAGCTAGCAATGATGATCATATTGAAAAGAATCAGATAACCATCACATAAGAGGCTCAGAGATGTCTTAAGTATTAGTGCTAGGGAACAGAACATACACTTAGAAGGTAAGGTTGAGATAAGCTAATAAACCAGGACAAGCAGAATAGAGAGATTGAGGCAGACTGTTAGACAGCCGTTTGCAGCCACCTAGTAAATCCTATCTTTCCTAAACCAAGGACACTTAAGAGCAAATGATTTGCACTTCTCCTCACCAACCAGAGGGTAAATAGTTTAAATCGCCCTACTCAGGGAGACAAGTAACATAAATCCAGTTAGTGCCATTTGCCAACCACATACAAGGATAGATGAAGTTAAGAGAATAAATCTTATTTTAGTACATTAGCATAAAGCTGATGAATATTCTATTGAGATCCTCCCCTAAATGCCTAGCCTTTAAAACCTCTCAAAATGAAGATTCCCGGCATGTGCTAGGCTCATTTCCTCAGCTCTTTCTTGCTTCACTGTCCCAAGCTTAATAAATATCCTCTAAAATTCACCTGGACTCATGTTGTGAAATTTTTCCTGCATGAAGTCAAGAATCCATACACTACCGGCTGGCCTAGGCAGATGGACTCAGGGCCAAGTCCCCTTTCCGGTAACAAGGTTGTTTTTTTTTTTAAATCCTCACCAGAGGATATTTTTACATTTATCTTCAGACAGAGTGGAGGGAGCGGGGGTGGGGGGGGAGAGAAGGGTATGGGGGGAGGGAGAGAGAGAGAGAAACATCAATGTGAGAGAGACACATGGATTGGTTGCCACCTGCAAGACCCCAACCAGGGCTGGGGACGAACTGAGGTATGTGCCCTTTGGCCAGAATCGAACCCAGGACTCTTTGGTCCACAGGCCGACACTATAACCACTGAGCCAAACCGGCCAGGGCAAGGTTATTAAACTTGTAGTTCAATTTCCAACTCTGATAGTTTCTAACTACATGACCTTAATTAAGTAAGTCACCTAAAAAGAAGTTCTGCTTATATTTATGGATGAAAAGGGGATTCTTCAGAAAGAAAGAAACTTCCCAGGTGATTTGATCATAAATCATAAATGGTCAGGTCACGGTGGGTAGTAACGCTCCAGGCATATAATTTTTTAGTAAAAGGTCTATCTTTGCCTTAAGCAAATAAATCTAAGCACCCTTAAGAAAGCATATAATCCAATTCCTGCCTTGCTTACTCCCACTTTCATGTGATCTTCCTTACTTCCCTCATTAATTCCAAATACCTAAAAGAAACTGCAAAACTGTCATTCTCTAGAGCATTTGAGATCTTGCTTCTCAGCAACTGTTGTCAGTTTTGGCTCAAACAAACTCTTATAAAAACTCTCTACAGACTTGGATGTTTCTTACACAACATATCCTTAGACAAGTTACTAAACCTCTCTGTGATTCACTTCATTGTCTATAATACGGGGAAAATATGCATTTATCTTGCAAAACTGTGAGAATTAGAGATGACTTGGTATCTCTAGAAAAACTGCATGTACAAAGCAGATAAATATTATTCTTATGGCATAATATATAAAATCTTTACCTAAACATGCATACATTCATAATTCAAGCAAAGGCAAATTATACAAGTTACGTCAAATTTAAGTAAAAGTCTACCTAAACTGTCTGTAGGGTATTGATATCACAAAAGTTAATAAACAACATTATTATAACTTCCCAGAGATTATATTCTACATTAAGATCACAAATATAATCTTCTACACTATTACAATTTCTCAGTAATAGTAACTGAGTTAGTTATATTACTTAATTCACTGAGACCAATATGAATTTTAAAATGCATCAAATAATTAAATACTTACATGCAGTATACAAATATACAACAGCTGTAAATCATTGGGAGTTCATCCAAGAGCTATAAGAAACAAAGACAGATAACAGGGCATGAATACTGCAGAGCTGCAATTATTATGCAAATAAAATAAAACTTCATGATTAAAATGTCACCTCATTTTACCTAATATCTTTTATTAATTATTTTATATATTTATCATTATCTAATTTACCCTGAGTGTGTTTATTTTATTTATTTTTTAACAAACAAGCTTATTCACCCATATATCTGTCCTAATGTATATCCCTAAGTAGAATGCAGGACTCACTAGGCAGCTCAGACCATTTGGTATCACAAACTATAATATACTTTCGGGAAAGACTGATGTCCACCATCTAGAGGTCTGTGGGTCCTATCAGTATTCTTTTGCATTTCTGCCCTTTTTTATAGCACTTAAGATTGATAAAATGTCCACTGATATACATAAGAAGTAGTATTAATGGTCAGGGAAGTCATTTAGTTAATCTAAGTAACCTATGTCTCTGAAAAACAGTATTATTAGCAAAAATAATATTATAGCTAGTATGTATTAAATCACAAGTGAGACACTAAGCTAAGTGTAATTGAGTTCTATATAGGTTATTGCTAATCCTTAACCAATCCTATGTGTGGAGAGTGCTCTGAAGGGAGAAAGCACAGATGTGGGAGGACTGGCCAAGGGGTTACAGCAGTCCAGGCTAAGGAAAGTTACTACTTGGAATAAGGTAGCTGAATTAGAAACAGATGTAAGTGAACAGGCTTGAGAAATATTTAAGAAGTAAAATATATAGGAATTTGTGATCCAAAGGTGAGGGAGAAGAAACTTCCAAGGATGACTCCCCAGTGTTTTGCCTAAACAATTCAGATGATGGTAGTACAGTTCACTAAAAATGTGAAAACAGAAAATCACAAGAAGAATTTTCAACATGTTGAGTTGGAGGTACCTGTGAGATAGCCAGGTGAAAATAACAATTGGGCAACTAGAAATACAAATCTGTAGCTGAAAAGAAATGTCTAGCTGAGCCAAACCGGTCACGGCTAACATATGCTTAGTTTAATTTAGTTCTTTAAACAAATAATGCCCTGGCCGGTTTGGCTTAGCGGTTAGAGCGTCGGCCTGCAGTCCAGAGAGTTCCAGGTTCAGTTCCCGCTAAGGGCATGTACCTCGGTTGCAGTTTGTCCCCGGCCTTGGTTGGGTTGTGCGGGTGGCAGCCACTCGATGTGCCCCTTTTACGTCCATGTTTCTCTCTCTCCCTCCCTCCCTCTCTATCTGAACAAAAAATGGAAAAATGTCCTCGGGGAGGATTAAAAAAAAGACAAAAAAAAACTGAGCATATGTTAAAAGAGCACAGACTTTAAAATCTGGGTGACATAAACAGAAGTCTTATTTCAAAACCGTAACTAGTAAAATTATTACTGGTAAAAGAACAGAGTTCCAGAGTAGTGTGGGGTGTGGATCTAAAGATGAGTTTGGTGATGTAGTCAGGGGCCAGATCACAAAGCCTTTGGTTCAAGTTTATGAGCTTGAACTATAAAAAGTGACATGCTGGGAGAACAGGGACTGTATTTTATGTATCTCATGCCTAGCACTCATAAAAAGCCTAGCAAATATTGCTCAAAGAATGAAAACAATTATGTTTTGTTTGTAGGAAGAGTACTTCTGTTCCAGTGTGACAAATGGATAGGGAAGGCAGAAACACCAATTAGGAAGCATTCATAGAAATCTGGGTTGGACATGATGGATTAAGGTAGTGGCAAGAGAGATAGCTATAGGTAGATGTATCCAAGAGATATTAAGAAAGTTGAATTAAGAGGTTTTAGTGGTTGTACAACTGAGAAAGTAGGCGAAATTAAAGATGAATCACAGATTTTTAGCTTGGGCTTTCGATGTAAGATGTTTCCATTCAGTGAAATAGGAAGCAAAGAAAGAAAGGTAGTAGTATTTATAACTAGAACATCTGTTGTTTACATTATAAAGTCTGAATTAGCTTATTACCTAGCATTTAAGCTATTTTTATTTTTATATTACAAATAAAGTTATGGGTGAGCAAACATTTTTCTTTGGTTTTATTTTCTAGGATAAGTAAATTTATTTTTACTTATAAGAAATAGATGAATGCTCCCTGGCCAGTTTGGCTCAGCGGTTAGAGCGTCGACCTGCGGTCCTGAGAGACCCGGGTTCGGTTCCTACTAAGGGCGCGTACCTCGGTTGCAGTTTGTCCCCGGCCCTGGTCGGTCGTGCGGGTGGCAGCCACTCGATGTGTTCCTTTCACATCGATGTTTCTCTCTCTCTCTCTCTCTCTCTCTCTCTCTCTCTCTCTCCTTCCCACTCTACCTGAACAAAAAAATGGGAAAATGTCCTCGGGTGAGGATTAAAAAAAAAAAAAAAGAAATAGATGAATGCATTATTTTTTTTACTAGCATTTATTTTTTCTAATATCAAAACATATGAGCCCTGGCCGGTTTGGTTCAGCGGTTAGAGCGTCAGCCTGCGGTCCTGAGAGACCCAGGTTCGGTTCCCGCTAAGGGCGCATACCTTGGTTGCAGTTTGTCCCCGGCCCTGGTTGGTTGTGCAGGTGGCAGCCACTCGATGTGTTCCTTTCACATCGATGTTTCTCTCTCTCTCTGTTCCTCTCTCTCCCTCCCACTCTACCTGAACAAAAAATGGAAAAATATCCTCGGGTGAGGATAAAAAAAAAACATATGATCAGTACAGAATACTTGGAAAAAGTAGAAAAATTTTAAAAATGCCTTTAATTTTACCCTCCCCAAGATTATCAATAACTATATATTTCAGTTAGTGAAAACAAAATAGAATAAGTTGAACGAGTGAGTAAATATATGAAAAAAAGTCTGGGAGAAGACTTCTAAAAACCTAGAGCCTTTATACTCCTACTACCATCAATGCAAGATATAGTCCTAAAACACAGGAACAAAAGAATACAATACAAAAGTTGGGTCCTAATCTCATCTTTCGGTGTAACGTTAGTCAAGTCACTTCTCTGCTCTTGAGCTATTTTTCATTTATAAAATTTGTAGATTGGACTAAATTTAAAAAATCTCTTCTAATATTAAAGCTCAATTTTAAATTGTCCTTTGGTACCTTTCGGCCCTTATTTGAAGGCCATCTGCTCCCTGGTTGTCTCTACCCCTTCTCTAATGTCTTCCTCAAATCCTATTCCCAAATGCATTTCTCTTGGCTGGCTGCCACCAGAATGTGACACATTGCACTGGCCAGTGTGGCTCAGTTGGTTGAGCATTGTCCCATGCACCGAAAGGTCACCGGTTCCACTCCCCAGTCAGAGTACATGCCCAGGCTGAGGGTTTGATCCATGGTCAGGTGTGTGTAGGAGGCAGCTGATCAATATTTTCTCTCTCACATCTGTTTCTCTCTCCTTCGCTCCCTTCCTCTCTCTCTAAAAAATCAATTTAAAAAAAAAACAGACAGTATTAAAACAAAAAATGTGACACATCAATCCTAAGAAAGGGGTGAGTAATAGCTTAAAATGTTCGTCTTCACAAGGGCACACATAACTTAATAGTACTCAAAGGAATGAATCACTAATAATGGATCAATAATGGTGGTTTCAGATGTTCTGACTGGCTGAGGAAAAAGGAAGAAAACTAGTATTTTTTTAAAAAAATATTTATTGCTGAAAGGAAACTAGTATTTATTAAACATTTATTTGCCAAGTCCTATGCTGGCACTTTCACATGTACCAATCAACTGATCCTCATAATAGAGGTATTATTAGACCAATTAGATAGATGAGAAAACTAAGGCTCAGCAAGATTAAGTGGCATATCTATGCTCAAATAGCCAGTAAAGAGGCAGAATCAGAACTGGAACCCAAACAGCCACCTAGGAATAATAAATCTGAAGAAAATACCACCCAAGCTCTAAATCATTCTTAAGACAGAACTGTCGATATTTGCTTGAACTCACTTTAGGCGGAGCTAAGCCTCGAATATTTCTATTCGAGGTAAGTGGCAGGACCCACCACCATTTCTTACTTCAGTGATTGTGTATAACAATGACAGCCTAACATAGCTGAGTCAAATTTATCTTGAAAGGAGACAACGCAGGGAGCCTGCAAGGAATATTCATGATTATTTAATGTTTAGATTAAAGAGATGAAGTCCTTCAATATTGATGATTCTTTCCTTTTCCCCAAACACTGGAAAAATGGGTCATGTAATTTTTGCCCAGTTAGACAAGCACATAAAACCACAACTTGTAGTATAAAAGAGGAAAAAATAAGGCATTTGTATAATTTGTCAATGAAGTTGATAAAGTAGTATTATAGTAACAATAAAGCATAGAATCAAAGATCTTAGGATCAAAGGCCATCTTATCCATCTGAATGCTGTGTTATCTTGCTAAAAACCTTGCCAATGATTAAGTTTATATGCAAATCAAAGTGTGTCCCACCTCTGCTCAAAATCTATTAATGGCTCACAGGGATAAAGTCGAAGAGGCTTACATCTGTCTTCTGGTTAATTTCCCAAACCGCATCTCCTGCCATGTATTTCAATGCCTGCCCCAGAACAGTCACTCAGTAAATTAACACGTTAGCTATTATTACTGGTAGCACTATCACCATCATCACCACATATTCCATGGCTACACTATAATGTACTACTTGCAGAGCCCTGAGATGCCAGCCACACTTTCATCTCCGTAGGTTCTTGTTGGTCTGGCAAATTCCTATTCATCTTTGACAATGCAATTCAAATACGTTTCTGTCTTCTTTGTGAAACCTACTCTCTGATCTTCCTATCCTACATAATTAATTTCTTTTTCTATTTCCATAGGGCCCTGTATGTCCCTTTATCACTGAATTCACTAGCATATTATCTTCACTCCTAGACCACAGACTCCTTGAGGAAAAAACAATGTATTTACCTATGCATACCTGTTGCCCAGGTACCAAATACAACATTTTGAACTAGTGAAAGTGTCTATCCACACTATGCTTGGGCACCTCCAAGGACAGAGGACTCAAGATCTCCCAAGGCAGCCTTTGCCAACTACTGGCTCAGATAATCCTTCCCTATGCTGAGTAAGATGTCCCCTAAGACCAAACAGAATAAAGATGCAGAGTGTTACAAAAGAACAATGAAGGGTACATATCCATGAAAGGCTTCCTGGAGGGGCTACCACCTGAGACTTTTTTCTTTATTGGTTTTAGAGAGAGAGAGGAAGGGAGAGGGAGAGAGAGAGAAACATCGATGAGAGAGAACAACGATTAGCCGCCTCCCGCATGCCCCCTACTGGGGATTTGGCCCTTCAACCTGGGCATGTGTCCTGACCAGGAATCGAACCAGTGACCTCTTGGTGCATGGGTCGATGCTCAACCACGAAGCCACACCAGCTGGGCTTTCCTGAGACTCTAAAGAACAAACAGAAATTGTCCATGGGAGAGAGGGATATATATAATAGGTCCAGACATGAACAGAAGCATAGAATAGAGAGTCTGGTGTTTAGAGCTGATTGTGGGTCCCTGAGCATGTCTTCTCTTCTTCCAGATAAATATAGTCATGCACCACATAATGACATTTCATTCAATCATGGAACAAATATACCACGGTGGTCCCATAAGATTATAATAAAAGATTAAAAATTCCTATCACCTAGTGATGCTGTAGCCAAAGAAATGTCTTAGCACACACAATGCTCACATGTTTGTGGTGATGCTGGTGTAAACAAACCTATTGCACTTCCAGTTGTGTAAAAGTATAGCACATACAATTACAGTAGTCAGCTTATAAAACAACATTAGTAAGAACAGTAATAAAGATGCCACAATCTGATCAACACACAGTAGGGGAGCTTATCTCTTCCCTCACTCAGATGCCTAGTCTTGCCTGACATCTTGTCTCAGCACATTCATCCAGTTGTTTCTTCATATATATATATGGGACAGATAAATAAGTAGATAAAATGGGCTTCAGCAAAACTGAAAACTTTTTTGTTTCAAAGGATACTACTAAGAAAAGGAAAAAACAGCCTGGCCAGTGTGGCCCAGTGGTTGAGCATCGACCCATGCACCAAGAGGTTGCTGGTTTGATTCCTGGTCAGGACACATGCCCAGGTTGTGGGCTAAATTCCCAGTGGGGGGCATTCAGTAGGTGGCCAATCGATGTTCTCTCTCATTGATGTTTCTAGCTCTCTCCCTCTCCCTTCCTCTCTGTAAAATCAATCAATAAAAAAATAATTTAAAAAAAGGAAAAAAACAACTCACAGAATGGAAGAAAATATTAGCAAACCATATATTTAATAATGGTTTAGTATCCAAAACAGATAAATAACTCTTACAACTCAATAAATAAAAAGTAAATAACCCAATTTAAAAATAAGCAAAGAATCTGAATAGATATTTCTCTTACAAAGATGTACAGATGTTCAATAAGCACATGAAAAGATGCTCAACATCATTAGTCATTAGGGAAATGCAAACCAAAACCACAATGAGATACTACTTCTTACCCATGAGGATGGATAATCAAAAGGATGGACAGTAACAAGTGTTGGCAAGGATATAAAGAAATGGATGATGGGAATGTAAAATGGTGTAGCCACTTTGAAAACCAGTCTGGCAGCTCCTCAAAAGGTTAAGCATAGTGTCACCATGTGACCTAGCAATTCCAGGGTTAAGTAATAATGCAGGAGAACTAAAAATATATATCCAAAAAAAACTTGTATATGAATGTTCACAGCAATATTTTGCATGAAAGCCAAAAAATGGAAATAACCCAAATGACAATTAATTGATAAATGGAGAAACAAAATGTGGTATATCCAGACGATGGAATATTATTTGACCTATGTAAAAGATAGACACAAAAGGTCACATATTGTATGATTCATTGCGATGAAATGTTCAGAATAGGCAAATTCATGGTTGTCAGTGTGTAGGTGGAGGTAGTAGTAGAGAGTGACAGTTATTGAGTTTCTCTTTGGGGTGATGAAAACATCCCGGAATTAAATTTTGTTTGAATATCTTTAACTTTTATAGATTCTTTCCAAGCTCTACCATGTTGCCATAGATGATTCCTTAGTCATAATTTTAATAGTATATCATATTTTCCTAGCCAGAAAGTGTAAGAAGTGTTTTCTCTGCTTGATTAGGTCAGACCAGTGTCTCATCACTTGCATATTCTCCAAGTTAAGCATAGCGTGCACGTACATATGACACTTTCTTATATATGCTGATTAGAATGAATTCTAAGAATTCTTATACATTTAATACAGCTATAATAATTTATAGACTGTTGTATATACAGATCCTTCTAGAATTAACACTGTCCAATACAGTAGCCACTAACCTTATGTGGCTACTGAGCACTTAAAATGAACCTAATCTAGCCCTGGCTGGTTTGGCTCAGCAGTTAGAAGCATCAGCCCGCAAACCAATGAGTCCAGGGTTCGATTCTGATCAAGGGCATGTACCTCAGTTGCTGTTCATCCCTGGCCCTGGTCGGGTAGTACAGGAGGCAACTAGTCGATGTGTCTCTCTCACATCGATTTTCTCTGTCTCTGTCTCTGTCCCTTCCTCCCACCTATCTGATGATAAATAGGAAAATATCCCCGGTGAGGATGAAAAAAATAAAAATAAATAAGTAAACAAACTTAATCTAAGTGAAGATCTACTACAAGTATGAAATCTATATCTGATTTCAGGATGTGAAACATTCCATTAATACAGTTTTATATTAATTACAGGCTGAAGTAATACTTTAGAGATAATGTTAAATAAAATATTAAAATTAATTTCACTTATTTTTTAATGTGGTTATTATTAATATGTCTACTCAAAAATTTTAAAGTACATATGTAGCTCACATTATGTTTCTACTGGACAGTGCTATTCTAGAAGTTTCCAGGTTAGTGATGGAAAAAGAGAGGTCAAAAGATTGAGGACTAGATATATGGCCTCCTTAGAGCAAGGGCAATAAATAAACAGTCCTTGCATAGCTCTTACACCTTGCTAGCCAGAAGGACCAGATCATTCAAATAGATTCTGTAAGAGAGACATGAGGGAATGCAGGTGTCTAAGAATAAAAATACATTTTGATGAACTGATTATGTCTTTTTAAGATGTCTCCATGGGACTATACTCTTTAATCCTCCTGTAAAATTGTATATACCTATACAGAGGTGCTGAAATAATTATACTCTTCACTTGTCATGGACAACTTTGTTCTCTACTGATTTTGAGAGAGAAAGGAAGGGAGAGGGAAATAGAGATAGAAACATCGATGAGAGAGAACATCAATTGTCCGCCTCCTGCATACCCCCCCACTGGGGATTGGGCCCACAACTTGGGCATGTACCCTGACCAGGAATCGAACCAGCAACCTCTTGGTGCACGGGTTGACGCTGAACCATTGAACCACACTGGCCAGGTGTGGAGAACTTATTTCCTTGCCTCTTTACTTCACTTAGTCAATCTGGATCCTTTGGCCTGAAGTAAAAACTCCAGAGATTACTAATCTCAATTTCCCCCCACTCTCTTGTCTCAATCATCCTCTAGTAACATGCTCCTTTCTCAAATTTGAAGTATCTCTGGATTAGAAGAAATAAGCATTTAGTCAATTTTGTCATTACTAACCTGCATTTCATATTTCAGAGTCATGTGGAAGCACCAGGATCCCATTCCTACCACTGAAATTAAAACAAACAAAACAATTAGCATTAAATTCTTTGGACGTGGCCAGAGTGACTTCAATAAGGGATTTTAAAGCACTGAGTTTTTAGAAGAACAAAGTTTGTGACACCTTGTGGCAGGATATAGCAGACTCTGCATAAGCTCTGTAATTAAAATTTTGGTATAAAAAAAACAAATACAGTATAAGTTCTCTTAAACTCCCTCCAGTACATGATTTACTAACTTAATCAATATTCTCTATTCTTTCTATAAAATATATTACCTGATACTCAGGGCAAGCTTTCTACTCTTCAGTACTTTCTTGCATGCCTGATCCAAATAGCTGAAATGTATGCTTACTAAGAGCCACTCAGTTACGTTCTCAAACCTGTCAATGCCACTGTATTAAGTTATCAGAACTATGGCTGCCAAAAGAGAGCTGCTCTTTCTACAAAAACTATTTTAAATGCTTAAAATACACTCAATAAAAATGAATTGCTAATAAAAATTGCTGTTGAATTAGGGGTGGGTAAAATATCTGTTACAGATTAGGAAAAATAGTAAAAATCGAGTCTGTATTCGTGCCTCTATTTTAAATAAATGCCTTTCATTTTAGGGTTTTAAAATTTTTTTGGTTTTTTAATCCATGAAAGAGCAAGTAGAAAATTAGAATCCCATATTCAAAGGCCATGTCCTATATCAAATAATTGTCAAAGATTATACAACTATGTGCCCTGGCCGGTTTGGCTCAGAGGTTAGAACGTTGGTCAGCGGACCAATGGGTCTTGGGTTCAATTCCAGTCAAGGGCATGGATCTCGGTTTTGGTTCGTCCCTGGCTCTGGTCAGGGTCCTGCAGGAGGCAACCAGTCGACGTGTCCCTCTCACGTCGATGTTTCTCTCTCTCGCCCTCCTTCCCTCCCACTCTATCTAAAGATAAATAGAAAAATATCCTTGGGTGAGGATTTAAAAAAAAGATTATACATCTATGTTTTAATTAAAATAAACCTTTAAGGTGGGTATACATATACATACACACACACACACACACACACACACACACACACACTTTTAAAATAATTATATGCTTTGACTTTTTAAAATCAACGGACCAAATAGCCCCTATCACATCTGGTAATTGGGCTTCTAGTGTGCTTCATTAAGTTCAGTTCAGCAAGCATTTACTGAGCACCTACTATTTGCCAGTCAGTTGCTAATGCTGAGGCACAAATATAAGAAAGATCCAGTCCTTGGCCTTAATGAAGCATATAGTCTAATGGAGGGCACAAGCTGATAAACAGAACACACCAGTACATAAAGATATGATAAGGAGGTGTGTATACAGTACCATGGGAGCATAGAAGAGGGGCACCTAGGCCTTTAGGCTCTCTTTGCAGCACCATGGCGGTCGGAAGAACAAGCGCCTTACAAAAGGCGGCAAAAAGGGAGCCAAGAAGTGGTTGATCCATTTTCTAAGAAAGATTGGTATGATGTGAAAGCACCAGCTATGTTCAATATAAGAAATATTGGAAAAACACTGGTCACGAGAACTCAAGGAACCAAAATAGCATTCGGTGGTCTCAAGGGTCGTGTTTTTGAAGTGAGCCTAGCTGATCTGCAGTACGATGAAGTTGCACTTAGAAAATTCAAGCTAATTACTGAAGATGTTCAGGGTAAAAACTGCCTAATTTCCATGGCATGTATCTTACCCGTGACAAGATGTGCTCCAAGGTCAAAAAATGGCAATGACTGAAGCTCATGTTGATGTCAAAACTACCGATGGTTATTTGCTTCATCTATTCTGTGTTGGTTTTACTAAAAAAATGCAACAATCAGATTCAGAAGACCTCTTACACTCAGCATCAACAGGTCCGCCAAATCCGGAAGAAGATGATGGAAATCATGACCCAAGAGATGCAGACAAATGACTTGAAAGAAGTGGTCAACAAATTGATTACAGATGGCATTGGAAAAGACATAGAAAAGGCTTGCCAATCTATTTATCTGCTCCATGATGTCTTTATTAGAAAAGTCAAAATGCTGAAGAAGCCCAAGTTTGAATTGGAAAAACTCATGGAGCTTCATGGTGAAGGTAGCAGTTCTGGAAAAGCTACTGGGGATGAGACAGGTGCTAAAGTGGAACGAGCTGATGGATATGAGCCCCCAGTTCAAGAATCTGTTTAAAATTCATACATTTAATGGTGACAAAGAATAAAAAATCCTATTTGTGAAAAAGGAGGGGCACTTAGAAAGGAAGTCAGAGAAAGCAAGAAGGATGCCAGAGGAGTTAGCCTTAAGGATGTATAGGAGTTAGCCCCACAAAAATGGTAAATAGGGGTGTCATCAAATAATTTGCACAAAGCCACTTGAGAAAAATTTCAAACTATTTGTAATTCTTGCTTTAAACACACACACACACACACACACACACACACACACAATGTACATGATTACATTATTTTTATTGCTCAAAATGAGAAGAGAGAAGTAAAAAGTTATTGCTCTTGTTTTATTAAAGAAATGAGGAAACAGGATGGTTAGTATCTTTTTTCAAAAGGAGAAATTAGAGGGTGTGAAAGTAGATAAATGAATGGAATAGGGGAAAAATAAACCCTGTGAGTTATTTAAAGTTACACAATATACTCATGAAGTAAAAAAATAAAAATGAAGTGGGAGACTATTCGTCCTGAAAGGGAGAAGGGCCACTTAATCATGCCATAAAAATCAAGATACATTTTTATCCAAACCCTTTCAAATGTTCTCTTGGTACTGTTTATATAGAGAGCATTAAAAGTCTGATTTTTTTAGAGCTCTTTACAATTTATTTCAACAACCTATTTATAATGCAAAGAAATATAACAGCATCCCCTTCCTCCACACTATATTTTATATTTTGCCACTTTAAAGCAAACCACCTGTCACATCTTTTTTTTTTTTAATTTAGAGAGAGAAAAAAACATCAAGCTGTTGGTTCCACTTATTTATGCATTCATTGGTTGAGTCTTATATGTGCCGATTGGGAAATCGAACCGGAAACCTTGGCATATGGGGAGGACATTCTAACCGAGTTACCTGGCCAGGGCAAAACAAGCCACCATATTTGCTAAAGTTTATCAGCTTGATGGAGATATAATTCACATACTACAAAATTAATTCATTTAAAGTGCACAATTCAAGGCAGGCCTTGGCGGATGTCCTAGGGGCACAGAGACCGGTTCCCAGTGGCAGCCCAGAGCCCGGGATCCCCTGGACTGCTGGGCCTGCGCTGTGCTGGTCACCGCCCGGAATCTATCTGCTAGTGGCTGCCTTCAATCTTCTCTTGCTGGCGCTGGTCCTGGGGATCATCCTGCTACCCGCTGTCACCATGCTAGGCTTCGGCTTCCTCTGCCACTCCGTTTCTGTGCTCCCAGGCACCCCCTTGCACCGCGCACCTGCGGGACCCAGCCTTCACAGCTCTGCTGGTCACTGGATTCCTGCTCCTCCTGTCGCTGCTCGTTCTTGCTCTGGCCAGCTATCGCCGCCTCTGCCTGCGCCTCCACCTAGCCGACTGCCTGGTGCCCTACAGCCGAGCCCTCTATAGGCGCCGGCGCGCCCCACAGCTACGGCAAATCCGGGCCTCGCCAGGGTCCCAGGCTGTTCCCACATCAGTAAAGGTATGGGTTTGAGGAACCTCGAGTCAAGAACCACCCTGACGACTGCCTTCCTTTTCAGATGGCCCAAGAACTTGAAGCCTGGGGGGGAGGGGGGGGGGTCGGTCTCCCAACCTACCCTGCCCCCACCTCTGCCTAAGCGGGTCCTAGCATCCCTTTGGCAAACAGCAGCATCTGTGGACTCAATGCTGGGGCTGGTGAAAATTCACCACATCCTAGAAAACCCTTTCTTGTCACTACCCATATCTAAATCCTGAATATATGGGCTGGACCCTGCACATATCGCCCCCCTCCCCCATCTTGTGAATAGGAAAACTGATCCTCGCTGGTGCCCTCTCGTTTCCCGTGCAACTCTTTTAGTATTTACAGGTTGGTGGGTGAGGTTGGAGGGGATGGAGTGATCACACGTTAATAAAGAATTAGTGAACTAAAAAAAAATAAAATAAAAAATAAAGTGCACAATTCAATTGTTGTTAGTATGTTCATAGCAACCATCATTACCTAATTTTAGAACATTTTCATCACCCCAAAGAGAAACCTAATACCTATTAATAGTCACTATTTCTCCTGAAATCTCCCACTTCCTCAGCCCTAGACCACCATTAATTTATTTTCTGTCTCTACAGATTTGCCTGTTCTGGACTTTTTATATAAATGGAATCATGTAATATGTAGTCTTTTTCTGTCTGCTTTCATTCACTTAGCATAACATTTCCAAGGTTCACTCATGTTACAACATGCATCAATAACTCATTCCTTTTATGGATGAATAGTATTCCATTGTCTAGGTATATTACATGTTATTTATCCATTCACCAGTTTATGGACATTATTATAAATTGCATGTTTGTGTCCCCTTAAATTCATATGTTGAAGCCCTAATCCCAACATGATAGTGTTTAGGGGTGGGGCCTTTGGGAGGTAATTAGGTTTAGATGAGGTCATGAGGGCGGGGCCCCATGATGGGATTAGTGTCCTTATAAGAGGAAGACGAGACAGGACCTCTTTCTTTCTCTCTTTCCATCTGCATGCAATAAAAACAGGCCATGTGAAGAAACAGGGAGAAGGTGGTAGCATATGGTATTTGTCTTTCACCATATAAAGGAGAATGTGTGTAGGTTATACGCAAATATTTTATTTAATTAATTTTTGTTACAGATGTTTCTCCTTTTCCCCCCACTGACACCCTCCTCCCGTTCCCGCCTCCTGCCCCAGCATTGTTGTCTATGTCCATAGATAATGCTTATATACATTAAGTTCTTTGGTTTATCTCTTCCTTCCCCACGGTCCCCTCCTCTGAAGGTTGTCAGTCTGAACCCTACTTCTATGTCTCTGGGTCTATTTTGTTCATCACCTGCTTATACGCAAATATTAATGCCATTTTGTATTAGGGACTTAAGCATCTTCAGATATTGGTATCTGAGGGGAGCCCTGGAACTTGATTTTATATATATATGTATATATATATATACATACATACATACATATATATATATATATATACACACACACACACACACAAGGATTAACATGACCAGTTTTGCATTTTAAAATATATCACCCTGGTTATAAGGCAGACTAATATCTATAGGAGTAGTCTCCCAATTTTGATAGCAAAAAGAATTTTAGCAACCCCATAAATGTACATTTATTTATAAATTATATACACACTGTGGCCTATGGTAAGGCCTGAATGATCTGGTTGCTGCCTAAATCTCTTCAACCTCATATTCTGCAACTTCCCCTTTAAGTACTAAAGAATATTAGGGGAAAGTAAAAAAGCAAACAGATAATTAGAATATGGTGTATTAAGCACAGCAATATACATTGTATTGAATGGAAATACAGAAAAGAATCATCTAACTTTATCATAGAGCTGAAGAAGGTTTAAAGGAAGGCTTTCTATAGGAAATGACATTTAACTGAATTCTGAATGACAGACGTAATGAGCTTACTAGATAAAAGAGGTTAAAGGCAGAGATGTAAACATATATATGGTACTAAAAACAGCAAATAGTTTGGCATAGCTAAACTGTAATGCACACATGGGAGAGTTGTGGGAGATGAGGCTGATAAGATAGAGAATCCAGATTAGGACCAACCTGCCAAGAAATATAAATTTTCAAATAGGTTATTTCATTTTTTTAAAATGGATGAATTGAAAGAAGCATGCCTGGCTGCAGAAAACTGGTGAAATTTAGTGCAGTAAACCAGTTTTCACTATTGACAGGCTACAATTTATCAACAGGTACATATTGTCTGAACTGTTATCTAAATTTGCATAAATAAAAAATTCAAGAATGGGGAAACTGAGTTATTTAAGCCAAAGGAATGAATGTGAAAGATGTGAAAGCAAAACAACATTCATTGATCTTTAAATTATACAAATTAGAAATATTGGGGATACTTAAAAGGAATCTAAAAAAAGGAATCTAAACATTTTTCTCTCCTTCCTCTTGCATGCAAATTGATTGATTCCATCATATGGAGAATAAAACATTTAATTAATATAAGGGTGACTCTTAGCCAACGTTTCATCATGATGTTCCCCTTAAAAAGACTGAGGCATCAAACCAAAATAAAATTCACATTTGTGAGAAACATCTAGAGCAGAAAAAAAAAAACAAGTAACAGGGACAAGTTTCCCTATATGGCCATGACTGAAGTAAAAACTGAGGCAGTCAAAACAGTAATGGAATTAGAATAAAGAGGTCAATGTCCCATCTGCATCTTGTAATTAGATGTTCATATTCACAGCACTTTAATGCAGTTTTAAGATTCTCTCAAGCATGTAATAGAATTTCACAGAGTTGGAACCTCCTGACTCAAATATTTTGGCATATTACCAGGCAAAGTTTTCAAGGTTACAATAGAATAAAGATATGTTCTGATACACATTTATTTTGATCCATTTGACTAACCACACCATAGCGTGTACAAGGGCTTTGGAATCAGATCTTAAGTAGAATCCCAGGTCTATCATTTATTACTTATCAACTTGAGCAAGTTGCTTAAATCTCTTTGAGACTCAGTTGCCTCAGCTATAAAATAAGGATAACAATGTTTATCATGAAAGGTTGCTCGAGGATTGCCGAAAAGTTGCTCGAGGATTGCCTAGCATGTACCTGGCATACAAAAGGTATCAATAAATTTTATTTTCTAGTCCCTAACTCAAGCTATGAAAAAAATTCATGTACGTAGAGAATGGAAACATTCGATTTTGGAAATAGGTTAGCTTATTTGCCACGATACAAACTTAAAGGCCCAAGAAATACTAAGTTTCTTTATTTTTTTTTAATTTTATTTTTGTTACAGATGTTTCTCCTTTTTTACCCCATTGATACCCTCTTCCCCATCCCCCCTGCCCTGTCCCTGGCTTTGTTGTCCATGTCCATTGGTTATGCGTACATGCATATAAGTTCTGTGGTTTATCTCTTCCTTTCCCCCACCACCTCCTCTTCTGAGGGTTGTCAGTCTGTACCCTACTTCCATGTTTCTGGGTCTACTCTATTCCTCAGACTGTTATGTTCATTATATTCCATATATAAGTGAGATCATGTAGTATGTCTTTTTCTGCTTGGCTTGTTTCGCTTAGGATATACTTTCCAGGTCCCTCCATGTCGTCTCAAAGGATAAGAGATCTTTCTTTCTTACAGCTGCATAGTACTCTATTGTGTTTATGTACTACCGCTTTTTTATCCATTTGTCTACTGATGGACACTTGGGCTGTTTCCAGATCTGAGCTATTGTTTTTTTTTATCCTCACCGGAGGACATTTTTCCATATTTTGTTCAGATAGAGTAGGAGGGAGAGAGAGAGAGAGAAACATCAATGTGAAAGGGACACATCGAGTGGTTGCCACCTGCACGACCCAACCAGGGTCGGGGACAAAATGCAACCGAGGTACGTGCCCTTAGCGGGAACTGAACCCGTGGACCGTAGGCCGGTGCTTTAACCGCTGAGCCAAACCAGCCAGGGCCAGATCTGAGCTATTGTAAATAGTGCTGCTATGAACATGGGGGTACATATATTCTTTCTGATTGGTGTTTCAGGCTTCTTAGGGTATATTCCTAGAAGTGGGATCACTGGGTCAAATGGAAGTTCAATTTTTAATTTTTTGAGGTAACACCATATTGTTTTCCATAGTGGCTACACCAGTCTGTATTCCCACCAGCAGTGCACTAGAGTCCTCTTTTCTCCATACCCTCGCCAACACTTATTGTTTGAATACTGAGTTTCCTTTAAAATTACATCATGATTTACCATAATGCCTAAGAAGGGACCCAGAATAGATGAAAAAGGAGAAGGGCACATTAACTATAAAGTATCAAAGGTATTAACAGTATAATGTGTGATTGTTTTAAAATCTATTAATGCAGGTAGAGTTTTGTTGTTGTTAATCCACATCCAAGGATATTTTTCCACTGAATTTTTAGATTGAGGGAAGGGGGCGGCATTGATGTGAGAGAGACACATCAACTGGTTCCTTCCCAAATGACCCCGACTGGAGCCGGGGATCAAACCTGCAACCCAGGTATGTGCCCTTGACCAGTAATCAAACTCGTGACCCTTCGGTCCACTGGCTGATGCTCTAACTGCTGAGCCAATCCGGCTAGGGCCCAAGTAGAGTTTTTATTGTTATTGGTGGTGTCAAAATAATGCCAGCTATGTCCGGCTGGTGTGGCTCAGTGGCTGAGCATCGACTCATGCACCAAGAGGTCGCTGGTTCGATTCCCAGTCAGGGCACATGCCCAGGTTGTGGGCCAAATCCCCGGTGGGGAGCATGCAGGAGGCGGCCAATCGATGATCTCTCTCATCGATGTTTCTCTCTCTCCTTCTCACTTCCTCTCTTTCTAAAATCAATAAAGAAAATAAATAAATAAATAAATAAAGCCAGATATAATTATAGGGCATGCAGAATTGTTAGCATTCACATTAGAAACAAAATGTACTATCACATTAGATAGGCAGTAGAGTATAATGATTAAAAGTATGAGCCTGGAATTTTAATCCTAAGAAGTTTCGACTTTATCCCTAAACTGATAGGAAGCCATTATGGGTATTTTAAAAATGGCTTTTCTAATTGTTTGCCTCCTACCCTTAAAGGAACTGATGATCATTCACCCCCTTTTCTAATCTATCACTAATTCAGTATATAACCATATTGTAGTAATACACACACACACACACTAGAATATCCTATTTAGCCTTATCAATGTGTTCTGGATTACTTTTTCCCCTCCCACTCCCACAAAAAAAGATGCTACAACATTAGTAGGTGGACTACAACATTAATTTAGCAACTCAGAGGCTACAGTAGTAACTACGTTACTGTGGTAGTCAGAACAATGGCTTCCAATGATGTCCATGTCCTAACCCTGTGAATATGTTGCCTTAAATGGCAAAAATAACGTTGCAAATGTGATTAAATTAAGATGAGATTATCTTGGATAATTACAGTGAGTCCAATCTAACCACCGGACTCCTCAAAAGCGGGAACCTTTGGCAGATGTAACTATGAAAGAATGGTCAGAAAGGTGAAATTACTAACTTTGAAGATGGAGGAAAGGGGCCATGAGCCAAGGAATGTGGACAGCCATATAATCTGGGAAAGACAAGGAAACTGACTCCCTCCCTAGATCCTCCAGAAAGGAACACGGATCTGTAAACATCTTGATTTTAGCCCAGTGAAACTTGTGTTAGATTTCTAATCTACAGAACCGTAAGATAATAAATTTACTTTATTTATTGTGCTTTTTGGTTGTTGTTGTTAATCCTCAACAGAGAATTTTTTTTCCCGTTGATTTTTAGAAAGAGTGAAAGGGAGTGAGAGGGGGGAGAAGGAAAGAGAGAGAGAGAGAGAAATATCAGTGTGAGAGAGGCACATCTACCCTATGACCTAGCAAATCTACTCCTAGACATACACCCCAAAAATGAGTGCATATGTCCATCAAAAGACATATACAAAAATATCCATACAGAATCTTTATTCATAAAAGTCCTATACTGAAAATAACCCAAATGCCCATAACAAGAAAATGGGCAAATGAATTATATTATATTCACACAATGAAATATTACACATCAATTAAAGAAATGAACTACTGATATTTCTACAATGCTGAAACTCAAAAATATTACATCAAGTGAGAAAACCTAGGTACCAGAGTACACACTATATGATTCCATCTATATAAAGTTTAAGAACATGCAAATTAATATATGAGAATAGAAGGTGGGATCATGGTTATCTTTTGGGGGGTGCATTGACTGAGAAAGGGCTCAAGGAAACTTTCTAGGGTGATTGTAATTTTCTGTATCTTGATCTGGGTGGTGGTTACATAGGTAAAAATCTCATTGAATCATATGTATACATAAGATTTGTACATTTTAATGAGTATGAAATATACCACTTTTTTTTTTTTTTAAAGAAAGAATTGGGAGGGGAAACCTCTTGCCTGCTGTGCTCCAAATATACATTGCCCATCAAAATACTCTCACCTAAGTAATTTGCTTTAGTACTATTCATATTGTTTCTGAAACATGTATCCAAGCCTTCAGACAAGTTAAATTAGTAACAAATGTTCCACAGGTAGAGGTAAAGTTAAGAATATAAAATAATAATAACAATAATAGATAACAGATAATATGGTAATTGAAGGGAGAACAAAGATAATTCTGTTAAAGAACATCTGTAGCCAAATGAGGGGAATGTATGGACTGCCCAGGTAAATTAAAGTATATTTAACAAAATGGAGACAGAGCAATAATAATAGACATCATAATAACAGAAATGAGATGATGTTATGATTTCTTATATTTATTTTCTTTAAAAATAACTGTCGCTCTGGCTGGTATGGCTCAGTTTGTTGGAGCATTGTTTCATACACCAAAAGGTGGTGGGTTTGATTTCTGGACAGGGCACACACCCAGGTTGCAGGTTCGATCCCTGGTCGGGGTACATACAGGTAGGAGGCAATTGATCAATGTTTCTCTCTCACATACATCTATCTATCTATCTATCTTTCTTTCTTTCTTTCTTTCTTTCTTTCTTTCTTTCTTTCTTTCTTTCTTTCTCTCTCTCTCTCTCTCTCTCTATCAATCAGTGGAAGCATATCTTCAAGTGAGGATTAAAACTAATAATAGCCCTGGCTGGTTTTGCTCAGTGGTTAGAGCGTTGGTTCAAAGACCAAAGAGTCTTGGGTTCAATTCCTGGTCAAGGGCACATACCTGGGTTGCAGTTTCGATCCCTGGCCTGGTCAGGGTCATGAGGGAGGCAGTCTATCGATGTGTCTCTCTCATATTAATGTTTCTCTCTCTCTCCCTCCCTCCCTCCCTTCAAGTCTCTCTAAAAATAAATGGAAAAATATCCTCGGTTGAGGATTAACAACAAAAATAATAATAAAATAAAAAAAAACAATTGCCATTCAATTATTATCTTATTCTGGCTCTAGTCTAAAACATAAGCCACAACTGAGGCCACAGGAACCAAATGAGGAGCTATTACAGCTGCCTGCTTTCTGCCTTAGGCTATTTTCTACCAGGCTTTCCTTTCTGCCTCTCTACTTTTACTTTCTACCAGGAAACTTTCCCAGCCATCTCACTACTTCACTTCCTGTTCACTGACAACATGGGCTATTTAGCTATTTGTGGTTCTTGCATCTCTGGTTGACCCTGTTGCAGGGTTTGGGCTACCAGGTTAGACATATTTATTCTAAGTGCAGTCATATGAAAACCACAACAGCATACGTACAAAGATTAGGAACTACATATTAACTAAAAATGAAAATATTGTTTCTGTTGGGTAATAGAATTATGGGTATTTTACTTTGTTTTCCAAATCTGTCTTCAATGTTACCATCACATACTTTTTTAACAAACTAGAAAAAAGATCATTGATGTTTCTGACAATGTTTGGAAAACTGGGACTAAATAAAAAGGAATAAATAAATTAGTAAGCAATTTAAAAAATGATTTCTAAAAGTACTTTCCACAGCACATTGATTTTATGTCTATTTCATTGCTAAGTAATTACTATAATCTAAAATGTTAATAATCTTGTATGCAGTATACTCACTTTCCTCTTGACAAGAGGCATAATGTTCTTAAGATAATTTCAGCCTGGCCAATGTGGCTCAGTGGTTGAGCATTGATCCATGCATCAAGAGGTTGCAGGTTTGCCCTGGCCGGTTTGGCTCAGCGGTTAGAGCGTCCGCCTGCGGTCCGGAGAGACCCGGGTTCAGTTCCCGCTAAGGGCACGTACCTCGGTTGCAGTTTGTCCCCGGCCCTGGTTGGTCGTGCGGGTGGCAGCCACTCGATGTGTCCCTTTCACATCGATGTTTCCCTCTCTCTCTCTCTTCCTCTCTCTCCCTCCCACTCTATCTGTACAAAAAATGGAAAAATGTCCTCGGGTGAGGATAAAAAAAAAAAAAAAAAAAAAAGAGGTTGCAGGTTTGATTCCCTGTCAGGGCACAAGCCCAAGTTGTGGGGCCAATCCCCAGCTGGGGACATGCAGGAGGAAGCCAGTCGATGTTCTCTCTCATCAATGTTTCTATCTCTCTCCCCCTCTCCCTGCCTCTCTCTCAAAATAATCAATAAAGGAAAAGAAATAAAAAACAGATCATTTCAGATGACTTTGATTTAGTCTGATAGTGACAAGACTATAGGTATGATCACACTAAACTTAAGACGGCTCCAAGCAAAGAATTTCCGAAGGTCCTTCTCACAGGGAAATGACTGTGTCTCTGACATTTCTATTTCAGTAACGTTCTATTTCAGTATTGGTCTTAGAAAGAGATAATAAAAATCTTTAATACAACTTTTCCTGCTCTACTTTTTTTGTTACTATTTTTCAACTATTTTTATTTTTCTTGTTGACAATTATCTACTCATTTAAATAAATGTACAGCAAATACACTTATACAACTACAAATAGATTTTGTTGTTTATTTATCTGCAGTTCATCTGTCCTCACTGTAACATAAGCTCTCTGGGGACAAGAACCTGGTCATTTTTGTTTTCACATAGTATGTTTCTTCACTTGTAAAAAAAAAAAGTGAATATATTTCCATTTTAAAGGAATAACATAAACCACAATTTGTAATTTTGAGAGTAAAGAAAAAATTTAAATCTCATAGAAAAGATTTCTTTTGATTTGGTTCTATTTTAGATAATACAGTTTTAAATTACTGGCTTAAAGCACAATGATTTCAGTCATATGCTGCCTAACAATGGGGATATATTCTGAGAAATGTATCGTTAGGCAATTCTGTCCTTGTGCGAACACCACAAAGTGACCGTATATAAACCTAGGTGGTATAGCCTAGTACACACACCTAGGCTATATGGTATAGCTTATCACTCCTAAGCTACAAACTTATACAGCATGTTACTATACTGACTACTGTAGGCAATTTTCTTTTTTGAATACCTTACCTGGGGATATTTTCTACTTATTATCAGATAGAGTGGGAGGGAAGGAGTGAGAGACAGAGAGAAACACTGATGTGATAGAGCCACATCAACTGGTCGCCTCCCACATGACCCAACCAGAGCCAGGGACAAACCACAACTGAGGTACATGCCCTTGACCAAAACTGACCCCACAACTCATTGGTCCACAGGCTGACACTCTAATTACTGAGCCAAACCAGCCAGAGCACTGTAGGCAATTTTAACACAATGGTAAAGATTCATGCAACTAAACATATCTAAACATAGGAAAAATACAGTAAAGCCCTGGCCGGTTTGGCTCAGTGGTTGGAGAGTCGGCCTGCAGTCTGGAGAGACCTGGGTTCAGTTCCCGCTAGGGGCATGTACTTCGGTTGCAGTTTGTCTCCAGCCCTGGTTGGGTCATGTGGGTGGCAACCACTCGATGTGTCCCTTTCACGTCAATGTTTTTCTCTCTCTCTCCCCCTCCCACTCTATCTTAACAAAATATCAAAAAATGTCCTCAGGTGAGGATAAAAAAAAGATACAGTAAAAATACAGTGTAAAAATTTTTCTTTCTTCAATAATAAATTAACCTTGGTTTCCTGGAACATTTTACTTTATAAACTTTTTTACAAATATGTTTTCATTTGATTTTTTTAGAGAGAGAGAAAGGGAGAGAAAGATAGAAACATCAATCAGCTGCCTCCTGCACACCCCCTACTGGGGATCGAGACTGCAACCCGCTCATGTGCCCTGACTGGCAATCGAACAGGACTAATGACATCCACGGGACGATGCTCAATCCACTAAGCCACACTGCCTGGGCTACTTTAATATTTTTAAACTTTCAACTTTTTTTTTTTCCTAAATTTTTTTCTTTATTCGTTTTTTTTTTTATCCTCACCCGAGGACATTTTTTGCATTTATCTTCAGATAGAGTGGGGAGACGGAGAAAGACAGAAAGAGAAACATCGACATTGAGAGACACATCGACTGGCTGCCACCCACACGACTCCAACTGGGGTTGGGAACAAACTGCAACCGAGGTACGTGTCCTTAGAGGGAACCAAAGCCAGGACTCTCTGGTCTGCGGACCGATGCTCTAACCATTGAGCCAAACTGGCCAGGAATTCTTTATTGATTTTAGAGAGAGAGGAAGAGAGAGAGAGAGAGAAACATCGAGGAGAGAAAACATCGACTGGCCACCTCTTGCATGCCCCCACTGGGGATTTGGCCCACAACCTAGGCATGTGCCCTGACTGGGAACTGAACCAGTGACCTCCTGGTACCTGGGTCAACACTCAATCACTGAGACACACCGGCTGGGCTTTTCAACTCTTTAGTAGTAACATTTAGCTTAAGGCACACACATTGTACACCTGTACAAAAATATTTTCTTTCTTTACATCTTTATTCGGTAAGCTTTTTCTATTTAAAAAATGTTTATTTTTACTTGTAAAACTTTTTTTGTTAAAAACTAAGACAGAAACACACACTTTAGCCCAGACCTATACAGTGTCAGTACCATCAATATCATTATCTTCCAATTCCTATCTTGACCCACTGGAAGCTCTTCAGGGGCAATAAAATGCAGAGAGCTGTCATCTCCTATGATAAGAATGCCTTCTTCACATAACAGTCTGAGAAATGGAGTAGTCCCAGAGACTTGGAAGTGGGGCACAGATTGACAATCCCCAGAAGAGGGGTGGGGGGGAGATAAACCACAGAACTTATATGCATGTATGCATGAACAATGGACATGGACAACAAAGCTGGGGACAGGATGGGAAGGGTGAGGAAGGGGGAAATCAGTGGGGGGAAAAGGAGAAACATCTGTAACAAAAATAAATTAATTAATTAAAAAAAAAAAAAACGAATGCCTTCTTCTGGAATACCTACTAAAGAACCTTCTTAAGGTTCTTCTTGAGGAAATATGTCAGTGGTGGTTTGCTTTATTTTTTTCATAATAGATTTGCTTGTAAGCAGATAATGCACAATGAACATTCATCTCTAATAATGAAAACCTTTTAGTGTTGGGGTCTATGTTTTCAAATTTTTTGTTGTTGTTGTTCAGATAGAATGGGAGGGAGAGAGAGGAAGAGACAGAGAGAGAGAAACATCGACGTGAAAGGGACACACCAAGCGGCTGCCACCCGCATGACCAACCAGGGCCAGGGACAAATTGCAACCAAGGCATGTGCCCCCAGTAAGAACTGAACCCGGATCTCTCTGGACCGCAGGCCAACACTCCAGCCGCTGAGCCAAACCAGCCAGGGCTATGTTTTCAAACTTTTTAATGAGTTTGTTGAGATCTGTAAAAGCTTCTGCTAAACCCTTCAATGTGAATTTTCTTGGGCATTCTTCTCTTTGTTCTGCAGGTTTTTTTCCTCTTGCCTCTTCTCTAGTTGAGTTCCTATTCCAGCTCCTATAACTCATTAGTCAATTCCTCAGGAACCACCTCTAGAAGCTCCTCGATGTCATCCTCATTCACACCAATGTTTAAGCTGTCTGCCCTCTCAACAAAAGCCTTGTTGATTTTTGCAACCTTCTTACCCTTGGCAAATCCTTTTAAGGCACGGATGAACCTCCTGAGTGTCTTCTTCCACATGCCACTCATATACTCCAAGCCTAAGCAGTCATTAATGCAGTCATTGATGTTATAATCCTTCCAAAATTGCATCAGTGACTTACTCAGTTCAGCAAGTCCTCCTCAGGTAGTAGGCCTTAAAAGATGCTATATCTCCTTTATCCATTAGTTTGATCAAAGAAGTGGAGTCCGGAGGGAGAAACACCACTTGGATATTGGGATAAAGATCAACAGTAAAAGGAGGATGTCTGAGAGTATTATCAACAGTAAGCAAAATCTTGAAAGGTATGTTATTCTCCAAACAGTACTTCTCCCTTTCACTGGCATAGCAAATCAAGAGGGCATCTTGGAAAAGGTGCTGGATCATCCATGACTTGTTATTGCTCCTATTAATATACTGGCAGTGTATGCTTACTGATATGTTTGCAGGCCCTGAGGTTTTCACTGTGCCAGATCTCAAAGGGTTTTAAGTTTTATTCTGCAACACTGCCTCCAACCATGACTGTTGTCCTATTTAAAAGCCTTGAAACCTGGCATTGACTTGGCCTCTTTATGGATGAAAGTTCTTTTAGGCATCTGTTTCCAGAATAGGGAGGTTTCATCCATATTGAATATTCACTCTGGCAAGTAACTTTCCTCCACAATCAGCTTATCTAGAGTTTCTAAAAATTCTTCAGCTCCCTTTACATCAGCACTTGCAGACTCACCACTTACTTTCACATTATGTAATATATAATGATTCTTGAATTGTTTAATCTCCAAAGCTAGTAGTAAATTCAACATCATAGTCTGGTCCTGCCTTTTCTTTAAACATCACAAACAAACTTTTTACTTTGGCTGTGATCATCATGTTGTGGAGAGGGACATGCTTCTATATTTGTTCTTTAATGCAGGCTATTAGAGCTTTCTCCATGTCTGATATTGGCCCTCTCAAATTTTTGGTAGTCTCATTGCCTTCAATAAAGCAGATCCTTTAACAGCTTCTCTCACTTTGTTCTAAGATGGTAGCTGTTGTGGAATGGGACATGTCGAACTGGCGAGAAACAACCATCACTGATTTTCCACCTTCATAGTCCTCAATCACTTTAATTTTGGTTCCAGGTTAATCTTTTTTTTTTTTTTTGTTACAGATGTTTCTCCTTTTTAACCCCATTGACACCATCCTCCCCATTCCCCCGCCCCATCCCTGGCTTAGTTGTCCATGTCCATTGGTTATGCATACATGCACATAAGTTCTGTGGTTTATCTCTTCCCTTCCCCCACCACCCCCTCTTCTGAGGGTTGTCAGTCTGTTCCCTACTTCCGTGTTTCTGGGTCTACCCTATTCCTCAGACTGTTATGTTCATTATATTCCATATATAAGTGAGATCATGTGGTGTTTGCGTTTTTCTGCTTGGCTTGTTTCGCTTAGAATAATACTTTCCAGATCCCTCCATGTCGTCTCAAAGGATAAAAGATCTTTCTTTCTTACAGCTGCATAGTACTTCATTGTGTATATGTACTACCGCTATTTTATCCATTCATCTACTGATAGACATTTGGGCTGTTTCCAGATCTTAGCTATTGTAAATAGTGCTATGAACATGGGAGTACATATATTCTTTCTGACTGGTGTTTCAGGCTTCTTAGGGTATATTCCTAGAAGCGGGATCACTGGGTCAAATGGAAGTTCAATTTTTAATTTTTTGAGGTAACACCATATTGTTTTCCACAGTGGCTGCTGAACCAGTCTGCAGTCCCACCAGCAGTGCACTAGAGTCCCCTTTTCTACACACCCTCGCCAACACTTGTTTGATGATTTCTTGATGGCAGCCATTCTGACAGGCGTGAGGTGATACCTCATTGTTGTTTTAATTTGCATCTCTCTGATAATTAGCGATGTTGAGCATTTCTTCATATGTCTCTTGGCCATTTGTATGTCCTGTTTGGAGAGGTGTCTATTCACCTCCTCTGCCCATTTTTAAATTGGGTTCTTTGTTTTCCTTTTGTTGAGTTGTATGAGTACTCTATATATTTTGGAAATTAACCCCTTATCTGATGTATCATTGGCAATGATGTTCTCCCATACAGTGGGTTGCCTTTCCATTTTGATGGTTGTTTCTTTTGCTGTGCAGAAGCTTTTGAGTTTGATGTAGTCCCATGTGTTCATTTTCTTCTTTGTTTCTGTCGCCTTAGGTGATGTATCAGTGAAAATTCTGCTATATCCGAAATTTTGTTGCCTACATTTTCTTCTAGAATTTTTATGGATTCACGGGTCACATTTAAGATTTTTACCCATTTTGAGTTTATTTTTGTGTATGGTGTAAGTTGATGGTCTAGTTTCATTTTTTTGCATGTAGCTGTCCAATTTTCCCAACACCATTTATTAAAGAGGCTGTCTTTACTCCACTGTATGCTCTTGCCACCTTTGTCAAATATTAATTAAGCATATTGCCTTGGGTCCATTTCTGGGTTTTCTATTCTGTTCCACTGGTCTATATGCCTGTTCTTGTGCCAGTACCAGGCTGTTTTGATTACAGTTGCTTTGTAATATAACCTGACATCTGGTATTGTGATCCCACGTACTTTGTCCCTCTTTTTCAAATTGCTGTGGCTATTCGGGGTCTTTTTTGGTTCCATATGAACTGTTGAAGTATGTGTTCTAGTTCTGTGAAATATGTCATTGGTGTTTTGATGGGGATTGCATTGAATCTATAGATTGCTTTGGGTAATATGGACATTTTAATGATGTTAATTCTTCCAATCCATGAACAAGGTATGTGCTTCTACTTTTTTATATCTTCCTCTATTTCTTTTTTCAATGTCCTGTAGTTTTTTTGCAAATAGGTCCTTTACTTCTTTGGTTTAATTTATTCCTAGGTATCTTAATTTTTTTGCCACGATGGTAAATGGGATTGTTTTTTAAGTTTCTCTTTCTGTGAGTTCATCATTGGTGTATAAGAATACCATCAATTTCTTGACGTTAATTTTGTATCCTGCTACTTTGCCAAATTCATTTATTAAGTCTAGTAGATTTTTGATGGTGGGTTAATCCTTGATACAGCCTCTTATTGGCAACATTAGCAGTGGATTTTGTTTTTGTTGTTGTTGTTTTAATTTTTTTTTTTTTAATCCTCACCCAAGGACATTTTTACACGTATCTTCAGACAGAGTGGGAAGGAAGGAGAGAGAGAGAGAGAGAGAGAGAGAGAGAGAGAGAGAAACATTGATGTGAGAGAGACACATCTATTGGCTGCCACCCGCACAACCCCAACTGGAGCCAGGAACTAACCACAACTGAGGTGCATGCCCTTGGCTGGAACTGAAACTGGGACTCCTTGGTCCACAGGCCAACACTCTAACCACTGAGCCAAAACAGTCAGGGCAGCAGTGGATTTTGTATGGTTAGGGGCCATGATAAACAAAACAACACGAAATTAAATCAATCACAAGAGAAAATGATGCAGTCAAGAGAAATAGTAAACACAGATGAGGCTGCTGCCAGTGTAATACAGCATACTATTTACAGCCAACTTTTTGTTGTTGAACCTCACCCGAGGATATTTTTCCATTAATTTTTTTTTTTTTTTCCTCACCAGAGGACATTTTTCCATTTTTTGTTCAGGTAGAGTGGGAGGGAGAGAGAGGAACAGAGAGAGAGAGAGAGAAACATCGATGTGAAAGGAACACATCGAGTGGCTGCCACCCGCACAACCGACCAGGGCCGGGGACAAACTGCAACCGAGGTACGCGCCCTTAGCGGGAACCGAACCCGGGTCTCTCAGGACCGCAAGCGGTCTCTCTAACCGCTGAGCCAAACCGGCCAGGGCTCCATTAATTTTTAGATAGAATGGGAAGGAGGAAGGGGGAGGGAAAGAGAGAGACACATCAATAGGTTTCTTACTGCATGACCCCGATTGGCTGTCGGGGGGGGGGGGAGGGGGAATCAAACCTGCAACCCTGGTACGTGCCCTTGACCAGAACTTGAACCCAAGAACCTTTGGTCTGGGGGTGACACTCAAACCGCTAAAACATACTGGCCAGGGCTATAGCAAACTTTTCTTTAAGTAAGAGTACACTTTAAAATAACCATTAAAAGTATAGTATAGTAAATACATAAACCACTAACATAGTCATTTATTATCATTATCAAGTATTACACAGTTGTGTGTGCTATTATTATACAACTAGCAGCACACAGTTTTGTTTTATAACAGCATCAACACAAATATGTGAGCAAGGCATTGCACTATGACATTATAATGGTTACAATGTTACTAGACCTAGGCAATGGGAATTTTTCAATTCCATCATAATCTCTTTTTTAAATATATTTTTATTGATTTTGAGAGAGAGAGGAAGGGAGAGGTAGAGAGAGAAATAGAAACATCAATGACAGAAACACATCAATTAGCTGCCGCCTGCACATCCCCCACTGGGGATTGAGCCTGCAACCTGCACATGTGCCCTGACCGGGAATCAAACCAGCGACCCCTTGGTCCCTGGGTCTATACACAACCACAGAGCCACATTGGCTGGGCCAATTCCATTATAATTTTATAGGACCCCCGTCGTACGAAACGTTGTTATGTGGTGCATGACTATAAAAGCATATAGATCCAGGTTCAAGGTATGGCTCCACCATTTACTAGTTGTGTGATCTTGGTCAAGTTACTTCTCAAATACTATGATTATAAAGTGAGATTAAAGAGTTCCTCACAGGTTGTGAAGATCTTAAAGGACATTTTAAATGACATAATAAATATTAATGTACTTTCCACAAAGCCTGGCATATAATAAATGCTCTATGAATGATAATTACCGTTGTCTCTTCAAACTCCAACAATGTTAACAACAAATTTCATGGCCTCATAAAAACTAAGGACTAGACCAGTATCACATGAGACTTACAAAATTCTAAGAGTTCTAAAGGCAAACACTAAATAATATTAAAAAGAAACAAAAGACCCACAATAGAGTCACTTGTGCTAAAAGCCCCTCCAAGACTTACTACCTAACCTAAATGCAATTTCAGCTTCTCCCAAGAGTGCAATTTTAAACCTATCCGTCTGGAATTTCCTGGTCAGCACTACTGAGGTAATCTGCCTCATAAGACCCCCTGCCAGCCCCTAAGGAAAAGTGACCGTGCCTGAAATAATCCACTTTTAACTTTCTTGTCCTCCCCACCACCATTTCTGCCTATAAAATTTCTTCTTTATTGATTTTAGAGAGAGAGGAAGGGAGAGAGAGAGAGACAGAAACATTGATGAGAGAGAACATCAATTGGCTTCCTCCTATATGCCCCTCACCGGGGATTTGGCCCACAATCTGGGCAGGTGCCCTTACCGAGAATCGAACCAGTGACCTCTTGGTGCATGGGTCAATGCTCAACCACTGAGCCACACCAGCGAGGCTTTGTTTTGTTTTTTTTTAATCCTCACCTGAGGACATTTTTGCATTTATCTTCAGATACAGTTGGAGGGAGAGAAGGAGGAAGAGAGAGAGAAACATTGATATGAAAGGGACACATTGAGTGGTTGCCACCCATACAACTCTGAGACCAGGGACAAACTGCAACCGAGGCACGTGCCCTTAGCAGGAACTGAACCCAGGACTCTCTGGTCCGTGGGCCGACACTCTAACCGCTGAGCCAAACCAGTCAGGGCCATACTGCTTATAAAAGCCTTCCATTTTGTGCAGCTCCTCTATTTACTAGATGAGATTTTGCCTGATTCATGAATTGTTCAGTAAAGCCAATAAGATCTTTAAATTTACTTGGCTGAATATTTGTGTTTTTTTTAACCAGGCAGGCAGAATTTAGCTCCAAATAACTTGTCTATCCTAGTTTTATTATGGATCAAGGAACGTTCAACTCATTTGAATTCTTCATCATTTTTCTATATATATAAGCAGTAATAATTTTGCTCGTTTAAAATGTTTACTTAAAAATATTAGGTTTTTATTCTCCCTTCAATTTAATAGCAAGTTTTACTAAGAAAACTATTAGAAAAATAATCAGAGAAAATATCTTCGATTCTTCTGCTGTCTGTTATTAGTATCTGTACCATTCATAAAATGTATATGTCTGGGATATAATATAGTAGAAAAATAAACAAAAGGAAGAGAAAGATATTAGACAAAGGGACTGGATGGTTTCAAAGCAGCTATAACTGGGGTGGTAAATTAAACTGCAATCAGACTTACTGGAAAAACTGACAATTGCTCAGGGACACAGGATGGAAAAAATATGAAAAAGTAATGTTTTTAACTCTTAACTTCCCTAATTCTTCCTCATTGTATCTGGTACCTTTTCTTTATCACACCACAACTGTTAGTACATATTCAATTATAAAATTATTTGATTAATATCTGTCTCCCCAACTAAACTATAAGCTCCAACGAACCATGGTTTAAGAACTATATCTACCATAATAGTACCTCTCCCTTTCTATTTATCTCTTTCCCAGGAAGGATACATTTCCCAAACTGCCACCATATGCCTCACATACTTCCAAGTCCTTTACAATTAGCCAGTACTGTGATCTACTGTATTTATCGTGAAGCATTCTTTTCCTATTCATATTTTTGTCATATTTAGGCCCTCAACTCCTCTCTCTTCTTTTCCACATAGTTTCTCAAACCTCCCCAAGTTCTGTTGATATGTGTTGTTTATTTCTTACTCAAAAACAATTTGAAGTTCATAGTATTCTTTTTCTCCTACTAAGGGTGGAAGTGTGGGTTGAGTATGATTTTACTTATACAGTTTGTTTTTAATTTACATTATTTCTTAACTTGTATGGTTTTCTAGGGAAATGAGCAGACAAATTCTAACGCAGGAGGCCACCATTACCCTAAGGCAACCTGGAAATCCCTATGATCTTTTTATTCCTATTGATATTACTGATTGTGATTGTTGGTATTTTATAAAGATCTTTTTTTTTTTTTAATCCTCACCCGAGGATATTTTTTTCATTTTTTTGTACAGATAGAGTGGGAGGGAGGGAGAGGAAGGGAGAGAGAGAGAGAGAAACATCGACGCGAAGGGACACATCGAGTGGCTGCCACCCGCACGACCAACCAAGGCCGGGGACAAACTGCAACCAAAGTACGTGCCCTTAGCGGGAACCGAACCCGGGTCTCTCCGGACCGCAGGCTGACGCTCTAACCGCTGAGCCAAACTGGCCAGGGCTTATAAAGATTTTTAACACACCCCAGGAAATAAAGCAAAGGGCTAAGTTTGTGGACAAGTCTTCCTTTTGAAGAAAAATCAGCTAACTTTCTTAAAACACCATGCATAGACAAACGGATTCAGAAATCAAAGTCTCTCATATCCATTACTAATCTAGTTATGGTAGAATCTGATACGATACACTATAGCTTACAGTTTTGTGGTAATTAGAAGTCCTTTATGCTCATATATAAATAACATCTACCCTGGACTAAAACAAAAGAATTGTGTTTAATTTAGAAAGTTATATAAAAGAAACAAACTAGAATCCACGTTCTTTGCAATTTTTGTCTTTATGATGATAATGTAATAATGTGACAAAGAGTGATTTTCCCATCTTGGGCTCTTGTAAAGTTCATTCATCCATCTAACCAATATTTATTGAGGACCACTAAATTGCCAAATAACAGGGATACAACTAAGACAGAGTTCCTGCCTCACAGAAAGTAGAGGAATAGAAGGAAGTTGCAGATGGTTAGATACAATACAGTGTCCTTCACAAAAAGTCTAGAAATATGCAAACCAGAACTGGCCAATTTGGGTCAGTGGTTAGAGCGTCAGCACAAGGACCAATGGGTTGCAGGTTCAATCCCCAACCCCAGTCAGGGTTGTGTGGGAGGCAATCCATTGATGTGTCTCTATCCCATTGATGTTTCTCCCCCCATGCCCCACGGATTCCACTCTATCTTAAAAAAAAAATCAGTGGAGAAATATCCTCAGGTGAGGATGAATAAATAAATAAAATATGCAAACCACACTATATATACTTTTAATAATATATGCATATGTAGTATAAATACAAAGATGTAGAAAATGATAATCAAATCTAGCATAGAGGTTAATTAACTCTGGGAGGTTGAGCTAGGAGACTGAGAGGAATGAAATCAGGTAGGAAAACAAAGGAAGCTTCAATTTTTATCTAGAGTTTGTAGTTTTTACATTAAAAAAGAAAAGGTAAGATCTGAAACAAATAATGCAAAGTGCTAAGATCTGACAAAGCTCAATGATAAGAAACATGGGTGTATTTGTTATATTATCTCTATTCTTTTCTGTATGTTTGAAATATTTTGTGATTTTAAAAAATGCATTCATTTACTGGCAAGGTTCACAAAGTTGTAATTCAAAAGTTTCAGTTGTGAAACAAACACAAAAAATTGAGAACCAATATTAAGAATAAATGAGAAAAACAGCCTGAATATTGCTAATCATTTTTACATGAAGTGGTATACATACCTGTGAGTGCTAAATAAGAAGCAATGTACCGCTTTTCCAGTCCATCTCTAATACTTTGGATTGCACCAAAAATTGGAGGTATAATCATAATCAGGTTACTCACTGTATTCCCTATAGGAGAAAAACATGAGAAGATAATCAGGTTAATCAATACTACTTTAAATAAAGATATATGCATTTGGCCCTTAACAAAAATTAAATGGATCATTTCTCAGAAAGATGATGGAATGATATTTATAAGGTGCTACAAGAAAAATCTCTACTCTACAAAAATTTCTTACAAGAATTCAAATAAAATAAAGATACCTTCAGACAAATGAAACTAAGTATTGCCGACATGAATGACCACTGAAAAAAATTCTAAAGGTAAAAAAAAAAAGTATCTCAGAAAAAAACCTCAAAGATACAGCAGAAAATGAATTGGAGAAGGTAGCCTACACCAATACCATGGAAAGGATGATCCATGTATACAGTAAGGCAAGATAAAATACAGGATTGAGTTAATTTTGTCTACTGAATCAAATAGCAAAAAAATCAGGATTTGCATTTTGCATTTATTTTTTAAATTTCATTTGTGTGGTAATGTTTTAGTTTCTAGTTTCTATGTTTCTAGTAAAACATGAAAGGCAATGAATCTTAATCTAATCTTTGTTTTTGCCTTTACAAAAACAGAGCTCAAATACAAATAGCAATGAAATAAGCAAACAAACAAACAAACTAAATAGCAGAAATAAATAGTAAAACTGGGAAAGAAATAGCTAAATTATTTTATAAATTGATTCTGAGTAAAGTGGCACAATATTTTCACAATTTCAATTAAATGATTTTCAATACTGGAGCTAATGTTAAGACAAATATCAATTAACAGAACACTTTAACCTACAACAGCAGCATATACAATCTTCTCAAGTCCACATGGAACATTTTCCAGGATAGACCATATATTAGGCCATAAATTAAGTCTCAATAGACTTAAAAAGACAGATATCATATAAAGTATGTCCTCCAACCACAATAAAATGAAGTTAGAAAGAAGTAACAGAAGGAAAACTGGAAACTTTGACAAACTTAGGAAAATGAAACCACATTTTTTAAACGTTTTTTTGTTTTGTTTTGTTTTTAATTTTGTTTTCTTTATTGATTTGAGACAGAGGGGAAGGGAGAGGGAGAGAGAGAGATAGAAACATCGGTTGGCTACCTCCTGCATGCCCCACACTGAGGATGGCCCACAACCTGGGCATGGAACCAGCTGGGAATGGAACCAGCAACCTCTTGGTGCACAGGTATATGTTCAACTGCTAAGCCACATTGGATGGGCTAAAATATGTTTTTATTTATTTTTTTAAAGAGAGAGGAAGGGAGAGAGAGATAGAAACATCGATGTGAGAGATACATTCATAAGCTGCCTCCTGCACACCCCTCCACTAAGAATTGAGCCTGCAACCCAGGCATGTGCCCTGACCCGAAATCGAATCGGGACCTCCCAGTCCCTCAGTTCATTGAGCCACACCAGCCAGGCGAAAAAACACATTTTTAAAAAATTTATTTTCTTTATTGATTTTAGAGAGGAAGGAGAGGGAGAAAGGGAGAGAGGGGGACAGGGAGAGAGGGGGAGGGGGAAGAGAGGGAGAGAGGGAGAGAGGGAAAGAGAGAGAAACATCAATTGGCTGCCTCCTGCATGCCCCCCACTGGGGACTTGGCCTACAACCCCAGCATGTGCCCTGACTGGAAATCGAACTGGCGACCTCTTGGTGCATGGGTCAATGCTCAGCCACTGAGCCACACTGGCCAGGCAACAACACATTTTTTTTTTTTTTAAATCCTCACCTGAAGATATTTTTGCATTCATCTTCAGAAAGAGTGGGAGGGAGAGAGGGAGGAAGAAAGAGAGAGAAACATCGATGTGAGAGACACATCGACTGGCTGCCACCCACAGGACCCCAACCAGGGCCGGGGACAAACTGCAACCGAGGCACGTGCCCTTACTGGGACCCGAACCCAGGACTCTCTGGTCCGTGGGCCAATGCTCTAACCATGGAGCCAAACTGGTCAGGGCAACAACACATTTTTTTAAACAACCAATGGATCAAAGAAAAAAAAATCACAAGGAAAATTAGAAAATACGTACAGATGAATTTAAATGAATACACAATGACAACATTAATGGAATGCAACAAAAGCAGTGCTAAAGGGAAAATGTATAGCTATAAAGACATAAACAAGGATCTTCAAGCTGATTTGAAAGAATGCTACCAAGTAACAAAAATATACAACACACTGGTAAAGGTAAATATATAGTCAAATTCAGAACACTCTAATACTATAATATGATGATGTTGTAATCACTCCAGTATAATGGCAAAAAAAATAGTATTGAGCCCTGGCTGGTTTGGCTCAGCGGTTAGAGCATCGGCCTGCGGTCTGGAGAGACCCGGGTTCGGTTCCCGCTAAGGGCGTGTACCTCGGTTGCAGTTTGTCCCCGGCCCTGGTTGGTCGTGCAGGTGGCAGCCACTCGATGTGTCCCTTTCACGTCGATGTTTCTCTCTCTTCCTCTTTCTCCCTCCCACTCTATCTGTACAAAAAATGGAAAAATGTCCTCGGGTGAGGATAAAAAAAAAGTATTGAAAATAACCAGAGCTATAATAATTTGTTAGTGAATATATAATTTTTAAAAAGGTATTTATGATGCCGTGGCTAGTTTGGCTCAGCAGTTGGAGCGTTGGCCTGCAGACCAGAGAGTTCCAGGTTCGGTTCCTACTAGAGGCATGTACCAAAAAATAAAAAAAATTTAAAAAGGTATATTATGATATCAAAAACCTAAAAGGGGAGAGTAAAGGGTAGTTTTAGTATGAGAAGTTATTAGCATAAAAGAGACTGTTTAAGCCTCATGGCAACCACAAAGCAAAAACCTAGGAGATACACAAAAAATTAAGAGAAAGGAAGCAAAGCATACCACTACAGAAAATCATCAATTCACTAAGGAAGGCAGCAGAAAAGGAAGAAAGGGACTAAAGAACTACAAAACAGCCAGAAAGGTATTAGTAGTCCACAGGAGGCTAGTAATATTACTCTAAATATAAATGGATTAAATTCTTCAAGAGATTCACATCAGCTTTAAGGATACACATAGGCTCAAAGTGAAATGATGAAAAAAGATATTCCATGCAAGTGAAAACCAAAAGAGAGCAAGGGTAGCTACTCTTTTACTAGACAAATAGATTTTAAGCCAAAAACTGTAACAAGAGACAAAGAAGATCATTATATAATAATTAAGGGTTAATTCATCAAGAGACCATAACAATTGCAAATATACATGTACCTATAAGGAGAAAAGAGACAACAATACAATAATAGGAGGAGACTGTAATAACCCACTTTCAACAAATGATAGATCATCCAGACAGAAAATCAATGTAGAAGACCCCCTGAAACCACACATAGTATTGAACCATATACTATATTTTTTCCTATACATACATAACTATGATAAAATTTACAGCTTCTCTTTGGCATATCCAAATTGCTAGCACCAATACTCTTGTGCTTTGGAGCCACTATTAAGTAAAGGGTTACTTGAACATAAGCACTGCAATACCACAACAGTCAATCTGATAACTGAAATGGCTACTAAATGATTGATGGATGAGAGCATATACAGCACAGATACAATGAACAAAGGGATGATTCACAGAACAGAACAGAGAAGAACAGCATTTAAATGATAACTTATGAACTGTTTATTTCTGGAATTTTCCATTAATATTTTCAGACTACACTTCATTGCAGTTCTGAAACTATGGAAAGCAAAACCATGAAAAAAAGGGGAACTCCTATACAGAAAAGCTGGACTTCAACTACACCTGAGACCAAATGAAAATAACAGACATATACAAAATAGTCCATCCAAAAGCAGCAGAGTACACATTCTCATCAAGCACATATTAAACATTCTCCAGGATAAATCATATGATAGATCACAAAAAAAGTCTTAGCAAATTTAAGAAAACTGAAATCATACAAAGTATCTTGTCTAATTACAATGATATAAAACTAGAAATCAGTAATAGGAGGAAATCTAGAAATTCAAAAATGTGTGGAAATTAAACATCATACACCCGAACAACCAATGGGGCAAAGAAGTCAAAAGGTAAATAAAGAAATATTTTGAAACAAATGCAAATGAAAACAAAACATACTAAAACTCACAGGATGCAGCTAAAGAGGAAAGTTAATAGTGAGAACCAACTACATTAAGAAAAAAGAAATACCTCAAATAGACAACCTAACTTTACACTGCGAAGAACTAGAAAAATAACAAATTAAGCCCAAAGTTAGGTGAAGAAAAGAAATAAAGATCAGAGTGGAAATAAATGAAGTAGATCAATTTCATTTCTTCAAACTAAGAGCTAGATTTTGAAAAGATAAACAAAATTAGCAAACCTTTAGCTAGACTGAATCAGAAAAATAAAGAGGGCTCAAATAAATAAAATCAGAAATAAAAAAGTATTACAACTAATACCATAGAAATACAAAGGATCATGAAAGACTACTATGAACAATTATATGCCAACAAAAATCCTAGAAGAAATGGATAAATTCCTAGATATATACAACCCACCAAGATTGATCAGGAAGAAAAAGAAAATCTGAACAGACAAAAAACAAGTAAGAAGATTGAATCAGTAATCAAAACCTCTCAAAACAGAAAAGCTGAGGACAAATGGTTTCACTGGCAAATTCTACCAAATATTTAAAAAAGAATTAATACCAAAACTTCCAAACTATACTAAAAAACAGAAGATGAGAGAATACTTCCAAACTCATAAGGCCAGCAATACCTGATACCAAACCCAGATAAGGACATTACAAGAAAATTACAAGCAGATATCTCCAATAAATGTAATTGCAAAAATTCTCAACAATATGTTAACAAATCAAATTCAACAACTTATGAAAAGGACCAACATCATGATCAAGTAAGATTTCACCCCTGTGATGCAAGGATGGTGCAACATATGTTAAATCAATAGATGTGATGCACACATTAACATAATAAAACATAAAATTAATCTCAGTAGATGCAGAAAAAGCATCTGACAAAATACAATATCCTTTTACAATACTAACTCTCAACAAATTGGGAATGAAAGAAACACACCTAACACAACAAAGACCATATATGACAAACCCACAACCAACATTATAATACTTAAGAGTGAAGGGTTGAAAACTTTTCCTCTAACATCAGGAACAAGCCAAGGATTCTGAATCCCAGTACTCCTATTCAACATAGTACTGGAAATCCCAGCTAGATCGATCAGGCAAGAAAAAGAAACAAAAGATATCCAAATAGGAAAGGAGAAAGTAAAACTGTCTTTGTTTGCAGATTATAGGATCTTACATACAGACTCCAACAAAAAAAATGTTAAAATTAATCAACTAATTCAGTTAAGTTGTAGGTTACAAAATCAACATGCAGAAAACAGCTGTGTTTCTATACAATAAGTATAAAACATCTGAAAAGGAATAAAAAAAACAATCCATTCACAATATCATCAAAAACAATAAAATATGAATACATTTAATCTTTCACTGAGGTGAAAGATCTGCATATACTGAAAACTATAAAATTTTGATATCCCATGTTCATAGACTGGAAAAATTAATATTGTTAAATTGTCCAAACTACCCAAAGCCAACTAGAGATTCAATGAAGTACCTACCAAAATTCTAAATATATTTTTCATAGAAATAGAAAAAAAAAAAAAATCCTAAAATTTATATGGAGCCACAAAAGACCTTGAAAAGCCAAAGAAATCCTGAGAAAGAAGAACAAAGCTAGAGTCTTCTCAAGTTCCTGATTTCAAACTATTCTACAAAGCCATAGTAATCAAAACAGTATGGTACTGGCAAAAA